>NC_067144.1:0-600000 GCF_903995435.1 Acomys russatus | reverse complement strand
CAGAGTCGACGGCCAAACTCTGCCAAGACAGGGTAAGCAAGTCCTCAACAGTTCCTGCCTTGTGAATAAGTCTGGCAGAGATACTGGGCCAGAAGGCCGAAGATGAGGCTCCAATGTTATAGAGAGTGTTGGGTGACTATTCCAGCAGTAAACTGTCTCATTTATTTTGTTCAGTTTGCAAACTGCTAACCTGCACTGGTGGTTCACTCAGGAATTTAAGTCAGTCTTTCTCAAGTCTCTGAGGGGTGTTGAAGAATGGATAGTTTAGTTCCACAATCAAGTTAAGTTGGTTAGGGCAGAAGATCTTTTTAGATCAAGGTAAAGGAGTTAAATTAATAGAGATAAGATAGGATAGATATTGAATTTCATTCAGAAATTTAAACCCAACAAGACAGGAAAGGTGTTTACTTCAAGTTTGACAAATACAAATAGCTAAATCACTATGAATGTAACATTTATAGAACTCATGATTGTCACATGGTTCTCTCTGTTGTATGTAGTTTGTTTTATGTATTTGTAATAAAATAAATGTTTATGAAAATATATAAATAAGTAGTAGAAAAAAAGAAAGAAAAGATTTCTTTTGGCTGTACTTTAGTATTTTTATCCATGGTCACTTGGACCTGTAGACCTGAAGGGAGACCAAACATCATGGTCAAGAGTACAATGCACAGATAATTTATTCATTTCATGACGTCACAAAACAGAAATATTATGATAATTAACACATTATAACATCCAAATGTCTTTCTTTTAGCCAGAAGTGTCATACATATTCAGATTCTCTAATAATAAAAGGAAAGAAAAACCATACACTCAAAGAAATAGTTGTGGCTGATTTAAAGGAATAAAATAAAAAATGGAAAGACACTATACTAAGGGGAAGCCAGATGTTAGGCTTACTATATAACTATTTAAACCCATCTATCTCAAATATGCTCAGAGAGACAAAGGAAAACATAGACAAAGAAGTAATAATTTACACAAGCCAAAAGTGAATATAAACAGTTAAACATTAGAAAAGAAAATCAATAAAAATTTTGGAGCTGAAAACCACTACAGGGAAAATGAAAAGTCTATTGGAATAATTTTAACAGCTGGTTTAAACTGCCAGAAGAAAGAGTAAATTGGAGTTTGGAAGTGTATGGTCCATAGATCACATATAAAATAATAGGTAGAAAAGTAAACAGCATTAGAGAGAATTAAAAGTCACCATCTTATAAACCAAAATAGATATTATTGGCATCCAAAAATAAGAGAAAAAGAAGGAGGAGGAAAGAATATGTGAAAAAATTTGACCATATCTCAGATTAGATGAGATACAGGAATCTGCTAATCTAGGAAAAAAATATATTCCAAATAAGTTTAATTCAAAGAAATCTGTGGATATTGAAAAGAGAGAATGCCTCATTATATGTGAAGGCTCATAAAGAACTGTAGTAAAAACTGAATAAATTCACTGGAAATCATATATATAGTAATGGGATGACATGTATGGTATTTAATTGTGAAGTTGAAAAGATATAGAAGAGACAAGCCTCTGGGCATGGGTATGAGAGATTATATAGATTTGGTTAAATGAGATGGGATGACCCACCATAACAGTGGGCCGCATCACTCCATGGGTTGGACCTAGGCTGAATAGGAGAAAGAGCTGAGGGTTGCATTCAATAGCTCTTTCTTTTTTGACTATTGGTCTAATGAAACCAGAATGTGTCTCCTCAAGATCCTGTTGCCCTGATTTCCTCACTGTAGTGGAAGACTGTATCCCCTTAAACTGTAACACGAGTGGATGGTTCATATCATACCCCCTTAAACTGTAACATGAGTGGATGTTTCCACCCTCAGGTTGATTTTGTCAAAGTATTATATCACTACAATGAAGGGCAGGTAGCTAATAAAGAAAAACTCAGGAAGCGTGGCTGTTGTGAAGTTCATAGGTTTTTGGAATTGGTTTGTGGGAGGAATCTGAGAGAGCTTACAGCTATGAGTTACAAAAGATGGATAGGCCTGAAAACAAAGCTTAGGGGACCATTCTGATGAGATCTCGAAAGACAAGAAAGCTGAGAAAAATGTGGACTACGGGGGCTCAGCTCATGAGGTGTCAGAGAAAAACAAGGACTCTGTCAGAAAATGGGCTAAGAAAAACTCATGTGATGTCTGGCAAAGACTGGCTATATCCTGCCCAATTCTGGAGAAACTGACACTGAATGTAGTGTAATGGGCTCACCTGTTTGGTAGAGGAAAATTCGAGACAGAAAGTTTTAGGCTGAGACACAGCTTCTGCTTCCTGCAATTATTTAAGTCTAGGGTGGAAAAGTACAACAGGTGGAGGAAAAAAGATATAAAAATTGTCCAGCTTGTCCAGAAAAATATCTCAAACAAGTTTAAGGGTTTAGCCAAGCCCTGTGCTTTTAAGAGTCTGCAATTGGTAAAGAAAAAAAAAAAAAGCCTTGTTTTATACTAAGACAAAAGGAAAAGTGTTCTTAGAACAAGGTCCCACACAACAAATGACCCAACTTGTGCAAAGGGAAATTCATTCCAAAGGAGAGGTCCTAAACTGAGAATGCTGTTTCCTGATCTTGGAAAGTATCTGTCAGGGGAAGTGTTTGCCCAGAGTCTGTGCATAACCACAGCTACAGCTGTGGTCAAAGAGGGACAAGAGCTCTCTAGAGCTGGAGGCAGAAGGTGAGAGTGTCATCCATATGATACGGTTCTGCAGAAATAAAGTATTGAATAGTGAGAGGTCTTGCATGATGGTTCCGGAGCATGATTGAGGCCAGGAAATGTGTCGTGTTTTGCCTCTCTACAAGGAGGGCATGAGAGGCTGCAGTGTCAAACAGTGAAGGTAAATCCCAATTTGCAATGTAGAACTCAGAATGTTGGAAATGCCAGAGTCCTGAGGTATGCATTGAGGAATGCTGAAAGTTGAAGACATGGATGAAGAGAGAAGCTGTGCATGGTCCAGGAAGTTCAGCTTGACAAGGGAAACTACTCAAAGCCTTTGGAGCCTGGCTGGTTCTGTCATGAGCTGCAGAACTTGACATTTGTCAGGTTGTGTTTGGCCTCTCTTTGGTCAGTTCATTCCTGCTTTGTCAGAATTTTCCCTTTGGAATAAGAATGTTTACACTCCACTCTTGTGTATTTATTGTGTTTTGAACATGGAATGTCTTCTATAGGATCTTATGTTTGTATAATGTTCCCCAGCTATTGGAGAAAGTTTGCAAGTTTGGGGAAGTGGAGATTTCACGGGAAAAGTATGTTAGGAGTTTAAATAAGACATGAACAAACAGACAAAGTTAAAGAAGCTAGCCCTAACTATATATACTTAAGTGATGTTCAAACAACATAAAGATATGGCTGAACATCACTAAAGAGATCAAAATACGAATAAGAGCTTATGCTGAAATGAAGAAATAACTTAATAATACAACTAGAAAACTCAAGGGAAAAATTTGCAAGTTGGATGGGCAGATTAAAGAACATTAGGACTTTAAAATAAGGTTGAAGAGCTGGACCACTTGATATATATATATGTATTATATATTGCAGAAATTATGGAACAAAAAGCCAAGTCTATACATTGAGGGTAGAGAAATTTCAAGTTTGTTGTATAGAGTAGGCTTTAACAAGAAAATAGAAGAAAATGTTCCCAAATAAGGAAATACATACCCATGTAGACAGAAGAAGTATACAGAAGAACAAATACACAGGACTAGACAAGAAACTCACCACAGCATATAATATCTATAGCACTAAATATAAAGAACAAAGTGAGAGTATTGAAAACTTCAAGAGAAAAACCACATGCTAAATGTAAAGGAAAACTAATCAGAATTACAACTGATTCCTCGATAGAACTATTAAAGTCAAGAAGAACCTGGACCAATGCACTCCAAATTTGTAAAGACCACACATGCCAACCTAGATTTCTATACCCTGGAAAACTATCCACCATAGTGTAATGAGAACAAAATTTTCCATGGTATAACCAAGCTAAACTATATCATGTCAACCAAACCAGCTCTAAAAGGAAGACTAGAAGCAATACTTTGAATCAAATAAATGAAGCTATAATTATGGAAACTCAAAATAGGACTGAGGAAACAAAACAGAAATGATTGTAACCACATGCTTTTCAATATTAACTTTAAGTACGAAGGGCCTGACCGTTCAAATCGGGACATGATGTGGATGAATGGATTAAGATACCCATTTCCTCCAAGACTCAGATCATATGGACAATGTCCTAGAAACACCAGAAATGAATGAAATCATACAACAAATGTACCTAACAGATATCTGGAGAATATTTTGCCCAAACACCAAAGAATACACATTCTACTTAGCAGCTCCTGGAAGATTCTCTAAAGTAGACCATAGATGGGGATATAAAACAAACTTTAATAAATTCAAAAATTGAAATAATGTCTTATATCCTGTATAATCACTGTGCAATGAGGATTAAAACCAAACTATAAAAAGTATGCAAACTCATGGGTATTATGCAAGTCATTCCTCAATAATGAGTGAGTCAAAAAAGAAATTTAGAAATAAATATGTGTTATCTAGAATTAAATGAAACTGAAAATAACACACTGAAGTATCTGGACACATTAAAAGCAGCCTGAGAGGAAAATTTATAGCTCAAATAGAACAAATAGATTACTTAATGATGCAACTCAAGAACTTGGAAAACCAAACCAACCAAAGTCCAAGGAAAACATATTTAAAAATCAGAGAAGGAATTAATGAAATAGAAACAAACAATAAAATTAATACAAAGAATGAATACAAACAGTGAATCTAAGAGCTGGTTTTTGAGACAATAAACAAGGTTGTCATATCCACGGCCCATTTATCTCTTTCTGTCTATCTATCTATCATCTATCTATCACCTACTTACTTATTTACGGTTTCTTAAGACAGGATCTCATTGTCTAGAAACTCACTATGTTGATCAGGTTGGCCTCAAACTCAGAGATCCATCTGCATCTACCTCCTGAGTGCTGGGATTAGAGGCATGTTTAATAATACTTTGTTCCTTGGCCCATTTAATCAATATAAAGAATGAGAGTACTTAAATTAACAAAGTTGGAGATGAATAAGGAAACATTATAACAGACACAAAAGAAATTCGGATTATAGTGAAATCATTTTAAAACCTCTATTCTTTTAAGTTAGATAATCTAAAAGAAATGGACAAATTTCTATATTCAGCCAAATCACATAGATTAAACCAAGAAGAGTTCAACAGACATGCAAGAGAGGAAGAAATTAAAATAGCAACAAAAACCCTTATGATGGATTGCGGCAGAATCCTTCCAGACTTTAAAAGAAGATCCACAACCAATAGTTCTTAAATTATTTTTAAAAAAGAAGAAACTGAAGAAGCACTTTTAAATGCTTCCTGTGAAGCCAGTACAATCTAATATCGAAACCAGGTAAAGAAACATCAAAAAAGGAAAGTAGAGGCCAGTATCTCTAATGTAAAAATCTTCAATAAAATATTTGCTGTATAAGTACAGACATATAGCACAAAGATTATCCACCATGATCAGGTTGGCTTCATCCCAAGATACAGGAAGAATTCAAAATATGTAAATCGGTAAATGTAAAACATCTTATAAATGATCTTTAGTAATTTTAATAAATACAGAAAAGGCCTTTGACAAAATGCAACAAAACTTCATGGTAAACATCCTAGAGAAAATGGGACTGGGGTGGCCATAACAAAGGAAAAACTATAGCAAGCCCATACTCAAGATCATGCTGAATGGAGAAAAACTTGAATAAATTCATTAAAATCAGAAATGCGACATGCGTGTCCACTATCCTCTTTCCTTTTAAATATAATGCTTGAAGCACTAGCTAGCCCAATAAGAAAAAGGAAGAAAATTAAAGGGTTATAAATTGGAAAAGAACAGTCAAATTATCCTTATTTTCAGATGACATAAGATATTTAAAAAATTCTCCAAGAAGACTCATGGAAATTGTAAACACAACAACATGCGAGAGTACAAAATCAACTGAAACAACCAATAGCCTTTCTATACACAAGCATGCTATGAAAGTGATGAAGGAAACACTTCTATTCACAACAGCATTAAAAAAAACACATTAAGGAAGTGAAAGCTTTCTACAATAAAAACCTTAAAGAGACAAAAAAAAGACAATAAAGATGGACGGACTTTCCATGATCATGCGCTGGTAGAATTAATAATGTGAAAATGAACACCCTACCAAAAGAATTTACAGAATCAATGTGATCCCAGTCAATATCTTCAGGATATTCTTCACAAAAACAGAAGATTTTTTTTTAATTCATACAAAATAATAAAAGACAACAGATAGCCAAGCCAATCGTGAGCAAAAGCAACAATATTGAAAGATTACCATTCTTGATTTCAAGAAATATTACAAGGATACAGTGATTTAAAAAGTATAAAATTGGTACAAAAATACACATGTAAACTAATGGACAAAAGACTGAAACATGAGTATCCATAACTACATCCATTTAAAATGTAACAAAAAGAAAAAAAAAAAACATTTTTGGAGAAAAGGCATCTTTAACAAACAGTGCTGGGAAAACTTGATGACCAAATGGAGAAGAATGAAATTAGACCCATTTCAATCACCTTGCGCAGAATTCTACTCCCACTTAGATCAAAGACTTCCATTTGAAACCTGAAATGCTGAACTTGCTAGAAGAAAAGATACCAGAACCCTAAAAGATATAGCTGTAGAAAATGGCTTTCTGAATAAGACTCCATTTGCCCATGAATTAAGGTCAATAATCATGAAATGGAACATGAGAAAACTAAAAGTCTTTTGTATAGCAAAGGAAACCACCAATAGTGAAGAGAAAGCCTACAGAGTAGGAGAGAATCTCTGCCCAAATATCTTTCCAGTGAAGGATTCATATCCGGATTATACAAAGAACTCAAAATCCAAAGAATCAAGAAAATAAATGACTTGGTTTTAAAATTAGCCTACAGATCTGAATGGAGAACTCTCAAAAGAAGAAATAAAAATGGTTAAGAAGGGGGCTGGAGAGATGACTCAGTTGTGAAGAGCACTGTTTGCTCTTCCAGAGGTTATGGGTTCAACTCCCAGCAACTACATGGTGACTCCCAATGGGGGTCTGACGACCTCTGCTGGCAGCAGGTGTACATGCAGATGGACCAAGCATATACATAAAACAACAATAATAATGGCTAAGAAATATCTTTAAGTGTTCCTTATCTTTAACAATTAGAGAAATGCAAATGAAACTTCTTGAGCTTTCATAAAGATAAAAGGAAACAAAGCCTGAGACCAAACTCTGAGGAGGATTTGACGGGATTGCAAACTGGCGCAACAATGTTGGAAATCAGTATAGAGAATCCTGGAGAAGCTAAAAGTAGACCTAGTGTGTGGCCTGGCTATAGCGCATCCTTGCATCTGTCCAAACAAGTCCAGTCCTTCTTCACAATTGTTTTCTCACTGTCAGCTCCACTCTATGCACAGTAGCTAGGAAATGGCAACAAACTAAATGAGCCTGGTACATATACACAACAGGATTCTTATTTAGTCTTAAAGAAAAATTAAGTCATGAAAGGTGTAGGGCACTGGATGGAACTAGAGATTATACTCAGTGACTTAACCCAGACTCAAAAAGACGTGGTCTGTCTCATACAGTCTGTTAGCTTGTTTGCTAATCAAAAATACATTTTAAAACCCGAAGAAATAAAGTAAAAAGCATTGGCTTAGGTGTAGAAGCATTGTTCAGCCTCTGTTGTAAACAATGTTAAGGTTCTTTGAAAGGCTAAACAGAACTATACAAAACCTCTAATTCCACTGCTTAGGTGTTAGTCACATTCTTAGAGGTGGGACAGACTACCTTATAGAAATGGCTTAAAAGAGAAAAAGTTTCTATTAGTTCATGATTCATAGAATACAGCCCAGCATAGTGGGTACAGCATGGTGGCACGTGAGGGGGCTGTGAGATCTTGGACTGAGCCTAGGACTGGGATGTTGTCTTTTAGTACCATTCCAAGGCATTGTAACTTCAGGTGGCACCAAGAAGCTTCACTGGCATCACCAGCTGAGGATCAAGTATTCAAACTTGTGAGCTAGTGGGAATGATTTCACATTAAATTACAGCAACCAGTAACAAAACAAATAGCAGTTTATTCATGTTCACATAAATCAAAAGGCAGAAGTAACCTAGTACTCATCAACAGCAAAAGATAACCAAAGAGTGGCATATATAAAATACTGATAATCGTTATAATGTGCATGACCTTAAAAACATGCTAACAAAAAGAAATAGGACATAAGGGGTCGTACATCTTGTTGAGTTTATTTGAAATTACATAATAGATAAATCCATACACAGATTATTGATTTTCAGAGGTGGAAACTAAGAAGAAATAGGGAGACTATGTGAGGATTTACATTGGAGGGATGGAAATATTTTGGAATTAGGTAGATGTGGCATTGTGCTTATGCTAAGCGCCTCCAAAGCACTCTATTCACTTTAAAGTAGTTGCTTTAACAAAGTGACCTCACAGCATGCTGTACCTATCAGAAGCCTACCTCAGGGTGAGAAACAAAATCCTGGGACAGGTGCTGTGCTCTTTTGAGGATCTCATTTTTATTCATTTTCTCAGTCTTTCCTATATCAGGCCTTAGGAATGGATCTTCTGTGGTGTTCTGTCATCTGTGCTGAGGCTTCTGTGGGTGGCGTGGGATACTATCTCCAAGAGGAAACATGTCTCATGGAGCATGTGAACATCAAGACAACTTGTTACAATGTGCAGCCTGACCTGTGAAGTAAGCCATGCATGGCCAGCAATATAGCTTGCTGGTGTATATTTAAAATGTGGTAAAAAAAAAAAAAATAAAAATAGGCAGATTTGGGCCTGGGGTCCCGCTCAAACTAAGGCACCAGCCAAGGACAATACAGGAGGTAAACTTTAAACCCCTACCCAGATCTAGCCAATGGTCAGAACATTCTCCACAGTTGAGTGGAGAGTGGGATATGACTTTCTCACGTACTCTGGTGCCTCACATTTGACCATGTCCCCTGGAGGGGGAGACCTGGTGGCACTCAGAGGAAGGACAGCAAGTAGCCAAGAAGAGACTTGATACCCTATGAGCATATACAGGGGGAGGAAATCCCCCTCAGGAACAGTCATAGGGGAGGGGAATAAGAGAAAAATGGGAGGGAGGAAAGAATGGGAGGATACAAGGGATGGAATAACCATTGAGATGTAACAAGAATAAATTAATAGAAAATTTAAAAAAATATGGTAGATTCAGAGGTGTCTTTAGGATCCCCATGATTAGTGCTTCTCCTTCTAAAGATGGAGGAACTGAAGTTCAGTTGAGTATAAGTTTGTTTGAAATCTGCAGAGATCAGAAATAGAGGACTCATTATGTAGGATGGGCGTGGGTGATTGTGAACCAGATGTGAGTGCTCCCCAGTGCTACAGGAGTCTCTAAAATAGATGCTGGTTTTTATAATGTGAGGGTGCCGAGACATTCAGGTGGACTTTGCACCTGAAATGAGTGAATCAGGTGATATCTGAATTATATTTCAATAGCGTTTATATCGTTTTTAACAATCTGAGATCCGGGTTGATGTCTTAGTGGAATGGAATGGTGGGTAATGTGCTTGCTGTGCAAACTCAGAGACCTGAGTCCACATCCTCTAATACTACATAAAAGCTGGGTGCATTGGCATGTCCATGTAACCCCAGAACTATTCGTGTGACAATGTGTGAGACAGAGGCAGGCAGATCCCAGGGGCTCACTCATTACTCAATTTAACCAAAACAATGAGCTCCGGATTCATGGGACACCACACACACACACACACACACACACACACACACACACACACACACACACACACACACACACACACTCACACACACATATACACTCTCACACACACACACTCATACAGTGCATTTCTGCAGGTAGTGGCAAGTTAGCTTATTAGCTATTCTCCCTTATAACGACTTTCAAAATGATCTTTTGTCAAGGCACCTGTAGTTTTTGCTATATTGGACATCAACATTTATCTTTTAAATTACTTACTCATGGGAAAAGCTTACCCAAAGGTGTACATACCGGGGTTTCCTCCCCAGGGGAGTAGCATTGGGAAGTGTTGTGGACTTTGAAGAAGTGGACACTTGTAGAAGGCCCTTCAGACACGGGGACTGTGCCAACTAGAAAGCTCAGGGGCTATCGGCAATTTTCTTTCTCAGTGCTTCTTGGTTTGAGATGTGACCCCTCCTGCCATGATGTATCCCCCTCACACACTGGCCACTTGATCTTAAACTTGAACTTTTTAAACTGTAAGTTGAAACTAATTTCCTTACTTATTAGGTAGCTTGTGCTCACTAGCTGTTACAGTGACGTGAAGCCAACACAGATGACTTTGAACCTAGGGACAAAATCTTCCCAAGAAGCAAATGATGAAGCATCCAGTTTTAAAAATCTCCCTATGGAATAGACCTGGCTGGGAAAGGCCTGTGACTACCTTAAGGAGAGGGCTATGGAAGAGGAAATGAGAAGGGCGTGCACGCTGGATCAAGAGGCTGTCTGTCCACTTATGTTCCCGAGCACTTGGTGTAAGCATACATGTGAGCTGGATGTGGTGGCATATGCCTATAAATCTAGATACTCAGCATGGTTAGATGCGAGAGTCATGAGTTCAAGAACAGTCTCAGTTACAAAACAGAAATTCCACAACAATTTGATAAAAATTAAAGAAAATGGAGGGGGGGGGAGAAGAAAATGTTCATGAAATCCTGCTTATATATAAACAGTGACTCCATAAGAAATCCCATCATCCCAAAGCCACTTTGCTTTGTTTCCATCATTCTGATCCTGTGGCCTCTAAGTGGCTTCCTTAACTCATGTCCAGAAGACAGCTAAGGCTTTCATTCCCAGAGCTGGTTCTATCAAGCCCAGAGCCAGACTTGGTAGCTGCCCTGACTTGGTGGGGAATCTGCTTTTGGGAAAACAGTCCCTGGGCCCAAATGAGAAATGTTTTTACTCACCAAGAAATCTGCACAAAGAAACTTGGACCAGCCTTGCCTTGGGTCCTTTGCACAGTGATGGGCCTTAGTTTATTCACACAGACCCCAGCCTCTATTGTACAGAAAGGAGCCAACCTGAGTGTTAGATGATTTTCCCAGGAATAGCTTCTGCTTTTACCTGTGTAAAAAATGCTTCCTTCTTTGTCCCTTTTGCTTCTGGAGGCAGCTCCTGTGCTCCCTAGACCTTAGCTTAGTTGTCTGTTGTTCATTTTCCCTTCTCAAACAAAACAAGTTTCTCTTCATTTGTTTCATTCTAGCCAGCCAGAATCTTTTGTTTTCAGTTGTGTCATGTCAGCTTCCAAGAATTTATTTTTTTCTCATCTGGAGCTCTGTTCAGACACCACAGGTGGTGCCAGGCCCCATTCAGGGTTGAGGATTCCCTCCTTTTCCTTCCAAATATTGTCCAATATCCTGTAGGCTGCTGTCACTGAATACACAGCAAGCCATTGACGACCAGTTCAGGCACCTCCTGCTGTCATAGTGCTGCAACCCCATTAGAGGGGCCAGCACTGGATGTCATGGACACAAAGCATGGTGTTTTCCTTAGCTCCCCGCCTCTTGACAGATGTGGAACTCACGGAACGTACTAAGGGAACATCTGGAGCACTTTGCCATTCAGTAGCAACTCTTTCTGTGGGCACAGGTCTCCTACCTTTTGGAGGACTGTGTCAGTGTCTCAGTGATACCTACTATGGAACCCACGAATGGTATTTAAGAGCAGTATGTCTCTGTTCTGCTACCTTTTCCAAGAGAAAGGTGTCTCCCTTATACTTCCCTTCAATACAGCGTTACTTGTGTTCCTCTGGATAAAAGTCTTCTATGACTTTCGTTATCCGTGAGATAAATTTGGATGCTCTGAGCTGCTCTACTAAATGCTTCTAAAGCTTCCTCAAGGCACTACTTCCTGCCCACAGCCTGACTCCTCTGATAATCCTTAGGACCCCAAGACATTCATGCCTAACATGCTTCCTCATCCCTCCCATGAGAAGCTCCAATGATCAGATAGCCTCAAACTCAAAATTAGTTTTCATGGTTCAGTGGTGAGCACATTGCCCTGTGAACCATCATGTCCACGTCTATATTCTAATATGAAGATATCCCCGACTAAGGTTTAACATGTGTTCAGCACATAGTAGATGTTCAAGAAATACTAGTCTTTAATTTGCATACATGGTGAATCCAGTTATAAACCTAGAACAACAAGGTATAGATGAGATGATTGGGAACATCGCTGAAGGATGTACAAGGTTAATTCACATTATAAAATGTGGGGGGATAGATAAAGAGCTTCTATAGCAAGCTGAAGGGGACCAAGGTACATTCAGATATTTGGTTTTCCCATAAGCACATAAGGCACTTTTTCAAGCTTCAACTATTGTCTGAGAGGATTAAGTTTTCCATTCCTTGTGGATAAATTAGTTGCTTAGATAATGATATCGACTTTTCCTTTGTTCTAAATCATTTGTGTTGATTGAATGAAGCAATAGCAGATGACAGCAGCTTAGGAACAGATAGCGTTTTATAGTAAGGAAAGACATACTTCATACCCTAAATCGTTCATGAATGTCCTTCCTTGTAGGTCACAGTGATGGACACAGGGACTGATGTACAGAGAGTTTGGTATGGAAGTGAATCAGGTTTTTTTCGCCTTGCACTTAAGATAAGCAGCATAGGCAACAATTTGAAAACCAATATATTTTTCAGATATGTACTATGGAACACTAGTCCCTGAACAATCATCATAGACATTTTTTGAGAAAAAGACATGTGGAGAGCAACTACCCTGTAGAAATGTGAAAGAAGTACTCTGCTCACAGGGCCTCCTCTTCCAGGGTATGGAGCTATACTTAGCATACTGGACACAGAAGCCTTTGCTCTCAGAAACAGCTTGAGAATATGTTTTGGAAATGCTCAAACGTTAAAAGGAGAATCGGAAGCCAGAAGATGTGATCGAACATGTTCAAATGATTTTCCCAACTCAGCCTACTTCTCTGCATAAAATAAAAGCGAAGTCTTGATAACTTGTCAAGCTAAACAACATGTGTGAGATATGGGGCAAAGATTGACTCTGCACAATTCCATTTACTCTGAGTAATAAGCATTTTCTAATCAGAGAACAACTCCATAAATACCAACAGGGAAGTGGGTCTAGAGTCTACTAAAAATTCCTAAATCTATCAAGTCCTCTGCATACATACAGCCCAATACATACTTCTGTATATTCTAAGCCAACCGTAAATTGCTTACAATACCTAGCATACTATAAAGCATGAAAATAGTTGTTAGATTGTAGTATTTATGAAGAAATGACAAAATTGGCTATACACTCAGTAAGACACTTTGCAATATTTTCCATCCACAAATGGCTCTTACATAATCTGTGCATAAGAAGTCAGAGATACAGTGTCTGTTTCTGTCTATTTGTATGTCCAGCCCAGAGAAAGACACAAGTGCCAAAAAGCTTAAGCATTCTTGACAGGGCTTTGAATGTAAATAATCAAAGACCAGGGAAGAGGCTATGGAGACATTGCTTTGCCCCTTAATAGCATGAGGGGTCTGATAACATGACAGATTTGCTGATTTGTCCAACCATTATTGAATGGGTACTGAAAGAATGAGTCTTGAATGGCCCTAGCCAATGTATATGAGGCACAATAGTGAAAGTCAGACAAAACATCTGTATTATTAGTATCATATACTAAACAATACCAGGTCAGGTCATATTTTTTTAAAGCCAGACTTCCAAAGGACTGGTTGACTTTTGTTTCTCTCTTGTGACTGCTCAGTTCTGATGAAACAATTGTATTGCTTTGTAAGCACAGGAACATGAATGTTTTAGTAAAACTTTATTCACAAAAACAGATGGAAGCATGGACTTTTTTTGTGATCTGTAGCTTGTTATTGTTGATCAAAACAATAAATACAACACTGAAATGAATAAACTGCATGAATGCTGTCAAGGAGTGATACTCAATATAATGAGAGCGCACAGAGGAGGATTTCCTATCTTGAGTTCTACATTTTAAAGATAACAAAAAGGTAGGTTAAGGGGGAAGAAGGAGCATTGTAGGCAGATAGAAGGAACTAGAGTCGCTGTCTGAGATGAACGGTGGTCAGGGATAAAGCCACTGCGTTACTTGGGGGAGGTGCAGGACTTTTCTGTTTAAGAACAATAGTGAGTGTTAAATCTCTGCAGGGAGCACATGAACAGGTGAGTTTTGGAAACACCCTGATGGAAACACTTTGGGAAAAGGATTGATCGTGGTGGAGGGAGTATACTGCCACAATCCAGGCAACTACTACAGAGGTGTGAGAAGTGGTTATGCAGTTGGAAGATACTGAGAACCCTTAGCAATGCTTGGTGAATGGAGTCAGTATACTTCACCCAGGACTAAATTAAGGACAGGAAATGATCCAAAGGGCGAATAGTTTGGATGGTGAGAGATGGTAGGAATTTATCACTCCATACAGACTTTTTGTTATGGAATCAGAACCATCATCGGTTGAGAGAGGCTTTGCCTGTGTGTTATTTGGAACAGAAAGCTTTTATCATTCTGTCACCAGTACCTATGAGACCTTGTTTACAGAGCTGAGATGACAAAGTGTGAATTCTGTAATCAGACACTTTCTCCTCACACCTTGATGGAAGCATTCATGAGTAGCTAGAGTGCATGTAGACAGGACTGCAACACTGGACAAAGCCTGGTCTCTTCAGCCATGCCATGGCACCTAAGCCTAGAATCTGTGGAAATCCTCAGGTGGTTCCTTGGGGTGAATGACATAAAGGTGCCTGTGTTAGTTATTTTTCTTTCTGGCTTATAGTTTATATGATACTGTCCATCATATTGGTGGGAAAAGCATGTCAGAACAAACACCATAGAAGATCAGGAAATAGCTCAGATCATAAGACATATACTTGTGTGGATGGCAAACATTTCTACATATTAAGACCTACATCTATTGTTGTTTGAGAAAGGTTGTTCTCAAGATTCTTCATGGGCACTCAAGTCACTGTGTGCTCACATTTATTATATTAAATTCTATAATACTTGCATATAATCTGCACACATGCTCCTGCATACTTTGATGACTCTCTAGATTAGCTTTGGTGCCTGAGACAATGCAATATAAATAATAATAGTAAATGCCGAATAAACTCCATACAAGCAATTATCATGCTAAGTTATTTAGGAAATAAAACAACAACAACAAAAAACTATAATGCTCATTGTATACATATTTTCTATCAATATTTTTAATTCAAGTTTGGTGGAGTCCATAGATAAAAACATACAGGTCTGGTAGTCAGACTTTCTGGTTAAAGTAGAGACTGCAATGAGGTAAATTACACAATTAATGACACATATACCCAAAACTTTAAAACGCATTTGCAAGAACTCATTCAAATATAGAGAGATTAATTTTGAAGACAATTGTCTTTGAAAGTAATTGGGATGAGAGGACAATATAGGATTTAACAGAGTTTTAAAATTATATCAAAGAAGTCTTTGCATTGCCTAATAATGATATGTAAAGAATTAGGATATATGATTAACTCATAAAAATTGAGGAATAGGGTTACCTCAGTCCATTGCAAGGGTTATGTAGAAAAATCCTTCAAGTCTTTCTCCTCAAAAACACTACTCTTTATAAGAAATGCTAGTGGCATATGGAGGCATGCAGTCAAATGATACAGCTACATGAAAACGGTTTGGCTGTTCCTTTATAAACTTAAGAACTGGGTAATCATGATGTGGCTACTCCATTTGTAGGCAGTGCTGGTAAGTTTTCTTTTCAACTTGATACCTGGGAAGAAGGAACCTTCATTGAGAAAATGCTTCCAAGAACAGATTGAGCTGTAGGCAAGTTTGTGGGGCAATTTCTTGATTTAATGATTGACGTTGGAGGACCCAGCCCACTGTAGGTGATGCTACTCTGGGCAGGTCTTCCTAGGGATTGAGCAGACCATGAGGAGCAAGCTGGTAAGCAGTCCTTCCTCATTGTCTCTGCTTCAGTTCCTGCCTCATGGGTCATCCCTTGACCTTCAGCCCTGACTTCCCTTCATGATGGATTGCAATAGTAAGCCAAACAAACCCTTTCCTCCCAAAGTTGCTTTTAGCAGTTCTCAGCCTGTGGGTCATGACCCCTTTTGGGGCCATATATCAGATAGTCTGCATATCAGATATTTACATTATGATTCATAACAGTAGCAAAATTACAGTTACAAAGCAACAAAATAACTTTATGGTTGGGGGGGGTCACAATATGAGGAACTGTATTAAAGGGTCATAGCATTAGGAAGGTTGAAAACCACTGTTTTTGTTCTGATGTTTATCAAGCAATAGAAAGCAAATTAAGACATGGGTCAAAGTAAGTTCCTAAAGGGGCATATGTCATGTGCATGGCAGCATTTGCCACAATAGTCAACAGGTATGGATGAGTAGATGAGCAATATGTGGCATTCATATGCATAGAATGATATTTAGCCTTAATAAGAGGGATGACAGAGCAGAGAATGAGTAAACAGTAAGACTGTTTTATTAAATGAAAGAAGATGGGGGGAAAAGACAAGTATCATGTAACTAACCCTAGGTAAGTTACTTAAAAGTATCAGACTCATAGAGACAGAGACCTGGCTGGCCATGTTTGGTGGGAGGAGGAAGGAAGATCCTCAAATTAATGGAGATAGAGTTTCAGTGACCGGTGTAGCAACAGTGGCACAAAATTATTTTCTAAGCAGGATGGGCTGCCTGCAGCCCTCTGGGAACTCCTCCGTCCATTTCTCCATGGGAGCAAGACTTCTCACAGGAAACCGTCTGCACACCACACACAAGGGCACATCATTCATTGGCAAGCTGAAGACAGGGGAGGTTTGAGTTAAGTGCATGCCCATCTGGTTGACATTCTCTTCCTGACTCCAAAGGCTGTACTTGATCCTGCATTTTGAAGGACATCTGCTTTGGGTAGCTCTGTCTCGACACTAAAAAGCATCAAGAGTTACTGGGGCATTCGTTTCTGAGACTGGTTGGCTGGCTGAGACTCCAAGGACTGTAGGTCTGGGAGCCATGGAGGGAGTTTGATGTTACCATGTTAGCCAACATTCAGGTTCGGCTAGTGTTCTGTCCCTATTACCAATGACTCCTCTGAGTCGTGAGAACAGATGCACCTTCTTGTTCTTTCTGTCTGGTGTCCCTTCAGGTCACCAGCAGCATCGCTGGTGGCCTTGACCATGTAGACCACAGTTTCTGGGTTTGTCCAGTGAGGTGGGTGGTGGGCTGGACCTGAAGTTAGACTTCCCTAGTAAAGGATACTGTGGGCTTGCCCACATTTTCATAACACACCAAGCTTATAAAGGCCAGGTTCTGCCAGTGCAGTGGCCAGCCAAAGGCTGCTGGGGGAATGCCTTCTATCCAGCCCAGCTAATTTGTGTCCTGTCCTGAACACACAGCTCACCAAACATTGCCAGGTTTGGCTGTCTTTGAAAGAAGACTTTCTTTCCATTTTGGCAAACTGTCTCTTGAAAGACAGTTCATTCTTTTTATTGGATAGCCAATATTTTCAAAAGTAACACATTCACTTTCTAAAGAAATCCCCCACCCTGATCTTCTGGCACCCACCTCCCCCCAGGAGAATTTCTCTTATCTGTACCCCTCGCTCGCCACCCCCTGCGCAGGGGACTCTGGTGTTAACTCTTATAAGGTCAGACTGAATTCTCTAGAGGAGCCTGGTGTTTTAGGACTTGAGTAAAGATCAGAAACAAAGCGCTAAAGCAAAACCATCAGAGCCACAGCATGGAAAGCTGCAGGCTTCCCAAACTGCCGCATGTGTGCCGCCAGCCAGCCGGCGCCTCGGCGGCCTGGCTTGGCAGCCTCTTACTCAACCTCTGTTTTCCTTGGGGGTAGGAGGAGGAGGTGGAGGGAACCAGGAAGGAGGAGGGCAGCACTGAGGGATGTAGTTTCCCTTTGCCTCATGATTTATACTTGGTCAGAATAGCCCTGTTCCGCTTGCTTCAGGCTGGAATGTGTCTTGGACATGTTGTTTCAATATGAGACAATCAGCTGGGCTCTCCACGGAATGTCCCTGGAGACTGGAAACGACCTCCCAACAGGGTCATTTGTTCAGCAGAATTTGAAGCCACATTCTCCAACATCTGCATTCTATTAATACCTTCAGAATAATTCCTTCAGCCTTGGGAAATCAGAGGATGTTCTGAGGGACGCTTGGCACTGAGTCCTTTTGATTCTGCTGCCTCTTGGGACGATCCGACCCCTTCCTCTGCTGTGGTGCAGGTGGATGCTCAGTTTCCCTAAGTGAAATCCTGAACGGGCAAAATGTATAGCTGGACTATTGTTAATGTACTAGACAGAGACGGGCTAGGAGAGCTGGGCAGACATTCCTGGGTGTTTGCTGGAAGCCAGTGGGAGGACAAGTACCCTCTGTGAAGGCCCCTTTCCAAGTCCTTGTGGGGACCTCACCAGAGGTGTAGCCTCCTCACATCCTCCCAGGAGGCAAGGGCCTTAAAGGAAAGGAAGACAGAGAGGGAGAAAAAAGAAAAGGGTTCAAGACAGCAGTGCAATAAGGCCAGAGATTTTTTTTTAAGTTCAAATACATGTACTAGCTTAGATGGAGTAGAAATGCAGCCCAGAGCTGCAGTAGGAGGACCCACTCGGTGAGAAAGAATATGAGCTGAACGTGAAACTGTGACCTTGAATCGGATTGGTTCTGAGTCCTGGGCCTCCTAAGGAGACACTGGGAATGTATTGAGCATGGAGGATCTTCCGGTAGGAAAGGTAAGGCGAATGAACTTCTGATCCTAAGAACGTATGTTTAATCCAAGAACATTTAATGAGTGCCTGCCAGCTGTACACATGGAAACAGATACTCAGTCAACTGCTTTGAAGGAAGGAGAAACAGGACCAGGCAATGTTGAGAACACTGTTCCTGAGCTCTTCCCATCCGTAATATGGAACCTGGGAGGAGCAGGTGCTGAGGCTCACCAGGCAGGGTCCACCTGGGTGCTAGTTTGCTTGTTCTCATCTAAACCTGTGTACCATGGCATGCTCATTCAGTAGCCCCAGAACCTGAAAAAAAAATCGTGCTCTCAAACCGATTGGAAAGACAGCTCT
Source organism: Acomys russatus (assembly GCF_903995435.1). Classification (NCBI taxonomy): domain Eukaryota; kingdom Metazoa; phylum Chordata; class Mammalia; order Rodentia; family Muridae; genus Acomys; species Acomys russatus. Next base: position 580,775 of record NC_067144.1, on the reverse strand, counting down.
ATCCCACATGCCATTAATTTAACCCCAGTATACCTCTTAAGATGAGAAATGTCTTCTTAGGTATGCAACTCAGAAAGAGGTCTCTCTCTCTCTCTCTCTTTCTCTCTCTCTCTCTCTCTTTCTCTCTCTCTCTCTCTCTCTCTCTCTCTCTCTCTCTCTCGGTTGGAACTGGCTAATGTTGTCTAAAAGCACTGTCTGGTATAAAGGAATAGCTGCCTAACAGATCTGATGATAATTCCTATGCCATTAGCTCATCTGGATGTCTGTTCATGGGAAGAGATTTGTCAAACAGAGCTGACTTCTTCCCTGGGATCTGCACACCCCCCTGATCCTGCTGAACCTGTGGCCAGGCCTCACATGCCTTTGCCTAAGACCACAAGGAGCTTTGAGGGCAAATGTTCAAGACAACAGGTAGGCTTTCTCTCTTTTCTCCCTTGCCCAAATTATGGAAAATCTGAAAAATAAACAAAAGGACAGAATAAATAGGCTGTGCTTTCCCTATGTCCCTCTTTTGTCAGCATCTAGAAAGGCAAGCTCACATTTGCTGCTAGTGACAGGGACAAAGCACATACCATCCTACTCAATTCTCGAAGCACTGTGGTGAATCTTATGCCCATTTTACTGATGAGAAACTCATCTCATCTCAAAAAGGTTAGGTCAGCTTGCCCAAGGCCACTGGTAAAAGTGGAACTGGCATCATATAAGGCTTACATTTTTACAAAGCACTGACTATAGAATAAAAGGTATATAACTGAAAATAAGGCTTTGGAGGATTCTCTGCAGGGGCTTTTCGCTATTGAACAGAAATAAACAGTTTTTCAGAAACTCTTTTCTGCTGCCTGGTTTCTGCTTTGTTCCAGCAACACATGGGTTTTGGAGATGCTACCCTTATGTCTGTGCTTCTCTGGTCCCTGCAGACACCACGTGTCAGTAAGTGCTGGGGCAGAAGGCTCTGACTCATCTGTTCTTTCCCAAGTACTCAAGCATTCAAGTGTGTGTGTGTGTGTGTGTGTGTGTGTGTGTGTGTGTGTGTTAAACACGAGCTCATAGCTCTGAGCTAGCATGTACTCTAAAATGATTACAAACCCTTCTTGCCTTCTTAAGGCATCTGTGAAATAATTTTCTTTTCTGCCCTCCTTAGCAGCATGGTTTTGTTCCCCACTTGTGGACACTGCAGGGCGGGCTCCTGCCTCACAGCCTGTCTAGTATGGCAGCCAGCCTGCAAGGACCTATTAATAGCCCTCATTTCCAGTATGTGCCCTGTAAACTCAGGCCTCATTTTTAGCAGCTCACTATTACAATTCTAGGAAAAAGTTCCAGTTGAATGTCTTCCTGCCAGAAGGATAGTTTGAGACTCTCTCTCTCTCTCTCTCTCTCTCTCTCTCTCTCTCTCTCTCTGTGTGTGTGTGTGTGTGTGTGTATGTGCGCCTCCTCTCCCTGAGGGCTGGGGAGAGCCTAGGGATATGTGGTGGGAGATCAGTCTCTTGGAGGACTTGCTACACTAAATGACCCTTTGTCTGGAAAGAAGCTGTGACAAGTTTGGGGGTTAGGGTGGGGCTGCAGCTGCCCAGCACTGATGTCATGCTTGACTCCTCTCTTACTCTTCCTTCCACAGATCTCATCCAGTTCATCACACATTTATTTGGCGTTCCCCCCAAAATATATATCCAATGACCAGTCCTCCCATTCTTCTGGCTCAACTTGGTGCTCAAGTCCTCCTGTGTCCAGCCTGTCTACTATGCCCTTTTCTGAGTTCACACCATACCTGCCCTTGGGAATTCACTGGACTCTTAAAACCTGCCAATGCTCAGCTTGGCAGAGCCAGCAACTTGCTATCCCCAAATAATTATCTAATGTAAGTTGTCTCCGTAAAGGTCACTTTAAGGAAAATTGAAATCCTCAGCACTGGCAATCCCAGTGCCTCTTACTGTGGAATGAATAGGATGAGTATCGCCCCCCAGAACCGTGCATTAAACATTTGGTCCCAAGGTGGCTGTGCTGGGAAGTACTGTGGACCGATAGGGGGTGGAGTCTAATGTGATGTTCATAGGCTCTTCGGGTGTACCCTTTGTTTCTGCCTCTTTCTGCTATCTAGCCTGTGATATGTATCCTTCCTTCCATGTGAAGGGCTAGTGACCATAGAAATTGATGCTAAACCAACCTCTCATTCCTTTTTAAGGAATTTGTTACAATGATGTGAAGTTAAAGGTTATACCTCTCTTCTGTTTTGTTTGTTTATTTGTTTGTTTGGTTTTTGGTTTTTTTGGGGGGGGGCTTAGCTTTCTCAATACCTGATTTAGAGTGTCACCTTTTTTTTATGACAGAGCTGCCTCCCTCCTCACCTGCATATACCATTATTAGACTGAGTTATACAGTGACCTGGTAACTAAATAGCTCATGCACATTGCCATAAGAAAGCAGAATATACACAACCACCCTCTGGGCACTTTCTGGAAGTCGAGTGATGGGACTGGCCTTGCACAAAACATTAGGGTACAAATCAATCTGATGTCGATTTGCTTCTTGGCAACCCTGTTTTACATTTAGAGCCATTCTTGGGCAACCCAGTTATATTTGAGCAGAATTCCACAACTGACTCTCAGCTCAATGGAAGTAAAGAATAACAAAGGACACTAAGAAATGTGGAGCCAGGAGATTGAAATAGCCAGTGAGAATAATATCAGATAATAGGCACCATTAACCACCAAGCCATGGAATATGAAATTAAAATTCAAGAAAAAATAACAAAAAATTTAAAGATTTTGCCAGCTTGCCTTCCAGCTTGAACTCCATAGGGTAGAGCCATAGGTCTGTCTCCAGTAGCTTCTATTCCTGATACAGGGCAGGTGAGGACTGCACTAGCCCCTATGTATAGGGCAAGGGGGATGGCACATTATCTTTCTTGTCCTGTTCTAATGGGCATAAATGTGTTAAGCCAATGCAAAAATAATACAACTAAAATGTTGGAAAAAATCAAAATAAAGGGTAAGGGAGCAACCGTCTCTGGAGTGCAGTGGACTGTTAGTTGTTCAGGGATGTTCTAGATAAACATCGGGAGCCAAAGGCATTGGCAGGCTTTCTGGAAGGACCACCTTTTGCTCAAGAGGAAGCTAATGAGTTTCCCATGGTGAAGAACACTGATCAGAGCCTATGCAATATTCATCTTTCAACACTTCACTTTTTTCACATTTCCCCAGAAACAAACAAAATGCAGAAACAGCTGAAAGCAGGAGCTTTAAACTCCTGTAAGATCTTCTGTCTGCGAACTATGACCAGCCAGTAGATTAGAGTCAGAATGCTCTGCAGCCTATGTACAGTGACCAGTTCTTGAGCTAGCAGAAGCTGACCAGCTGACCACGGGTGGTCAATCACCCTTTCTAGGAGTCTTGGAGAATCACTCACTCACAATACCAAAGCTTTGGACTAAAGTCTGAGCAGCCACATCCACCAGCATGCAGTACTGGGAGGCAGGCTTTCCCACAGCTTTCTTTTCTCCTCCCATTGGAAACACTGGTTTGGATTCTTCCTGCCAAGCCCTGAGGCCTCCAGAGTATGTTGGAAGCCACATGGAACAGATCTGAAGTGGAATAAACCAGATCATAGCATTTTACCTTTCTCCTTACTTTCTATTTTATGAAAGTTAGGGACAAAAGAGTCGTCTCCACTTGTGCAAAATGACAACCTTTGATGAGGGGATCTGGAACTTTAGAGATAAGATTCCAGGTACAAGGATAGCTGGGAATTTGTCCTAAGTGTTAAAATGCCATCTGAGAAAAAAAACTTGTTGGAGACATAACACTGCAGCCAGCTTGTCTTTCTCATGGGAACCAGTATGCTTGCAAGTGATCTCAGCTCTCTGACCTGCCTTCCTTTCTTTTTCAGCTTCATCAAACAGCTGTGTGCTTGGGCCCTGAAGCTAGAGGCAAATGGCTTTGGATTTTGACACTGTCCTTGTTTCGCTTCAGACCATTTTAACAAACTTGTCCAAGCCTTAGTTTTGTTGGCAACCTGGGAGCAATGCCCACTCCAGGGACATAATTCCTTCAGAGATGTGTAGCATAGACAGGCTTTCAGTAAACACACTGAAGGCTGCTTCTAGTTAATATAGGGGCATTCATAAAACTCTAAGCAATGATGAGCAGCTTTCAAGATGTGAGAATTATGGAATCTTCCAGAGTTTTGCCCTCATTGTATAGAAAATGGGGTTGTTACCAAACAAAACATTGGTTATCTATACACATGATGGGTGAATTCTTTTAGGAAATTGATTTTGGGTGGTGCAGATTTTAATCCTTTTCAGGGCAACATTTAAATTTAAACAATTAATCAGTGACAGACTTTATGAAATATACTCCTCAATTCCTGTCTTCTTGTGCAGTTTTCAGTATATAACCCATCAGTGTCCTTCTGTCCAGGCTGTTGTTACCCACATCTATTTTACTGTGTTATATTTTAGGAAATCTGGTAGGAAAAGGTTGCCTGCAGGCATGTTTTGCAATGCTGTTTTTCCCTGCAGCAAACATAAGCTCACTGTTCTCCCTTCTTTGTGTGTGGCTGTTCCCAGCTTTTCCACAATCCTGCCTGTTCCATAGTGCTGCCATAATGGTACCCATAGTATGGGGCATGCTGTGTGGTCACTAGGGTCAGGAAGCTAATTTGGGCATGTAGGGGCTGTATTCTGGATTGAGACTATGTACACTTAGGTGTTCAAATGCAAGTTTCTGGACCTCGAAATTTTACTTTCCTCTCTTGTATTCATTGTTGATCTTATATTCCCAGTCTTACTGACCTTTACAACTTTTAAATTTTTTATCTTAGTGTGTGTGTGTGTGTGTGTGTGTGTGTGTGTGTGTGTGTGTACTTCAGAGGGCAAATAGGGAAGTCTACTTTCTTCATTCACTGTGGGCTTTTGCAATCAAACTCAGATTGTCAGGCCTGTGTGGTATATGATTTACAGTGGGAACATAGACACTCATACAGTTCCTTAACAGACACTGCTTTAGGGTTCTATACAAGCCACAAGTGTGCACAAGTGCACAGAAGGCATGCACACACACACACACACACACACCAAACATACTCATACACACATCACACTCACACACCACACACACTAACATACATACACACACACCACATACTTTCTCTCATACACACATACATAGACTGTACACACAAACATTCTCATATACTATACCCGCACATACATATATACCATACTCACACGTACAAATACACACATACCAAACACATGCACATGCACATATCACACACACAAATGCACACACCACATTCACATGCACACGCATAAATATTTGTTTAGCAAGAATTTTGGTAGGAAATTTTAACTTTACTACTGTTGCATCTGCACTGTGGGTCTGGTCTGATGGGGAGAAATGATGTCATATGCTATGTGCCTCAGGTCTTCCTTCAAAACTTTCCTATCTAAAATCCTCACCCCATGCTAGCTAAATTCACTTAGTTGTGATTTTTGATAATCTAAACTGCTCTGGCATAGGTAAGGGTAGAAAGATCTCACTTAGCTGTCTGTGAATGAATTGATAAACAGATGCCCCATGTCTGACCCTCAGTGATATCTGGTACCATCATTTCTTTCCATTTGCTGCCATGTTCTTCCTACAGGGCTTACCTAAGAAGTTAAGGTTACTTTTTCCTTTGAACAAATGCAAAAAGCTACTGAAAATGAACGAGCCATATAGCTCTGAGTACATACTCAAGTATGCAGCAGAGCCTAAGAGCTCAGGCTCAGGCAGGATAGGGGTGGAGGTAGAGGAGATGCTGTTAAATTCTCTTATGCCACCTGTTTATTGGCGGGCATGAGATGTGTGTGTGTGTGTGTGTGTGTGTGTTTCCATCTGTAAAGTTAGGACACTGAAATCCATCATTGCTTTTTTAAAATAAAATAAGGCCTGGTAACTAGAAATCACTGTGTCTGTGGAGAGGTAAATATAGTCTGAAGAACAGAAAAATCTCCGTAGAAAAGGTTTGCCCAAGATACAGATTTCACAGTCTTGGGATGGGGAACAGTGATTTGAGAGTAGTCACTCAGTGTTCCACGGAGCCCAAGGGCTTCAGACCAGCTTGTTGTTAGAACAGAGTACTGTGAGAACCTCAGTGCTAAGCAAGAGGTGGTTACCGAGGTCTTCTCTATGAGGGGAGAGTTTGCCCTTGACAAAGAGGTAGCTCCTGGGAAGTAGGTTTGGTGAACCGGCTTAATTAAGGTGGCATTTAAGAGGACTGCTAACTTTATCCTATAAAATATTTTCTGCAAGCTTTGTTTTATTCCTCACAGTCCAGCAAAGAGTAAATTGCATCATTGGGTAATTCAGATAAATAAACAGGCCTGAAGACTTGAACCTACAGACAAAAGCTCATAGGGAATAAAGGGAGGAACATTAGTTCAAGGGCAGAGCTACATTCCTTGTTTATCGGAGCCTGCCTGTTAGGTACTAACAGATGAAGCCCAGAACCATTCAGATGGCTGTAGAATGGAAAGAACTGAAGAAGTTAAGACATTGTTCACAGGAAACTGCAACTTGGGTCGGGTCAGAAGGATGAAATGAATAAGGGAACTAAAGGGAAGATCAGCTGTTGGTGGAGGAGGGGAAAGGTGGTAGTAGAGTTCTGGGGCTGAGCATAAGAACTGTAGCCAAATGAACATGGTTTCTTACCAGAACAACACTGGGCAGGGGCAGGGGCAGGGGCAGGGGCAGGGGCAGGGGCAGGGGCAGGGGCAGGGGCAGGGGCAGGGCAGGGGCAGGGCAGGGGCAGGGGCAGGGCAGGGGCAGGGCAGGGGCAGGGGCAGGGGCAGGGGCAGGGGCAGGGGCAGGGCAGGGGCAGGGGCAGGGGCAGGGGCAGGGGCAGGGGCAGGGGCAGGGGCAGGGGCAGGGGCAGGGGTGGGAGCAGTCACACTGACTTCTTTCTTTAGATGTTCCTGGGTGAAACACGCCTGGTGCTCTAAACTGACTCCACTGATGGTTGCTCTGCAAGCCCTGCCAAAACATCGGTGCCCCTTACCCACAGGCTATATACCAAGACCAGAGCTTGCTTGGAACTGAATATTACTTGATCCTTTGTGGTTTTCATTTTCTGACTTGCATATACCTATGATAAACTTTTACTTTTTCTCTTAGTGGACATTCTGATGGCTTCTCTTTTGCACAGTTAAATTTCCAGCATCCATGCTCTTGTGCTTTGGGAATTATAATTGAATAAAATAACAGCCACTTAAACTCACATTGAGATAGTGCAGCAGTCACCAGACAACTGAGCCATTTCATAAGTGGCTAACAGGCTGGTAGCATACACAGGATGGACACACTGTATAATAAGATGAGTTATATCTGAGTGGGTGAGGGTATATGAAATCACAAGAGATTTCATCATATACTCAGAAAGATACTTTTTATCTGTCTGTCTGTCTGTAGGTGTGAAAACATATACTGTGTGGGTACAGGTGTGTGGATGTGGATGTGTGTGTGTAGGCCAAAGTCAATCTTGGGTATTTTTCCTCAAGTATAGTTCACCGTTTTAATTTACGATACAGGATTAGCCTGCAATTCACCAGGCTGGCTAGGCTGACTGGCTAGGGAGTCCGAGGAGTCCACATGCCTCTTCATCCCCAGCTTTGGGATTATAAGAGGACACCACCATGTAAAACTAAGTATAATTTTGGGGGACCTTTTCTAATCACCCACTCTATCTCCCAAATAATGATACAGAGACCTGTTAGATTTATTCAACAAGCGTTAAAGCACTAGAACTGGGCAGACACTCATCTATTCTAACTATGCTAGACAGGCTGCTTCCCAGTCACATGCCCCAATTACCTGCCATATTGGTTCCACCTGCACTGCTTCTGCTCCATCAAGTCAGTCCTCATGGTGAGCTCTTCGTAGTTGCATCCTCTCTCGCCCTTTTCTTCCCTCTTCTCCTCCCTCCATGTGGTCTATATCCTAAGACCCCCTCACTGGAACTTTTTAAAAATCTCCTCTACCCACTCATTTGCTCTCAGCTTCATTATCAACCAACCAGAGAAAATTGGGGAGCAATGTTAACACAACATTGATACAGCAGATACTTCATAGAAATGACAATGTCTGTGTCCCGACTGTAATCAGATCTGAGAGCACAGAATTTGGCATCTGAATTCTGTGCACACCACAGCACCCCCAAAATCACCATACTTGACATTTTTAAAGTGTAGGTTCAAGGGATTAAATGCAGATTTTTGCACTTGCAAAGCAAGCACTAAATATTTTGGCTGGCTTTGTTTCTGGAATTTTCTGTTTAAAAGTTTTAGATATGATTGACTGCTGGTAACTGGACCTGCAGAGACCAGACTAGGGTCCTATTCCCCACCTCTCATCTGGCTTCCTATTCCCCATTCTGTGTACAGGTTGGCTTTCTTACCTTTTCCTTCTTGGCTCTGCCATGCATTACAGGAATGACTGAGCAGACACTGTTTGTACTTAACAGAATGCCATGCTCCCTGCAGCCTCCCAGGCTGATAGTTCTGATGCAGAGGCCCACTCCATATGCCAAATAGCTTAGTCACATCTAAGAATTTGTTAATATTGAGATACTTAAGAGAAAAACCAGTTCCACCATTGTGAACCAAATTTGATGCAAGCTTTAATTAAATACTGACCAAGATGGTCTTTGGTCAGGACCACCCCCTGGACTTCCCATCTGAGTGGCAACAAGACATGTATTATAAAGGCTACCTAAAGATAAACCCATACAAACACTGTATGTCCCCATGCGGCTTTGTTATTTTCCAAGACTATTCTATTATGATGTTATTTTACTCCCAGCATCCTAGATGGAGCTTACAACTACAGCTCCCAGAATTTGAGGAAGTTATCTGGCCCTTGTGTGGGTGAGGCAACTTAGAGGTGAACTTTTGGGTCTTAAAAAGTGACTTTCAGAAAATGGGAGGGAGGGAGGAATGGGAGGATACAAGGGATGGGATAACAATTGAGATGTAATATGATACATTAATAAAATAAAATAAAGTGACTTTCTACACACTCCATAGAGACTCCCCTTTAGCAGTTTAGTCTATTTGTAGAGGTGCAGAAGCATTGAGAGCCCTTTACATTCTAGTTCTACATGACTGTGTCTGGAGAAAAAAGTACATTAAAACTTTTTGAAATAAAGTAGAATGAATAGCCAGTTTCTTAGTTTAGAATGTCTCAAATATAGAAATGGATGAAAGATAAATAAATGATGGCACAAAGAGTGAAAAGGAAATTATATTCAAGGCTTCTGTCCCCTCTGACCAAATAATAAGTAGTTCAAATATTTGGGGGAGTAAAGAAGTGATACTATAAAAATAAACATGTTTCTCTGGCATCTTTTGTCTCTGTGTGTTACTCTGTGTAAAAAGGCTTTGCTCCCTGTGTTCCCTAAGACAAGGTCTGCCAAGCTCTGCAAAGCAGGACTCCCTGAGAAGCACAAAAAGCATTAGACACATGGGAGAGAAGAGTGGTGCTCTCCTGGTTGATGTGTGAGAAAGGGAAAGCTGAAAAGAGAAAAACACTACATACTCCTAGAAGCTGGGTATTCGAGTCCAAAGCCACTGCAGGTGGCTAGTGTGTAGTGGTGCCTTTCTCCTTTGTACGTTTGTCTTCATTATCCTTTCCTTTTGCAAGTAAAACATGAATATACTTTCTTTAAAAAGTCCTTTATTTTGGTTGAGAATTTTTTTTAAACATGCTGACTGCTGTGCAGTGCTTAACCAATCACTCTTTTGGCTTCGTTCCTTTAATGTGCAGGGAACAGAAACAGGATCTTATCCTTTCTACAGCTAGCAACATCATCAGATCTGGGTTTGTTTTAACCTTGCTCTCCCTCAGTGACATGGCTAGGAAGTGACTCCTAGGGCTGTCTATGTTTTCCTGGGTGTTTGAGCTCAGCCTTTCTCATACAGTAGGCCTATCTGAAGGCTCCAGTAGTAATTTAACACAGGATAACGTGTCTGTCATGATGAAGGAGTTTTCTGCCTTTGTCCACAGAATGTAGTTCCGCCATCATTGTTTTCTCAAGAAGTTGCCCCTGGAAAGTTGTGTTGGTTATTCTTACTACGCTTACTAGTTTTATGTCAACTTGACACCACTAGCATCATTTGGAAAAGGGGACCTCAGCTGGGAAAATGTCCACTGAACCAGCCTGTGGGCAGCCTACAGTATGTTTTCTTGATTGATGATTGATGTAGGAAGGTCCAGCTCAACATGGGCATTGCCACCAACTCAACTGGTGGTTCTAGTTTCCTTAAGAAAACATGTTGAGTTGAGCAAGGCATGAGGAAAAAGCCACTGAGAAGCACCCCTCCATGGCTTCTGTACCAATTCCTGTTTCTAGTGTCTTGCCTTGAGTTCAGATACTGACCTCTTTGGATGATGGAATAATGTGAGGTAAAATAAGCACCTTTCTCCCCGTGTTATTTATGGCTATGATAATTTATCTTAACAATAGAAAAAGTTGGACCCATGTTTATGATGCATTGCAGTGACAGAAATGACCATATTTTGTGAAGGATAATGGAAGCATTTTGGAACTTTATATTAGAAAAGCCATTGGGTATTCAAAGTGTGGTAAGGGGGCTAGAGTAGCCATTGAGTGCTCAGGACATGATGAACTATTGTGGAAGCTTAGAGGATATACCTGAGAGCAGTATAGACAGAGGTCTGGCTTGTGAAGTTTCAGACTGAAGCAAAAACTCTTTCAGGGTCATTTAATATTTTGAGTTAAAAATCATGATTCTGGTCAGTGTGGGATGAAAGATTGGACATGATTAACATTGTGCCTAACATAATTAAGATAAATCATGTCATAAACAACTGAAATACAAGAAAATGACCTCAAATCCTTAGTAATGAAGATGATAATGGAGGAAATGCATAAAATCTGTAAACAAATGCAAGCCTCAACAGATACAAGAAGATTGAAATAATACCTTGTATCTGATCAGATCATCATGGTCTAGATCTGGACTTCAATAACAACCGAAATAACCGAAAGCCTACACACTCATGGAAACTAAACAACTCTCTACTTAATGACACCTGAGTCAGGGAAGAAATAAAGAAATTAAGGACTTCCTGAAATTCAATGAAAATGAAGGAACAACATACCCAAATTTGTGGGACACATTGAAACAAGTGCTAAGAGGAAAATTCATAGCACTAAGTGCCTTTATAAAGAAATTGAAAACATCTTGCATAAACAACTTAGCAACACATGGAAGCCCTAAAAAAAAGAAGCAGAAACACCCAAGAGGAGTAGACACCTGGAAACAATGAAACTCAGGACTGAAATCAATAAATCAGAAACAAGGAGAACAATTCAAAGAATCAACAAAATGAGGAGCTGGTTTTTTGAGAAAATCAACAAGATAGACTAACTGTTAGCCAAACCAAATAAAAGACAGAGAGACACTATCCAAATTAACAAAATCAGAAATGAAAAAGGAGACATAACAGCAGACACTGAAAATATACAAAGAATCATAAGATCCTTTCTTTTTCAAAGGCATATATGCCACAAAATATAAAAATCTAAGGAAAATGGACAATTTTCTTGATCGATTCCACTTGCAAAATTGAATCAAGATCAGATAAAGAAACTAAATTATTCTATTTCTCCTACAGAAATAGAAGCAGTCATTAATAGTCTCCCAACCAAAAAAGCCCAGGGCCAGATGGATGCAGCACTGAATTCTACCAGACCTTCAAAGCAGAGCTAATACAGATACTCTTGAAGCTACTCCAAAAGATAGAAATGGATGGAACATTACCAAACTCATTCTATGAGGCCACAGTCACTTGATACCTAAACCTCACAAAGACCCAACAAAGAAAGACAATTTCAGACCAATTTCGCTTATGAACATTGATACAAACATACTCAATAAAATACTCACAAACCAAATGCAAGAACACATCAAAAATATTCACCATGACCAGGTAAGCTTCATTCCAGGCATGCAAGGATGGTTTAATATATGGAATCCATCACTGTAATCCACCATATAAACAAACTGAAAGAAAAAGACCACATGATCATCTCCTTAGATGCAGAAAAAGCATTTGACAAAATACAACACACTTTCATGTTTAAAGTTCTGGAAAGATCAGGGATACAAGGCACATACCTCAACATAATAAAGGCTATCTAAAGGAAGCCAATAGCCAACATAAAATTACATGGAGAGATACTCAAGGAAATTCCTCTAAAATCGGGGACCAGACAAGGCTGCCCACTTTCTCCGTATCTTTTCAATACAGTTCTTGAAGTTCTAGCCAGAGCAATAAGACAACAAAAGAAGATCAAGTGGATACAAATGGGAAAGGAAGAAGTCAAATTATCCCTATTTGCAGATGATATGATAGTGTACATAAGTGACCTCCAAAATTCCACCAGAGAACTCCTACAGCTGATAAACACCTGCAGCAAAATGATTGGATACAAAATTAACTCAAAAAAGTCAGTAGCCTTCCTATACACAAACGACAATCATGTAGAGGCATAAATTAGGGGAACTCCACCCTTCATCATAGCCACAAGCAATATAAAATATGTAGGAGTAACTCTAACCAACCAAGTTAAAGATTTGTTTGAAAAAAACTTTAAATCTCAGAAGAAGGAGATTGAAGATGGAGGGATCTCCCTTGTTCATATATGGGGAGAATTAACATATTAAAAATGCCTATCTTACCAAAAGCAATTTTCAGACTCAATGCAATCCCTATCAACATACTTACACAATTTTTTAAAAGACACTGAAAGACCAGTTCTCAACTTCATATAGAAAAACAAACAAACAAACAAAAAACCAGGATATCCAAAACAATCCTATACAATAATCAGTACACCTGATTTCAAGCTGTACTACAGAGCAGCAATAATTAAAACAGCATGGTACTGGCACAGCAATAGGAAGGTTGATCAAAGGAATCTAATTGAAAATCCTGACATAAATTCACATACATATGGTTACTTGATTTTTGACAAAGAAACCAAATCTATTCAATGGAAAAATGATAGCATCTTCAACAAATGGTGCTGCTCTAACTGGAGGTCTATGTGTAAAAAAAAATGCAAGTAGACCCATATTTATCACGATGCACAAAACTCAAATCCAAGAGGATTAAAGACCTCAACATAATACTAGAGACACTAAATCTGTTAGAAGAAAAAGTAGGGAAAAGCCTGGAACTCATTGGCATAGAAGACAACTTCCTGAAAAGAACTCCAACAAGCCAGGCCTTAAGGTCAACAATGAATAAATGGGACCTCATGAGGCTGAGTAGCTTCTGGAAGGCAGAAGACTCTGTCAACAGAACAAAGTGACAGCCTACAGACTGGGAAAAGATCTTCACCAACCCTACATCTGACAAAGGAATAATACCCAAAATATGTAGAGAGCTCAAGAAATCGAACACCACCAAACCAAATAACCCAATTAAGAAATGAGGTTCAGAATTAAACAGAATTCTCAACAAAGGAATATTGAATGGCTGAGAAAAACTTAAAGAAATGCTCACCATCCTTAGTCATTAGAGAAATGCAAATAAAAACGACTCTGAGATTCCACCTTACACCCATCAGAATGCCTAAGATCAAAAACTCAAATGACACCACATGCTGGTGAGGATGTGGAGAAAGGGGAACACTCCTTCATTGCTGGTGGGAACGCAAACTTGTACAACCACTTTGGAAATCAACCTGGCGCTTTCTCAGAAAATTGGAAATAGGACTACCTCAAGACCCAGCTATTCCACTCTTTGGAATATACCCAGAATACCAAGAAATCTGGACAAATGGATGGACCTAAGAAGGATCATATTAAGTGAGTTAACCTAGACCCATAAAGACTCACATGGTATATACTCACTCATAATTGGACACTAGCCTAAAAAGGATGTCCCATGAAAGTCTTCACTTACCAGGAGATTGGGATAGATGCAAGGACTACCTATTGGGACTCTAGGTGAGAGTAGTGTGGGAAAATGGGGAAATAGAAAGACCCAGAGGGTCCTAGAAATGCACAAGAAGAACATCATGATGGGCGGATCTGGACCCAGAGGTCTGCTCAAACTATTGCAACAACCAAGGACAATACATGCAGTAAACATTGAACCCCTACTCAGATCTAGCCAACAGACATTTTTCACAGTTGTGTGGAGAGTGGAGACTGACTCTGACATGAACTCTGCTGCCCCATATTTGACCACTTCTTCTTGGTGGGGAGGCCTGGTAGCATTCATAGAAAGGGCAAGCAGACTACCAAGATAAGACTTGATAGGCTGTGACCATATGGTGGGGGATTAGGCCCCTTTCTGTCGCAGACCTAGGGAAGCGGAATAGGGTGGAAGAGGGAGGGAGGGAAGAACAGGAGGATACAAGTAAGGAGATAACAACTGAGATGTAATCTGAATAAATCAATTAAATAAAAATAAACAATAATTATTTTTTTTTAATGATAAATAAAGTCTTACAGGATCAACCAGTAGCTCTGAAGTAAACAACTTGCTTTACTAGGCCAACTGATGGTGTTTAACTGAAAACATTGAGGTGATTAAAAAGATACCAGCATCTTTCAATAAGTCTGAGGCTATTTCCCCAGGGTCAGCACACAGGAACTATGGTCTAGAGTGGACCAAACTTGGTAGTGTCAGAGCCATGTAGGTGGTGCTAGTTTTGAAGGTATCAAAGGATCTTGGATAGCAGGTGGGACTTGTCATTTTATGACAGGGCTGGAGTCCTTGAAGAGAGGTCAGGAGAGGCTCTTGGTGAAGGTGCAGCTCAGTTTCAGCAGAGATTCTAGCACTTTGGAGGTGCCAGGACCATGGAACAATTGCCAAGGACAACAACAGCCATGGAGTGGAGCTGGCCTAAGCCTAGAAGTTCTGTGTGTGCTGTGCCAAGTCTTTTGGAGCCTCTGAGATTAGGAGTCCTAGATTCTGACACTGAGCTTCACTCTGCTGGACTTCTATTTTGCTTTGATCTTGTCATTGTGTCTTGCTTCTTCTTTCTTGGAATAAGAAAGTATGTGACTTATTCTTCTTTTATGGGAGACCATGGTTGAGAGAGTTTGGAACTTTAAAGATATTTCAGAGTTTTAGAGACACTTTTGAGTTTCAGAGATATTTTGGGTATTTTAGAGATACTGGCTATTTTAGAGACAGGTATTTTAATGATATTAAACTTTTAAAGTGTTTGACTTGCTAAGAGAAGTGGGACTTTTGTTGTTTAAATTTTATATTTTCATCATATCTTCTCCATTTTTTATAGGCAGAGAAATGATCATTCCCATATATCTCACAGGTTAAGAAGAGGGAACAGAAGGATTTGAACCCAGATCCTCTCCCACCGAGATCTTCTGCTCTTTCCTTATACTAGCCCCTCTGTTAACAAGAATACACATTTTGGAGATCACCATACAGAAGTGTGTTTTCATCTTCAGTGTTTGGCAGCAGTGGATTATCATGTAACACCTTAATGCAATTCCTTCTAGATAGCTAAAAATATTTTATTATTTACAATACTGTGTACGTTTGCATATCCACACAG
The DNA here is from genome assembly GCF_903995435.1 of Acomys russatus. Lineage (NCBI taxonomy): Eukaryota > Metazoa > Chordata > Mammalia > Rodentia > Muridae > Acomys > Acomys russatus. The sequence goes on along the minus strand of NC_067144.1, from coordinate 565,175 downwards.
GTGCCTTAGGAGTGGCCAGAGGAATTTAATCCCTTCAAGGCTGGGGGTGACAGGTACTGACCACCTTCATTAAATACTTTTATCTTTCACATTGACTTTGAAAACTGTTCTTCAAGCTCAGAAAAATAATATGTGGGTCAATGGCAGCCACTTCCTCTGACCTTCCATATCCAAGAGGCTGTATCTGCAACAGATCTGTGCTGGTAGGAATAGAAAATGTTTCTTCAGGCCAGTATATCAAACACTTGAACCCCAGATGGCAGTGCTACTTTGAGAAATGGTGGCAATTTTAGGAGGTATGTGTAATTAGAGGAAATGAGTCACTGAAGGCATGCCTTTGGGTCTGCTCACACTTTCTGTCACCACAATGCTATGGAATAAAATTTGTAAGTTGTTCCATTTGGTACTTTGTTACAGCAGTGAGAAATCTGACTGACATAAGGGCAGTAGGCATGTAGTCATCTGTGACTTTGTCCTAACGATGCTTTGGGCTACTGTGGGGTAAGTGGGTGTCTACATGTGTGTTGTACTCTCTTCCATGTTGACCTCAGGACAATTTTGTGGACACAGTTGATTGCATGGTTCTTTGCCAAGTTCTTGTAAAGAAGAGCAGAAGGTAGGTGGGTGAATTTACCCTTGACAGCCCCCCTTTCCTACTAAAATGCATGGGTCAGTGTGGTCACAGCTCAGGATAAATGTCAGAGTGGATGTCAGCTTAGGTATGGTCTCTTAGGGCCACAGAGATGAAGTAACCCAAATACTTTTTCTTTCTATCCTCCTTTCCTTCCTTCCTTCCTTCCTTTTTTCCTTCCTTCCTCCCTTTCATTCTGTCATCCATTTATTTATTTATTTATTTATTTTTATTCTTAGTTTCGTACACATACACATATGCATTCAATTTTAATCCTCCTTCATATTTCTATGTCCCATCTCTTCTTTTTTTCCTGAGGAAACCCTTCTTTCCAAGTTCCCGTCCTACTTTTTGTCGTGTGTGTGTGTGTGTGTGTGTGTGTGTGTGTGTCTGTGTGTCTCTGTGCCTGTGTGTGTATCCCACTGAGTTCAAATAGAGTTGCATGTAGGAGAATGTATTGACAGTTTAGTAACTGGAGAAAGGGCAACTTATAAATGCACCACAGAAGGCACTGAGGCCCCTTTCCCCAGCTGCCGTTAACTGTTAGTAGTTGCTGTGTGGTGAGCATTTATGATAGTGCTGGCTGGTAGGCCCAATCTTGTACACATCTTTTGAAAGGAACACATAAAGTCATGAGAGCATCAGTTATGCCATGTATAGAAGATACCATTCTGCAGTAGTCGCTTCCAACTTCTGGTTCTTACATTCTTTCTACCCTTCTTCTTCACATCCATGAGGTTTCCAGGTCTTCCTGGGTTATGGTGGGCATTATGGGGTAATAGAGATGTCCCATTTAGGGCAGAATATTGCAGTCAAGTATTCTCTGCATATTTACCAATTGTGAATTTATGGCAAACAGAAGCTTCTTTGACCAAGGCTAAGAGCTGCAATAAGATATGGCATAAAGATAACATTAGAAAACAGTTTGATGCACCCTGAGATGGTTTTAGTAGTAAGATTGAGGGACTGTAAGCTGGTTAGTTTTATGTCAACTTGAGGCAAGCTAGAGCTATCTGAAAGGAGGGAACTGCAAGTGAGAAAATGCAATCATAAGATCCAGCTGTAAGACATTTTCGTATTTAATATTTTATTGTAGAGGGCTCAAGCCACTGTGGGTGGTGTCATCCTTGAGTTGGTGGTCCTGGATTCAATAAGAAAGCAGGATGGGCAAGCCAAGATGAGCAGGCCAGAAAGAAGTACCCCTCCACAGCCTCTGAATCAGTTCCTCCTTCCAGGTTCCTGTCATATTTGAGTTCCTGCCATGACTTTCCTCAATGATATACTGGTGCCTGGATGTGTAAGCTGAAATAAACCCTTTCCTCTCCAACTTGCCTTGGTCCTGGTGTTTCATCATAGCAATAGAAAATCTAACTAAGACAGACTGCTTCCCTGAAAATCAAGCGATGCGGAAAGAAGCTGTCTTACTTGAAGTAAAAGCAATCTTTAACTCAAATACTTTCATAATACTGTATGAATTTTATGTGACTGTGTCTGTATTGGTCCTATCTGGTGGCTGCCATAACTGATGAACTCTGAAGCCTGGTGTTGCAAGTAGGTGTTTCCTATGGTTTCCACATGTCTGTTTACTCGCTCACTGAGGCTCATCTGCCTTGTAGGGACTATGCAGCTTTTCAACATCAAAAATTCTCTGTAGCAGCCAGAAGATATGGGTTTATAAAATGTCTCACTTCTACGGTCAAGATCTAGCTCTTTATGTTACAACTGGAGCAGGTGTCTGAGATACCTGTGGGACAACTAAGTATCCAGCTGGCACCAGAGGTCAGTGACAATTAGAGTTTCTCAGTATGTAGATACTAACTAAAATCACCAGCGAGTAATGAAGTTATTCACTAATTTAGTTGTTTTTCCACTTGAAAATAAATTTGTACATTACAGTGGTGAAGGTGTCTTTCCACACTTTCAGGGATCCTGCATGACCAGCCCTTAGTGTTGCTCTCCAGCCACCATCACTGCTTGCTGCCATCACTATGAAGATCCTAAATAGAGACAGGACCATATGTATCTTTTCTGTCTTATTCCTGTGACATACAGTAGACAAGCACTTCCTTCTCCTGAGCCTAGCCTCCCTTCCCAGGCCACAAGTTACAGCATGAATTCTGAGACTGCCCTGTTCATTTTCATAGGCATCTGAATGTGATGGGTGACAGAACTTTCCCTCTGTGTTAGTGCAGCAATTGATTTAAATGTACTTAAAAATGGAGACCATGAAAAAAGGTAGGTATGACTGTCCAGCTGGACTAGAGTCAAGTAAATCAGCAAAAAGGAGGAAGGTGGCCAAGTCAGAATGGGCAGCAGGCGCCTGGCTGTAGCCATTTGTCCTGGCAATCAGGGAGGCCAGTCTGGAAGCCAGGTTCCCAACTTTTCTCTGAGCTGATTGCTCCCTGAGGTCTTGAAGTGCTTGGGGTGCTGACTATCCGCACATTTCTACTCCCACTCCCCCCTCCCCAAACTTCATGAGCTCATCAAAAGACACTGCCAAGGAGCCTCCCAACCTTTTGCAGACACTTGCATCTTAGCCCTTCTGAAGGTGCTCTGTGTGGAATTGCTTTTGGTTTTCCATGTGAATGCTTGTTCAGGCTCTGCCTCTTTGCTAAGGCATAATGAGTTACACAGAAGAGGGCTCTGAAGAATAAGTCACAGCCACATCTATGGAAATGAGCTAACCTTGGGTCCAGATATGAAAATAAATATCCAGGCCTGTGGACTAGGCCCAAGGCACAAATGATTGAATTACATATAAAGACTTCTTTCAAGCATTTTAATATGGGATTGCAAAATCCTCAAGCCTGAGCTAAGAGGACCTGTAAACAAATCCAGACATAAGCACAAGGGCCCCTTGCTTCTGCCTCCTCAGCTGCTAGACCTGCTTTATTCATAGCTTACACCAATATCCAGGATCTTTTAGAAAGGTGTTTGGGGTGCGGTAATAAAAATGTTGATTATAGGTAATATTAAATCACAGATATCTTTCTTTTTTAGATGGGTGTGAGGTGCAGCACTAGTGCTTACTGTGAGCAAGCGTGCTGTTCACTGTCTTCTGCACTGAGGTCTAGTCACCAGCAGCTTCAGAACCTCTGTCACAGGTAAGGTATGGTCTTCAACGTGTGTAGACTCTGCCAGCATGCCCTCCTGTATTCCGTCCTGCAGGATGACTCTTTTAGTCACAAGGTGCTGGCAATATTTACTCAATGAAAGCAGAGCTAATGATGAAGGACAGTTAAGGACTTAGGGACAGAAGACACATGTGTGGAGGTAGTGAGAATCCTTTTGTCAAGCTGCTGTGCTCAGGATACTGGGCCATATTGTTTAAACTTTTTTTTTTAAACCTTGGGATTAGTTATAGAAATAACTGTATTAATGTTTTAAATCAAATGTTGCAAGGAGTCACTCAGATTTACACATTCTAGACATGACTATTGGGAAAAAAAAATGATGAGGGAAGAAGATACATTACAGCAGAAACCATAGTATCCAAGAAACTCCAGAAAGTGCAAGGAGTGGTGCCAGGGTCCGATCTTCTGTTGCAGGCTGTGAGGAACAGCGGGGAAGTATAAGGAAAGCCTGGGATATGGGAGACCAGTGGCTTTTAGCAGAAGCCTTGAAGGCCTAGGAGCTGGAGGTAGCAACTACAGGGAGGCAGCAGGAGCCAACCAGCCGGCGACTTCCCGTGCGCATTATTCTTTTTTAATTAAAGGTTATCTTCCCTGAAAACTGCAGAGTTCCCACTATCCCTCTGTGGGAGTTACAGTTTGAAAAAGTTGCTACATAGGGCTTCCAGAGATACAGCTTTTGCACTTCCAATTTGCTACTAAACTGTAGAAGTCTGTTTTCTTTTAAGAAATTTATACTTCTTTTTTTTATTATTATTTGAAAGTTTCACTCATGTACACTGTGTATCTTGATTATATACATCCTCCAACTTCCTCCCTGCAACTCTCTCTGGTGGCCTTCCTGTTTCTCAACATAATTCTTTTCCAACTTCATGTCCTTTTACATATATGCAAAACACACTAAATCCAACTAGCGCTGCCAATTTGCCTGTGAGTGTGGGGTTATGGGAGCACGGGACGGGTATCAGTAATCACCTCCACAAAGAAAAGTGACTCTCCTCATCCAGCAGATATCAGCTGTAATTAGCTCTTCTGCTAAGGCAGGTCACAGAGCAACCTTTCTGATCCGTGCTAAGATTTTTAACTGGTTTGATTTTCTCTAGGTCAAGGTCAACTGCAGTTTTGAAATGCTGTTTTGAAGACAAAAGATTACCTTATGTTAAAATATGGTTATATTGTGTGTTACAGAATTTTTTACTTCTTAGATAAAAACAATCTAAATATTAAACCATGATTATGACATATGTGTGAGGTTGTACAGTTTGTTTAACTTATGGCTAAGTTCTAACATCTATCATCTATGTCTATCATCTCTTTTCTACCTATCATTTGTTTGTATTCACTTAACATCTGTATATTATACATACATTATCTTCCTGTCTATCTTTTTATGTCTGTCTTTTATATCTCCTATGTACATCATTATCTCTCTATATCTATTATCTATTTCCTACATATCAGCAGCAACAACTAGTATTGCAGACACACCTGCATTATGAAGGATAAATTAACCTATAAATGCAAAAAATATTTTTATTAGTCACTGGCAACAATAAGAAGAAACAACAAGACCTTAAAAATGTGTATTTAGAAATAAGTTTTAACATAGAAAAAATTAAGAATAATATAAAGGATACTTTCTTTTATCTTTAAATTAATTTATTCAGATTGCAACTCAGTTGCTATCCCATCACTTGTATTCTCCCATTCCTCCCTCCCTCTTGCTTTCACCCTATTCCCCTCCCCTAGGTCTATGACTGAGGGGGCCCTCCTTCCCCAGCTATATGGTCATAGGCTATCGTCTCATCTTGGTAGCCTGCTTATTCTTTCTTTGAGTGCCACCAGGCCTCCCCGCCAAGGGGAAGTGGTCAAATATGGGGCACCAGAGTTCATGTCAGAGTCAGTCCTTGCTTTCCACATAACTGTGGAGAATGCCCTGTCCATTGCCTAGATCTGAGTAGGGGTTCAATGTTTACTAATTGTATTGTTCTTGGTTAGTCCAGTAGTTTGAGGAGACCCTCCTGGGCCCTGATCCACCTGTCATGATGTTCTTCTTGTAGGTTTCTAGGACCCTCTAGATCCTTCTATTTCCCCAGCTCCTATATTTCTCTTACCTAGAGTCCCAGTAGGATGTCCTCACATCTATCTCAATCTCCTGGTAAGTAAAGACTTTCATGGGACATGCCTTTTGGGCTAATGCCCAATTATAAGTGAACATATGGCATGTGAGTCTTTCTGCTTCTGGGTTAACTCACTCAATATGATCATTTAGAGTTCCATCCATTTGTCCACAAGTTTCAGGATTTCTTTATTTTTAATAGCTGAGTAGTATTCCATAGTGTAAATGCACCACAGCTTCTTTATCCATTCTTCAACTGAGGGGCATTTAGGATGTTTCCAGTTTCTAGCTATTATGAATAAGACTGCTATGAACATGGTTGAGCAAATGTCCTTGTTGTGTGGCAGAGCATTTTCTGGGTATATTTCAAGGAGTGGAATAGCTGGGTTTTGAGGAAGCCCTATTCCCAGTTTTCTAAGAAAGTGCCAGAAAGATTTCCAAAGTGATTGTACAAGTGTGCATTCCCACTAGCATTGAAGGAGGAGTGTTCCTCTTTCTCCACATCCTTGCCAGAATGTGGTGTCACTTGAATTTTTGATATTAGCCATTCTGATGAGTGTAAAATGGAATCTCAGAGTCATTTTTATTTTCATTTCTCTGATGACTAAGGATGGTGAACATTTCTTTAAGTATTTCTCAGCCATTTGATATTCCTCTGTTGAGAATTCTCTGTTTAGTTCTGAACCTCATTTCTCAATTGGGTTATTTGGTTTGGTGGTGTTTAATTTCTTGAGCTCTTTATATATTTTGGATATTATACATTTGTCAGATGTAGGGTTGGTGAAGATCTTTTCCCAGTCTGTAGATTGTTGCTTTGTTCTGTTGACAGTGTCTCCTGCCTTACAGAAGCTTCTCAGCCTCATGAGGTTCCATTTATTATTTTCTGATCTTAAGGCCTGGGCTGTTGGTATTCTGTTCAGGAAGTTGTCTTCTGTACCAATGTGTTCCAGGCTCTTCCACACTTTTTCTTCTAATCAATTTAGTGTCTCTGGTTTTATGTTGAGATCTTTGATCCACTTGGATTTGAGTTTTGTGCATGGTGACAAATAGGGGTCTAGTTGCATTTTTCTACATGTAGACATCCAGTTAGACCAGCACCATTTGTTGAAGATGCTATCCCTTTTTCCATTGAATAGATTTGGATTTTTTTTTTGTCAAAAATCAAGTGACCATATGTGTGTGGATTCATTTCTCGGTCTTCAATTCAATTCCATTGATCAACCAGCCTATTACTGTGCCAATACCATGCTATTTTAATTACTATTGTTCTATAATACAGCTTGAGATCAGGTATGGAGATTCCTCCAGAGGATCTTTTATTGTATAGGATTGTTTTAGCTATTCTGGGTTTTTTGTTTTTCCATATGAAGTTGAGAATTGATCTTTCAATGTCTAAAAAAAATTGTGTAGGTATTTTGATAGGGTTTGCATTGAATCTGGAAATTGCTTTTGGTAAGATGGATAAAGGCCACTTTCAAACTTCTCTGCTTATCATAGTTGCCAGTTCTCCCAGAAAAGCAAGTCTCTAGCTACTCACTGTCCTTGCCCATACATCAATTGAGCTTCTTCTATTAGATATAACTTTTTACTCTTCCTTGACACTGTTGAAAATCGTTGGTTAATAATTTTGTAGAAGATCCTGCCAGCAGTGGTGCAGTCTGTTCCAGGCTGTCTGTGCCACATCTGCCCTCCCGTGTGTGCCCTGTCCTTCTCCCAGGTATAATCCATTTCCAGGGCATTATCTCCATCTGTAGATCTTCAGGCAGACAGCAATTGTGGAACAGAAGATGAATGCCCTCTCCCAACTCCTGGCCTACTAGAGCCTGGTTTTGGAGGCATGGTCTTCCCTGAGCCCTCTGAGCTTCATCCAGGCAAGGAGCTTCACAACCCAGCTCCTGGGTGTCTTCTATCTCCTGTGATGCCATCACCACCTACAAACTCAGAGATCAGCAGCCATTAGGAAACAACAGAGCCTGCCATCTGAGGCATGGTCTGTGCCAGGCCATCTGCTCCAGGTCTCCCCTTACCCCAGTGTGCTCTGCTCTCCATCACCTGGGCATGCTCCATTTCCTGGGAGACATCTCTGTCTGTACTCCTGGAGATAGACAACCATCAGGGAACAACAGTGCCAGAGAGAGAGGCAACCATCAGGCCTGCAACCACCCAGGAAAACCAGAGGTCTGCTACCACTCAGGACCACCAACTCTACCTACAATCCTAGAGGCCTACAACCATCAGGCACCAACAGACTTATAAACACCAGAGACAAGCAGATGGCTAGAGGTCAGTGGAAGAACACAAGCAACAAAAACCAGAACCATATGGCACCTGCAAAACCCAGCTATCCTACTTTAGCAAATCCTGGATACATGAATATACCTGAAGTGTGAGAAAATACTCTTAAATCTGAAGTTTGAAAATGATAGAGACTCTAAAAGGGGAAAATAAATCCCTCAAAAAAAAAAAAAAAAAGAATACAGAAAAATTCAATTAAACAGATGAAGGAATTTAATAAATTCCTTAAAGAAATACAGGAATGGGAGAATGGAATGAAAAAAAAAAAACTGTTCAAGATCTAAAAATGGAAATGGGTATAATAAAGAAAACACAACCTGAAGTAATCTTGAAGATGGAAAACCTATAGAAGAGAACAGGAACTGCAGTCACAAGCATCACTAACAGGATACAAGAGATGGAAGAAAGAATCTCAGGGATAGAAAATATGACTGAAGAAATCTATACAATAGTCAAAGAAAAATTGTATCTAAAAAGCTCCTGACACAGAACATCCAAATGAATGAGAAGACCAAATATAAGAAAAATGAATATAGAAAAAAAGAGAAGACTCCTAGCTGCAAGGCCAAAACAATATTTTCAACAAAATCATAGAAGAAAACTCCCTAATCTAAAGAAAGAAATGCCCATAAATATACAAAAAGCCTACAGAATGCCAAAAAAAGAATACCAGAAAAAAACCTCCTCCTGCCATATAATTATCAAAACACTGAACATATAGAACAAAGAAAGAATATTAAAAAATTCAAGAGAAAAAGGCCAAGTCAAAAGTCAGGAGGATCCAAGATGGTGACGAGCAGTGTGGACCGTGTGTGGAGGCTCCAGTGAACAATTCAGGGAATTGCACAGATTTCTGAACCAAGAGCACTGAGGTCCCCACACCACGGCAGTGGGAGTGCTCCGTGGATTGGAGGGACCATGGTGTGGAGGACCTGCGTGCCCCTGCACATAGGAGGAGAGCTGATTTTCTCGGATCTGAGCAGCAGTGGCAGCGGCTCCAGCGGCACCAGCGGCACCAGTGGTGGCGGTTCCAGTGGCTGAGGTTTGCAGCTCATAGCTTTCTGGTCGAGGCGATTGGTGTGGTGGCTGGTGAGAGTTGCTGCGGGAGAGGGGACTCTAGGCTGGATTTGGGTTGCGTGGTGCCTTAGGACCCAGACTGGACTCGGCGGACAGTTCAGCACCAGAGTCCAGGGTTCTGGCCCAGCCCAGCAAGCAATTCTGCCCAAGGCACTAACTCAGGGCAGCCACAGCTCCCCTGCTGTGATGCAGGCTGGGTGGAGCGCTCAGTTCTACCCTAGGCACCACATCACCTCGGTGGCAGCTCCCGTGCAGTGACACAGTCTGGGCGGAGCGCTGAGTTCCACCACCGGTGCTACCTCAGCACAGCCGCAGTTCTGCTATGACACAGGCTGGGCAGAGAGCTCAGCTCCACCGGAGGCCCTGGCTCGGCGCAGCCGCAGTTCTCTTGCTGTGACGCAGGCTGGGTGGAGCGCTCAGTTCCACTGGCTCTAAGACTCTGGTTGGACACAGTGTGCAGTTTGAATCCAGAATTCCTGGCTGAGCTTGGCGGACAGTTCGGGTCCTGAGTCATTAACTGACCACAGCATGCACTTTGGGCCAAAAGCCCCTAGCTGAGCTTGGTGTGTAGTCCCAGCCCAAAAATTCTGGCTGGACCCTGTGTGCATTTTGGGCCCAGAATCCCTAGCTGAGCTCCGCAGACGGTTCATGCCCTGAGAATCTAGCTGAGTTCGGCCCATGGTTCGGGTCCAGTGTTCCTGGTTGGACTGGGCAGGGGACACAGAAGGCTGTGGATACCTTGGCACTACCCAATGCTCATTCAGAAACTCAGAACAATTGCAGTACCCACAGCACAGAGGAGCTGAAGATCGCTGGCTGTGAGAGACCAGAACAACAGGGCTAACTTCCTAACATCCACACCAGTGAAGCATTAGAGCTCCTAGCCTAGGGAAATTGTGAGAAAACAAGTGAATCTATCATCAGACTCCCTCCATCTAACTCTGGAAGCTACCCAACAGAAACAAAGACGGCAAGATGTCTAAAGGACAGCGAAAAAGCATACACAAAAAAACCCAAAACAACATGGCCTCTCCAGTTTTTAGCTATCCCAAAGAAAACAACCCAGAGAACTCAAATACAATGGAAATACAAGAAAATAACCTCAAAACTTTAGTAATGAGGATGGTAATGGAGGAAACAAATAAAATTCGTAATCAAGTGCAGGAAGACGCAGACAAACAGGTGAGAGACATAAAAGAAGCACATAGAGTGGAACTGGAAAATTTGCAGGAAAATGCAAACAACCAGATGAAAGAAATAAATAAAACGGTTCAAGCTCTGAAGACCTATAAAGAGGCAATGGAAGAAACTCAGGAATACACAAAAAACCAGAGGAAAGATATCAAAAAATCAGTTCAAGATCTGAAAATGAAAATGGATTCAATGATAAACACACAGACAGAAGAAAAACGAGAACGTGAGACCTCAGAGAAGAAGGCGAGCAACACAGAGGTGAGCTTTTATAACAGAATCCAAGAGATGGAAGAACGAATCTTAGGTCTAGAAGATACAATCACAGATATTGAATCAACCATTAAAGAAAATGCCAAATCTGGAAAACTCCTGACACAAAACATCCAAGAAATTAAGGACACCATGAAAAGAAGAAATCTGAGGATAATAGGCATTGAAGAAAGAGAAGACATCAGATTCCAGGGCCCAGAAACTATTCTCAACAAAATCATAGAAGAAAATTTCCCCAATCTAAAGAAAGAAATGCCTATAAACATACAAGAGGCCTACAGAACACCAAATAGAATTGACCAGAAAAGAAAAACTGCCCGCCACATAATAATCAAAACACAAAACATGCAGAACAAAGAAAAAATATTAAAAGCTGCAAGGGAAAAGGGCCAAATAACATTTAATGGCAAACCTATCAGAATTACACCCGACTTCTCAGCAGAGACCATAAAAGCCAGAAGGGCCTGGACAGAGATCCTGCAAACCCTAAGAGACCACAGATGCCAGGCCAGACTACTTTACCCAGCAAAATTATCAATAACCATTGATGGAGAAAACAAAATATTCCATGACAAAAACAAATTCAAACAGTACCTATCCACAAACCCAGCTTTACAGAAGGTACTAGAAGGAAAACTCCATCCCAAAGGGTCAAGCTACAACCAAAACTACCCAGGAAATAGATAACTATCCCATGGCAAAAACACAACTACACAAACGCTCGACTGAAAACAACATCAAAATTAAGACTCTTAACAGTCACTGGTCATTAATATCTCTCAACATCAATGGCCTCAATTCTCCAATAAAAAGACACAGACTAACTGAATGGGTACATAAACAAGATCCAACATTCTTCTGCATCCAAGAAACACATCTCACCCATAATGAAAGGCATTACCTCAGGTTAAAAGGTTGGAAAAAAATATTCCAAGCAAATGGTCACAAGAAGCAAGCAGGTGTAGCCATTTTAGTATCGAACAAAATAGACTTTCAACCAAAATTAATCAAAAGGGATGAGGAAGGACACTTCATACTCATCAAAGGTAAAGTCAACCAAAATGACATCACAATTCTGAACATCTATGCTCCCAATACAAGGGCACCCACATTTGTAAAAGATCTGTTAAAAAAGCTTAAACCACACATTGATCCCCACACAATAATAGTGGGAGACTTCAACACCCACTGAAGGATAAGTCATTGAAACAGAAACTAAGCCAAGAAATAACATCATTAACCAATGCCATGGGTCAAATGGGTCTAACAGATATCTATAGAACCTTTCACCCAAACAAGAAAGAATATACCTTCTTCTCTTCACCCCATGGAACCTTCTCGAAAATTGGTCACATCATAAGTCACAAAGCAAGTCTTAATAGATACAAGAGGATTGAAATAATACTTTGTATTCTGTCAGATCACGATGCTCTTAGGCTGCAATTCAACAACAACAGAAATAACAAAAAGCCTACACATACATGGAAACTAAACAACTCTCTGCTAAATGATACCTGGGTCAGGGAAGAAATAAAGAAAGAAATCAGGGAGTTTCTGAAATTCAATGAAAATGAAGGAACAACATATGCAAGTTTGTGGGATACATTGAAAGCAGTGCTAAGAGGAAAATTCATAGCACTAAGTGCTTTTAAAAAGATTGGAAACATCGCACATAAGCATCTTAATGACACAACCGGAAGCCCTAGAAAAAAAGAAGCAGAAACACCAAAAAGGAGTAGACATCTGGAAATAATCAAACTCAGGGCAGAAATTAACAAATTAGAAACTAAGAAAACAGTCCAAAGAATCAACAAAACCAAGAGCTGGTTTTTTTGAGAAAATCAACAAGATATACAGACAATTAGCCAAACTAACTAAAAAGGAGAGAGACAGTACTGAAATCAACAAAGTCAGAAATGAAAAGGGAGACATAGCAACAGACACTGAAGAAATACAAAGAATCATAAGATCCTACTTGGAGGGCATATATGCCACAAAATTTGAAAATCTAAGGGAAATGGACAATTTTCTTGATCAATTTCACTTGCCAAAGTTGAGTGAAGAGCAGATAAACAAGCTAAATAGTCCCATTTCCCCTACAGAAATAGAAGCAATCATCGATAGTCTCCTAACCAAAAAAAGCCCAGGGCCAGATGGTTTCAGTGCAGAATTCTACCAGGCCTTCAAGGGCAAGCTAATACCGATACTCTTCAAGCTACTCCAAAAGATAGAAATGAATGGAAAACTACCAAATTCACTCAATGAGGCCATAGTCTCATTGATACCTAAACTTCACAAAGACTCAACAAAGAAAGAGAATTTCAGACCAATTTCTCTTATGAACATCGATGCAAAAATACTAAATAAAATACTTGCAAAACGAATACAAGAACACATCAAAGTTATCATCCATCATGACCATGTTGGCTTCATTCCAGGCATGCAGGGATGGTTTAATATATGGAAATCCATGAATGTAATCCACCATATAAACAAACTGAAAATAAAAAACCACATGATCATCTATTTAGATGCAGAGAAAGCCTTTGATAAAATCCAACACCCATTCATGTTTAAAGTTTTAGAGAGACCAGGGATACAAGGCACTTTCCTCAACATAATAAAGGCTATATACAGCAAGCCAATAGCCAAAATCAAAGTAAATGGTGAGATACTCAAGGAAATTCCTCTAAAATCGGGAACAAGGCAAGGCTGCCCACTCTCTCCATATCTCTTCAATATAGTACTCAAAGTTCTAGCCAGAGCAATAAGACAACAAAAGGAGATCAAGGGTATCCAAATGGGAAAGGAGAAAGTCAAATTATCCCTATTTGCAGATGATATGATAGTGTACAAAAGTGACCCTCAAAATTCCACCAGAGAACTCCTACAGCTGATAAACAGCTTCAGCAAATTAGCTGGATACAAAATTAACTCAAAAAAGTCTGTAGCCTTCCTATACACAAATGACAAGCTTACAGAGGAAAAAATTAGGAAAACCACACCCTTCACATTAGCCATAAGCAATATAAAATATCTAGGAGTTACTCTAATTAAACAAGTGAAGGTCTTGTTTGAAAAAAATTTCAAAACTCTGAAGAAAGAGATTGAAGTTGACATGAGAAGATGGAATGATCTTACTTGCTCATGGATCAGGAGAATTAACATAGTAAAAATGGCCATCATGCCAAAAGCAATCTACAGATTCAATGCAATCTCTATCAAAATACCTACACAATTTTTTAAAGACATTGAAAGTTCAATTCTGAACTTCATATGGAAAAACAAAAAACCCAGAATAGCTAAAGCAATCTTGTACAATAAAAGGTGCTCCAGAGGTATCTCTATACCTGATCTCAAACTGTACTATAAAGCAATAGTAATTAAAACAGCATGGTACTGGCACAGTAACAGGCTGGTTGATCAGTGGAATAGAATCGAAGACCTAGATATGAATCCACACACATATGGTCACTTGATTTTTGACAAAGAAGCCAAATCCATTCAATGGAAAAAGGATAGCATCTTCAACAATTGGTGCTGGTCTAACTGGAGGTCTATGTGTAAAAAAATGCAACTGGACCCATATTTGTCACCTTGCACAAAACTCAAATCCAAGTGGATTAAAGACCTGAACATAAAACCAGAGACACTAAGTCACTTAGAAGAAAAAGTGGGGAAGAGCCTGGAACATATTGTCACAGTAGACAACTTCCTGAACAGAACATCAAATGGCTGAGAAACACTTAAAGAAATGCTTAACCTCCTTAGTCATCAGGGAAATGCAAATCAAAACAACTCTGAGATTCCATCTTACACCCATCAGAATGGCTAAGATCAAAAATTCAAGTGACACCACATGCTGGCGAGGATGTGGGGAGAGAGGAACACTCCTTCATTGCTGGTGGGAATGCAAACTAGTACAGCCACTTTGGAAATCTATCTGGTGCTATCTCAGAAAAATGGGAATAGGGCTTCCTCAAGACCCAGCTATTCCACTCCTTGGAATATACCCAGAAAATGCCCTACCACACAACAAGAAAATTTGCTCAACCATGTTCATAGCAGCCTTATTCATAATAGCCAGAACATGGAAACAGCCTAAGTGTTGTTCAGTAGAAGAATGGATAAAGAAACTGTGGTACATATACACTATGGAATACTACTTAGTTATTAAAAACAAGGAATTCCTGAAATTTGTGGATAAATGGATTGAGCTACAAATGATCATAATGAGTGAGTTAACCCAGAGGCAGAAAGACTCAAATGGTATATACTCACTAATATCTGCATACTAGCCCAAGGGGCATGTCCCACGAAAGTCTTCACTTACCGGAAAACTAGGACAGAGGGGAGGACATTCTATTGGGACTCTAAATGAGAGAAGCATGGAAGAATAGCAAAGTAGAAGAATCCAAAGGGTCCTAGAAACCTATAAGTAGAATATTATGAAAACCAGATTTGGGCCCAGGGATCCCGCTCAAAACTAAGGCACAAGCCAAGGACAGTACCGGCGGTAAACTTTAAACCCCTACCCAGATCTAGCCAATGGGCAGAACATTCTCCACAGTTGAGTGGAGAGTGGGATATGACTTTCTCACGTAGTCTAGTGCCTCATATTTGACCATGTCCCCTGGAAGGGGAGACCTGGTGGCACTCAGAGGAAGAACAGAATGTTGCCAAGAAGAGACTTGATCCCCTATGAGCATATATAGGGGGAGGTAATCCCCCTCAGGAACAGTCATAGGGGAGGGGAATAAGGGGAAAATGGGAGGGAGAGAAGTATGGGAGGATACAAGGGATGGGATAAACATTGAGATGTAACAAGAATAAATTAATAAAATAAATTTTTATAAAAGGCCAAGTCATATATAAAGGCAAATCTATCAGAATTATACATTACTCCTCAACAGAGACTATGAAACCCATAAGGTCCTAGATAGATGTCCCTCAGTCACTAAGATATCACAAATGCCCATGCAGACCACTATACCAAGCAAAACTTTCAATATCGTAGGTGGAGAGAAAAAAAAAGGTATCCCATGACAAAACCAAGTTTAAACAGTACCTAGCCACAAATTCAGCCCTAGAAACAACAACAACAACAACAACAACAACAACAGCAACAACAACAACACAAAACTCCAAACCAAGCAGTATGCCTTCACCCAGGAAAACAGCAGAAATAAATAACCTCACATCTGCAAAAACAGAGGGAAGGAAGCTCACACACACACTCTACTACTAATAACACAAAAAATAGGAAACAACAACCTCTGGTCATTAATATCTTTCAACCTCAGTGGCCTAAACTCCTCAATAAAGAGACACAGGCTAAAGAATGGATGCAGAAAAGAGACCCATCATTCTGTTGCATACAAGAAACTCACCTTAGCCATAAAGATAAACATTACCTTAGAGTAAAGGGCTGGAAAAACATATTCCAAGCAAACAGACCCAAGAAGCAAGCTGGAGGAGCAATTCTTGTATCTAATCAAACAGACTTTCATCAAAAACTAATCAAAAGAGATAGAGAAAGACATTTCATACACATCAGAGGAAAAATACACAAAGAGGACATTTCAATTTTGAACATCTATGCTCCAAATTCAGGAGCACCCACATTCCTAAAAGAAACATTACTATAGCTTAAATCATACATCAAACTCCACACATTAATAGTGGGAGATTTTAACACCCCAGTCTCCCCAATAGACAGATCGTGAAGACAGAAACTGAATGGAGAAATAATGAAACAAATGAGGTCATGAATCAAATGGATGTAATCAATATCTACAGAACATTTTACCCAAACACAAAAGAATACACCTTCTTCTCACTACCTCATGGAACCTTCTCCAACATTGACCATATACTTGGTTACAAAGCAAACCTCAACAGATACAAGAAGATTGAAATAATCCCTTGCACCTTATCAGACCACTATGGATTAAAGATGGAACTCAACATCAACAGAAAGAACAGAAAGCCTGAAAGCTCATGGAAACTGAACAACTCCCTACTGGATGACCTCTGGGTAAGGGATAAAATTGTTAAAAAAGAAATAAAAAACATTTAGAATTCAATGAAACTGAAGGCACAATATACCCAAACTTATGGGACACAATGAAAGCAAGGTAAGAGGAAAGTTTATAGCACTAAGTGCCTTTATAGAGAAATTAGGGAGATCCCATACTAGCATCTAACTTAACAGCACACCTTAAAGCTCTGGAAGAAAAAGAAACAGACACACCAAAGATGAGTAGATAGCTGAAAATCATTAAACTCATGGCTGAAATCAATAAATTAGAAACAAAGAGAAAAATTCAAAGAATCAATGAAACCAAGTACTAGTTCTTTGAGAAAATCAATAAGATAGACAAACCCTTATCCATACTAATTAAGAGACAGAGGGAGAATATTCAAATCAACAAAATTAAATGAAAAGGGATATATAACAACAGACACCGAGGAAATCCAAAGAACAATTAGTTCTTACTTCAAAAGCCTATGTCTCAAAATTTGAAAATCTTAATGAAGTGGGCAATTGTTTTGATAGATACCAAGTAGCAAAACTGAATCAAGATCAGGTAAACAAATTAAACAGTCCTATATCAACTAAGGCAATAGAGGCAGTCATCAAAAATATCCCAACCAAAAAAAGCATGTGGCCAGATGGATTCAGTGCAGAATTCTTCCAGACCTTCAAAGAAGACCTAATAGCATTTCTCTCCAAAGTATTCCACAAAATAGAATCAGAAGGAATAATACCAAACTCATTCTATGAGGCCACAGTCACTTTGATACCTAAGCTGCACAATGACTCAAAAAAGAAAGAATTTCAGACCAATTCTTCTTATGAACATAGATGCAAAAATAATCAATAAAATACTCATAAACCAAATCCAAGAAAACATAAAAAATGTCATTCACCATGACCAAGTAGGCTTCATCCCAGACATGCAGGTATGGTTCAATGTAAGGAAATCCATCAATGTAATCCATCATATGAACAAACTGAAAGAGAAAAAAAAAACCCACATGATTGTCTCCTTAGTTTCTGAAAATACATTTGACAAAATCCAACACCCATTCATGGTTAAAGTCTTGGAGAAATCAAGAATACCATGCACATAATAAAGGCAATGTACAAGTCTATATCCATCCTCAAACTAAATGGAGAGAAAATTAAATTAATTCCACTGAAATCAGGGAGAAGGGAAGGCTGTCCACTCTTTCTGTGTCTCTGCAATACAGTACACGAAGTCCTAGCTACAGCAATAAGATAACTAAAGAAGATCAAGGGGATACAAATCAGAAAGGAAGAAGTCAAATTATCACTATTTGTGGATGATATGATAGTATACATCAGTGAGCCAAAAAAATTCTACCAAGGAACTACTACAGCTAATAAGCACCTTTAGCAAAGTGGCTGGGTACAAAATCAACCTTAAAAACTCAGTCGCCTTGCTGTATACAAACAAGAAATTTGACTGAGAAAGAAATTAGGGAAATACACCTTTCTCAATAGCCACAAATAATATATAGTATCTTGGTGTAATTCTTACCAAGCAATTGTAAGATATATGAAAAAAAAAAAACTTCAAGTCTCTAAAGAAGGAAATTGAAGAAGATATCAAAAGATGGAAAGATCTCTCGTGCTCATGATTGGAAGGGTCAAAATAATAAAAATGGCCATTTTACCAAAAGCAATCTACAGATTTAATGCAATTCATATCAAAAGTCCTACACAATTCTTTACAGATCTTGAAAGATCATTTCTTAACTTCATATGGCAAAAGAAACTAAAAAGCTTCTGTAAGGCAAAGGACAAACAACAAAGAACAAAACAACAACCTACTAACTGGGAGATCTTCATCAACCCTTCAGACAACAGAGGGATAATATCCAAAGTATATAAAGAATGCAAGAAATTAAACACCATCAAACAAAATAACCCAATTAAAAATGGGGTAGAGAGCTAAACAGAACTTTCATCAGAGGAATATAAAATGGCTGAGAAACACTTAAGAAATGCTAAACATTCCTAGTCATCAGGGAAATGCAAATCAAAATGACTCTGAGATTCCACCTTACACCTATCAGAATGGCTACGATCAAAAACTCATGCTGGTAAGGATGCGGAGAAAAGGGAACACTGCTCCATTGCTGGTGGGAATGCAAACTTGAACAACCATTTTGGAAATCAATCTGGCATTTTGTTTGGGAATTGGGAATAATTCTACCTCAAAACCCGCCATACCGGTTCTGGCCATATACCCGAAAGATGCTTTACCATACAACAATTACATTTGCTCAACTATGTTCATAGCAGCTTTATTCACAATAGCCAGAATCTGGAAACAACCTAGATGTCCCTCAACCAAGGAATGGATAAAGAAACTGTGGTACATTTACACAATGCAATACTATTCAGCTATTAAAAACAAGGAAATCCTGATATTTGCAGGGAAATGGATGGAACTGGAAAAGATCATCAAGAATGAGTTAACCCAGGCCCAGAAAAACACGCATGGTCTATACTAACTCATAAGCAGATATTAGCCACATGATACAAGAGACTAAAACATCAGCCAAGGACCATGTATGATGTGGAACTAGACCCTCTGCTCAGATTTTGTAGCACAGTTTCCTTGTGGATTCCACATATAGAGAGAAGGAACTACTTCAGACATACAGTCTGGCCACCGAATTTAGATCTCTTCCCCCTGGCAAGACAGCCTTGCCAGGCTACAGAGGAAGAGTTACAGGTAGGACAGATGAGACTTGATAGGCTGAGGTCAGATGTTAGGCAAGGAGGGCTCCCCTTTCTGAGTACTAAGGGAGGAGGGAGAGGGGTACAATCAGGATGCGAAGAATTTAAACTGCAGAACAAGCAGGTAACTTATGTTGCTAATCCTACTATATGGGGATAACTCTGAGACTGGCTGAAACTTGAATGTCTAGGCATAGAGAATGCTTCTTGCTGGCTACAGAATCTCTATGAATTACTATTAGATGCCATTCTTTATATGGCATGAATGAAGATTTACAGATGTCTTTTTTTCTGCTCATACAAAGAGCAGAAAGTCAGCCTTAATTGCTCTGTGCATCACACATACCTTATACACATAATTTTAGGACTGTTTAATGCTGGTAAAAAATTATACACTTCCAGAAAAAAAGAACTGGACACTGACATTGGATCAAGCCTGATAGGATGCATTCCCCTCAACATGCTGGGCACTGACATCCTGTATCCTTCATGTTCCAGCACCAAGTGCTTCAATTGCTGTTCCTCATCAGAACAAGACAGCTCCCAGGACACTTTCAAAGACAGGTTCCAATACCAATTAGTCCAGCATTTCAGACTGCCCCACACAGGACTCTAGTTAAGCCTGGAATTGCTCAACATTTAGAAACTGGTCCAAAAATGTGATTCCTAGCATGTTTAACCATTTCCCCATTTTATTTGGGCTGCTACGAGTTGTTTTTCATTCCAAATCAGCCAGAAGAAACCTTAAGAGAATGATGTCCTATTTCCTTTTATGGGGGTCAGGTAGGTTTTTGGTTGCTTTCTCCGGCTATAGAGGATTATTATCAATGGGAGTTGGTTACAAGTTATTATTAGTCTTATTTAGAAGGAAAACAAGGTTAGACTCAGTGATGTCTCTCTTTTCCTTTATCTTACATTCTTAGGAGATAGGGGTTGGAAAGAAAGAAGGGGGAATATAGAAATATATAGAGAAGATAGAACAAAAAGTAGATTGGTGAACCTACTCCTCAACTTAATGCCTCAATTGTCACTCACAAGGTTATTTAAATTCACTGGTATAGAATTTTGAATATAGATGAGAAATAAGTCTAATTCTAGATACAGTGGTATAGAATTCAAATGAAAGCTTATTCTTCATATTCATTATATACATTTCTACTCTAATATGAGGTATTGTACCCATATAACTCAATTATAATACAAGGTTTACTTACAAATCTTTGAAAGTGCTATTTCAAACTGCTTAGGATAAATAAGTTATACAAGTTAATTGTTAGCTCTTCAAATCATGGTCATGTCAATCACTAGTCTACTTTTATCACAAGAATATACATCTTAGGTATAGCAGGTAGATATGATTTTTGTGGAAAGATAAGGTAGGATAGTTAGATAAGGTCTTCAGAAACCTCAGAGACATGCAGAATGTGGCATTTAAAAATGTTTTTATTATTTTAAAGATTCACTGACAATGAGACATGTTAACTCTTGGCAACACCCAGCCTACCTCAAAGAGGATGATGAGAATCATAGAATCTCTTTATTGAGATGGCTTCAAATGTGGCAAACAAGCCACTGGGCAAATGTCCTCATGTCTATCACAGACAGAATTCTGCCTGAAAAAGGACAAGCTTGGATGCAGGCAACAGCCAAACTCTGTCAAGTAAGTTCTCAATATTTCCCACCTCACAAATATGACTGTCAATTATATTGGGCCAGAAGGCAGAAGAAGATCCTCCAACATTATAGAGAGTTTAGTAGGTGACCATTCAGGTAGAAAACTGTCTCTGTCATCTTCTCATTTGGAAAGCTATTAACCTGCACTCCTGGCATACTCAGGTAATCAAGTTTATTCCTTCTCAAGTTTCTGATGGAGTGAAGACCAGGTAGCTTAGTTTTACAATGAAGCTTAGTTGTTTAGGGGCTAAGATGCTTTTAGGTCTAGATAGATGTTTTAAGTTGATAATGACAAGATGTGATGGAGATTGATCTACATTCAGAATTTTAGACACACCAAGATTGGAAAGATATTTTCTTCAAGGCTGTCAAATACAAATAGCCAAAACACTAAGAATGTAACATTTATATAATTCCTGATTGTGTCATGACTCTTCTTGGTATAGGTAGTTTATTGTATATAAGTGTAATAATATAAAGTATATGCAAAAAATAAAACAGAAAAGTGAAATTGTGAAAATGTAAAAAAATATTAAAGAGATATTGGAAGAAAGAAAAACTGGGGAAAACCCACCATGACATACTAAGTGAAAAGTTTCCAAGGTAGATGAGAGACAAAAACCCAGATACAAAGAGTATAGTGAATCCAAAGTAGAGGTGCAAAGAAAGGGCAGCTGTGTATAGTGTGATCACTGTGGCAAGCCAAAAACAAAGAGGAAATTTTCATTTATTTCTTCACTTGTTTACTTATTTTCATATAGTCCGTGTTGGCATTGAACTTGGAATATAGTCAAGTTAAGATGAATTTCTAATCATCCTGCATCCTCCTCTCAATTGCTGAAATAACAGGCATTTGCCACTTCATCTGGCTTGTGTGGTACTGGGATCAGATCCTGTGTTTCCTACATGCTTGGGCAAGCACTCTACCAACTGAGCCACTGTGGTTGTTTGAAGAAGAATGTCTCCCAGAGGCTCAGTAATTAGAACACTTGGTTTCTAGTTGATGGACTTGTTTGTGGAGCTTGGGGGAGGGGGCAGGTGCAGTCTTGCTAGAGAAAGTATGTCACTGAGAACAGGCCTTGAAAGTATATAGCCTTGCCTATATTCAGCTTGCTCTGATTTTGTGCTTGCATACAAAGATATGAACTCTCAGTTTCTAGCTTCTGCTTGCTGCCATGCCTACCTACCATGATGCATTCTTATACCTCTGGAGCCATAAGTCAAAACAAACCCTCTCTTCCAAAAAAAGGTTCAGTGTCCTTAGTCATCAGGGAAATTCAAATTAAAATGACTTTGAGATTCCATCTTACCCTATCAGAATGGCTATGATCAAAATGACAGAACATGCATGCTGGTAAGGATGGACAGAAAGAGGAAGACTCCTCCATTGCTGGACATACTTGTACAACCACTTTGAAAGTCAATCTGGTGCTTTCTTGGAAAATTTGGAATAGCTCTACCTCAAGACCCAGCTATTCCACTCCTGAGCATATTCCTGAAATATATTCCACCATACCACAAGGATATTTGCTCAAATAGGTTCATAGCAACAATAATAATAACTAGATCCTGAAAACAACCTAGATGTCCCTCAGCTGAAGATTGGTTAAATAAAATGTGCCACAATTACACAATGGAATACAAGCCATCTACTTAAAACAATGGCAGACAAATGAATGGAACTAGAAAAGATCATCTTGAGTGAGGTAACCCAGACCCAGAAAGACACACATATAGCATGTACTCACTTATAAGTGGATTTTAATCATATAGTGTAGGATAAACATACTACAATGCACAGGCCCAAAGAAGATAAGTACAAGGAGGATCCAAGGGAGGTTGCTTAAATCTCACTCAGAATGGGGAAATAAAATAGGCAGAGGTAGTGGTTGAAGATAGGGAACACGGTAGAAGAGGAAACAGGGAGATTTGAGGGTGAAGATCAGACCTGGGGAGAGGGTGGGAGGTGGGAGCACAAAAGGCCCATAGAGAAAATAGAACCCGTGGGAGCAGACAGTCTCTGTGACAGTCTCGAGGCCTAAGTCAGTGTAAGCTCCCTGGAGGATATGAGAGGGACTCTAGTAGAGCCTTCTAGTAGCATTGTCCATAAAGACTTCAGAGGATACCCTCTCTCCTAGGAGAGGAGGGTAACACCCACCCAACCATAAAAGCTTCAACTCTTCAACTCAAAATTCTCCCTACCTACAAGATGTGCAGGAGTAAAGATAGAGCAGAGATGAGGCAATGTGCAAGCAATGCTTGATGGGACCCGACCCATGGGAAAGAACCAACCTCTTTACACTACTATAGATATTCTCCTATGCTTGAAGACAGGAGTTGTCCTCTGAAAGGCTTCACCCATCCCTCAAAACATCTGTTAAGACTCACAGCCAGACACTGGGCTATGAGTATGGAGCCTTGTGGAAAAGTTAGGGGAAGGAGAAAATGATATGGAGGTGACAGGAGCTTCATAAGACCAAATAACCAGGGCCCAGAGTGGCCTTGAGACCGAAGCACCAACCAAGGACCTTGCTTGGACTAGACCTAGGCCCCCTACAAAGATGCTAATGAGCATCTCAGGCTTCATGAAGGTCCTCTAGTAAGGGGAGCAGAGACTGTTTCTGACATGAACTTTCCTGTAAGCTTTTGATTACTTCCCTCTGGCAGGATGACTTTGCCAGGCCAGAGGCAGAGGAGGGTATGTTCAGTCCTGATGCAATTTGATGAGCTGGGGTGGATGGGAAGGGGGGAATCCCCATGTTTGATAATTAGGGCAGGGGAGATGGGGCAGAGGGAGTGAGGGTAGGACTGGGAGATGAGGAGGCATGGGGCTACTACAAAGAGATTAAGAGAATGAATGAATGAATGAATGAATGAATGAATTTGTAGAATATCATTCTATTTGGGATAAATTGCTTAGGCATGTTTGACCAAAAGATCACTGATATGTTACTATGTCCTTTTCACGACACCTTATTACTCTGCAAAGTGATACTGACATTTTTCATAACTTGTAACAATTATTTGATCACATACTAAAGATGCTATGTCATCCTCTCCACTATAAGTTTACTTTTAATTTCTTTTGAAATCCATATTTGGTGTGGAGGTAATTTTGAAGCTGTTTGTTGTGCTCCCTACCCACATGCACTTTTGCATCGGTGATGTTGTCCTAAGCAGAACAAAGGATGTCTTCATACGCCATTATCCTTTTCTATCCATCAGCTGACGTGTAGTCTAAGGAAGACTTCTCTGTCCCTGAAAAGTCATGTGTTTGTGCTGTTTCAGGGATTCTTATTTTATTCTGCAATTATAATTCTTTGCTGTTATTGTTTTTGTTCTTAGATTGTCTGGATTTTGCTCCCAAACTCCCTTCTGTCTGGTGTCTGTACCTTCTGGGCATCTCCCTATAATTATTCAAATCCTTCCTTATTACCTTGCATCACAGTATGTTTTAGGCTCATCTTGTGGGGAGCCATTCGTGCATTGAGAAAGTCCGTTTCTTGTCAATAGTAAAGGAGCTTATCTGGATGCTAAGAGGAGAATCTTTGTTACTAGTTTACCCCTGTTTCAAACACTTTTGTAGGCAGTATTTTAAAAATCATATCCTCCCCCCTCCCTCTTTCTCTACTTTTGGAGAAAGCCTTCCTCTCTCCAGAAAGGTTCATTCATTCTCTCTAATCTATTCCTCTTCCGTAACAAAACCTTTTCTTTCACAGTGTTTACTTCTTTCAACTTGTTAATTTGTTTTCTTAGCTGCAATCTCTACCCACAGCTAAGTTCCTTAACTTCTCAGGACTTCTCAAGTCTTTGCTGGGCTGTGTGGCACTCCTGATCACCCCCATTCTTGCTTTGTAAAGGGTCTGATAAAAATTCATAACAAAAGTAATGCAACCAACTAGGGAATTTTGGTGGCTGCTATGATGTGTAAGGCAACACAATAGCTAACAAAGAAAGCTCAGGCAAATATTAGTAAAAGCTGTTTAAAAAAAAACAATGTTTCTTGTGTCACTAATTAAAATGAATGAATGTGATCCCTATATTGCACGTCCTCAGGTAGTAGCATAATAATCCTATACAATCAATATGCCAAGCATATAGTTAGAATTTAGTAGGAATGTGAGGCATACCCAGCAATGAGATTCATGAAGACCTTAATGGCTTATAACACCTCCAGAGTGATAAACCTCTTGGGTATATAGTAAGAAACCCCTGGTGACAACTATTGGCTCAAGTGGTCCAACATTTAACTTAAAAAGATAAAAATATATCTAAAAGATGATGGATAGCACCAGTGATAAGGAACAGGACTGTTTAGGATTATATGCACAACAGGCTACTGAGTCCCTTGAGTACCACCTCACAGGGAGGAATCTTTGCTGCCCAGGGTGGTCTTGGCTTTAGTATCATAATGTCTCTGTCTCCTAAATGGCAATGTGTCACAACAACTCACTTGGTAGTGTGCAGTTTCTGAAATTCCCAAGTAGACATCTAAGGAAGACTATGAATTTCTTTTGGCCTGACAATGTTTCCTGTACAACTCAGCTGGTACAAATCAATAAGCCTAGTTTGATTCTAGCACTATTCTCTACCAATTAATCTAGTATCAATTTATTTGAGTCCTAGCAGTTGTGCATACCTATGTGGCAGAGTGTAATAATTTGATACTTGTGTGTAGAATGCAGTGATTGAATCAAGGTAGCCTTTCTTTCTCATTAAACATTCATTACTTCTTTCTGTTGGGAAACTTCACACATTTACTTATTTTTAAAATACTGAATAAAAGGTTGACTTTAACCACTAATGCTGGAAGTAACCCTGCTATCTACCTGTATTTTGGTGGCCATGTCATCTACTCCCTTCTCCCCTTTCTCACCCACTTCTACCTCCCCATTTCTTTGTTTGTAATATGAAAGAATAAACCCTTTGTGATTTTCCAATGGTTTGCAATAAATGTCAAAGACAGCATTCAGTGCAAACAAATGTTATCTGAGATTTGATTTGGGAAAGCAAAATGTCAAAATTTGCCAGGAGGTTTAGACATTTGATTAAGACATAACCATGATCACTGAGAGGCAGTATGTGGCTCTCTATTGAGCTATAATGATACTAAAACATTTAAAAAATATATAAGAAGAAATATGACATATACTGGGTAATTTTATGTCAACTTGATACAAGCTAGAGTCATTAGAGAGGAGGAAGTCTCAGTTGAGAAAATGCCTTCATAATATTGTGCTATAAGGCATTTTCTTAATTAGTGGTCAATGGGGGAGGGTCCAGCCCATTGTGAGTGGTGCCATTCCTGAACTGGTGACCCTGAATTTTATAAGAAACCAGGTTTAGCAAAGTATTGAGAGAAAAGCTGGTAAACAGCATCACTCCAAAGCCTATACGTAAGCTCCTGTCTCTAGATTCCTGTCCTGTATGAATTCCTACTCTCACAGCTGTTAATGATGAACTGTTATATGGAACTGTGAGTGAAATAAACCTTTTCCTCCCTAAATTGCTTTATCATGTTTCATTACAGCAATAGTAACCCCAACTAAGACACAACAAGAACATAAAACACTTTTAAAAATGACGATATTTATCTCTCTTCAATGACAAATGACATGACAGCCAATATCTAAAGCGGAAAGTCCTATATAGCCTCTTTGTCTGCCAGCTAGGAAGACAATTTCAAGTAAAGGAAAGCTTCCACAATGCAGAGAAACAATCCAAAAATTTCAACATAAGTCCCCGTCGTCAGTCTCATAAGCAAGCCTAGTAAATCTTGGCCATGTGAGAGCAGTGTAAGTCAAGCTACTTCCACAGAGACTTCTCTCTGCTTCTGTCAGATTTTATTTCACGTTTTTCTTTTTCATTTTTAAGTAGGCAGTCATTTTATTTAAGAAGTACCCTGAATCCCCTGCAGCTTGTTTACAAAGGTATTTTGCCTAACTATGCTGTTTCTAGTACAATCTTACTTCAGTGTTGATTCTTAGTGTTGTTCAAACTATGATCCAATGAAAACCAAGAGGAAGAAAAACATGAATTATTTACCACACAACAGCATTTGCAATAGGTTAGAGGGAAGATCTTATGAATAAACAACTCAAACATCCATCATCATGAGAAGAACTGTAGGGGTAATATCTATAGATGCAAACCCCCAAAAGTACAGGCTCTCCATACTGATAACAAGAGGTCAAAGAGAAAAAAACTCAAATCGTTTTAATAGCTGGTGAATATTCATTAAGTAACTTCATTTACTATCAGGCACAATTTACGGCTACCCAAAGAACCTAGAAACTTTTTTTAAGTTGTCATACTACACAAAATAAAAATCAGAATTACAGTTGACAGGAAGTTTGTCAAAATGTTTTCATTTGGTTATATATAGTGGACTTTTTCATAATCAGAAATTTGTAGTAGAAATGCTGTTGGCTCAGAATGAGAGATAGAGGCCTTTCTGAATTACAGACATATTAAAAGGAGTGGGTGAGGAGTGCAGGGCAAGAGGAGAGCTGAAAAGCCACCACACCCAGGGAAGAGATGGGCTCTTTGGGTGGTTGTAGATGTTTATTATGCTACTGATGAGCAAAAGTGTTGAGCTCAGGGTTAGGGCCCTGGGTAAGAAGGCAGAAATATAACACAGGGGAAGTGGGTACTTCAGACTTTCTCCAAGCCATAGCACCCAAACAAACACAAACAAGCACACACAGAGATTATCTTATAGTTGAAAGTTCCAAATGCAAAAAGCCTTTGTGGTGGTTGATCCTCTGGGGATGACAATGGAGTCTGGGGAAGTGGTCTGGCCTCACTGAGACATGGGGGGAAGTTAGGATTGGGTCTTACTCCGGGTATGGAAGAGGGTCCTTTGTCAGTACCTGTTCTTGGATCATTTTCCAAGGGAACTAGGTTTTTGTTAAACTTACATTAATCTTTATATTCCAATCCAACAAAGTTATATTTAAAAAAAAAAAAAAACACATGCTTGGGCTTAGAGAGATGGCTCATCGTGCTCTTGCAGAGGACATAAATTCTGTTCCTAGTACCCACATCAGGGTAACTCACAACTATTTATAACTCTAGTTGCAAGGAATCCAATCCCCTATTCTATTATTTGAGGGCACTCCACCCAAGTGCACCAACTCTACTTCAAACACACATACACACACACACACACACACACGCACACACACGCACATTCAAATAATAACAAAATGAAAATAAAATCTTAAAAAAAGGTTCCTTACTAAATCAAGACTATTGACTGCCAATTATTTGTGATGCTGCTGTAAATTCATTATGTCCTTATAATAGAAAAAAAACCTTTAAAGTCTCCTGTCACCCATGTAGCTTCAGTTTTATTCATGTAGAAAATTACTGCCTTGAGTGAAATGATTCTTACCATAGCCAAAACCTATAGCCCTTCCCATCAAATGACAGACAGCTCTTTCTTCCCTGAATAAAGACATCACCAGAAAAAAAATCTCACAATTACTCAAACTCCACAATAGTTATCATATGTCAGTGACTTCTCAAAGGGAAAAACTCATCTCATAAAATTTCTGGGTATGCATATAACTTCTTAGAAGTAAACCCTTCCACAGATGTAGAAAAATTATTCTTTTACAACATAACTTTTCCAACAAAACCCTTTTATCTTTATTTTAAAAGCTTTGCTAATGAGATTAAGTTATAGAAAATCTTGATTTTAGACAGCTAGACTTTTTTTTTTTTTTTTTTTTTTCAAGAAGCTGTTAAATAATCCTACATCCTATGGTCATGCTGTGCACTCCGACATGATCTGGGGAAAGGAACTATAGCAGTGGAATCAGTTCTGAGTTTAGAAAAGAGAAAATGGTTGGTGTGCCACTCACCAAGAAGCAGGCTAGAATCCCAGGAACATCCCCCACTGTATATATAAGTTTCTGAAGCCACTACATCCATGAGCCAAAACAGGGTTATAGAATGGGGACTTTGGCTCGTGTTGGGAAGTGGTGTACCTTCCACTTCTGTGCAGCCTCCTGTTAGAGTGTGTCATCTCTTCAAATACAGTCTTGAGTGAGTGAGGTAACCAAATCCCACTGGTAGGGTCTGGTTTTTGCTTATGAGAGCATCACCTCATCCCTGGGTGTTTGCTTCAAGGACAAAGACTGATTTGATGCATATTACTGTAACTTAAGAGTTAGACAGAAAAGACTGGATATGGCAGTGCATGGCTCTAACATATGTATTTGCGAGGCAGGTTTGGAAGGGGTTAGGTGTTCTAGACCAGGGTAGCTCCAAAACAAGACCTTATTTCAAAACTGAAACAACATAGGGCTTAGTTAACCGATAGAAAACCAGACTCCTCTCCCCTTTCTCGTGGAACTGGGCAGTAGCAACTGTGATATGAGAGCAGAAGGAAAAAGCAAATCTTTTCCTAAAAAGTTAACAGAGACATAAAATCCCCGGTGAGGCTGAAAGCATTGAGGATGATGGTTGCCCATGGTGTTGGGAATAGTACTGGCTGCTGTAAAACCTGGGACACCAGTTCCTAAGATAGAGTATGGGACATTTTTGTGTGGCATTACAGTTTGGGTGTGAAATGCCCTCCATGGCTGATGCATTTAAACATGTACCCAGTTGGCAGCATTACTTTGGAAGGTGTGGGAAGGATATTTCGGATGGAGGGCCCTGATGGAGGAAGTGGGTTACTGCAGATAGGCCTTACAGATTGTAGCTTGAGCTGCTTCAGGTTCAAGGTCCTGTTCTGCTCCTGACTCTCAACCCAACTCACATCTTGTTACCACTTTCACTGAAGTAGACTGCTCTTAACTTGCTGCTTCCTATTTTGTCATAGAAATGAGACAGTAGTTAACTCATTTGGCTTCTGAGAGGAGAGACATGAAAGTCTGGAATTGGGCAATTCAAGCCAATTCTGGGCACTGAGCACAGGGTCTCACACCGGTGTCTAGGATCTGGCCTTGGGGCATTAGGACAGTGAACAATGGCTTAATGTGTGAGAGTGTGACAAAGCAAGCTGTTGGGGTAAAAGCATATTGGCTGTATGAGGAGGAGTGCCTACAGACTTCTGTCTTGGTCCTGGGAACTGAAGCAAGACAGAATTGTAATACAGATATCTAGAAATTGAGTAGAATTGCAGGTTCCTAGAGACTGCGATGAACATAAAGAACTGAGAACTATCCGAAATAATGGTCCTGATCTGATAACATAACTAAAATGGCACACTATGACCATAAGTATATGCCAAATTTTAAATATACTTTAAATTGTATGCTAAACATTAAATATATATTAAAATAAAAACTAGCATTAAACATTTCCCAGTCTAGATTAGCCCCCTCCTGGCACCTTTGGGCTTTCAGCTCATGCTGATGTATAGTGTCTCTGTGAGAAAGGAAGTGGGATTTCATGATTTGTAGAGCTAGACACCAGTTTTTGGGTACTTTTACTTTATCATGTTCACTTTTGTCTTTTTTCTTCACACAGATTTGGCTACAGATTTGGCCTGTGAGTGAAACAATGAGTCTTTCAATTGAATGCAATAAGCATGTTTCTCTTATTATTCATTACTTTTGATAACTGAAATGGGTGTTTTGTATTTATCTTACAGTTTGAGGAGCTGTAGGTTGACATTGGCATCTGCTCTTCTCTTGTGAGGCTCCTTTGGATGCTTCACAATGGGACTGACTTCATGGCAGGAAAACATGCAAAGGAGAGAAGTCACGTGACAGAATAGAAAGCCAGGGAAAGACCATGAAGGAGCCAGAGAAGGGTGGGGCTTCTATTTCATGATAATCTTCCCATGAACACTAAGTAGATCCTAGAAGAACTACCTTTATCTGTCTAAAGGCATAGGCTCCTGTGACCCAATGACCTCTATGTCCCACATTTTAACATCACTTCCCAAGAGACCAGTTTTCATGTTCATGAACCTTTGGGGGCAAAGCACAGATGATTCATAACAGCATCCCCATCACCCCCTTTCACTTGGTACTCAGTCTTATATTTAGTCTATCCAAACTCATATCTATGTATACAGTAGAAGCAGACCTCTTCTCTGAAGAAACTCTGGCCAGCTCAAGCACAGTGGCCATGGCTCTGGCAGTCCTTGACCTTTCCCCCCTCTTCCCTCTGCCTTGATAAAAACCATTAGATTATGCTCCTGAAGCTACTAACCAAGAACTAGTCCCTTATTTGGCCAGCTTTTCCTCCTGAGACTGTCAAGGTCTAGGTATCAAATTATTTAAGTTCAATAATCAAAACCTCCCTAATTGACAGGATTTATTAAAATTAAACAGCTTATCCCAATATGGGGTTTCCCATTTTACCTTTATAAAGTATCTATGGGTCATGTTTGTCTCTCATCTATCCAAAGGTAGTCCTTTGTTCCTCTCTTGGAACAAATACCCATTACCCTCTTTGTTCCCTTCCCCTTCTCCTTTATTCTCCATCTCCTGCCTTTGTGCTTTGTCTATGCCATTTGTCCCTCTGGGACAAGTAAATCTCCTTTGTTCTGAGAACTTGGTCTTTGGGGTCCTGAGCCGATACTCTTCTTTTAGTCTGAAGAGTCTGGTCTCCTCGCTGCACACATACCACATTGGTAAGATTTTTATATAACAGTGTGTTAAACATGGAATGCCATCAGTGATCTCTACCAAGCCTCCCCCTGTGTTTCTGAAGCCAGTAGTCATGGATGGCTATGCTGATTTTGACACCAAAAGGTGAGAGATCAAACATTGGCACTTTGAGTTGCTTAGTGTGTCTCAGAAAGGCTGTTCTCCTATCACCACTCCAGTACTCCTTCAGAATGGACTGAGATGGCCCCACTGGAGATCTACAGGATATGCTAATGCAGCAAGGTCAAATGGAGAGTGTTTTGGAAGCCTTTTGTTTCAGCTACTAAAAGTTTCATCATAACATCTCCCTTTAAACCCCCTTTTCTGAGATGCATGTTGTACCCTGACTTCCATTGTTGGGGACTATGATCTAGTTCACCAAGCCAGGAACATCCAAGATAGACCCTCCCCTACGAAATCCCCCTGCCATGTTGGGTGCCCTGAGATTTGTAAAGCTGCCTCCAGATGGTAAAATTTGAGCTGTCTCTTAACCCCTGACTTCCATTGTACGGCCACCACTCTACCTGCATTCGGCAAGCTTGATACTCCAGGAACATCCCAGGCCTGCTGTACGAGGAATATCCAGCATGTGGCTGTCCTGCCCACTGGACTCCTGATACACATGCATGGACAACCAGATGGCTAAAGGACAGCATACGAATAACATCAACAAGATGCAGAAAAATATTACATCTTCAGAGCACAACTATCCTACTACAGCAAGTCCTGGATATCCTAACGCAACCAAAGCACAAGAAAATAAACTTAAATCCAATTTTATAAAAACGATAAAGGCTTTTAAGTGAGAAATGAGTAAATCCCTTAAAGAAATACAGGAAAATAGAATCAAACCAGTAGAGGCCTTTAAAGAGGAAATGAATAATCCCCTTAAGGAAATACAGAAACTAGATTAAAAAAAAAACTGGTGAAGGAGATTAATAAAACTGTTCAATACCTGAATATGGAAATAGAAGCATTAAAGAAAACACAAACTGAGGGAATCCTAGAGATGGAAAACCTATGAGGAGAGAACTAGAACAACAGATGCACATATCACCAAAAAATTACAAGAGATGGAAGAGAGAATCTCAGGAGTAGAAGATACAATAGAAGAAACTGATACATAAGTCAAAGAAAACACTAAAGCTAAACATTCCCTGATATAAAACAACCAGGAAATCTTGGATATTATAAAAAGACCTTACCTAAGAATAATAGGAATAAAAGAAGGTGAAGAGTCCAAGCTCCAAGGACCAGAAAATATTTTCTTTCTCTATTTTATCTTTAAATTAATTTATTCACTCACTTTACATCCTGGTCATAGTCCCATCTCTCCTCACCTCTGAGTCCCACCATCCCTCACTCTCCCCTATGCCTAAGAAGAAGGGAGCACCACTTCCAATTTACCACAGCACATCAAGTTGCATCAGGACCGAGCATGGTCTCTTCCTGTGGCCTGGAAAGGCAATCCCACCAAGAGGAAGTGATCAAAAGGCTGGCAGCAGAGTCCATGTCAGAGAGAGCCTCTTCTCCTCTTACTAGAAAACCCACATGAAGCCTGAGCTGACCATTGGCTACACCTTTGTAAAGGGACTGGGTGCTTGGGTGATTTTTCAACATCAGCAAGCCCCTCTGGACCCTCATCAGTTCACTCTGTTGGCCTTCTTGTGGAGCTCCTGTCTTCTTCAGGTCCTCTTTTTCCTTCCCTCTACTTTTCCACAAGACTCCCTACTCATCCCGCAATGTTTGGCAGTAAGTCTCAGTATCTGTTTTGATGTACTGCTGGTAAAAGCCCCTCAGAGGACACCCTTCTTGAACCCTGTCTGCAAGCATAGCAGAGTATCATTAATAGTGTAAGGGGTTGGCTATCTTCCATGGAGTGGGTCTTGGGTTGGGCCAGGCATTGGTTGAATAGTCCCTCAATCCATGCTCTATCTTTATTCATGCACATCTTTTAGGCAGAGTGAGTTTTGGAATGGTGTTTTTGTGGGTGGATTGGTGTTTCTGTCCCTCTACTAAGAAACTTGTCTAGTTAAGGGTATCGTCTTCAGTCTCTATGGCCCCTGCTACTATGAGTCTCTGCTAGAGTCCCCCCTCATATCCTCCCAAGAGCCCTCCCTGACTTAGATCTCCAGATTGTCACAGAGATGCTCTTGCCCACAGTTTCTCTTTCCTCTACAGGCCTTCTTTCCTCCCACCCCCAGTTTCCCCAGGTCAGATAGCCACCCTCATACATCTCTGCACTTCTTTTCCTACTTTCTTCCCACTCTTCAACCACTACCTCTGTCTATTCTGTTTCTGCTTTGGGGTGAAGTTTAAGCTTCCTTCCTTGGATCCTCCTTGTTACTTACCTTCTTTGGGTCTGTATATTGTAGAATGTTTATCCTGTGCTTTATGGCTAAAATCCACTTATAAGTGAATAATACAATGTGTCTCCTTGTGTATGGGTTTCCTAACTCAGGATGATCTTTTCTAGTTACATCCATTTGCCTGCAAATTTCACAATTTCTTTATTTTTCATAGCTGAGTGATATTACATAGTATAACTGTGCAACAGTTTCTTCATCCATTCTTCAGTTGAGGGACAACTAAATTGTTTCAATGTTCTGGCAATTAGGAATAAAGCTTCTATGAACCTAGCTGGGCAAGTGTCCTTGTTGTATGGTGGAGCATATTTTGGATATATACCCAGAAGTGGTATATATAGCTGAGACTTGATGTAGAGCTGTTCCCAGAGTTCTGAGGAGGCACCAGATTGATTTGCAGAGTGGTTATACAAGTTTGCAGTCCCATCAGCAGTAGACGAATGTTTCCCTTTCTCCACATCTTCTCCAGCATGCACTGTCACTTGAGTTTTTTATTTTAGCCATTCTGATAGTTGTAAGATGGAATCTCAGAGTTGTTTTGATTTGTATTTCCCTGATGATTAAGGACATTGAACAGTTCTTTAAATGCTTCTTGGCCATTCAAGATTCTTCTGTTGAGAATTATCTGTTTAGTTCTGTGCCCCATTTTTAATTGGATTATATTGTTTGTTAGTATTTAATGTTTTGATTCTTTATATACTTCGGATATTAGCCCTTTGTTGGATGTAGGATTGATGAAGATCTTTTCCCAAGCTGTAGACTGTCATTTTGCTCTATTGACAGTATCCTTTGCTGTACAGAAACACTTCAATTTTAAGAGGTCCCATTTATTATTTGTTGATCTTAGAGCCAGAGCTCTTGGTGTTCTGTTCAATAGGTTGTCCCCTGTGCCAATGAGTTCAAGGCTATTCTTCACTTTCTGTTCTAATAGATTTAGTGTATTTGGTGTTATATTGAGGCCTTTGATCCATTTTTGACTTTTGTTCATGGTGATGAAGATGGATCTATTTGCATTTTTCTACATGTAGACATCCGTTTAGACTAGCACCATTTTTTTTGAAGTTGCTGTCTTTTTTCATTTGTACAGTTTTAGCTCCTTTGTAAAAAATCAAGTGCCTGTAAGTATGTGGGTTTAACTCTGTGTCTAATTAGATTCTGTTGATTAACCACTCTACTTCTGTGCCAGTACCATGGAGTCTTTATGATTGTTGTTCTGTAGTGTAGCCTGAAGTCAGGGATGGAGATACCACCAGAAGTTCTTTTATTGTATAGGATTGTTTCAGCTATTCTGGGTTTTTTGTTGTTCCATATGAAGTTTAAAATTGTTCTTTCAAGAGGTGTAAAGAATTGTGTTGGAATTTTGATGGGATTGCATTGAAACTATAGATTGCTTTTGGTAAGATGGACATTTTACTATTTTAATCCTACCAGTCCATGAGAATAGGACATCCTTCTATGATATCTTCTTCAAATTCTTTTTTCAGAGAGTTGAAGTTCTTGTCATACAGGTTTTTGCCTTGCTGGTTAGGGTAACACCAAGGTAGTTTAAATTATCTGTGGCTGTTATGGAGGATGTAGTTTCCTTAACTTCTTTTCAGTCTGTTTTTCATTTATATATAGGAGGGTTACTTGTGTTTTTGTAATAATTTTGTATCCAGCCACCTTGCTGAAGGTGTTTATCAGCTGTAGGAGTTCTTTTTTGGAATTTTTGGGGTCACTTATGCATACTATCATATCATTTGCAAATAGTGATACTTTGACTTCTTTCTTTCCAACTTTTTTATAGTTTCATTGCTTTCTATAGATTTTATCATTTTTGGCATATACACTTATTGCACATAAATAAAAATCTATATAGCAAGAAGATCTACAAAACAAAAAGGGATTATATGGATGTTACATTCCTGGTGTTTTGGCTAATTGTATTTGGCAACCTTGAAGAAAACATCTTTCCTATCTTGGTGAGTCAAAATTCTGAATGAAAATCAATATCTATCATATCTCATATCTATCAACGTAAAATATCTATCTAGGTCTAAAAACAACTTAGCCCCTGAACAGCTATGTAAAACTAAACTATCTGGTCTTCAACCCCATCAGAGACTTAAGAGGTAATAAAGCCTGAGTGAACTGGAAAAGCAGCTTCCAAAATGAGAAAAATGACAGAAACAGTTTGCTGTCTGAACAGTCACCCAAAATTCTCTATAATGTTGCAGCAGCATCTTCAGCTTTCTTGCACAATATATCTGACAGAGATATTTGTGAGGCAAGAACTATTGAGGACTAGCTTACCCTGTCTTGGCAGAGTTTGGCCATTGACTCTGCCTGCTTCAAAGCTTGCCCATTTTTAGACAGAATTCTGTCTGTGGCAGAAACAAGAGCCCTTTGACTGGTGGCTTGACTTTTTTGAATTTGAAACCTTCTCCATAAGAAGGTTCTTTGATGCCCATCATCTTCTTTGAAGTAGGCTAGGTGTTGCCAGGAGTTAACCTGCCTTATCATCAAAGAATCTGTAAAATAAGATTATTATCTTTAAATGCCATATTCTGTAGGTCTCTAAGGCTTTAGAAGACCTTATCTAACAATTTTACCTTATCTATCTATTGGATTATATCTATCTATTAAAGCTAGTATGCATATTCTTGTGATAAAAATAGACTAGCAGTTGACATGCTCATGATTTGATTGACTAACACTGAGCTTGTATTACTTAATTATCCTAAACAGCCTGCAATAGCACTTTCAAGGTATTGAAAATAACCTCTGTATTATAATTGAGTTGTATGGATTCAGTACCTCATATTAGAGTAGAAATATATATAATGTGTGTGGAGAATAATCTTAAAATTTCACTTGACCACCACTAGTTGTCTTATTGTTCTACCAAGAACTTCAAGTACTATATTGAACAGATATGGAGAGAGTGGGTAGCCTCGTCTTGTCCCTGATTTTAGTGGAATTGCTTTGAGTTTCTCTCCATTTAATTTGATGTTGGGTATTGGCATGCTACATACAGCCTTTGTTATGTTTAGGTATAGGACCTTCATCCATGATGTCTCCAAGGTTCATCATGAAGGGGTGCTATATTTTGTCAAAGGCTTTTTCTGAATCTAAGGAAATGATCATGTGATTATTTTTGTCTCAATGTTCATGAGTGAAATTGCTCTGACATTCTCTGTCTTTGTTGAATCTTTGTGTGGTTTAGGTATCACAGTGACTATGGCTTAATAGAATGAGTCTGGCAATGTTCCTTATATTTCTATTTTATGGAACAGTTTGAGGTGTAATGGTATTTGGTCTTCTTTGAATGTCTGTTAGAATTTTGTGTCGAATCCATCTGGCCTAGTGCTTCTTTGGGTTGTGAGGCTTTTGATGACTGTTCCTATTTCCTTAGGGATTATCGGACTGTTTAAACTGTTTACCTAATCTTGATTTAACTTTGGGAAATGAAATCTATGAAGAAATGTCATCCGTTTGTTTTACATTTTCCAATATTGTAGAACACAGACTTTTGAAAAAAGATCCATTGATATTTTGGATTCCCTTACTGTCTGTTGTTATGTCCTTTTATCATTTATAAATTTGTTAATTTGGATATACTCTATCTGCCTTTTAGTTAATTTGGCTAAGAGTTTGTCTATCTTGGTGATTTTCTCAAAGAACCAGCTTTTGTGAATTCTTTATATAGCTCTCTTTGTTTCTAATTTACTGATTTTTATCCCTGAATTTGGTGATTTCCTGTCATCTTCTCCTCTTGGGTTTGTCTGATTCTTTTTGTCCTAGAGCTTTCAGGTGTGATGTTAAATTGCTAATATGGGATCTCTCCAATTTCTTTATGAAGGTGTTTAATGCTGTGGACTTTCCTCTTAGCATTGCTTTTATTGTGTGCTATAAGTTTGAGTATATTATGCCTCAATTTTCATTGAATTCTAGAAAGATTTTAAATTCTTTCTTTATTTTGCCCTGACCCAGAGATCATTGAGTAGAGAGTTGCTCAGTTTCCATGAGTTGTGAGTTCCAATTTTAATAACTGGTAGTCTAATAAGATGCAAGGGGTTATTTTGATCTTCTTGTGCCTATTGAAGTTTGTTCTGTGAATGACTATATGGTTGATTTTGGAGAAGTCAGAAAATATTTTCAAGAATATCATAGAAGAAAAATTTCCAAACCTGAAGAAAGAAATGTCTATAAGCATACAAGAAGCTTACAAAACACCACATAGAGTGGACCAGAGAAGAAAATCCTCCTGCTTCATAATAATAAAAGTACTAAATGTACAGAACAAGAAATAATATTAAAATCCACAAGGGAAAAGGCCAAATAACATACAAAAGCAGACATATCAGAATTACACCTGACATCTCTCCAGAAACTCAAGAAGCTAGAAAGGCATGAGCAGGTGTTGGGCCCTATGGCCAAATCTGTCAGCCCTCTGAGGCCTTGAGGACAAGATTGAGCCTTGCTGAGTTTCAGCAACAGTCTCTGGTAAATACTTCCGCATAGGAATGACTCAGCATGGTTCATTCTGGTGTGAGCCCTGCCTGCCAACATCCAGGTAATACAAACCAATTGGTCCCACAATATCAGGCCACTTTATGTCCTGGGAGATGTCATATCTCCTGATGCCTTATGCCCTGCCACTCCCTATACTCTATATAAGAGAAACCCGCCACAATAAAGTTGAGACCTCACTCAAATGAGACTCCTGGGCCTTGTAGGAGGAGGCTGGGTCGCAGACACTCACCATCCTGCTCAGCCCCCAGGGAGAAGAAATTCTCTCTCTTTCCAGCCCTACTTGCCGGGTAAGAGACCCAACACACAGGTTGGGACCAAGAGACCACAGATGACAACCTCAAATACTATTCCAAGCAAAATTCTTAATTACCAGAGATGGAGAAATTGATAGTCCAAGACAAAATAAAATTTAAACAACATTGATCCACAGAGCTAGCACTACAGAAAATATTAGAAAGAAAATATCAAACCCAAGTAGATGAACTCTACCACCAAAAAACCAAAAGAAATAAATAATTTAACACTTATAAAAAACAAAAAGGAAGAACACACAAACATACACAATAATACCACCATCATCAAAATAACAAGAATTAATGATACTTTGTCATTAATATCTCCCAATATCAATGGGCTCAATTATCAAATAAAATCACATGGGCTAACAGAAAGGATGAGAAAACAGGCTCCATTGTTCTGCATGTCAGTAACAAAGATAGATGTTGCCTGAGAGCAAAGGGTTGGAAAATATTTCACAAGCAAACAGACACAAGAAGCAAGCTGGGGTAGCCATTCTAATATATAATAAAATAGACTTTTAGCCAAAATAAATAAAAAGAGACAAGGAAGAAAACATATTCATCAAAGGAAAAATCCACCAAGATAATATCTCAATTTTGAACATCTATGTACCAAACCCAAGGGCATATTACTAAAGCTTAAATCACACATTGAACTCCACAGATTAATAATAGGAGACTTCAACACTCCATTGTCACCACTGAACAGGTTTTTCTGACAGAAACTAAACAGAGAAATAATGAAACTAACAGATGTTATGAATAAAACAGACTTAACAGATATCGACATAACATTTCACCTGAACACAAAAGAATATATGTTCTTCTCAGCACATCATATAACCTTCTTCATTATTGACCATATACTCAGCCACAAAGTAAACCTCAACAGTTACAGGAAAATTGAAATAACTCCTTTTATCCACCATGTGTTAAAGCTGGAACACAACAAAAATAAAAGCAACAGAAAGCCTACAAACTCATGGAAACTGAACAACTCTCTAATAAATGACCATTGGATCAAAGAAGAAATCAAGAAAGAAATGAAAGACTTTCTAGAATTCAAATCAAATGAGGGCACATCATATCCAAATCTATGGGATACAATGAGAACAGTGCTATAGTACTAAGTGCTACCAAGAAGAGACTTGATACCCTATGAGCATATAAAGAGGGAGGAAGTCCCCCTCAGTCACAGTCATAGGGGAGGGGAGTAAGGGGAAAAAAGGAGGGAGGGAGGAATGGGAGAATACAAAGAATGGGATAACCATTGAGATGTAATAAGAATAAATTAATAAAATAAAATAAAATAAAGAAATTGGAGAGACCTCATACT
The DNA here is from genome assembly GCF_903995435.1 of Acomys russatus. Taxonomy (NCBI): domain Eukaryota; kingdom Metazoa; phylum Chordata; class Mammalia; order Rodentia; family Muridae; genus Acomys; species Acomys russatus. The sequence continues at coordinate 524,879 of NC_067144.1, read as the reverse complement.
CACAATTTAAAAGCACGCCTGAAAGGTCTAGAACAAAAGGAAGCAAACACACCTAAGAGGAGTAGATGGCAGGAAATAATCAACTCAGGCCTGAAATCAACAGAATAGAAACAAAGAGAACAATACAAAGAATCAACCCAAACAAGAGCTTGTTCTTTGAGAAAAATCAACAAGATAGACAAACCTTTAGCCCAACTAATTAGAAGGCAGAGAGACAGTATCCAAATTAGCAAAATCAGAAATTCAAATGGAGACATAACAACATTCGCTGAGGAAATCCAAATAATCATTAGGCCTTATTTTAAAACACTATATGCCATAAAATCTAAACAAAATAGATAGATTTCTAGATAGATAGCCTTTCCCAAAGTTAGATTAAGATCAAACTATTTAAATAGTCCTGCAACTCCCCAAGGAAAAGAAGCAGTCTTTAAAAGTATCCCAAACACAAAAGTCCAGGGCCAGAAGGTTTCAGCCAGAATTTAACCAGCTCTTTCAGAAAAAGAGCTAACACAAATATTCCTCAAACTATTCTATAAAATATGAACAGCATGCCAGGCAAGGTCATGCACACCTTCAATCCCAGCACTTTGGAGGCAGATGCACGTGGATCACTGTGAGTTCAAGGCCAGCCTGGTCTAAAAGTGAGTCCAGGACAGCCAGGGCTACACAGAGAAACTCTGTCTTGAAAAAAATATATATATATGGAACATTGAAAAAAAAATCTTTCCTTGAGGTCACAGTCACTCTGGTACCTAAAACACAAAGACTAAACAAATAAAGAAAAAAATCAGGCCAATCTCTCTTATTAACATTCGTGCAAAAATATTCAATAAAATGTTCTCAAACAGAATCCAAGAGCACATCAAAGATGTCATCAACCATGGTCATGTAGGCTTCATCCCAGGGATGCAGGGATTTTTCTATATATAACAATGTAACCCACCATATAAACAAACTAAAGTTAAAAAAACACACAGCCAAACTCATTAGATGCAGAAAAGGCCTTTGACAAAATCCAACATTCCTTCATTTTAAAATTATTGGAGAGATTTGGAAGATTAGGATACAAGGCACATACCTAAATACAATAAAAACAATATACAGTGAGGCAATAGCCAACATCAAATTAAGTGGAGAGAAACTTAAAGCAGTTCCACTAAATTTGTAGACAAAGCAAAGCTTTCCACTCTCTCTATATCTATTCAACATAGTACTTGAAGTTCTATCAATAAGACAATAAGACAACTGAAGAAGGTCAATGGGATACAATTTGGAATAGAAAGAAGTCAAAGTATTTTTATTTGCAGATGATATGATAGTATACCTAAATGACCCCAAAATTCTACCCAGGAACTCCTACAGCTGATAAACACCTTCAGCAAAGTGGCTGGATACAAAATTAACCCCAAAACACAGTAATACTTCTGTATACAAATGATAAATTAACCGAGAAAGAAATTATGGGAAAAATACTTTTCACAATAGCCACAAATAATATAAAATATCTTCATGTAACTTTAATTAAGCAAATGAAAGACATATGAGAAGAACTTCAAGTCTCTGAAGAAAGAAATTGAAGAAGATATCAGAAGATGGAAAGATCTCCCATGTTCATGTATCAGCAATTCTCAATTTCATATGGAAAAATAAAAAACCGAGGATTGCTAAAGAAATTTTCTACAATAAAAGAACTTCTAGAGGTATTACCATGAGTTATTTCAAGTTGTACTACAAAGAAATAGTAATAAAATCTTCCTGGCAATGTCATAAAAACAGACAAATAGATTATTGGAATCAAATTAATTGGATGTCTGCATGTAGAAAAATGCAAATAGATCCATATTTATAACTCTGCACAAAACTCAAGACCAAGTGGATGAAAGAGTTGAACATAAAACTGAATACACTAAATCTAAAAGAGGAGAAAGTGGGGGATAGTTTTGAATTCATTGGTATAGGATTCCTATACACAACATCATGAGCTTAGGCACTAAGATGAACAATTAGTAAAGGGGACCTCATGAACCTGAAAAGCTTCTATAAGGCAAAGACACTGGCAATAGAACAAAATGGCAGCCTACAGACTTGGAAAAGATCTTCACAAATCCTACATCTGACAGTGGTCTAATATCAAAAATATATAAAGAGCTCAAGAAATTATACATCAACAAACCAAATCACCCAATTTAAAAATGGGGTACAGAACTGTGCAGAAAATTCTTAACAAAGGAATATCAAATGCCTGAGAAACACTTAAAGAAATGGTCAATGTCCTTAGTCATCAGGGAAATGCAAATCAAACCAACTCTGAATTCTATTGTCAGCATTGCTAAAATAAAAAAAAACTCAAGTGACAACTCATGCTTGTAAGGATGATGAGTAAGGGGTACACTCCTCCATTGCTGGTGGGAGTACAAACTTGTACAGCCACTGTGGAAATCAATCTGGAGGTTTCTCAGAAAATTGGGAATATTTCTACATCAAGACCCAGCTATACCATTCCTAGGCATATACCTAAAAGACGCTCCAGCATACCACAAGGACACTTGCTCAAGTAGGTTCAAAGCAATTTTATTCATAACAGCCATAACCTGAAAACACCCTAGATGTCCCTTAACTGAAGAATGGTTAAATAAAATGTGGCACACTTATGCAATAGAATACTCAGTTACTAAAAACAATGATATCACACAATTTGCAGGGAAATGGATGACACTAAAAATGACCATCCTGAGTGAGGTAACCCAAAACCAGAAAGATACATATGGTATATATCATTTATAAATGGATATTAGCCATAAAGTACAGAATAACCATTCTACAACTTACAGATATAAAGAAGCCAAGGAAGGCCCAAGGGAAGATGTTTGAATTTCACTCAGAATAGTAAGTTAGACGACTAAAGTAGATGGAGGGAGGTAACTAGAAGGGAGAAGGCATGGGGATGGTAACAGGGATGGATATCAGGTATAGAGAGCCTGGGGGAGGGAGAAAGGGAGAGGACCAGGAGAGAAAATGGAAAATATTGGAGGGTGCATCTCTGGGACAGGAGAGGTTGCTACTTACCTAGCAGCAGGGGTTAAGGAGCTTGAAGTTGTCACCTCCTATAGCCAGTAGAAAGAAGAGGACACCAACTCACCCATAAAACCTTCAACACAAAATCTGTCTTGCCTACAAGAAGTGTAGAGGTAAAGCTAGAGCAGAGATTAATGGAATGGCAAACAAATGACTGGCCCAACTTTAGGTCCATCCTATGAGAGATAGCCAAGCCCTTCTACTACTAATGATACTCTGATGTGTTTGCAGACAGGAGCCTAGAATAATTGTCTTCTGAGAGGCTTCATCCAACAGCTGATAGAAACAGATGCAGAAACTTACAACTAAATAGGCTGAGCTCTGGTAGTTCTGTGGAAGAGTGGGAGGAAGGATATAAGGAGCTGCAGGGTTCAAGAATACCTAAAGAAGGCTGACAGTGTCAACTAACCTGCACCCATGGGGCTCACAGAGACTGAACCAACTAAAGACCATGCATTGACTGGACCTAGACAGTCTACACATATGTAGCATATGTGTATCTTGGTCAGTATGTGGGTCCTTTAATAATGGGAATAGGGGCTGTCTGTGACTGTGTTACCTGCCACTGGAACCCTTTCTCCTGACTAGGCTGCCTTGTCAGGCCTCGGTAGGAGAGAATAAACTTAATCCCACTGCAAGTTGAGGTGACAGGATAGGTCGATACCACTTGAGGGTCTCCCCTTCTCTGGGAAGGAGAGGGGAGTGGGAGGAGAAGGGCATGAGGGTGGGACAGGGAGAAGAGGAGGGAGGAGGCTGGGAACATGCTTTAAAGTGATTAAATAAATAAAGTGAACGAGAAGAAAATGATAAAAAATTGTTCTATGAAACTAGAACTACCATGTCATTCCTGGATATGTAAGCAAAGATCTAAGTCAGAGTACTATAGAGGCCCTTGCTCATGCATGTCTGCTGTGGCCCTATTCACATTACCAAATCATAGTTAGCCTAGATGCCACCAACAGATGACTAGGTAAAGAAAATATGCTTTGTAATACACAATAGAGCTTTACTCTTCCACCTCATTCTCACTACTTCTCCTGATAAAACCAATATTCTTTTCAACAAGTAATTCTGCTTTCATCTCTCTCTCTCTCTCTCTCTCTCTCTCTCTCTCTCTCTCTCTCTCTCTTGACCCACTGAATTTAATTAAGGTTGCCTTTATGAGCATTAAGTGGTGAGTAATTTACTGGAGCATGGGCAAGTTATTACTGACTATATCACTGAAGAAAAAGACATCCACTAACCCCCAAACCATGAACTCCCAATAGCCCACAAGTCTCTCCCTGATCCATGATAGAATGTTGATAGTCTCAACCTTGGACAACAGCCACGGTGGCTGTTGTTTTTCAAGTGTGATCATCGCATCATATCCAGAAGACAGTTTACAGCATCCCTTTCTACTCCCTCAGCCTTATATTCTTCTGAGCCCACTTTTGTGATGTTTCCTGAACCTTAGAGAGGGAATGACACAGATGTATTTGTAGGGGCCATAAAATAAACAGTCACTTTGTGATGCTGTGAATCTGCATTAACCACTGCCCACTGCCCACTAAAAAAAAGAAGCTTTTCTGACAGGCTGAAATCACACTAATCTATGCATTTAATCACTTAGAAAAAGATTCCTGCTGAACTTTCTTTCAGACAACAAGAGGACAGTAAGGAACCATCAGTAAGTCTTGTTTGGGGGTTAATTTTCTTTCTTTCCAAATTTATGGTTTGTTCGAAAAGAGTAAGTATGAGCATTGGTAAATGTTTCCATAATTTCCTGTTTGATAAAACAAGTGTGGGGTGAGGTGGAGCAGGAGAATGTTTTGTTAGTAACTTGGACTCAGAATTAAAGAGCTGAGTTGATCCCAAGGAAATCCAACTTTATTTTTCCTGCTTCTTCCCATTGCCCCCCATGAAAAGTTTATTCATTTTAGAACATTTTTGTAAAGCGATCCTTGTGTTCTTTTGAGCCTGATATTATACTCAAATTTTCTTCTGGAATGTTTTCTCTTTCTGTTAAAATAATACATTTATTAACTCCATGGAACTAAATTAAATTAGGCAACACAGCCAGGAAGAACAGTGGTAGCTGGACAGGAATTTTACCCAGGAATATTGAAAATTGTAACATCTTTTACTTTAGCCAGTATATCCATGGTTAAGTTTGATTTTTAAGCATACTCTTGGTATTTGTGGGTCCTTGGGCCAGTCTTTGTACTCTTTGTTGGAGAAGTTTTTTCAACTTTGGATGGAGGATGATAATACCTAGTTGATACACAGCCAATAGGATAAATGTGTTTTGAATGCTCCCAAAGCTTAATATCTATGATTGTGAATGAGAAGAAGCCAAATGTATGATTTATGTAGGAGGAAAACTCATCACAATGGGCAAATCTGACCAGCAAATTATGATGTCATATCATTATAATATTTCCAGAGAAACCAAGATGTAAGAGGCTGTGTGGCTACTTGGAAGTATAAAGAATGGAGGATGAAAGCTCTAACTAGAGTTCTTACCCTGGCTTTGAAATGAAGAGATGGGTTGCTTTCAAACAGTGACTGGCCCATGTGAGACCTCCCTAACAGCCAAGGATGCTCACTCACATCCTACATTGTGGACAAGATGCCTAAACACATTCCTCTATCCCTGACTAGGATTTCTTGGTGGAGGTCAGATATGTACATACCTCAGTCAATGTGCCCAGACTGACCAATGTCTGTAGATCAAGTACCAAGTGTCCCTCAGGTCCTACTTGTGGTGAGCTAGACAGTCCAGTCCTCTGAGCTTCTCCTGCAATGTCCACAGAGAATAACTATTTAGGTAAAATTAGTTATTACTGTATACAAGAAAACTATAATGTACAGAACATGCATTGAAATGGTCAACTGAACTCAATTAATATTTGAAACATATCATTAAAATTAGCTGTGGTAATATCCAGAAGTCAAATGTTGCCGGCAGTGATGCAACTGTAGAGTGACGTGCCTAGCACTCTAGCTTCCTGTCTTGTTCTTCTCCTTTCATAGCTCTCGGGCTTCAGGGAAACCCGTATCAGACATGCCACTCACCTTTAAGGCTGGTTTATTAGGATACTTACTTTGCTATATACCAGGCATTACAGTTTGAATCTGAAATGACCTCCTATGGGATTGTCTGTTGAGACATGGTGCTCAAACAGTGGTACTATTTTAGGATATTTTTCAAAGTTTAGGGGGTGGGGCCTAAGTGGTGGAAGTAGATCCTAGAGATATCCTTTTGAAGGTTGTTACTCATTTCCAGTTCCTTTCTTCCTCTGTTCCCTGCCTGTCCTGAAGCGAACAGCTTGCCATAAATAATGTTGTTGGCATGGCGCTCCATCAAGGCACATGAGACCAAACAGCAATGCACTAATCTCCCTTCAACCATGAGTAAAATCTCTTTCCCCATGAACTGCTTATGTCAAATATTCTGTCATGGTGATACAGGAATAATAAGAAACTGGGTTAATGTGGTGTCAATGTGATGCTTGTCTCAGATTAGAGGTCAGTTGGGAAGGCAGAAAAGTGACAAAGGAGTTTGATAAGTGCTGTAATAGAGGCAACTTAAAGAAAAGAAGCAGAGAAAGTCAAAAGAGGACACAGAGAAACTGGGGGTTGTATTAGGGGCAGAGCTGTGACTGTACATGCTAAGGCCAGATTTCTGTTTGCAGCTCTGATCCTCTGGGCTCCAGAACTGACTAGTGCTAAGTGGCACACTCGTGTGACACATAACAAAGACACCAATACTTGAAGATGCATCAGTAAGTGATCCTGTATAAATATCCCAGAGCCAGTAGGTCTGTATCAGGTGCTTGAATTCAGAATATGTTAGCAGATAGGTGAACAGAATCTGATTGGAGATGCTGCTGCAACACAGTAGTATGTGTCATGGTAAAAAAAAATATAATGAGAGGTATCATATAGTAGATGCATAAACCAGTACCAGCTGCTTATTGACATTATTTATCACCATGTGTCATACATAACTAGGAGTGTCATACTGATGCCTGGCAGTACAGTGACTTTGTTTACACCTGCATCAATAGATGAGCAATGTCTTATGTGATACTACCACAGTGGTAACATCACTAGGCACAAACACTATTATGAATACAGCCACGACAGAATTGCAGTTAGGTAGCACATGGCTGTGTCCTAACACACAGAGGATACCTGCTGTGGTTTGGTATTTTGTGTACAATATGATAATTTATGAAATTTCAACACAACTCTCTGACAACCCATTGTCCCATCATGACCAGGATTTGCTGTCCTCTGGCTGATGTTACCATCTCTACACTTGGTTCCTCTTCTCAGAAGTCAGTAATTTCCCTGGAGTACTAAACAGTATCAGGTATATTGAATCTGGTATAAAATTCTCAGAATTGTGACTTGTCTTCCCCTCATGGAGCTCAACATGCTGTTGAACACATTTGTGATGTCAACAGTCACTATCACATTGCAGCATGGGAAACAAATTGTCACAATCAAAAAGTATACTCCTATGTCACCAAAGAATTGGCAGATATTATCATTTACACAAAGATGTGATTTCCCAAGATAATTCACCTTATAAGAAAGAATCACTTTTTAAAGAAAAAAATATTTTGAACCCAAGATGGTGAGCCCAGTGTGTACCATGTCTAGGGAACAAAGGATCAGAGGCTGCGAAATTGGCTGAAGGGAGGGAGTTGGGAAAGAACAGAAACAGTCCCCCTCCCATCATGGCTGGATGACACCAGGTTTGAGAGTCACGAGCTTTGAGCACCCTGCACTCCAGAAGACACAGCAGCCTCCCCCCCCCCCTCCGCGGGGAACAGAGTATTGGCCCAAGGGAAACTGAGAGCTGAGTTGGGTGTGGGCTACCACCCACGTTAGCTGCTATCAGGATAAGGCCTGTGGGACAACTGAGAAATTTTGGGCTTGGATTTCTCTCTGTCCACACATGGCCTACCAGCCTGGCCCATCTGGGACAGTGAGAAGAAGTAAAGGTGAGTCCTGTGGGAGCCACAACCCCTATCAGCTGATATTTCTAAAAGACCTGTGGGACACCCGAGAGAGTGCTTTGGACTTGAATTTTTCTCTGCCAGCTCACTGCTTACCAGTCTGGATCATCTGGGACACAGAGAGCAAACAGGCAGAGTTGAGTTGGGCGTGAGTGGGACACTGGAGAGAGAGGCTTTAGGCTGGGATCTCTTTCCAGCCACCGACTGCTTACCAGTCTGCCCCATCTGGGACTCATAGAGCAACAGGCAGAGCTGAGTTGTTCTCAGGCCACAGCCCACATTAGCTACTATCCTGAAGAGACCTGTAGAACACTCAAGCAGTGTTGGGCTTGGATCTATCTCTTCCCACTCACACTAACTGCTTACCATCCTGGCCCATCTGGGTCACAGGAAATGAACCAAAAGGGGTAAGACATGCTTCGGCCACACTGTTCACCATCTCAAGGAGTGCACTTGAGAAGCTCTAGGCTTGAAGCTTTCTCAGTCCTCTTCTCTCCTGCCTAACCCAAATGGGTCACAGACAGAGAACCCAGTAGAGCTGAGGTGGGTGCAGGCTCCTACACCCATTGTCCACCATCCTGAGAAGGCCTCAGGAAAGCTCTAGCAAATATCTGTCAGCTTGGAGCTCTCTGCTGGTCCAACCTTCATGGCCCACGTGAGACACACACAGACAGCAACCCCATTGGAGGAACCTCCAGGCTGCTAAAACCAGAGACAACCGGGTGGCTAGAGGCCAGAGCAAGAAGACAAGCAACAAAACTCAGAGCCACATGACACCACTAGAAACAAGTGATCCTACCACAGGAAGGCCTGGAGATACAAACATACACAAAGCACAAGAAGAAGATTTTAAATCTGAAGTGCTGAAAAAAAAAATAGAAGTCTTGAAGGAGGAAAATAAATCAGTAAAAAAAAAAATACAGGAAAATACATTCAAATAAGTGAAGGAATTGAATAAATTGTATAGAGAGTCAAATGGGAGAAAGACATTAATAAAAAAACATTCAAGACCTAAAAATGGAATTAGAAGCAATAAAGAAAACAATCTTAGATGATCCTGGAGTTGGAAAACCTGGGGGAAGAGAACAGGATCTGCAGACATAAGCAGCATCAACAGAATACAAGAGATGGAAAAGAGAATCTCAAGTATAGAAGATATGGTTGAAGTTATCGATACATCAGTCAAAAAATGTTAAAACTAAAAAGCTCCTGGCACAAAATATTCAAAAAATCTGGGACACTAAAAAAGACCAAACCTAAGAATAATAGTAATAGAAGAAGAAGACTCCAAGCTTCATGGCCCTCAAAACATTTTCAATAAAATCATAGAAGAATACTTCCCCAACCTAATGAAAGAAATGCCCATATACATACAAGAAGCCTACAGAATGCCAAATAGATTGGACCAGAAGACAAAATCTTCCCTCCTCATAATAATCAGAACATTAAATGTACAGAACAAAGAAAGAATAGTGAAAGCTGCAAAAGAAAAAGGACAAGTCCCATAAAAGGTAAACCTATACCTGACTTCTCAACAGAAACTATGAAAGGCAGAAGGGCTTGGATGGATGTCATACAGACACTAAGAGACCACAGATGCCAACCCAGGCTACTATACCCAGCTTTCAATCATCATAGATGGAGAAAACAAGATGTTCCACTACAAAATCAATTTAAACAGTACCTAGCCATGAATCCAGCCCTACAAAAGATGCTAGAAGGAAAACTCCAACGCAAGGAGGCTAACCACTCCCAGGAAAAGATAGGAAGTTAATAACCCCACATCTGCAAAACCAAAAGAAAGGAAACACACACACACATTCCACCAACACCAACATCAAAAAACCAAGAATTAGCAATAGCTGGTTTTTAATCTCAATATCAATGACTTTAATTCCCCGAATAAAAAGACACAGGCTAACATAATGGATTAGAAAACAGGACCCATCATTCTTCTGCATGCAAGAAACACACTTCAGTAATAAAGATAGACATTGCCTCAGAGTAAAGGGCTGGAAAATGTATTCCAAGAAAATGGACGGAAGAAGCAACCTGGCATAGCAATTCTAGTTTCTAATAAAATAGACTTTCAACCAAATCAAATCAAAAGAGATGAGGAAGGACACTTTATATTCATTAAAAAAATATACACTAAGAGGATGGAATCAGTCCTGAACATCTATGCCCAAAATGCAGGAGCACCCATATTCATAAAAAACATTACTAAAGTTTAAACCATACATTAATAGTGGGAGAATTTAACAATCAACTTGCACCAATACATAGATCATTGAAACAGAAACTAAATGGAAAAATAATGAAACTAATAGACATCATGAATAAAATGGATCTGACAGATATCTACAGAACATTTCACCCAAACCCAGAAGAATATACCTTCTTCTCAGCACCTCACAGAATTTTCTCCAATATTGATCATATATGTGGCCACAAAGTAAATGTCAATAGATACAAGAAGATCAAAATAACCCCTTTCATCTTATCAGATAATGATGGATTAAAACTGGAACCCAACAACAACAGAAACAACAGAAAGCCTACAAACTGATGGAAACTGAATAGCTCCCTACTCAATGACTTCTGTGTAAGGGATGAAGTAAAAAAAAAAAAAAAAGACTTCATAGAATTCAATGAAAATGAAGGCACAACATACCAAAACTTATCAGGGAAGATGAAAGCAGTGCTAAGAGCAAAGTTTATAGTACTAAGCGCCTTCATAAAGAAATTGAAGAGATTCCATACTAGCAATTTAACAGCACACATGAAAGCTCTAGAACAAAAAGAAGCAGACATACCCAAGAGAAATGGACAGTTGAAAATCATTAAATTTAGGGCTGAAATCAATAAATTAAAAACAAAGAGAATGATTCAAAGAATCAACAAAACTATGAGCTGGTTCTTTGAGAAAATCAACAAGATTGACAAACCCTTAGCCAAAGTAACTAAAAGGCAGAGGGAGAATATTCAAATCAACAAAGTCTGAAATGAAAGGGGACCAAGGAAGTCCAAAGAATCAACAGGTCTTATTTCAAAAGCCTATATGCCACAAAATTTGAAAATATAAATTAAATGGACAATTTTCTTGATAGATACCAACTAACAAAATTAAATCAAGATTCAGTAAACAAATTAAAGAGTCATATATCACCTAAGGAAATAGATGCAGTCATCAAAAATATCCAAATGAAAAAAAATCCCTGATGGATTCAGTGCAGAATTCCACCAGACCTTTAGAGAAAAGCTACTCCCAATTTTCTCCAAACTATTCTTCAAAATAGAAACAGAAGTAATATACTAAACTCATTCTATGAGGCTGCAGTTAGCTTGATACCTAAACCTCATAAAGCCCAACAAAAAAAGAGAATATCAGACTAATTTCCCTTATGATCTTTGATACAAAAATAGTCAATAAATCCTTGCAAACTGAATCCAAGAAAACATAAAAAATATCATTCACCATGAACAAGTAGGCTTCATCCCAGGCATGCAGGGTTGGTTCAATATATAAAAATCCATCAATGTAATCCATCATATAAACAAACTGAAAAAATCCACATCATCATCTCCTTAGTTTCTGAAAGAACATTTGAGAAAATCCAACACCCATTATGCTAAAAGTATTGGAGAGATTGGAAATACAAGGCACATACCTAAACATAGTAAAGGCAATATACAGCAAGCCTATGGCCAACATCAAACTAAATGGAGGGAAACTTAAAGCAATTCCACTGAATCAGAGACACCACAAGTCTGCCCACTCTGTTTATATCTCTTCAATATAGTGCTTGACGTCCTGGCTAGAGCAATAATACAACTAAAGGAGATCAAAGCGATACAATTTGGAAAGGAAAAAATCACATTATCTCTATTTGCAGGTGACATGATAGCATACATAAATGACACCAAGAATTCTACCAAGGAACTCCTACAACTGATAAACACCTTCATCACAGTGACTGGATACAAAATTAATTTTAAAAATCAGTAGCTCTACTTTATACAAAAGGTAAACAGTCTGTGAAAGAAATTAGGGAAACAGCACCCTTTACAATAGCCATAGGAAACTTGATATAACTCTAGCCAGGCAAGTGAAAGACCTGTATGAAAAAAACTTCCAGTCTATGAAGAAAGAAACTGAAGAAGATTTCAGAAGATGGAGAGATCTCCCATGCTTATTGATTGATAGGATTAACATAGTAAAAATGGCCATCTTACCAAAAGCACTCTACAGATTCAATGAAATTCCCATCAAAATCCCAACACAATTCTTTGTTGTTGTTGTTTGTTGTTTGATTTTTGTTTTTTGGGGGGGTGGGGGAGGTTCGAGACACAGTTTCTCTGTGTAGCCTTGTCTGTACTGGACTTGCTTTGTAGACCAGGCTGGCTTTGAACTCACATCAATCCGCCTGCCTCTGCCTCCTGAGTGCTGGGATTAAAGGTGTGTGCCACCATACCTGGCCTCCAATACAATTCTTTACAGATCTTGAAAGAACAATTCTCAGCTTCCTATGGAAAAACAGAAAACCCTGAATACCTAAGGCAATCATGTACAACAAAATATCTTCTGGAGGAATCTCCATCCCTGATATCAAGCTGTACTATAGAACAACAGTAATAAAAATGGCATGGCACTGGCATAGAAACAGATAGTTGGGTCAATGGAATCAAATCCAAGGTCCAGAAATAAACCCATACATGTATGGACACCTGATTTTGGGCAAAGAAGCCAAAATCATAAATTAGAAAAAAAGATTGAATCTTCAATAAATGGTACTGGTCAAACTGGATGTCTACTTGTAGAAAAATGCAAATAGACCCTTATTTATCACCCTGCACAAAACTAAAGACCTCAACTTAAAATCAGACACTCTAAATCTGTTAGAAGAAAAAGTGGGGAAGAGTCTTGAGCTCATTGGCAGAGGAGAAAACTTCCTGAACAGAACACCAATAGTTCAGGTTCTAAGATCAAAAATTAATAAATGGGACCTCATGAAACTGAAAAATCTCCATAAAGCAAAGACTGTCAACAGAAAAAGGCAACATCCTACAAACTATGAAAACATCTTCACCAGCCCTACATCTGATGTACGAAATATACGAAAAATTCAAAAAAATAAACAGCAACAAACCAAATAATCCAGTTAAAAAGTGGGGTACAGAACTAAACAGAATTCTTAAAAGAGGAATTTGGAATGGCCGAGAAAGACTTAAAGAAATGCTCAATGCTCTTAGTCATCAGTCAAATGCAAATCAAAACGACTCTGAGATTCAGAGTCAGAATGGCCAAGATAAAGTTCTCAAGGGACAGCACATGCTGGAGAGGATGTAGGGAAGGAAACACTCCTCCATTGCTAGTGGGAGTGCTAATTTATACAACCATTTTGGAAATCACTCTGCTGGTTTCTTAGAAAATTGGGAATAATTCTACCTCAAGACCTAGCCATACCACTCCTGGCCATGTACCCAAAAGATGCCCTATCAAACAACAATGACATTTGCTCATCTATGTTCCTAGCAGCTTTATTAATCATAGGTAGAATCTGGAAACAACTCAGATGTCCCTCAACAGAAGAATGGATTAAAAAAAACTGTGGTACATTTACACAATAAAATACTACTCAGCTATTAAAAACAAGGAAATCTTGAAATTTGCAGGCAAATGGATGGAACTAGAAATGATTATCCTAAGTGAGATAACCCAGACCCAGAAAGACATGCATTGTATATATTCACTCATATGTGGGTATTAGATACATAATACAGGATAACCACACTACAATATAGAGACTGATGCACCAACGAAGGACAATGTATGATGTGGACCTAGACCATCTGTTCAGATGTAGTAGATGAGCAAAACAGTCTCCTTGTGGTTCCCACAGCATGGGGAGTAGGAACTACTTCTGACATGGACTCTGCCCTCCCCCCTCATGTTGATCACTTCCCCCTGGTGGGGCAGCCTTGCTAGACCACAAAGGAAGAGGATACAGGTAGTAAAGTTGAGACTTAATAGGCTGAGGTCAGATATTGGAGGAGGAGGGTTCCCCTTTCTAAGGACTAGAGGAGGGAAGGAGAAGGTATGAGGGATGGAGGGTGGGACTGGGAGGTGACCAGGGAGAGGGCTACAATCAGGATGTAAAATGAACAAATTAAAAATAAAAAATTTTTAAAAATAGAAAAAAAAAACCCTTTAGCTTCTGGCATTGCTATTTCATGGCATTAGCAAGTGACCTGGCCAGGTGTTAGCATTCCCTATATGACTGGTTCACTGCTAATAAGGAAAGATGACACCACCCGTGATGCAATATGGTTTATAAAAACTGAGAATATGGATAGTGACATGTGCACACTCATGTTCATTGTAGCACTAATTGTGTCATCCAAGACTGGAAACAATCTGCCCTCATAAGTAGATAAATGAGTAGGGGGAGAAAGCAATGTGAGGTGAGAAGGGTAGAAGGAAGGTATCAGTACAGGGATTTGAAGGGAGACTGAGGAACAAAGCTCTTTGGAAAATTGTTAGTCACAATCCATCACTGTTATTCACCTTCACTGTGGTTCTGGAGTAGTGGCTCCCAGCCTTCCTAAGGCTTTGACTCCCAAACACAGTTCCTCCTGTTGTGGTGACCCCCCCCCCCCCAGCCATAAAATTATTTTTGTTGCTACTTCATAATTTTAACTTTGCTACTGTTATCATTCATAATATAAGTATTTCTGGAAATAGTAACCTGCTGAAGGGGTCATGGCTGACAGATTGAGAACTGCAGTTCTAGTAGAATCATCAGTCCCAGTGACTGAGCCCTTATGTACAGCATTGGGTTAATCACCAGTCTTCTTCCCAGCAAACACATGATGCATTTGGGTATTCCAATCTGTGTTTGTAGTGGGGGTGGAGCTTGAAACCATGGTGTATGTGGGTGAAAGTCTCATTGCTGGTGAGTGGCAAGCAGACCGTCAATCAGCTCTGGCTCTGCTCCAGGCCTCTCTTCCCTCGAATTTTTCTTTTCTTTTTAATTTTTTATTAATTTATTCTTGTTACATCTCAATGATTATCCCATCCCTTGTATCCTCCCATTCTTCCCTCTCTCCATTTTCCCCTTATTCCCCTCCCCTATGACTGTTCCTGAGGGGGATTTCCTCCCCCTGTATATGCTCATAGGGTATCAAGTCTCTTCTTGGTAACCTGCTATCCTTCCTCTGAGTGCCACCAGGTCTCCCCATCCAGGGGACATGGTCAAATATGAGGCACCAGAGTTCATGTGAAAGTCATACCCCACTCTCCATTCAACTGTGGAGAATGTTCTGCCCATTGGCTAGATCTGGGTAGGGGTTTATTCCCTCGAGTTTTTCACACAGCCTGCTGGCTATCTTCTCAGTTCTAGGATTTACTTGGGGCTTGCTGACTGAGTACTACATGGCACCTGGAGATCTTGTTCTCTGACCCCAAGAGTCCTCTCTCAGCAGTTCACATCTTAAGTGCTCAGGTCAGGAGCCACTTTTCATGCTTTGCCCTGGGCTTCATTTCCCAGGGACCCCAGGTAGTAAAGTG
Organism: Acomys russatus; assembly: GCF_903995435.1. Lineage (NCBI taxonomy): Eukaryota > Metazoa > Chordata > Mammalia > Rodentia > Muridae > Acomys > Acomys russatus. Next base: position 509,219 of record NC_067144.1, on the reverse strand, counting down.
CCAGGCACAAGCTGAGAGATTTCTCCAATTAGCTCTCAGGTTCCAGAAAAACTCAGGACAAACAGCTGTTATGCTTATTAATATACCAAAGTGCATTCTGGCCTCAGGCTCCCTCAGCATTGCAAGTACCTGTTAGAGTCCATGCTGCTGGCATCCTGGCTTCTATTTGTCCCCCCGCCCCAGTACCTAAAGCTCTCTAGCTCCTCAGCCTGGCATGCCTCTCCCACAGCTTCACTTACATTTCTAACTTAGCCATTTTGGCTACATGGCTCTCTGTGCTCTTCGTTCTCTTGGTTCTTCTCCCTGGATTGGTCCTCTGCTCTTGGCTCCTACTCCTCTCTCTTGTTCCTACACACACACACACACACACACACACACACACACACACACACACTCCTCCTCTCATTCCTAGGTTCAGTCTTCTGGTCAAGTTTAGTACACTTCTTTCTCTCTCTACTCTGGTCTTTTCCAGATGCCTCTGTCTGTAGTCGTCCTCATAACTACAATTAAAACCCCTTCAACAATACCTTGGAACTTTCATGTCCACATTCAACTCGTAAAAATGCTAAGATTTCATGCTTAACAACCCTGAAAGATTTTTTTTTATGGACCTTTCACACACTGATTGTTCTGGGTGGTTTTATGTCAACTTGACATAAACTAAAGTCATTTTAGGAAACAGAACCCTAATTTAAAAAAGGTATCCATAGGATATGGCTGTAGGGCATTTTCTTTTTTAATCATTGATGGAGGAGGGTCCAGCCCACTGTGAGTGGTGCTATTCCTGGGCTAGAGTTCTTAGTTCTATAAGAAAACAGGCTGAGCAAGGCATAGAGATCAAACCAGTAATCAGCATTCCTCTATGGCTTCTACCTCAGCTTTTGCCTCCAGGTTCTGGCCCTGTTTGAGTTCCTTTCCTGAATTCCTTCAATGATAAACTACAATGTGGAAGCATAAGCTAAATAAACCCTTTCTTCCTCACATTTCTGTTGGTCATAGTATTTCATCATAGCAATAGTAACCCTAAGTAAGACACTGAAACATTTCTCTACAGCTAATTAGATTTTTCACCTGTCAGTTATTTCTACCAATACACATGCCTGGCAATGCCCCTTCCTGGTAGGAAGTGTTTATTTGTAACACATATATCTGGTTTGTGTTAATGGAAGACAACAGGGCATAGCAAGATGATCCATTTGGCTACAGAAAGAGAAAGAGAGAGAGAGAGAGGGAGAGGGAGAAAGAGAGAGAGGGGGAGAGAGAGAGAGGGGAGAGAGAGAGAGAGAGAGAGAGAGAGAGAGAGAGAGAGAGAGAGAGAGAGAGAGAGCCCTTAATTGAAATGGGATTTTCTGTATTTATTTACTTTGGCTAACTTTTCATGGGCTCAGACTTGGACTTGTTAGATGTCTAGGAATATTCCAAGTCAAACGGGCTGGTGAATTTTACCAGTAAATTTTATCAGTGATGAGAAAAATCTGTATTTATCAAGCCCTCTGGGCCTTATTTTCAAGTGACAAAAATCTATGGCTTGTGTTCCCAAGGAATTTTGATAGCAGGTAAGATTGATGGGAGTTCCTTGTTGGAGAAGGTATGCGATGGTTTGATGGAAGCAGGGTTCTGGGCCAGCAAGGAGGCGGGGCTTCTTCCTGTGGCTGTCAGGCTCTCTCTGCACTGCATCCTCCTGTGTTGAGAAGCAGGCACTGCAGCAATTCCGCCAGAGAATTAAGTTAGACATCATACCTAGATGTATGAGTGGGAACTGAGCACACTCTGGCTCTCGGGATTCTGTTCTGAGGATTTGGAAAAGAGCTGTAGTATCTATGTTTTATCCCCTAAGGAGCTTATGTCTCAGCAGTGCTTAGGACTAGAAGGGAGGCATTTCATCAATACTTTCATGACTGTCAAAAGGTGGAGCAAAGAAAGTACTCCAGTGTTTGGACAGAGATTCTGCGTTAGTTGTCCGTAACTTAACGAATTGCCAACTGAATGGCCTCGTACACTAGAAATTCATGTTCTTAGCCCTATAGTCTCCAGGAAGCTATAAGATGGATCCCTCAGGGGATTCAGAAGTTCTGGTAGCTGTTGACATTTCTAGGCTTCTGGCCGAGTCATTTGCAACTCTTGCCCCCTTGGCCATGTGGCTTCCTCTGTGTGTCTATCCCATAAGAAAGACCACCTGCAATTATGTTTATGACCACCCACAGCATAGAAGTGCTAGTGCCTTCTTTATAGATAATATTTTGGTCATATAAAAGTATGTTAATATTTAATGCCTTGTGTGTATCTACATGTGTCCTCTCTTTATTTTCAGGCTTATTTTTTATCAGGAATTTCATACATGTATATGATGTGCTTTGATCAAATCCACCCCATGTTCTCTCTGCTTTAATTCCTCCTCTGTTTCCATCACACTTCTTTTCCAACTTCATGTGTTCACTTTTAATACTCTCTCTTTCTAACATACTAAATCCATGTAGTGCTGTTTCTGTGTCCATGGGTGTAGGACCATCTACTGGATTATGCTGGAATCTCCCAAGGCATACATCTCTAAAAAAAAAAAAAAAAAAGCTGACCCTCCCTCCCCCATCAGCCATCAATTCCTGAGCAGAATCTCCTCAGCCTAGAGACAGGACTTCAATGCCTTTCCCTGTCCATGATAGGATTTGGGTTGGCCTGATCTTATGTAGTTCTATGCATGTAGTCATGATCACTTTTAGTTCGTGTGTATAATGCCCCAATCATGTCCAGTAAACAATGTTTCACTGCATACATCCACTACCTTCGGCTCTTACAGTCTTTTTGCTCCTTCTTGTCCATTATGACTTCTTGGGTTTGTGGGAAAAGGCTGTGATGTAGATGTCTTATTTGGAGCTGAGGCCTCTACAGTCCCTTATCTTCTGCGTGCTGATCAGTTGTGGATCCTGAGTTAACTGCCATCTATTGCAAAAAGAGCCTATTCTGGGATGAAAGAAGCAGTAGTCTACAGATATAAAAGATCTCATAAAGATAAGAACTTAGGGGTTAGTTTCATACTGCATCTATTTAGCAGAACAATAATCTTAGGTTTCCATCCCCCAGAGCCTGTGAGCTTAGCAGTCATGGATTTTTGGCCATGTTGGCAGTATTAAGCATGAATTCCAGCTTGTATAGTGGGCCTTTAGTTAAAAAAATGCTTAGTTACTCCTGTAACATCCACAGCTCTGTTGCACTAGTGGTCATGTCTTGCCTGGCTAATCATTATTCCAGCTCACAGTGTTAACAGCTTGGTAAGGTTGTTGAATACTTTTCTCAACTGGTAGAATAAATAGAGCCTTTGACACTATAAAAGGTAGCCAGTAGAAATGAAGAGTCCATGTCAGTTCCAACCTGATAACCCACGTTCTATGACTCAGATATACAGTGTCTTCAGGAACAAGACTTTACTATCAAGTTCTGGAGGATAACCAAGACTAGTGGTGATACTAGTGTTTGAGAGAGGGGCTCTGTGACCTCATTGACTCAAAAGAGGTAACTCATACCAGGCACTGGACTTTTTATTTCATATCCCATGGTGTCTATGAGAACTATTCTCCCCCTGCTATAGGGTAATTCTATTTAATATCCTTTTGTGTGTATATATTTAAATATTTTAAAGCTTTTACACTAATTGTCTTCAATTTGAAAAGTTTCAAAGGTCTTTAGTGTCCTTTATGCTTCCCTGTATGCCAACCCATACCCTGCCCTGCTATCCTCCACCTCATTTAACCATTCCTGTTTCATTGTTCTCGTTTACCCAGATTTATACTTTATTTTTAGTTATGTGTGACTGTGTTAGTTAAAAGAAGCATTGGATCACCTAGTGCTGGAGTTATAGGCAGCTGTGAGCAACTTCATATGGGTGCTGGGAACTGAACTCAGGTCTTCTACAGGACAAATACACATGCTGAGCCACATATATAGCCCTTACATTCTCTTTTTAAAAAGCTAACAGTTACAGAATGGAGGATAAAACTAACCTAGTATGACTTCATCTTAAGGAGACACAGGTGCAAACACTATCTCCAAATAAGGGTACATATATTTTGAAGCTCTAAGTGGAAAGGCTCCGGGAAATACCATTCCTTCCACTTCAGTTCCAATGGTGGCAGCATTTGTTGCATTTGTGATTACGTGATTACTTCCTTCATCTCCTTCCTAGCCAGAGATGAGATAATGCTTTTATGCCCAAGGCCTAGACTGTGTATTTGGTACTTTTTGGAAGATGTTTGAAGAATCAGAAGGGCTAAACAATTGACTTGGCAACATTTCCTTGTACTCACATTGACTATCTGTTACAGACTTCTCCAAGGAACTCCACCAGAAACATGGGGGAGGTGGAGGAATACACACTGACTGTGTGTCAGCTTCAGCCCTGGCAGGGATGGGGTGAATGTGACTATTTTCTCAGAGTGCCACTGGAAGAGTCAAACCCTGGACAGTAGATTAAGAGAAACCACATTTAGCCATGATTAACAATATTAGGCTTGTATCAGACCTGTCCTGGAGTCTCAGCCTCTGCTCAGAGCCTTGCCTGTTTTGGCTCTACTAGTCCTTTGGAACACCATTTTTCTTCCAGGAAGATTTTTACAAACTGCAAACCAAGACCTCAGAATCAATGCCAATTGGTAGCATCAATCATTAACCAGATAGCTTAATGATAGCTTCCTTCCTCATCACTGCATCCAAACAGAATGTGTAGGATATATGAAGAGCTCAACACATTTGCTGCTTCAAGACCAAACAAATGCAAATGTAAGATTCTATTTGTTATCCAGGGAAATTCTGAAGATCAGATACCCTAAGAACCTCGTAAGAAGAAGTTTTAAAGTATTGATTCAGTCTGAATGCATAATAAGTATAGCTAGGGCCCAGAAGAGACAACACATCAACATGGCACCAGCGGCACATCCATTACCTAAGCAGAATGCAGGCCGGTCAATGGGAGAACCTCACAGTGCTTGTACATGGATCCTTCTGCCTAGCTTCCAGGTAAATTGCATGTTGGCCTTGGGCTTCTGCTAATCAATGGAGTCAAATTCAGAACAGAGAGTTGTGTTGGAAACACAGCATGAATGTTCTTGTGCCCACACATCTCCACTGGAACCAGGAAGGCCAAGAATACATGATTGTCTATCTAATGGGAAGGAGCTAATGGATTCATTCTTCCATCCAGAAATCTGGGAATTGGAGGTGATGAATAGCCTGGTGATCTGCATTAATCTGTTGGGTCAGGTCATATCAGCTAGGACCAGAGGTGTGTAGTAATCTAAATGACCATTACCAGGGGTTCCTTAAACTCCCACAGGCAAGACTGGAGATAGCTAATAAATAGTCTAAATAACAATTATTTTTATAGCCAGGACTCCCCCAAGTGTCCACAGCCATGGCCAGAGGTGGTTAAAGCCCAAATGGCTTTGATGCTATATGCACAACCTAGACTAGGTCAGATCCTTCCTAGGCCTTAAGCTTGGACAGGTAGCCTATCTCCAGAACTCATCTTCTTGGAAAAAATGACATGTATCCTGACTTGAGTTTTGACATACTTATGCTTCTTTGTGTACAGGGTATTGTATTACAACAGGAAATGTTTCCACAAATTAAGCTGTATTTAAATTTGTTGGGAATAAGCTACCTGGTATCAGCCTTCAGAAGACTTGATGCAGGTTAACAAAGCTAATATGAATCAAAAATTTAAAATATGTTTTATTAATTCATTCATATTACATCTCAATTGTTATCCCATCCCTTGTATACTCCCATTCTTCCCCCCTCCTGTTTTCCCCTACTTCTCTCCCCTATGATTGTGACTGAGGGGGACCTCCTCCCCCTGTATATGATCATAGGGTATCAAGTCTCTTCTTGGTAGCCTGCTATCCTTCCTCTGAGTGCCGCCAGGCCTCCCCATCCAGGGGACATGGTCAAATATGGGGCACTAGAATTCATGTGAAAGTCAGTCCCCACTCTCCACTCAACAGTGGAGAATGTCCTGTCCATTGGCTAGATCTGCGTAGGGGTTGGAAGTTTACTGCATGTATTGTACTTGGCTGGTGCCATAGTTTGAGCAGGACTCCTGGGCCCAGATCTGTCCATTATAATGTTCTTCTTGTAGGTTTCTAGGACCCTCTGAATCCTTCTATTTCCCCATTCTCCCATGCTTCTCTCACCTAGAATCCCAATAGGAAGTCTTCCCCTCTGTTCCACTTTCCTGGTAAGTGAAGACTTTCATGGGACATGCCCCTTGTGCTTGTGTCCAGATATAAGTGAGTATATACCATTTGACTCTTTCTGCTTCTGGGTGAACTCACTCATTATGATCATTTCTAGTTCAATCCATTTGTCCACAAATTTCAGGAATTTCTTGTTTTAAATAGCTGAGTAGTATTCCATAGTGTAAATGTACCACAGCTTCTTTATCCATTCTTCTACTGAGGGACACTCAGGCTGTTTCCATGTTCTGGTTATTTTGAATAAGGCTGCTATGAACATGGTTGAGCAAATGTTCTTGTGATAAAGAAGCCAAAATCTACTCAATGGAAAAACGATAGCATCTTCAACAAATGGTGCTGCTCTAACTGGATGTCTTGGTGTAAAAAAATGCAATTAGACTCATATTTGTCACCTTGCACAAAACTCAAATCCAAGTGGATGAAAGACCTCAACATAAAACCAGAGACACTAAACTGGTCAGAAGAAAAAGTGGGGAATAGACTGGAACACATTGGCATAGGAGACAACTTCGTGAACAGAACACTAACAGCCCAGGCCTTAAGGTCAACAATTAATAAATGGGACCTCATGAGGCTGAGAAGCTTCTGTAAGGCAGGAGACACTGTCAAGAGAACAAAGCGACAGCCTACAGACTGGGAAAAGATCTTCACCAACCCTACATCTGACAAAGGTCTAATATCCAAAATATATAAAGAACTCAAGAAATTAAACATCACCAAACCAAATAATCCAATTGAGAAATGGGGCTCTGAACTAAACAGAAATTCTCAACAGAGGAATATCAAATGGCTGAGAAACAAAAAAATGCTCAACCTCCTTAGTCATCAGGGAAATGCAAATCAAAACAACTCTGAGATTCCATCTTACACCCATCAAAATGGCTAAGATCAAAAACTCAAGTGACACCACATGCTGGTGAGGATGTGGAGAGAGAGGAGCACTCCTTTATTGCTGGTGGGAATGCAAACTAGTATAACCACTTTGGAAATCTATCTGGTGCTATCTCAGAAAACTGGGAATAGGGCTTCCTCAAGACCCAGCTATTCCACTCCTTGGAATATACCCAGAAGATGCTCCAGCACACAAGAAATTTTGCTGAATCAAGTTTTCATTCTCCATTTTCTTCACCACTTGCTTCCCTGCCTCTCCCGACCATCTGCAGAGTCCTCCTCACAGGTGAATAAGGAGGCAGGCAGTGAAAAAGATCAGTCTAGAACTTCCCCAATTTTTCATCTGTTCTTCATAGTATTATATAATTTGGAACAATTCTTGAGAAAATATATTAGTTAGGGTCTTCCCAAGCAACAAAACCAATAGAGGAACACATGTATACAGAAAAGAAGAGATGTATTGTAGGCATTGGCTTACAACTATAAAAGCCAAGAATCCTCCTAGTCTGTTTTCTATAAGCTGGAGAAAGCAAACAAGGTGATTATGTCAGACAAAATCTGAAGGCTTGTGAGTCAGAAGTTAAGATGTGTAAGTCTAGAGGAAGATGAATGTCCCAGTTTTGAAAGCAAGTGCACCTTTTTTGCTTCTACAGTCTGTGAAAGTCTGAGCTCATAAAGATGTTTGCCTTCTTTAGTGAGGGGAGGGGCCTTTCATCACCTTAGTGCTCAGCTACTATAACCAATGTGCATCTCTTCCAGAAATATCCTCATGGGCCTTTCTTGCAATCTTCTTTTATATTGTCGTTGCTTAGCCGCATATATTTATTCCCAAGTATTTGTGAATTTCCCAGATTTCTGTTATCCATTTCCAATTTGATTCTATTTTGTGGGATGATACATGGTAAGAATTTAATCACTTTAAATTATTAAAGTTTGTTTTATTCTTGGTCATTTGGTATAAACTTGAAAAAGTTCTTTGCAGATTTCAGAAAGCATTCTGTCCTGTTGCTGCTGCTGCTACTGCTGCGGCTGCGGCTGCAGTTGCGGCTGCGGCTGCATTTGTTTGGGGGGAGGAGTTGCTAGCTCTAGTTACTTTACAGTGTTAAGTAGTTGGTTTTCCTGTTGATATTATGTATCCTTGTTATACCAATTATTAAAAGAAAGAGATTAGAGCCGGACGTGGTGGCGCACGCCTTTAATCCCAGCACTCAGGAGGCAGAGGCAGGCGGATTGCTGTGAGTTCGAGGCCAGCCTGGTCTACAAAGTGAGTCCAGGATGGCCAAGGCTACACAGAGAAACCCTGTCTCGAAAAACAAAACAAAACAAAACAAAAAAAGAAATAGATTGAAATACGTACTGTCTTCATTTGTCAGTATCTATATTTATTTTCTCCAATTTTTGCTTCATTTATTTTGAGGCTCTGCTTTTGGGAGTATTTGTTATTATTTATTATACCATTTGTTATTATTATATATTATATATGACAACATATGATATATTGTGTAATTATATTGTTTGCTATTGCTTATTATTATTTATATGTTATTATTATTAGTAGTATTTATTTGTAATAACTACATATGACTGATGGATTGGTCAATTTATTATCATATAATGCCCTTATAAATCTTGTAAATACTTTAGTCTTAAGGCATTTTTTTAATGTTAGTACAGGCTGTGTACTCTTTTCTAATTATTTGCTCAGTTCATGTTGTTCTAACATTTTATTTTAAGTCTATCATTACACTGTTATACTGGATCTAAAGTGTGTCTTTTTCCCCTCTTTTTTGATTCAGGGTTTCACATAGCCCAGGCCGACCTGGAACTTGTTAGATAGAAAATGATGGCCTTGAATTTCTCCTATTTTCTATTTGTCTCCACCAGTTAAGTGCTATGCATGTAGGTGTACACCATTGTAGTGTGTTTTCTGTTGCTATGATAAAACACTGACCAGGGAGAAAAGGTTTATTTGACTTGCAGATTATATAGTCTATCATTAAGAGAAACAAAGGCAGGAACCCGGAGGCAGGACCTGATCCAGAAGCAGGGAGAAGAATGTTGCTTTTTGGGAAGCCAGCCTGCTTTCCTATAGAAACCAGGATAACTGCCCAGGGGTGGTACTGCCTACAGTGGGATGGACCTGGACTACCCTACATTACTCATTAGTCAAGGAAATTTCTCCATAGACACACCCACTGGCCAATCTAATGGAGGGAAGTATTCAGTTAGGTTTTTTTTTTTTAAATTCTCAAGTGACTCTAATTTGTATCTAGGTGACAAAAATTAACCAACACAAACACTGCCCCTGATTCAAAGGATACTAGGGAAGGAACCCAGGACTTCATATATCACAAGCAAGCACTCTACCACAAATAACAAGAATTGGCTCACATTTAAAAAATACTTTATACCATCATCTACTTTATGACTAGAGTGTTTAATTTGTTTGCATTTAAAACAATACAGGACAACGTAGGATATACATATTCACACTTTTTTATTCTACATGTTATGCAGTTTTGCTTTTCTCCTTCCATCCATTCTTTGTTGTACTAAATATACAATTTCAACTGTGATATCTTAATTTCTTGAGTTTTTCTGCAAATTCTGCAGTATTTGTTATTTGTTTGTTTTGGCAGTAAATTAAACCATGCAGAATATAGTAATACAATTTAATTTTAGTACAAAAATGTAATCCAATGTAGCTAATTTCTTATGCTGATTTTTGTTATTTCTCTCATTACATAATACCTCTACACCCATAAACGTATTATGAAACAGTTTTTAGTTAATGCTTCATATAATTATTTCATATCACATAGAAGAAACTGTTACAAGCAAAAATATGCTTACCTCACCCTCTGCCTTATAGGCAAGTTGTCCAAGGTTATATAAGAAGGCAAGCTGAGCAAATCATGGCAATCCAGCCAGTAAGCATCCATGTCCTTATTTTTCCCATGGCTTTGAACTGTTGCCACATGGCCTTTTATTTTAACTTGAAGGGATCATTTCAGCATTTCTTGTAGAAAGCCAACTAGTGACATATTCTCTGGCTTCCTTGACTTATGAGCATATAAAACATTTTCAATTTATTTATTTTACATCCTTATTGTAGCCCCCTCCCTCATCTTCTCTCAGTCCCACTCTCTCTCCCTCTGTCACACTCAGAATGAAGGAGGCCTCCTCACCTACCATCTGACCACAGCCTATCAGGTCTCATCTGAACTGCCTGTATCTTCTTCCTGTGTGACCACCCAGCCAGGGAGATGTGATCAATGAGTGGGCCAATGAGTCCATGTCAGAGGCAGCACCTACTCCTCATGTTATGGGACTCACATGGACACTGTGCTGCCTATTGACTATATCTAAGCATGGGGTCTAGAACTGCTCCATGCATGATCCTTGACTGGTGCTTCAGTCTCTGAAGGTCCCCATTGACCCAGATTTGTTGACTGAGTTATTCTTCTTGTGGAGCTCCTGTCCCCTTCAGGTCCTTCTACCCCTGCCCCCAACTCTTTTGTATGTCTCCCTGCACTCTGCCCAAAAGTTTGGCTGTGAGTCTCAGGGTCTGCTTTGATCCCCTGCTGGGTAGAGTCTTTCAGAGGACATCTATGTTAGGTGTCCCTCCTGTCCCCTCTGTTCAAGCACTTCTGATGTTTGTTCTAGTTGCCCTTCTGAATGAGAATTACGTATCCTCCCTAGGGTCCCCCTTGTTATTTAGCTTCTTCAGGTCTGTGGTTACCCAGTATTACGTGGCTAATACCCACTTATAAGTGGGTATATACTATGCATATCTTTCTGGGTCTGGGTTATGTCCTCAAGATGATCATTTCTAGTTCCATTCGTTTGCCTGCATATTTCAACATTTCCTTATTTTTAATAGCTGAGTAGTATTCCATAATGTAAATGTTCCACAGTTTCTTTATTCATTCTTTTTTATAATATTTTTATTTTTTTATGTACACATTCCTATTACTACACATATGTAAAATAACCTACATACAGCAAGAAGAACCAAGAAACAGGAATTAAGTTACATTCACTGTGTTTTGGCTATTTGTATTTGGCAACCTTGAGGAAAACATTTTTTTATCTTGAAGTTGAGGACTATCTAGGTTGAATAAAGCTGCTGTGAACATAGCTGAGCAGATGTCCTTGTTGTACGGTGAGGCGTCTTTCAGGTATATGCCCAGGAGTGGTGTAACTGCATCTGGAGAAAGCACTAATCTGAGAAAGCATCAGATCGAGTTCCAAAATGGTTGTATAGGTTTGCACTCCCACCAGCAATGGAGAAATGTTTCTCTTTCTCGCACATGTGCTCACATGGATGTGCTGTCATTTGCGTTTTTGATCTTAGCTATTCTGGTGTAAGATGGAATTTCAGAGTCATTTTGATTTGCATTTCCCTGATGACTAGGGACTTTGAACATTTCTTTAAGTGTTTCTTGGCCATTCAATATTCCTCTGCTGAAAATTCTGTTTACCTCTGTACCCAATTTTTTCATAGATTATTTGGTTTATTGGTGTTTAATTTCTTGAATTCTTTATATATTTGGGGTACTAGTCCTCTGTCAGATGTCGGATTAGTGAAGACCTTTTCCCAGTCTGTAGAGTATTGTTTTTGTTCTGTTGACAGTGTCCTTTGCCTTATAGAACCTTTTGGTTTCATGAAGTCCCATTTATTAACTGTTGACCTTATAGAATGGGCTGTTGGTGTTCTGTTCAGGAAGTTGTATCCTATTCCTATGAGTTCAATGCTCTTTCCCACTGTTTCATCTAACAGATTTAGTACGTCTGGTTTTATGTTGAGGTCTTGAAATCACATGGACTTGAGTTTTATGCAGGGTGATAAATATGGATCTATTTGCATTTTTCTACATGTAGACGTTCAGCTAGACCAACATCATTTGTTTAAGATGCATCCTTTTTTCCATTGTATGGATTTAGCTCCTTTGTCAAAAATCAAGTGTCAATAGGTATGTGCATTTATTTCTGGGTCTTCAATTTGATTCCATTGATCCACCAGTCTGTTTCTATGCCAGTACCATGCAATTTTTACTACTGTTGCTCTGTAGCACAGCTTCTGGAGATAACTCCAGAAGATATTTTAATGTACAGGATTGACTGAAGCATTTGGGTTTTCTTGTTTTTTACTTCATAGGGAGGTCCAAGGTTGGGGGTGAGAGCCACAGAATCTGGAACGTCTCTGCACTGTGAGAGTGTATGTCGGCTGCCTCCAGCACTAGAAAGCCTGAAGCTGAGGCCATGCCAGAAGAAGCCCAAGAGTTTTTCCAGACCTAGAGTTGGAACTGTGAGCTTCCCATACTATGGGCTCTTGTCTTACCTGGGAAAGATAGACAGTTGGGGTTTTGTGGTCCACTGCACAGCCTCTCAGTTACTTTGCCCTCATAATTGATGCTGCCATCTCGAATTCCTGTAACATATAAAATTTTCATTAATTTTGACAGGTAGGTTTACTGGGTATAGAACTTTCTTTCAGTACCTTCATTTCCATTTTCCTCTGGCCTGCATGTGTTCTGATGAGGTATCAGTTAGTGATCTTATTGGCAATTCCTTTTATATGACAAGTTGTTTTCTCTTATTGCTCCAAGATTTTCTCATTTATCTAGATTTGAATTTCTTTGACTTTGTTATATTTGGAGTTTAGTGGGACTCTTAAATTTGTATTTTAATAATTAAGGTCATACTTTGGGAGTTCTCAGTCACTGTTTTTTCAAATATTCTTTATGTGTTTGCTTCTGGGAATCTCATTACACAAGTTAAAGCATGTATAGTAGTTCTCTGAGCTGCCCTTCTTCTTCAGTTATGCTACTCAGATCAATTGACTTGTTTTCTGTTTAAGGATCTCTTTGATCACATGTAATCCTCACGTTCTAATGACATTTTCATTTTGATTACTGCAAATTATACTTCTTAACTTTTTGTATGTATACAGTATGTGTACAAATAAATATATGTGTTTATATGGGTGTATATGTGTGCAGATGTTTATGAAAATGTGCATGCATACTAAGGGAACCCCCAGGCTGATGTCTGGTTTTTTCCTTATCATTCTCCACCTTTATATTGAGTCAGAGATTATTATTGAACCCAAAAGTCACTGTTTTGGCTAGTCTGGGTAGCCAGCTGTCTCCAAGCATTCCCTGTCTTTATTAAAACAGAGTTCTTATACTTTAATTATTTGTATATGTATTATAGTTGGTTTTAATATCTACTTACTACAAATTAGTATCACTTGGGTAGGGAGTCTCAACTGAATAACACTCTAGGTTGCCTTGATTGATGTGAGAAGGCTCACCCTGACTGTAGGCCACACCTTCTTCTAGCAACTCAAATAAAAAGGCCTCTCAACTCTTGCTCATTTGACCTTCCTCTTGCTGCTGAGTTAATTTACCTTGTTGTTGTTGTTGTTGTTGCTGTTGCTGCTGCTGCTGATAATGATGATGATGATAGTGATTTCTTCACTGATAGTTGAATCAGAAGCATAAGAGTGAGTATTGCATCAAGTTAAAAATGGATGAGCTCTGATAAGTGATTTCTGGCATCTCTTGGCTAGGTTAATGGTAACATCAAACTGGTAAAGAAACTTTCTGTGGATTTAAAACTCATTCTTTCCACCTTTAGGGCTACAAGGTTGTTCTCTTAGTTTGTTGTAAGGCTGGAAATAATTAGTTATGCGAGATCAGGAGAGAAGTATGGTGAACAGAAAAGCCTGCCCTTAGTTGATTATGATAGTGCAAGCCTGTAATGCCACCACTTAGAAGATGAAGACAGAAAGACTGTCAGTTTTATTTCAGCCTGAGATACATAACAGGTTCTTCAGTAGTCTGAGGGGACCCTTTAAGAAGCAAAGGAAGATAAAAACCCTATACAAAGCTCATATCTAATACCAAGCCTCTGATGGTGCATTGTTACTAATGTGGGGTAACTGTGTTTGCTGTTGGAATTGTTTGTTAATCTCCTGGACTATCTCAGTGTGATTAGAGTAACTGAAAGCTTCCTTTACATTGATTAAGGGAGACTGAACAGCATGTGGGAAAAATATAGTGTGAAAACTCAATCCTCCATTACTGACTGTAAGGAAGTGAAGAGGCCATGAGCCAAGACATGACACAGCCTGAAGAAACCTCTTACAAAAGACTGCAAGTTGGGTGAGTAGGGAAGATAGGAATCAATCTGGGAGGAGCTGGGAATGAATCTTATACAAAATGCATTGTACACATTCTCAAAGAACTAACAGAAATGAGAGGGAAAGGTAATTTCCTATGAATTAAAGTTTGTCATCATTTTATGGTAGTCCAGTGAGACTCACATAGAACTTGAAATCAAAAGACACTTAAGAACACTTAGAACTTTATTTTGTTTCAGGTTGGAAGGCATATGGAGCTGGTTTGTCATCACTAGGTGACATGCAGTGGGGGCTGCAGTTTATAAACCACACCAGGACACTTACTTCTCTGTTAGATAGTTGTTGGTTTTAGTTAATTTTTAGAGTTGAGAAGAAGATGATTTTGATTTTGTTTTACCAGTGGACTTACTGGATTTATTAAGGACTAGGTCTCTGGAGGTTCATGGTTTTCTTTCCAGAGTTGCTTCTATTAGACAACAGCTTCACAGTGATGCTGAGGAAATGCAAAAAATCTACAGAAAGCTTCTAATGGGCACTCATTTTGAAGATCAAAGAATGGCCACTGTAGACTCTTGTTCCTTACTCAATCAAGTTTAACCTAAAGAAAAGGTCATGGATGCTTGTGTCTGTGTGTGTCTATGTACAATGTACAGATGTAAATACCTCTCTCCCCCTCCATCCTCCACACCATCTATACTCTTCCTAGGCTCTTCTGGTCAATATTTGTTCTCTCTCTTTAATATAAACCTTTCAGCATCTGCATACAAATAAGAACACTGTTTACCCCTCTTCTTACTTTCCTCTCTCTACCCCCCTCTTACCTGTCTCTCTCCTTCCTCTCTACTCTCTCTTTCTATCTTCTTACTGTCATTGTCACTCTCTCTTTAGGGTACCCCTTCCCTTTTTCCTTCCCCCCATGCTCATTTAATAAACTCCTCTACAACATAATTTTAAAAAAGAGAACAATGAATATTTGTCTTTCTATGTCTGACTTTTTCCTCAATACAATATCCTCTGGTGGCCTCTATGTTGTTATAAATAAGCACTTGATGAGTTAACTTCAAAGGTAGTGTCCTTTTCTTCTATTCTACATGTTAGTACATACTTGCCACACACTTAGTTCCTCACCACTATATATATTTTTCACCAGATCCATATGTGAGTTAAGATGGCAGGCAGGCCTGACTCAGCTGATAACTTAATCAAGGGTTAGCATTCAGGCTAGCTTGAGGCTACAGGAAAGTTTTCTGCTGGCTGTGGTTGCAGGCTCACCTTGAGTCCTTGTCACATGGGCTATCCCAATACAGCTGTTTACTTCATGAAGCACAAAGTGAGGATTATTGTAGTTACTCTGTTACTAAAATGGAATCTGGTAAAGCCAAGCATGCTGGCACTTTGATATCTGTAGTCCCAGAATTTTAGGCAAGGGAGTAAGATCATGAGTTCTGAGCCGTCTGAACTACACAGAGAGACTATGACAATGAGAGATACTGAGTATGAAATACATAGAATATTGGTAATCACATCCTAAGGAAGTTGAGAATGCCTGCTGACAATCAGGAGAAGTAACTACATGAAACCATTAAGACCATGAGGCAGATGCCCTAGCAACCTTTGGCATCTCTCTGAGGTTCATATGGGCTCTGAAAAGGGTTAACTAAACTCACTTCCAGTTGTGTGCTGTGCTCTGCTCAGTCAGCGATGACACACAGAGGCTGCTGACCTTGTACAATTACAATGAAAATGAAAAATCCCTTCAGCCTGTATGTTTTCTTTGTTTAGATACACAGATTCCTTTCATGTCATAATGGCTTATACTATTCAAGAGAGTAACAGGCTATAGATTATAACAATAGTCTACTATATAGCGGGTAATAGCATCTAGGTTTAGGTTAGTACACCATGTGATGTTTGCTTAATGATGACATTGAGTAATGATGTCTTTCTCAAAATATATCGTCACCATTAAATGACAAAGCAACTGTAAATAGTAGGTAAGTGAGGAGCTGAGTGGGACATCTGCAGTGAAATGAGTGAATTAATTTTCCATAGAAGAGCTGATTCTATGCCCCTCTGTTTTCTGCTGATGGAAATGGCTCTGTTGAGAAGTTTTCTCACAGGACTTGATTGGCTTTGCGGGAAATGTCATTATTTTTGAGGTAATTATAAGATTTCCTATAAGTTTATATAACTATAAATCTACTTGTATAAGCTAAGATACCAGAAATGTCTTATGTATCTAGACAGAAAGTATTTTCTGAATGAAATGAGGACATTCTATTCCAAAGTACACTTGAGTTGAAGGATTTTTCTTGTAGGTATGAGGGAGAGCATAGTCAGAGGCATCTGGAAGAGTCCAGAGAAGGGAGAGAAATGAGTAGACCTGGTCATGGGGTGGGGTAGGGGCAAGAGAGAAAAAGAAGAGAAAGAGAGGGACTGAGAGAGGGAACCAAGAGAGAGGGCCAGAAGATAGCCAAGTACCAAGAGGGTACATTGCCAAAATGGCAGGGTTATATAGGAATGAGAAGCTGTGGGAAGGAGGCCTGTGAGCTGGAGAAGTGTAAGGTAGGAGGCAGGTAAGTTTAAGGTGGGAGGAGCTACAGGTTCTGAGTGAGCTTGAAACAGCATGGGCTTTGGTACGCTAACAGTCATCACAGCATTTGTCTTGAGTTTTCTTGGGACCTGACACATGCCTTTAAGGAAACTAAGGCATAGCACTAAAAGATCCTAGAGGGAAAATTGGCAAGGTGGTAAGTATCAGGCTGCCAGGACCTTGAGGAATCCGGAATTTAACACCCTGGATAACGTAGCTTCTTTTCTAATTGTCAGGCTAGTACAGCAGTAACAAGCTTTATTATAAACGACTAACAAGTTATTGCTATCATAGAAAACAGAGAAAATGTATGGAGAAAAATATGGCTGTTCATAGTAAATCCTCCCAAAACTGTCTTAAAGTTTGGAATATTTTTCTCTAGCTTGAAACTTCAGACCAATGTCCATAGGTTACAATAAAGTTATTTATTTATTTATTTATTTTTGATGATATCTTTGGTGAGATTCTGAAGATTGGCTGTGGAATGTTTCCCCAAAGCCCGTGTTTTAAGGATTTGCCCTCAGTTTGGTGATACTGGGAAGTGGCTGAGCTTCTAGGAGGCAAGGCCTAGTACAAAGAAGTTGGTTGCTGAAGCTCTGCCCTTGACTGCAGATACTGTAAGCCTACTCTTTTCTCTTCCGCTCATCTCCTGTTCCCTATCAGAAAGTGACGAGTCTGTTCTTTGTTGATCTATGTAGCCTTAACACAAGACTTAAAGCAACAGAATCAACTGAGCATGTGCCAATCCCTCCAAATCTGGGAACCAAAGTCAACCCTCCCCCCTTTTTTAAAGTTAACTATGTCATGACTATTTTTAAACAATAACAAGAAGAGTGTTCAATTAAGTATTAAGAAGTGTGATAAAACCTTGAAGAATATTTAAAACAAGAAGAACCACTGATCAATCTTTTTTCATAATTCCGGCTCAAAGTTAGAGGCCAGGGATAGCATAGTTGAAGTATGACAAGGACCTTCTCCCAGATTATCTGTTTTTGTATGTATGTATGTATGTATGTATGTATGTATGTATGTATGTATAATGTATGTATGTATGTATAACGTATGTATGTATAATGTATGTATGTATGTATGTATGTATGTATGTATTTGCTTGGTTGTTTATTCATTCATTCATTCATATACCCACTCACTCACTCACTCCTCACTCACTCACTCACTCACTCACTCACTCACTCACTTACCTACTTGGCTCACTGTGTCCTCACACAGATAAAGAAACTTTTGGGATGTCAGTGGTATGGTTCAATAGGTGTGCTGATTTAAATGTCAACTTGGCACAACCTAGAGTCACCTAGGATGAAGAACTGACTCTATCAGATTGCTCTGTGAACACATCTCTGGGGACATTATATTGGTTTCTAATTGATGAAGGAGTGCCCAGGCCTCTGGGGGCAGCACCATCCTTAGGCAGGTGACCTGAGCTCTACAAGAAAGTGAGCTGAGTACGAGCCCCAAGTAAACCAGTAAGCAGTATTCCTCCATGGTGTCTGCTTGACTTTCTATCCTGACTTCTTTCAACAATGGATTGTTACTTGGAAGTATAAGGTGAAATAAGTTTTTTTCCCTCCAGGTTGCTTTTGATTATAGTAATACACACATAAACACACACACACACACATATACCCACACATGTACACATATACACACACACACACACATATGTGTGCATGCATGCGCACACATACACTACCACCACCACCACCACCATCATAGAAAAGTGGGTAAAAAGCACTCTACAACATGCCTGGCAACCTGAATTCAATTCCTGGAACCCACAGTGAAAGGAAAGACCACTCCTCAAATTGGTCCTTGAACTTGATGCTTCTAATTAGTTTTTTTTTAAGCCAGGAAGACTCACAAAAGAGATTTGTTAACAACTTAGTGTGATGCACTGTAACCATTAAGCTGGATTCTACATTTCTGTAGGGACCTTGTAGACATGCAAGGTATGTCCCAGGAGACCCATCAATAATGCAGCAGTGAGCATTATGTGTGTACTCAGAGCTGACCTTAGAAAATACCCAACGATGAGACTGGCTCACCCTTGTAGAAATACTGGGATTTGCATAGACTAGCTTACTACTTATAAGGGATCAGTGCTGCTGTAAATACTGGTATTTTTAGTGTTTAAATTTCATTCCACTATCATCAAATGCAGTTCCCCACTTTGCTTAGTGAAGGGACATATGCTTTCTTGTGGTATCTTCAGAGGTTTATAAATGTAAACACTGATTTAACTAGTCTTTTTTGATGTGTTTAACTGTGGGGCTATTTAAATAGTGTAGATAGGATTTGTAATCCAGTATTAAGTTCTTAGTTACTGGTTTTTGTGTTTAAAAAATAGGAAAGCGGGAAATTGCAGTTTTCATTGCAGACTCTGACTGGTAAACTCCCATCATGAGTTTGCTGAGCTCTCATTTTGTCTCTGCATAGTGGGTTCTGAGCATTTCTTTTGGCCTTTAATTTGCTAAAGCTGTGCACATATGTAAAAAATTTTAAATAGATTATCTTAGGGAAAATGTAGGTGTAGAATTATTGCTTATGTCATTTTTTAAGCGGTTATGCTCTTAATGCTTAAAAGAAGGTTAGCATTGTTTGCACAAAAATTGGTGATTTCCTTTCCCCAAATAGTAATGAAATTACTTCTGTTGAGTAAACTTTTTACATCATCTTATAATAAAAGATGAAATGCTATTTGACTCTATTTATAACAAAAAAGCTTTTCTATATGTAGCCTTGATAAAAGATTTTGAAGAAATAGTGTAAGATGATAAAACATTTGAATGGTACAGAAGATGTACAAAACTCAGTTTAAAAGAAATGTTGTTCTTACATTAAATGTTTATTTGAAAACAAAAAGACTGTTGCTTAATAAGGTTAGTGCCTAATAAGGCCAAGGGCCCTGTTTGGGACAAGTGTATGGTGTCACCCGTATGGTTGACAGGGCCCTGCTTGGGAAATGTCTTAGTTTGATTCTCTTTTGTTGTAATAAAATGCTGACCAAAAGCAACTTGGTTTTATGTTAGTTTACAGGTTACAAAAAGGTTTTATGTTAGTTTACAGGTTAAAGTCTATCGTCAAGGAAGCTAAGACAGGAACCTGGAGGCAGTAGCTGAAGCAGAGACTGTGGAAAGCAGCTGACTGATTTGTTCTCCATGGCTTGCTCATCTGGCTTTTTTATGCAATTCAAGAGTACCTTCCCAGGGTGGCACCACCCGTATTGTACTGGGGCCTCTTATATTCATCACAAATGAAGACAATGTCCTACAGTCCAATTGATGAAAGCTTTTCATCAATTGATGTTCCTTCTTTCCACATGACTCTAGTTTGTATCAAATTGACAATAAATGTATATCACTGGAAACTATATACATACGTATATGTATTATGTATATATATAAATGGAATATATACATATAGTGAAAATATATATATATATATATATATATATCTGTGGCTCCTCTTAGCTCTTTTCACCATGCGCCCTACCCTAGATTTCTCCCACTCACAGGCTTCTCTTCTCCCAGGTCTCATTTCTTTATAACCCTGCTGTTTTGGTCATGTGCCCTCCTGGTCTTATTGACAGGCCCCGCCCCTGCCCTCTCTCTCTCAGTCTTCTTCTCTTGAGCCATTCCCTGTGGCCCAGTTCAGTCTACTGATCATGTTTAATCTATTACATTCTCTCCCTACTCTGGCCTCTTCCAGTTGCCTCTGGCTGTCCTCTTCCTCATATTGCCATAAAAACCTTTTCCTTATCCATACCTTAGACAGGTCATGTCCTCGTTTTATACATTGGTATCAGAAGCTGAATTGTGCGGAGAACTGCGGGCTGCTTGTAGGGACTCTGTCACTGGGGCTGCCACGTAGAGACACACACATACTCATTTAGGGATTTCTCCATGCCTAAGACTACCACCCCCCCGCCCAACCCTGTGACAAAATACCTTCTTCAAGCTGAGTGGGTCCCATTTTCCCCTCCCCACCAGCCCTTCAGCCCTGAGTGCCTAACACTATCACTACTCTCAAGAGCTTTGTAGGCCTTAAGCAGCAGGCTACTAGAATTTAAAGCCAGTCCTGCTTCCCACCTCAAGGCAGTCAGTCAGCCCCTCCTTCCCCACCCTGGGGCTCTGGAGATGGGGAGAGAAATGGTGCTGGCTCCTGTCAATGTCCTCAGTGGGAGCCGTCCACGACCAGTACTGCTTCAGCTGACTGCTCGGTGAAAATTGGACACCTTTCCTGTTCCTGCCTCACAAGGCCTGCAGCCACCACCATGGGAGCTGTACATGATTATGGCAACCTTTCTGCATCAGCCTACTGCCTTCACACTGGTCTTTTTGACACATAGTAAACTTTATTACTCCTCAAGGCATAAAATTGGCCTGACCTCTGCCTGAGAAAGCTCCAGCAGCCCAGCCATACCCCCGACCCCCCTCCCCTCCCACCTCTGCCTAAGACCTATGTCTGCCCAGTTCTCTGTTGTCTCCTCCCAGGAGCAGAGACAGCCATTTCCTGATTCCTCCCTCCTCTCCTGGATTCATCCCTTCAATAAATTTCTTTTAAAAGATTTACTGGCTGCTGTGACTCTTTCCCCAGAAGGAGGAGGAGGAGGAAGAGGAGGAGGAGGAGGAGCAGGAGGAGGAGGAGCAAGAGGAGGAGGAGGAGACTAAAAGAAGGAATGGAGTTTACACTCCAAGGCTCCTCAGTTCCTCTGGATTTGGAGCTTCCCTGGGAGCCGCATTAGCTGGAGAAGGACTGGGACCTCAGGTTCCAAGGCTCCTCAGTTCCGTAGGGCTTACAGGCAACCTTTCCCCGGGAGCTGCATCATCTCTGTGGAGGAGGTCTTCTCAGAGCTGAGAGGTTCCTGGGCTCCCGTGTCTCAGGATAGCCTTGGGACACTGTTCCACCTCAGGGCTAGAATACCTTCCCAGCTCTTGGAGTTGTGAACACCCTTCCACCCAAGACCAGGAAGGCAGGCCACACAACAATACCAGAAACAAACACCTGTGGCCACGATGGCTTGTTTGCTCAGCAGCTCTGCTGCTTCATTTGCTGAAACTTCAGCCGGTCACCGAAGAAAGCTGATACTTAGCAAGCACCCGGGAGCTCTATTGTGAACAGTGGTGCTGCTGGACCTGTGGAGACAAGACAGACTCCTGCAAGCAAAGGAGACAGCAGAGACCTCATGTCAGTTGCCTAAGAGAGGTCACTAGGGTACTTTCCACTGCTTTGGAAATTGGTGAGCCATTATGCATCACCTTTAAAGATGGTTTTGCTGTCGGTTGATGGAATCATCCAAAGTTGGCAGTGTCCCAGAGCAACAAGCTGCCAGATGGAGCTTCCTTCAAAGTCCCACGATTAAAAACGGCTCAGACTAAAGGAGTTGGCTACTCCTTAGACTGGGACCCTTACAGCCAGAGGAGGTCAGGGTGCCTCCTCCCTTTGTTATGTCAGCACTTTGCCAACAGAAGGATATCTTGGGGGTGAGGCATGGCTGGAGTGCAAGAATAAGTCATAAAACAGTCTCAGGCTGAGGACTTGCTCCCTTGGGATTCCCACACTATGTGGGAAAATGTTGAGCACACATCAGCCCCAGGGCCAGCTGTTTGGACTTTGTGTGGTAAGTGCTTGGTCTGTGTTTTGGAGTGTCAGGGTGTCTTGGCAGGAAGAGCTGGGGAAATTGCTGGAATTATATCCACATCCTCTTTTTATAATCATCAAGTTTTATTTTTAAAGCAGTAGCTAGTCATTGAAAAGACTGGGTATTTCATGTAATCAATTTGTTGTTAAAAAAAAAAAAGCAACATACAAGCTTAAAAAGAATGATAGTAATTCATACCAAAAAAACTTCAAAGGTCAAGTGAGAGAAACTGCTTTTACCCAAGACTGTGCTCACACTGATCAATAATACATTCACATATTGCCAGAGCCCTCACAACCTAATCACCTCCAACATTTTCATTTTACCTGGCCCCACCCCATTTTAAAGTCAATGTTTAATGACTTTGTTTTAGAATAAAATATATCCATTCATTATACTAAAAACGTTAAAGCTTTTGACACTAGAATTGTTCTATCTCAGTATATCACAGCAGAGATGAAATATCAACATGTGTTGGTGGAAACATTCAAATCACAGCAATGTACATTTTAATGTTTACATGGTTACACATAATTTATAAAAATATATTTGTGATCTGATATGTTTAAATAACATGTAAACATTTATTTATTTATTTATATGTATTTATTATCCCAGAAGGGCCAACAATGTGGACTAGAAAAGAAAATCTACCTGGCACCAATATTCAGAGATCTCACATTCTTTGGTAAGGATTATTTTAAAAGACAGGCAAAAAGGTTCATAGCTTGCTGTTAAGACTGACAACCTGAGTTCAGGACCCTGGATTCCAGACGGTGGAAACAGAGAACCAGCTCCAGCAAGTTGCCCACTGACTCTCACACTTAACTTCACTGTGGCATACCACCCCAATAAATAATTAATTAAATGTAAAATTTGTAAAGCTAATTTCATGATTAGATTGTTTTAAAAACTGTTAAGAATGTTTATAGTCCCAATTCCTTTGCTCCTACTTTCAATATAAATAAAACATCTTAAATCAGTTAACAGATTAGACATTCAGGGCTTATGTATGCCTCTGTGTGTGTTTCTGTGTACATTTTAAAAAAATCAGTATTCAGTATGTGATGTTCTTTTGTGCTTTAGTTAATGAATGTCATTTTGAAGAATAGGTTTATGCAATAAGGGGAGTACTAGGTTCCCATATGGCGACCAGCATGAGAGACTTCCAGGGTGAACAGTTTCTATGAGTACCTTGTGAGAGCTCAAGCCTGCTGTAAGGCCTTGGCCCACCTGGAGCCCTCACACCTTTCCTTAGCTCCCAGTTTATGCCCTGGAGCCCTGGAGCCATAGGGCAGTGTTCCCACGTGTGGTACCCTCTGCTCGGCTTTCGACACATCATGAAACCTGTTTGTCGAATGAACTTCAACAAGCAATGTGTCATGTAGTTCCCACAAGGCCCTGCTCTTCTGGCTAGTTAGATGATTGCTTCATGGGCTTTAATCTCACTACAGTATGGCCTGTCCAAAGGTTTGTGCTGTCACTTTCTAGGGATGGCTGTGGATTACTCAGGATCCTAATATCTCTTTTAGAAATCAGATGTGAAATGGTTGCACTCATCACAGTGGCTTTTTACTTAAGACACACACACAGGTCAAAATGAGCACGTTTTCACAGAATACTTTTGTATTCTACTCAAGATGAAGTAAGAACCACAGATCCTCAAGTGAGCACCCCCTTGTCTGTCTTAAAGCTCATTCTGAACTGTCCTGGAGAGAGGCAATTCTTTAAAAGAAAAAGATTTATTTAAAAAAAATATTTTTAAAGCCTAAGGGTCTTGATTTGGTTCATTTCATGGCCTGTTATAGAATTAAAAAAGAAAAAAACATAGCAGGTATACATTGGAGAAATATTGCATACCATAGGCAGCAACAGATAAAGTCAACAGTTGAAGAAAGAGTGAAAAATACAGTCTCTTCTCAAGGGCTGGGTGGTTTTTAAAAGTCTCTGAGGAGTTTTTTGATCCCTAATTTATGGCTGGTAGGTTTGAAAAAAGATAGGATGATGGTTAATTGGCTCAGAACTGTTCCACTTCGAATTTGTTGAGCTGGTCCATTGGCAGGGATCCTATTGGTGTTTGACAAAAGCCCTTTTTAAGATGATAGTCATGTCTTTTTTTTTTTTTTTAAGAGAAAGTACACTTTTATTTGTAAAGCTAGGGCCTTTTTGCGTTTGGCAAAGCAAGAATAATGACCCATAGCAGCACTGGATGATGTGACTCTTTCAAGCTGGGCTGGTGACTGAGATGACAATTGATTCCCTTATTTTATTTTCCCCCCAGCTTTCTGATATGATTTAATAAAATATGTTAATGAGTAGATGAGTACCTTTAGGATTTAATGTACAGATGGCTGATTATTTTTTTTATTAATTTATTCTTGTTATATCTCAATGATTATCCCATCCCTTGTATCCTCCCATTCTTCTCTCTCTCCCATTTTCCCTTTATTCCCCTCCCCTATGACTGTTTCTGAGGGGGATTACCTCCCCCTATATATGCTCATAGGGTATAAGGTCTCTTCTTGGTAAGATAGTCATGTCTTGAGTCAGGAGGATGAGAAAAAAGTCTAGAATTATGGGGCATGAGATGTGTCCAAACTCCAAAAATCTTGAGACCAGCAGAAGTTGGACTATCCTCTCCCTGCCCTGGCTTCCTCTCACTTCTGCCATCCTTGAGGTAGTTATGTAGCCTAGTAACCAGGCTACAGGTTAAACTTCCTTTCTCCTTATAAGGTAATGTCCAGCAGTATCTGGAATTCCCTTTCATGCAAATAAGTCATTTCTGGCACCTTGGCCTTGGCCAATGATGTACGCTCACCCTGAAAGCCTCTACCTAGTCCCCAAAGGTTTAAATAGCTTTCTTCCCCACCCCCAGTTAAACAAGCAGTCTCACTGAAGCTGTCTCCTGAGAAGACTGCTTCTCACTCATCGCCCGGTACCCACCAAGATTCTTCACTAAATCCTCTTGTCCTGGCTAAGCTTCCCTCTCTCCAGCCCAGCCTGGTACAGTGCACTATAAGCACTGTTGGGCAGGGGGGGGGGGGAGGGGTGACGCATACACAGAACAGCACGGCATCTTGAAACTTTACTACCTTTATTACTTATCAAAGGCCCCTCTCTCTATTTGTTGGCTACCAGGGAGTCTGTCTAACTCCTAGTCTCTCGTCTGAATTGTGTGTACATGAGTACAAGTGTTCATGGTGGTCAAACGTGTCAGATCATACTTGGAGCCATAGTTACAGGTGTTGTGAGCCATCTGATATAGCTGGCTCTCCAGCCCTGAACCTCAGGGCCTGACGCTCTGTGCAGGGCTAATGTCCTACATGTCTTAGTTGGGAATCACAGGTGAGATGCCTTTTCAAGCATTCCAAGTGAGAACAGTGTCTCCATCTTCAAAGCATAGATGTGTCTTAAATGATACATGAATCCCAAGCTACGCAGGGACTAATAAGCCTGCAAGACCAGGGCAACAAATGTCTGGCAGGTACAACCTGTCTTCTTTGTCTTGACATTCCTAAAGAAATTGCCCTTCACTCAGAAACAAGAGTTTCTAAGAGTACTCAGTTATACAAAGGGAACAAGTGGAATCTAATGTGTATTTCTGCGCTTTGGTTCTTTACGCCACACTACCACAGCAGCTGTGTCAGCCAAGTTGCCAATGAACTGCAGGTCTCCTGTAAAGGGATGGATACTCCTTTAATCCTGCACTGACCCCTCTGTTTTCTCTTCTTATATTTTATGTGATGAATACAAAGTATAAAGGTCATGGAGATAAACTTTACTTTCTCTTTGTGCCAAACATACAAAAGAAGGAAAATGGAGGCTGTTTTCTTATTCTGTCCTGCTCCTGCTGTACCTTCTGACTATACTGATGGTTGTCATTGGCATTATTTTTTCTTCAGGGCTGATTTTGTAGCTCTGTTGGTAGAGTACTCGCCAGGTATGCAGGTTCAAGCCCCAGTATGACAGAAATGTGGTGTAGTGGCTCATGCCTGTAATCCTAGCTCTCAGGAGGTGGAGACGGGATGACAAGAGGTTCAAAATCATGTTTTATTATGAAGCAAGTTCAAAACTCTGTTTTTAAAAACCCAAAATATTAATGATATTCAAATGATTAAAATATAAGCCAAACTGTCACATGTACAAGCATCTCTATGATTTTTAAATTCTTGATACTAAATGTTCTGAGATCCTGAACTAGTAGTCTTCTCTGGATTTTGACTACTAAGAGAAGGGGATTCTAGGGAGGCTGACTGGCATTCAACCAGGATCCCTATGTCCGGCATACATTAAATTGGTCTCAAATTTTTAGAAATGTTTCCCAGGACACTAGATATTGTCTCTGTTACACAGAGATATCTCGTGGCTTTAAATCCACCATAATAGATGTGTGGCTTTGGGTCAGATCCTCGAGTCATGTCTCTATCCAGATAGTAGGAAATTTATTTAGCAAACCAGTCAGACTCATTTGTTGTTGAATATTGACTACAAAAGGTAATTCAGAGGCTGGGGACTTTATAAGAAGGCAGAAGTTTGCTGCTTTTGGCTCAGTAAGTCAATGATGTTGAGAAATTGCTAATAGAGGTCTGAGTGGGCCAGGTTGCACAGAACCACTGGGACCTTGGGTCTCTTGGTCTTCCTCATTCAGACCTAGGAAGCAATCAGACTCCTCTTCTGTCCAGACATAAGTCTGACTGGTTTCCAAACTTCAGAGCTTTACTCCATTTTGTGGCCTTCCTGGTGAGTTAAGCTTTCTCTCCAGGTTCAACTCTCCAGAGAGTCAGAGCACCATTCTGAAAGATATCTAGAAAACCATCAGGTGGTATACCTGCTAGTTCAGGTTGGAACTCCCCCACCTCATCTGACTATCTGCCATTGTGGCAGCTCAATGGGCTGATGTTGAAATCTCATTGAGGCCTCCAGAAACATTGCAGAAATTATCCGGTTGAGAAACAAGACTCTATTAGAGATTTGGAGAACTTGGCTTTCATGAACCTACAAACTCAGCTAAGCTAACACACTGAGAAGCTGGACCCCAGTCCACAGTTACATGATTACAGAAGAAGATCACAGCATTTATTATTTTCAGATACACGTATAGTGAGAAATTTTAATTTATTTCAATTATCTTTATCATTGTAATGTTGTGATACTGTGTTGTATATCTGTATTCATCCATTCCTTATCTACTAAAGCCATGTCAAGTGTAAGGCACTAAGTGAGGTCCTTCCTGGGACTCTTTACCTGGAGAAGTAAGTTTATTGTAAGAAAGTATAGACAGGCATGATTTAAAAATCAGTTATTCCGTTTATTGTAGTACAGTTGTATTTCTGTTGTGTCTTCTGTCTTATCCTTTAAAATTATATTTTAATGTGTATACTATATATAAACGCATGGATTTATTTTTTACTGGTACATGATTAACATGAAACAGAATTAAAGATCCTGTGGTGACTCAGAAAATGAGTGAATTCCAATTGTGTTGGCTCACACCTGTAACCTGGACTCTTGAGAGTCTTGGGGAAGACAATCACTGGTTTGAGGCCTGTCTGGGCTAAAGAGTGAGACCCTATCCAGAAACAATCCAGTCATAGGTTTAAGGTATGGAATCCTTTGATTTCAAGCAATCACAGCCTCAGTAGAAGTGGAGGTCTTGGAATGAGCACAGTGAGCCTCTGTTTAAAGTGTGCTGGTTTGTCATGGGAGACACATGAACAGCACAAAGAAAGTCATGTGTTTCTTGGTTCCTTAGATGTAAATGGTACTGGCAGCTGTGGGGTGCTGGTTGCTGACCATGATGACAGCTGCTCTCATCTTTGACAACGTTCTGACTGCTTTCTTGTTGCTGTCCTCTGTTTACTGGCATTTCTTTCCATTGTACGACAACTTCTCTCTTTCAGTGTCTAATTAGAGACTTTGGGCTGAAGAAGCTGGAAGGTTTGTGCAGAGCATTGCCCCAAGATTGAGACACTTGTGAACTAGATGCCTTTGCTCATGCTGAAAGCAATGTACAGGTATGCAGTGTAGGTCTTCTGCAAAAATATCTGGAGATGTAACCTAACGGGAGAAGCACCCTTGCTGGAAGATATGAAAGGAGTTATATTTGCTTTTATGTGTGTTTTTTGGTTAGTATATGGTCTACAGAAATACTATTAAGGTAGATTTATATTGTTTTTTCAGATGAGGTCTCCTTATATAGCTCAAGTGGGGCTCAAATGTGTGTTCCTCTAATCTTTGTGCTCTTAGTGCTGGGATTACAGGTGCACAATTAACATCTTAGATGGAATTTTAAAAAATTAGTTCTCTTTCCTAGAATGATTAGAAGAGGCTTGATGTGGTGAGTGTAATTGTAGGCACAATTTTCTTAACAAATATCTTGTTTTCTCTGTCTATGGTGGTTGAAAGTTTTGCTGGGTATAGTAGTCTGGTTTGGTGGCTCTGGTCTCTTAGAGTCTGCATGATGTCTGTCCAGGCCTTTCTGGATTTCACAGTCTCTGTTGAGAAGTCAGGTAAAATTCTGACAGGTTTGCCTTTATATGTGACTTGGCCTTTTTCTCTTTCTGCTTTTAATATTCTTTCTTTGTTCTGTGTGCTTAGTGGTTTGATTATTTTCTGGTGAGAGGATTTTCTTTTCTGGTCCAGTCTATTTGGACTTGTATAGACCTCTTGTACATTTATGGGCATTTCTTTCTTTAGGTTGGGGACATTTTCTTCCATGATTTTGTTTAAGACATTTTCTGGGCCTTTCAGTTGGGAGTTTTCTTTTTCTTCTATCCCTATGATTCTTAGGGACACTTTTCATAATGTTCCAGATTTCTTGGATATTCTGTGTCAGGAGCTTTTTAGGTTTAGCATTCTCTTTGCTTGTTGTGTCCATTTCCTCGGTCATATCTTCTCTTTCTGATGTTTTTTGTTCCATATCTTGAATTCTGTTAGTCATTCTTGTGTCTGTACATCCTGTCTTCTCTTGGGTTTCCATTTCTTACTTTATCTCAGGTTGTGTTCTTTGTATGGCTTCTATCTCCTTTTTTAGGTCTTAAAATCTTTATTTATTTCCCCTGTTTGGTTATAGTTTTCTGTCTTTTGCTAATTTCTTTAAGTGATTTGTTCAGTTCTTCCCTCTCATTCTTTGTGTACTCCTGTTCTAGTTTGAGGGATTTAATTTCCTCCTTTAAGGCCTCTATCATTTTCATAACCTCAGATTTGAAATACTTCTCCTGTGCCTTGGCTGCGATAGTATCTCCAGGGCTTGTTGTGGTGGTAGGACTGCTGATTTCTGGCAGTATCCAATGGATCTTGGGGTTGTTACTTGTGTTCTTATGCTGATGTCTCTGGGTAGAGCCTGTGGTTGTTGGATGCTTGGGCACTCGGAGTTTTCTGGGTGCCCTGTGGTCAGATCCACTTGTGTTCTTGTCTGTGGCATCTGCTCATTGATAGGAGCTGCAGACTCTGGTGTTTTGGGCATCAAAGGCTGTTTCTGCGCCCTGGGAAATCAGACCCTGCCTGTCATCCCCAGGAATGCATGCATGCCAGGATCTTGGTGGGTACTTGCCCACCTGATATGTGGCTCTAACCTACGGAACAGTGGGGACTTGGGTCTTTACCATGTTCTACACTATTTGGAGCCCTCTCACCTGTGGTGCTGTTATTGTATGGGTCTCAGATCAGTCCTTGGGTTGCTGAATGTTCACTGCTGACCTGTTGCTTAACAAGGTGTGTGTTAGGTGCTGCCATCTTGAGAGATCACATTTTTTAATTGTTGATCTTAGAGCCTGAGCTGTGTCTTTGTTTTCATTGAATTCTAGAAAGTCTTTAATTTCTTTCTTTATTTCCTTCATGACCCAGTGGTTAATGAGTAGAGATTTCTTCAGTTTCTATGAGGTAGTAGGCATTCTGTTGTTTCTATTGTTGAAGTCCAGCCTTAATCCATGGTGGCCTGATATAAAACAAGGTTTTATTTCAATTTTCTTACGTCTGTTGAGGCTTGCTTTCTTGTGGAGTATGTGGTGAATCTTGGAGAAGGTTTAGTGACATGCTGAGAAGAATGTATATTCTTTTGTGTTTGGATGGAATGACCTGTAGATATCTGTTAGGTCTAATTGACTCATAAAGTTGCTTAGTTTTGTTATTTCTCCGTTTAGTTTCTATCTCAATGATCTGTCCATTGTTGAGAGAGGTGTGTTAAAATCTTCTGCTATTAATGTGTGGGATTCATGTGTGGCTTAAGCTTTACTAATGTTTCTTTTATGAATTTGGGCACCCTTGGATTTGGGGCATATATATTCAGAATTGAGACATTATCTTAGTTGATTTTTTCCTTTGATGAGTATGAAGTGTCCTTCCCCATCTCTTTTGGTTGAAAGCCTATTTTATTAGATATTTTGAATAGTTACTCCAGCATGCTTCTTATTTCTGTTTTCTTAGAAAACTTTTTTTCCAGCCCTTTACTCTGATGTAATGTTTATATTTGTTACTAAGGCATGTTTCTTGTACGTAACAGAATGATGCATTCTGTTTTTGCAACCACTTGGTTAGCCTGTGTCATTTTATTGGTGAATTGAGACCATTGATGTTTAGAGATATTGTTAATTCCTGTTATTTTGGTTATTGTCGTACTTGCCTCTCTTTCTCTCTTTCTCTCTCTCTCTCCCTCCCTCCCTCTCTCTCTCTCTCTGTGTGTGTGTGTGTGTGTGCTTTTCTTCTTTTTCTTTTGGTGGTGTGGAATTAATTAATTCCTGGGGCTTTTTTTGGGGGATGGGCATGGGGGAGGGGTAGTTATCCTTTTTGGGATGATGTTTTCCTTCTAGTATTTTCTGTAGAACTGGATTTGTGGATAGATATTGATTAAATTTGATTTTGTATTGGAATATCTTGTTTTCTCCATCTATGGTGATAGACGGAGATAGTTGGGTATAGTAGTCTGGGCAGACATCTGTGTCTCTTAGGGTTGGCAAGACATCTGTCCAGAATCACTGGCTTTTAGAGTCTCTATGGAAAAATCAGGTGTAATTCTGATAGGTCTGCCTTTATTATGTTACTTGGCCTTTTTCCCTTTCAGCTTTTAATATTCTCTCTTTCTTCTGTAGATTTTAGTATTTGATTATTATGCGGCAAGAAGAATTATTTTCTGATCCAGTCTAATTGCTGTTCTGTATGCTTTTATATGCTTATAAGCATCTTCTTCTTTAGGTTAGGAATATTTTCTTATATGATTTTTTTGAAAATGTTTTCTTGTCCTTGGAGCTAGGACTCCTCAACTTCTATTCCTATTATTTGCAGGTTACGTCTTTTCATAGTATCCCAGATTTCCTGGATATTCTATGTCATAAATTTTTTAGATTTAACATTTTCTTTGGATAATGTATCATTTTCTCCTATAGTATCTTCCAAGCCTGAGATTCTTTCTTCCATCCCTTGAATTCTGTTTGAGATGCTTGAATCTGTTATTTCTATTCTCTTTCTTAGGTTTTCCATCTCCAGGATTTTACTTTAGATTGTGCTTTCTCTTTTGCTTCTACTTCCATTTTCGAATCTTGGACTTTTTATTCATTTCCTTCACCAGTTTAATTGTGTTTTCTTCTATTTTAAGGGATTTATTCCTTTCTTCTTAAAAGGCTTCTATCATCTTCATGAGACTGGATTCAAGGTCCTTTTCTTATTCCTCAGCTGTGTTAAGACACCTTGGGCTTACTATAGAATGATGCTTGGGTTCTGGTGTTGACACATTGTCCAGGTTCTTGTTATTTATGTTCATGTGCTGGCCTTTAGCCATTTCGTTGTCTCTGGTATTGGCTGATGGTCCCTAGGTGATACTGTCTTCCAGGAGTGCACAAAGGTGTGAGGTCCAGTAGATGAAGCTATAGGGGGCCATGTATTGCTCACTTCTGCTGTGTTTGTTCTGTGGGTTGATGATCCCTGGGGGGGGGGGGGGCTTATGCCTTTTATTGCCCAGGTGGCCACCAAAGGCTCCAGGGATGGGATGCTGGGGCTTGTCAGCCTTAGGGAATACAGGTAATGGTGAAGCCCAGTAGATGGAAGGTGTCAGAACCCAGTCTTAGCTCACTGCTGCTATGTATGTCCAGTGGTCTGGTGCAATCACAGGGCTATGCTAGCTCACAAGAAGACCTGCTAGTCTGCTGGCCAATCTGATCTGCCTCTATGTTGCTTAGCAACCTCTTACATCATCACTTGCCTGCCACAGGTGTGTGGTAGACTATAAAAGGACAAACCTGCCACTTCTCTCTTGCACATCCCTCTCTCTCCCCCCCTCTTTATCTCTGTCTCAGTGTCTCTCTTTATCTCTGTCTCTGTGTCTCTGTCTCTCTCTGGCTCTGGGGTCCGCCTTTCCCCCTTCTTCTGTCCCCATACTTCTACAATAAATCTCTCCATATCATATCAGTTGAGTAGCATCTCAGTTTTAGTCCTAACATTTGATGCTGAAGCCCAGAAAGTATTCTTCTGGTACTGTCTAGGCACATTGGAACCCCTTCTACCTGCTACATTGCCCACAACAGTTTCCCTTCTGTCCCAGAGATCACTAACCCAACTCCATCCAACACCAAATGATTGATTGGTAGGCTTTCCCTTCCTGGTCAGCATAAACAGCAATGGTGTGCTGATTCTACTGATCTCTGATTGGACACCTTCCCTGGGTGAGATTTTCTTCTCCTACTGGCACGGTTTTCTTTCCCTCTTTCTTGCATGTCACAAACCCAGTACCATGTGAAATTGTGCTGCTTGTGCTGCTTCCCTAGCCACTTGTAAACCTCGTGATGACATGTTTGAACAGCTTGTGCCGACTTGTTTCTATCCCCCTGAGCTTTCTGGGGCACCATTGGGTGCAGCCTGGAACTGATTTATTTCTCTCTTCCTCTGCCCATGGGAATGGAGTCCCCAGCTCAAACATCCAAGCTTTTCAGAGACATGTAACTTCTAAATCGTTTCATTATACTAGTCAGACTATTGGGAGAACATAAAAAACATTTCTATCCTATGCTTGAGGCTGGTCTTTCTCTCTCTTTTATTTTTTTTAAATTTTTAAAAATTTTTTAATTTTTAATTTTTTATTTATTTAATTTTTTTGGTCCTTCTCACTGACCTTCAGTTAGAACCTTTCCTATTGGTTGAGACTACACCAACAGAGGTTTTTTTTCCCACTGCCAAAATCCTACTGCTAGGTGACTGTGTCTCTGGACCACCTTGATCCTGTTTGGGCTGTTCTCTCTAGGCCACTGACTGGCACTTGACATTACTGGAACGGGCTGTACCAACTTTTTTAGTTAAACCTTGCTCTGGGGGACACCCCAGCAGGTTACTGACTCTACCTGACCATGGAAATAGTCCATTTGCCTCCCTCCAGGCTCCTTTGAGATACCTTCTAGAGAATTTCAAATCCCTATGCCCACATTAAGAGCTGCTAAGCTTACATTACAGCCAAACTTGGACAGAGCCAAAATGAGACCTTTTAATTACTGCCAGCAATTGAGTAAGATGGGAGGAAGTTCCTTATATTCAAGCTCTCTCTCTTCTTTGCTCCAAAGCTTCCATCTCTACCCACTCTCCTACAAGTTTCAAATATACACCTAAAGTAAAATGGAAAGGAGTTCCCCATGTTCAAGCCTTTTCTATTTTTTTGCTCCCCCAATAGTTTCAAATGTACACCAAAAAGGAATTTTCTCCCTAACCTACTAAACTTGTCTTCTGCCCATATATATGTTTGAATGTCCTGTTGGGGTTTCCTTCATCCGGAACAACACCAAAGCAGCTTACCCACAGGTGCTCCAGTCCAACCTCGTAGATCATGTCAACTGGACCTGCATTGTCTCTCTTAGCCTTAGATGTTCTCAGACCCTGGACAGCAAGCACAACATCCTGCTCTTCTTGGACTTGGCCAACATTTCATCCTTTTGATTTCTTCAGCCCCTATCCATTTATTTTCAACAAAGATTGGAATGGTGTGCTCCAGACCTAGAACAAACAGCTCCAGGTTCTTCCAGCAGTCCTTAGTCTCTGTCTACTGCAGGACATGGCTGGCATACCCTGCCCTCTACCCTGAACTTTCTAGGGCAATGGCTTCCCCTTCCCCTTCACCATATAATGCGGACAATTTGTTGCTCTTGGTTTTTTTTTCCTCTCACTGTCTTCTCCCCTTACATGGCATCCAAAAGCTGCTTCCAATGAACATACGTTTATACATTTATATACTTTAACTTACCTTACATGAAAAGCAATCCAACTTCCTTATTTTTTTAATTATAGGAAAACAAAGGAATGCTAGCATATCTGCCTCCAAACTGCCTAGCAACCTATGATGTCATCACCTGCCTGCCAGTAGGTGTGCCCCTGTCGAGGATATAAGAAGAGCAAACCAACCACATCTCTCTTCTCTTGTTCTCTTATTCTCCTGCTCTCTGTTGTTTTCTCTTATGTTCTTACCCTGTTACTCCATCTCTCTGCTGTCTCTTTCTATCTCTGTCTCTCTTTCTCTCTGGGCCCTTCTCCCTCTTTTCTGCTCTCACATGTTTTTATAACAAACCTCTCCATAGCATATCTTATTTCACATTTAACAATAGGTCCTGAGTAAGCCTAGAGACCAGTCTGGCATGCCTTTTCATATGTTAATAGGCATCGCAGTTAGCCATTTGCGCTGAATTTTGGGGAGACCTGACACTGCTTCAGGGTCCATCATCATGCTTGTTGATCTGTACCATCCATGTTACAAACACTCCGTGCTTTGATCTGCCCGAAGTCTGGATCTCCATCCTCTCTGCCAGTCACCCTTACACTTTAAGCACCACAGGCTGGGTCATATGAAGTGCTGTTGTGGCTGGCTGTGCTCCCATTGCTCACCACTTCCTCTGTATTTTAGGTATGGGAAGTCTATGCTAAAACCAGTGGTCCACCGAACTATGTTTCTAAGTTGTGTAAGAATTAGAAGTGTGTTATGGAAAGATCTTGGGGACAAGAAAGAAGAGCTGGCTGCAAAGCAGTAACATTCGGGATGGTCTTTCAAGTAGCAAGCCTCTAGGAAGAAACCACAGTATTGACCACAATAGACTGGACCACGGACCACGCACCAAGAATAGACAAGGCCACAACTTCCTTAAAGCAGTGGCTTTGTTGTAGAACCGAGAAAGTAGCAGAGAACAAGCATGAGGTTCACCTGAGCTCTGGCTTGTGTGGAATGCTGAGCACTCTCAGTCTGTTAACAACTGGGTTTCAGATTTCTCCTGGAAGCAGCTGCTCGTGTACAAAGAGGATACCAAAGATCTTTTATTTTGCCCAAACTGCACAATTTATAACTTAGGACAAGAAAGGGGGAGCTAGAGGAATGAGAAAGAAACTGCAAATTATTTTTATTATAAAAACATGGTTTGTGTTTCATCTGTTTCCATGAGCATTATCAGAGAGCTTTTTTCCTGCCCTTGAACAGCCTTGCTCATACATTGTGACATAATGAAAGCATTCCTTATCTATTATCACCTAGCCACTCATTTAGTGTCTGTGTGCAATTAGAGTTGGCTTCAAACAGGATTCATTTCTCAGCAGGAATACTCAATAAATTACTTTACTGTCTCTTTGTTCCCTTAGTGGTCCCTTTACATGGACACACGTGAAAAGACTACTGGCAGGCAAATATCAGACCCCCACGGGGGTAAAGAAGTGACTGATGGTGTTCTTGGGGGGCTTTCTTACCACTAGCTCTGCCCACTGTTTGAAAGAAGAGTTAGAAATAAGAATCTAAAGCTGAAAATAATAATAATAACAACAACAACAACAACAACTAAAACATTCAAGACTGGTTAACTGTGGAATTCATGTTCAAAGGTGAATACTTTAT
The DNA here is from genome assembly GCF_903995435.1 of Acomys russatus. NCBI lineage: Eukaryota > Metazoa > Chordata > Mammalia > Rodentia > Muridae > Acomys > Acomys russatus. The sequence goes on along the minus strand of NC_067144.1, from coordinate 472,841 downwards.
TCCATTCTGAAATCCCAGTTTCCACAGCACCGACATGAGCTCATTTCCATCCCATTTGTAAGGGAGCTTGAACACCAAGCATTCTTTTTTAAATTGACAACAGCATTGTTAAGGATATAACTGTGGCTTGCAAACACCTGCTTGGCCTCCCACACCATGCATGCATGTACAAGTACGGTTCTTCAGCAAGCACAGGTCTATTTCTCAATTGCCTTAACAGGTAAAAACTGGCAGAGTTTCCTGGCAGATCATGTGCTCTAATTGTCTGTCTAGCTGATACCTGTTCTGAGCTGCTCTAAGTGGATTTATTATAAGGCTCTCCTATGATCATCTGTCCCTGAAGCATTCCAGTGGGCTTGCTTTGAACATGTGGTGATTTCACAGACCATATAGAATGAAATGGAGAATTGTGGACAAAGTCATAGTAGGAAGCAGTGAATGGTTGCCATTGGCTCCCAAACACGCTGCCTGAGCAGCACAGGTGTATGTGAAGGTGACGCTTGCTTTAGGAGACAAAGCCAGGAGAGCTGCAAGTTGGAGCATGCAGCAAGATTTTCAGAAGTGAGGTATAAAATTCCAAAGTTTTTAGCTTAGCGCAGATAAGCATCCACATGTTTGGGTCTTTAGCAGAAGCTTGTGAAAATGCCTCCAACAAACTGCTAAAAATGGCCGGGAAACACTGCCGCTTGCCTGTCTCTCCTGAGGGTTTTGCTACTTCCTGTTAAGTGTCCTCCCGGAATAGCTTCTCCATATCTGAACCAGAGATGGAAAAATAACGAAGCAGTCTTTCTTCCATCTGCAGCTTTGGGTTCAAAGGCTATGCTTATTTACTAATTGTAAGTGTTTTGCACTCAGATGAAGTCATAGAAACATTCAGACATCCAGGCTCCAGGTTGATTTGTTAAGTCCGCAGAAGCAAGGGCTGGACTCTGATTTCACTAAGTTGGTTCCCCTGCCTCCCGCATGTAGCCACTTCCTCTCAGTGTTCACTGGAAAGAAGACCTGTTTTTCTAGGAATTGATAGAATGTTTATGCTGACCAGGCAATTGAAGTTGAATTTTAGGATACTGTGTCCCATCCCTCAAAGGCAGGAGGATATGATTGGCCCATGTGATTGCACAGTGGAGGTAGATGCTGAAGGCCTGGAACTGAAGGAATTTAGTTATTTCCAAACACCACACTGTGTCTGAATAATTTGTAAGGCTCCACATGTGAGGTCATGCAAGAGAAGCTGGTAACAAGATAGATGCTCCAAGGATGCCTCTGGTCATCAGGAAGAGAGATACTTGTGTCCTCAGACCTTTGCCTCTTTTCTCAGGGTAGGATGGCTCTGAAAACCAGACCTTCTGAAGGACCATTGGGCATCTGTGGGCTGTGGGTATGTTTTCCATGGGGGTGTTTGGGCCCTGGGTAATGGAGACATTAGCTGTGCTTCTTCCAAGTTCTCCCTCAGGAAAATGTTTCTGATTTTTTAGATTCTAGAGGATTGGTGAACAGTAACAGGACCATCATCTACTACATCTTTAAAGTAATTTGGTAATTGCAAGGACAAGTGGGGAAGGGAGAGTGTAGGTTGTGGGGAGAGGGCATGCTCAACGCACAGTATATACTTCTAAGAAAAATTTTAAAAGAAGAAATATAAGGAGAGAGTGAGGAGTGTACCTTACTGTTTGAATGGTTGCTTAGCATGCATTAGGCTCTGGGTTCAACCTCCAAACACTACAAGAAGTGAAACAAGTTTAGAGCTGGCTTCTTATCTCTGACAGAGCATTGCTTGTGAGCCATGTGCATGCGCATGAGAACGGATCTGGTACACATTTTTTAACACAGTGAAGTTATACATTATTACAGATGGGTGTACATGGGAGTCGTGGGGAAAAATAAAAATAATTTGGGAAAGATTTCTCATAGGTTTGCTTCAGATGACAGAATCCATTCTACTGGGGGTTCTGGGGGTTCCAGTGAGGTCTCATCTTTTTGGAGGCGGGTACCATAGAAAACGACTCACATGATGAGTCTGTGCAGGGTGGGGCTGGGATGTATCTGGCAAGTGTCCTACTCTTGTCTGAGGTACCCAACTGCTGGGGGGTGGATGACTCAGCCTCTTATCACCTGGCACTTGGGAAGCTTGACCTATTAGGTATAAGAGCAGAATGGTCTGCAGAAACTTGAGGGATGAATTTTTGGGGGAGGTGGATACCAGCCTGGGCAGGTGAGGCATGACTTTACATCCATGCCCTTGAGGGATGCTGGCTTATTTTGGCATTTTGGCAGGGAGACCAAGGTCACCTAGGGAGGCATGTACTCACTGAGAAGTGTTAATGTTGTCTGAAGCGGAATGACACAGAATATTTGGAAATATCTGAAGAAAAGATCAAAGCCGATGGATTTAATTACCCAACCCCACCTAATTAGCTGTGGCTGTGGCTGTTCAAGTTGAGGGCTATTGAAAGGCAGCTGCCTCTTGCCCTGTGTACTCCAGTGTGTAGCTGCACCCTGGAGGCAAGGTTTCAGATCTTTGTGGACAAGAATTGATGACAGTTGGCTGGAAAGAGTTCAGGAAAGAGGATTGGCTTAGCACTAGGAAGGTGAGAGTGGAGGAAGCAGAAGCAGGTTAGAGATGGAAGTATCCTGTGGCTTGCACTGTGCACTGTGTACAATTGTGAATCAAATTCACGATTTCTGTCTGAATCTTTAGGCTCTGTTTAGTTTCCTTATGAAGTACACGTGTAAAGGCTAAGATCTTTTCAGAAAAAAATTATTTCTGTAGAGTTGGACTATGAAATGGGTAAGTGGGTATGGGTTACAGACTCTTTATATGGGTGTCTTGGTGACTGTGACAAGAACCATACTTGGCTGGAATCCATGAGGCAAGCTGAGGCATGGTGCAGCTTCCCTGTCTGCAAGTCTGGGGTGTACTTCTAGGCATGTCTGGTCTGTGGAATGCTGACCCACTGTGGGGCAGATGTGTCTCTAAGAGGCTTAAAGTTATAAGCCCCTACTGGCCTGGTAGAGTGAACATCACAGATCTTATAAATAACTCAAATAAATAAATAAATAAATAAATAAATAAATAAATAAATAAATAAATCTTTTGCCCCAACTTTCCTGGAAGACAATTTTAGAAGCTGTAGCATTATTCTGTTTTAAGGAACAAAAATACTCCCCCAAAATGCTTCTTTGTGAGGGGGATTTTCTTTCTTTGTGGTGTTTTGTTTTTCCTAATGACTATTAGTGACAAGAAGAGGGGAAAGATGTTTTTGTTTTTATTAGTGTGGACACAACTCAGCATACATGCACATAGAGAAGTCCTCCAGTACTGAGTTACTGTGGGCAGCTGTATGGTCCTCTCTGTCTCCTTGGAGGACTCTGATTTCTCCCCATGGTTGGTGTTCCATTCGTTTCAGAAATAGTAAATTCTGACGATGGGAATGCCAGCCCTACTTCATCTAACTTCTATTATTAAGATGATGCCTCTGGCTGAATTTTGTATGTGTTTCAAATATTTTATTGAAAAATATATCATCAAACTCCATCTCCTCCTCCTAACCTCACCTTAAGATGTGTTTGTGAGGCTTTACAGTAGTTTCTTTGCTATAGGTCCCTTTTTCCCTTGGGTTACTTTCCTCTGGTGATATTTTGGTGTTCCTTGCAGATATTTTAAGCCTTCGGCCTTCCATCTTTTAGCCATCATTACATGATTGGTTTCTGTTCTCTATAGAAGACAAGGGCTGGCCCAGGGACAAAGAGTTCTTGATAATGAGGATGGCGGCTCCCTGGACAGATACACATTGTTACAAAGATAAGCCCAGCACAGGTCCTGAAGCCCTATTGGGGTTACAAAAGGGTCTCCTTCTAAGACCCTCTACTAAACCTAACTCCTTCTTCAACGGTTCAGCCACATTCAAACTCTGTATAGGGGAACAGCACAACTCTGGCTGCCAGGGTCTTTCTGACACAGTCAGTCTCAGATTTTGTATGTGTGGATTAAAATTAACCTGGTGCTTGGCCTTTGCCCTTGAACTCTCACACCACTCTGAGTGTACATGCATAGAGCAGCACCCGCCTGTGAAATCCATGTGCTTATCAGTCCACCCCATGTTTTTTAAAGCCTTTGTTCTCTGCAGGAACAGACTCCTCTTGCTGCAGCTCTCAGAGTGTAGGTTTTCACTTCTTGGTGTCTAGAAGTTCAGGCATTCATGTGTATTATTGCTGGGCTTTCCTCCACTGGGCTCAGTTGAGCTGAAGATGGTTCATTCTCAGAGGACCAAGTTTATGCGTTTAATAGCATATACGTTATTACTTTTGATATAAGCCACTTACTCTGTTTTCTTTATTTACAAAAACCTTTTGGTTAGTTGTTTTATTTTAATAAAAAGACATGCAGTATGTGTATGAATGTTTTGTCTGCATACATGTATGTGTGCCACTCTCATGCCTGATATTTGCAGAGACCAGAAGAGGGCATCAGATGCCCTAGCACTGTAACATAGATGGTTGTGAGCTGCCCTATGGGTGCAAGGAACCAAACTGGGCTTCTCTGAGGGAGCAAATGAACTTAGCTGATCCATTTGTCCCATTCTCCCAATTTCCCATGTATATTCTTAATATAATGTCCTGTCTTTCAAGCTGAGATAGTCTGCTTAATGTGATAATGCGGACACATTTCAAAACTCTTCACTAATTCTCGTGTGTTCTTTACATTGTACTTTGTGCTGGGGTACATCTGGGAGCAAGAAAAGACTAACTGTGTCCACTTACATTTCAATCCTAGAACATTCTCAGTCTGGACTGAAATGACTATGCATGACAATCATTTGAATGGGCAGTTTATACAGAAAGTTCTTAATCAAACTTAAGGCTATAAATTAATTTCTTTTAAAGAACTCTTCAGATACCCAGAGGAGCATTGGAAGTAGGACAAGTCCAGCCTGATGTCTCCTATTCTGAGGCAGGATGGTCCTGTATCATGCACATGTTCTTCCTGAAAACATTGGCATCTTTGTAAATCCACAATCTTGCAGTAGTCATAATTTGATTTAATAATGTTGATGTTGGTTGATTGGCCAGACAAAAGAAACATTTTCTCAGCTCTAAAATAAAATTAGAGATGATTTCTTCTTCCTCCTATTTCCTTAACATTCTAGTCTCAGGTTCACACTAGAGAATATGTGCAAATGCTTTAGAGAAGTAAGGCATTATTATGCAATGAGCAACCAAAGTTTCCAAGTTTTTATACAGTGTATTTCAAAATATTTTGGAGCCAAGGAGATCTAGTTTCTACCTTCTGCAATTGAGAAGGTTTCTTTCTCACACTAGATTACTTCTTCGGTCTCAGACAAGTAGTCCTTACTAAGTGGTATTGTGTCTACAACAGCAGCAACAGCATACAGTAGGTGCTCAGAACACGCAATCAGTCATGTCATTCCCCACTCAGTTCCTTCCTTCCCTTAGTGTCACCTAAAATACAATCCCCTAAAGTAATTCCATTAGGACAGTAGTCAGGGCACTTTTTTTCCACAACAAGGAAACAGTGGCGGCTGTGTGATAGTCAGAGTGGAGGCTGTGTTGTACTACTAGTGGGGACCATATGAATATTAAGATTGGAGGTTTTGTGGGTATTAAAAGTGAAGGCTGTTGGACTGTTAAGGTGGAGGCTGTTGGAGTATTAAAGTGGAGGTTGTGTAGTACTGAGTGGAGGTTGTGGGGTTTTAAAGTATTCAAAATTCAATACAATAAAAAAAAAAATCCTCCAGAACCAAGAAAAAATAAAATAAAATAAAAAACAACCCACCAAATAACACACACACACACACACACACACACACACACATAAATAAAACAAAAAAACCATGGAGTTCCTTACTTGTTGGTCAACTACTCCTGAACATGATACCTGGCTTGGAGTGGTTGATATACCCAGTGTGACTCTAGTGGAGAAACATGATTTTCCACCTTCTAGCAGGTAAAAGAGTTTAGTTGTTAACCTTTATTCTAGTTTCTAGGTTTACATTCACTCATCCATCCATCCATCCACTTTTTAAAAAATAAAATAAATCAAAGGCTATTACTATGAAGTTGGGAAGGAAAATACAACAAAAGAAAAAGAATCTAAGAGAAAACACAAAGATACCCTCTCAGTGCACACTCAGGGAACCCATAAAAACACTAAACTGGAAGCCATAATTTAAGTTCGGAGGGCTGCTTCAGAGGAGTGTATGCTGGTTTGGCCTGTATGCATTCATAGGAGCTTTACTCAATTTTTATTTGTAGAGCCTTGTTTCCTTGGTGTCTTCCATCCCTTCTGGCTCTTAGAGTCTTTCTGCCTCCTTTTCCTATTTGGTATGTGGGACATGTCTTAGGCTGTTGCTAGTAGCCTTGGTTACCTTCCAGAACTTGACAGTAAGACTCTACTGCTGAAGACACCACACACTTAAATCACAGAACATGAAGATAGCAAGCTGATATTCACCTGAAAACTTCATCCCTACTGATGAATGGCTTTCATATTGCTCTAAGGTATTGTGAACACCTCAAAAGGAGAAAAGTAGTCATCAGTGTCACTCAGCTGTGAACCCTGCCAGCTACAATAATGGCTACCTTAACAAGATATGCCAGCTATAATAATGGCTACCTTAACAAGATATGCCCACTGGTATAGTACTGACTAAGTGTTGTGGAAATAACCAAGGCCATGAGGTGGAAACCTGTCACTGTTAATTGGGCCCAGAACCTGTGTCTAAATAGGCCATATATCCTAGGAAAAAAAATCTAATACTATTATTTTACTAAATGGACATAGTACTAAAATGATTACTATTCCCATAGTTCAGTGAATTGATCAGGCCCTGTCAGAGGTACTCAACTGGTCAACCTGTAGAAAATAAGAGACCAGGGAGTGTTCAGCCTTAAATCGGTTGCATATGTGACATCCTGCCTGCCAAGGCTCAAAGATCTTCAAGGAAGAGAAGATGGGAAGATTATAAGAGCCAGAGGAAGTGGATGATTTCACAGACACAGTGGTTTCTGGACACAAGAGAGAAGTCACACATATGAATTCATAGTAACTGGGACAGTTATTACTGGTTCTCAACTTGACTAAATCTGGAATAAACTACAACCCACAAATGGAGGGACCATCTGTGAGAGATTGTTTGCTTGGTTTGTAGTGGGTGAATCCACTTTTAGTCCAGATCTCTGAGATAGGAAGACACATGCTTTTAATTTTGGGGTGGGGACAACACCTTTAATCTGGGCCACACCTTCTGTTGGCAGTCTTTACAAGGACATAGAAGAAGGAAGCTTCTTCTCTTTGCCTGCTTGCCTTTTCTTTGCTAGCAAGTACATTCCTTCACCGGCAATAGAACATACTTCTTCAGGATTCTAGAATATATTGAAGACTAACCGAGACACACAGCCTTGCAGACTGAGAAACTATCAGAGTATTGAACTTTCTGTTCACATCCAGCACCTGGCCATCATGATGATGACAAAGTGGGAGAAGTACCTATACCAAAAGATCATGTTTGGCAAGTGGTACAAAATTCAAGAGGCCAACAAGCTCGCAGAGAAAAGGGAAGCCCATGATGACACTGCGAGGTCTGAGAAACAGGCCACGAGGCCAAGGCCTGTGTGAACTCAAGTCATCCCTCACTGAGATTTGGACCTGCAGAAGCAAGCTCGTGAAACAACACACCAGCCAACACCCTCATACTTTTGGCGGTGTGTGAGCATCCTAGCCGCCCATGGTGTCCATGCTGGTGTCTGGGCAAAGAGGCCTCTACCCAAGCCAGTCTTTACTCCAGGAGTCGTCTGACGTCCTCATTTTCCGTGGATTTCCACAGCCTCCTGATAGCTTCTGCCCATCCTGTGCTCAGGATGCTGTCACGGAGAAAAAGGTGAGGAGCTTTTGCTTTTAAATGGCTGGACTTTTGTAGCCAATTAAAAAAAAAATAGGGCTCAGAAACATTCATACTTCCTGATTTTAAAGCTTACTATAAAGCTATAGTAATCACAGCTGTGTGGTGCTGATTCACAGACAGACACAGAGACAAACAGAATACATTAAAAAATACAGAGATAAGTCCTCACAAAAAGGGTCCAAATACTATTTGTTTGGTTGTTTGTTTTTTGTTTTTTCGAGACAGGATTTCTCTGTGTAACCTTGACTGTCCTAGACTCACTTTGTAGATCAGGCTGGTCTTGAACTCACATTGATCCGCCTGCCTCTGCCTCCTGAGTACTGGGATTAAAAGCATGTGCTTAGCAAGACATCAAAGCATAGAGACCATTGAGAAGATAAAGGGCACTATGCTCAACAAAGAGTGCTGGGAAAATGGGGCTGGTGTGTGCAAGAGACTTGTGTTGTATTCCACATCACATTGAAAGTTAACAGAAGCATACCAAACTGCCAAATATAGGAACTAAATCTATTTTGATAGAAAAGATGGTGCGGGGAGGGGACTTCATGTTTGGGTTGGATAATAATTTCTTGATGGGACACCAGAATTACAGTCAACTAAAGAGATTACTCAGCTATTAAAAGCAAGGAATTTCTGAAAATTGTGGACAAATGCATTTAACTAGAAATGATCATAATGAGTGAGTTAACCCAGAAGCAGAAAGAGTCAAATGGTATATACTCACTTATATCTGCATACTAGCCCAAGGGGCATGTCCCAAGAAAGTCTTCACTAACCAGGAAACTGGGATAGAGGGGAGGACATCCTATTGGGACTCTAGATGAGAGAAGCATGGAAGAATGAGGAAATAGAAGGATCCAGAGGGTCCTAGAAACCTACAAGAAGAACATTATGATAGGCAGATTTGGGCCCAGGGGTCCTGCTCAAACTATGGCACCAGCCAAGGATAATACAGGCCATAAACTTCAAACCCCTACCCAGATCTAGCCAATGGTCAGAACATTCTCCACAGTTGAGTGGAGAGTGGGGTATGACTTTCACACGTACTCTGGTGCCTCATATTTGACCACGTCCTCTGGATGGGGAGACCTGGTGGCACTCAGAGGAAGGATAGCAGGCTACCAAGAAGAGACTTGATACCCTATGAGCATATACAGGGGGAGGAAGTCCCCCTTAGTCACAGTCATAGGGGAGAGGAGTAAGGGAAAAATGGGAGGGAGGGAGGAATGGGAGGATACAAGGGAGGGGATAACCATTGAGATGTAATATGAATAAATTAAAAAATAAAAATAAAAAATAAATTAAAAAAACAAATAGCCTAATGTTAAAACAGGAAAAATACTTAAATAATTTTTTAGATCCAATATTTATGTGAAAAAATGTTCACTATTGCTAGAAATTGGCAGCTCTGTGGGTAAAACACATGCCGCACAAGTGAGAGAGTAGTTGTTGGATTGCCCCAAACACCCATAAAACCTGACACCATTGTGGGACTGAATGTCCCAGAGTTATGGAGGAAAAGTGAAAGAAGCTTCAACCCCAGATACCTCAAAACATGAGGATGGAAGGAGTTGGCCAATCCCCCAATCCCAACGTAATGCCACAAAGCCTGTGCCTTCACCGTCAACCCTAGTAAAATTTATTACCCTGACAATCATCAGGCTTCACTGGACCTTATAAGGTCCACCTGCCACCCCCCTACATGCCCTGAGTATGCAGATCTTCCATCACCCTATGCCCTGGTAAATGGTACGTAGATACCCTGGCCCCCTCCCCAGAGGCATAGATACTCTGCTCTCCCCAATAAGCCTGTCTAGTTCTCTGAAGCTGTGTGTTCTCTTCCTGTGAACTTGCCAGACAAGACCAGGCACTGCTCTCACCCACACCAAGCTGAGCTTTATTCCCTCTGGGCTAGGCAGTGTGCAATGGGGCTGGCTACCTGAGGGGTGGCCCATTGTAGCTTTTGAATCACAGTGTTCTTCCTACGTTGGAGGTAAACACAGAAGATTCCCCAGCCAGCTAGCCTATGTGCAGCTCAGCTCTGAGCCCCATGAGACCTAGTCCTATTTAAGGGAGAAGGCAAGGACCAACACCTGCTACTGTCCTAGGCCGTCTACAAACATGCCAAGGCACACGTGTGCCAGTGCTCACATGAATGAGTGCATGAACACATCACACACACACACACACACACACACACACACACACACACACACACGCACACACGCACATGCACACGCACAAAAATCTTAAAATAAAATAAAATAGTAAGAAAGAAAAGAAAAACAACCCAGAAATGACAGCATTAGTGAGGATATGGAAATGGAATGCTGGTGGTGGTTGGTGGGGAAGTGAAATGGCACAAATGCAGTGGGAAAATATGGCAGTTTCTTTAGAATTACCAAAAGACTCACCACATGAGCCATAACCCCTTTGCGTGACTCAGATATCTGTACACTGTGTTCATAGCATTATTACAAAAGTAAATGATGGACGCAATGTAAGTGTTTAAATGGTGGTTGTTGAATAAACACAATACAATATTACTTTAAAATAGAATTAGGATAATTAAGAAATAGAATAGGAAACAAATTCAGATACACTCAAAAACATGGGTTAATGTGGGGCTGTTCGCTGACTAAAGCACTCCAGATGCAAATGTCCAAATGTTACCTGATCCCACTTGTATGTGGTCTCTACAACAGGAGACTCAAGTGCAGAAAGAGAGTGGTGCCTGCCCAAGACCAGAGGAAGTGGGGGCTAGGAGCTTTGTGTTTGATGGGAGCAGCTTAAGTATCTGTGGAGACGGTGGAGTGATAGCTGTCTACACAGCAATTCAAATGGATTTAATGCCACTGAACCATATACTTAGTAAGGGATGAAATACTAAGTTTTATTTTAATGTATTTTTTATTACAAATTTTAAAACAATTACCCTGTCACTGCACAGGAACTGCAAGGTCAATATATGAGGTAGAGTCTGCTGAAGTAGCATTTTTGTCTGTGACCACTGGGGAAGTCAGTCCAAGCATAACCGATGACACACAGGCCTGCTGGGAGGCCATGGCTTTAGGAGCCACTGGCACATTCTAAATAAAGCAGATTCACTCCAAGCAGAAGAAAAAAAGAGCTGCAGTTGCAAAACTTTGTCCCGAACACATGATTATTGTATTAAGTTCCTCTAACCATGATCTCTGGTTACGTGGGCTCCCCCCCCCCCCCCGCCATGTCTGGAACTCTATCTTGTGGTCAAATGGAAAAATTTGTAAAAAAAAAATTACGAGATATATATTGCACGTAGAGAAAAAGGGGCCAAGTTTTTAAAATCACCTCAGAATACTTAAAAAAAAAAAAAAAAAAAATAGCTCCCGGTGGCTGACACCCTCAGAAACTGGACCTTAACTGCCTTATGGCTTTGAGGCATGGCCCTGCTTTTCTGTGGGCTCCATTTTGTATCATGGAACTGTGAGGTTGCAAAGCAAGTATAGCTTATCCATATCCAAATGACAGCATTAAGTCTACATGAATAATTTTCTCCTTCATAATAATAATGTCAGGACTGTTATTACACTTGGCTCTGTAGGGACTGGAAGTGTTTCTCAGAAGAGAAGCTCCAGCTCTAGACTCTTTCAAGAGCCCCATTCCCAGATACTCGCTGGAAACCACATTCCTTTTTGCATGCCTTTCATCAGTGTGATTCCTCCCTTTCAGAACCCTTCCCAGACCACCTCATTAAGCTCAAGAAGGAATGTGACCACTAGGGGCTGGTGCACTGGGGAATAGGTTCTGTTTCCATGAAGGGTAGGAAAGGAAAGGAAAGGAAAGGAAAGGAAAGGAAAGGAAAGGAAAGGAAAGGAAAGGAAAGGACAGGACTGGACAGGACAGGAAAGGAAAGACATCTTGCTTTGGTGGTGGTGGTGGTGGTGGTGTGTGTGTGTGTGTGTGTGTGTGTGTGTGTGTGTGTGTGTGTGTGTGTGTGTGTGTGTATGCGTGTGTCTTTCTTCCTGAGAATATTTTGTTAACTCCTACCATATTTCAAAACGATGAAAGGGTCTAATAGATTCAATAATTCCACGTCTTTAATCTGGAAGTGAGAGAACAAGCTTGTGGTGGCAAGGTTATCAAAGTCTGTGTAAAGTCTCTAGAGTTGGTCTAGATTTTAGGTTGAGAATTTTCTGAAAAATATCAGGGAAATCCATTGGATATCTTTGTAAATAATTACAGTAAAGAAAATAAAATATAAGAAGAGCAAAATGTTTCCTTCTTCACCATTCTTTGTTTAAAAAAGGGGAGGAGGATCAATTTTTTTGAAAACCTAGGAGGAATATTAAATGTTTGAAACTGGATGATTTGTTTATGAAGATCCAATAAAGTAAATATCAGCACAAAGGAGGAATATTGAACATACAGAACTAAATGGCTTGTTAAATTACTGTGTACCATAAAACACACCCCTTCAAGTGTGATGGCAACAGTTGTCCTAATGAAGTTGTGTAGTAAGTAGACACCAGCCTCAGTGGAGTGGCTCTTCTTGTCCTGACGTTTCCACATCAATGCTGGGGAAGTGAAAAGACCTTGATAGAATGGAGTTAAGAAGGTGAAAATGGCAATGTTTAAGGGGAGGCAACATTCTTTTTGGCATGCCTTTCATCAGTGTGATTCCCCCCCCCCCCTTTCAGAATGCTTCCCAGACCTCATCATCAAGCTCAAGAAGGAATGTGACCACTAGGGCTAGGCTACTCAAATAGGACGAGGTAGACATGTGACTCAATAACTTATTCTATACATAACTAATTATGTTCCTTCCTTGTCTGAAATTGTAAAGTAAAACTACGTCAGTTATCAGAAATTTCCAAGGAACTCCAAGAAACACAAAGAAAGCCCCACTTTTCTCTGGGTGGTGGGAAAAGTGTGCTTAATAGAAAATGAACTGGAGACAGGCATAGAGGTCTGTGTATAAAAAAAGAAAAACAGAGTCTAGCTTTTGCTACATTACAAAGAAGAAAATGAGCAAAGTGAACACCTGACAGTTCTGTGCACCTTCCCTAGACATCATAAGCTGGCCCTGGACATTCAACAGATTGGATGCTCAGCTTTATGTACATCCTCTGTGATGTCTTGTTCTCTGACCACCTTAGTGCAGAATTTTTCTGAACACATTTTATTGTAGGTCTATGACTGACAAATTCTTCATCTGAGAGTCCTTCTCTTCCTTTTAAACAGTAATTAGCTAAGTATAAAACTTTGTTCATGGCCTACTTCTGTTGAGGGACCTGGTTTTAATCTGAGGATGTTTTAACTGTTATAATTTCTTCTCTCCCATTAGTGTTTTGAGTGTCTCTCTGCACAAATTTATTTTTAAACTTTCTGGTTGGGACAGCGAGACTCTTCATTTTGAGTGTTTTCACTTGATTTGGAAGTTTCTTAGGGACTGTCTATTTAAAATACTATCTCATTCTGCTTTTTTCTTCTAATTTCTACTCTTATTATGTAGCTTATCAAGTAAATATATTACATGCAGCCACATCATATAGAAAACACAACTTAGTGTGACTCAGATAAATAAAAGAGACTTATATATTTGTTTGTTTGTTTTTAATAGAATGAAGACCTTTCAGATTTCTGCTTTGTATATCAGCTTCACCATTTGCATCCTGTTCATGTTCCACAGAAAGGACTTGAAAGGCCAAAGATTCTCCTCAAAAACATAACTTGGAAATTTCTGCTTCTATTTCATCAGACAGAACTATATCATTTTGGTAATCACTTTCCACTGGGCAGCTAGAAAATCTTTTTTAAAAATTTTCTTGTAGAAGTAATGTCACCCCAAACAAATCTGCACTGAATAAAGATGTCAGGATGGTGTTGGTATTGGTAGGTAGGACCTGCCTGTGTCACTCTGTACTGCTCTTCTGTCATTCCCACTTAAGTCTGACTTCCCCAAATACACATCCCTCTTTCACTTCTGTTTAATGTGAGATTTAAACCCATTATAAAGTATTATTAATTTTACTGACAAAATATTCTATTAATTAAAATTATTAATTCTGAAAATGCTGTTTCTTCACTGAAATTTAAAACTTTTTCTAAGCTACCTATTTTCCTTTAAAAATGACTTATCTTTTTAAAATATAGTTTGTTTATTCATATTACATCTCAATTGTTATCGCATTCCTTGTATCCTCCCATTCCTCCCTCCCTCCCATTTCCCCCTACTCCCTTCCCTTATGGACTTATCTTTTTTATAGTAATTCTTTATCTTTTTTTTACCTAATATTTTTTATAACTTATGGCATGCATATTGTTTTACTATTTCAATTTCCTAGGATTTGCTGTTTCTTTTTACTTATCATTTATAATAGATACTTCTTTATGCTTATGACTTTTGATTTTGAAATTGTCATTACAGTTTAAATTTGACATGTCCCCCGCAACAGGCTCATGTTTACATAATTGTTCCCCAGTTGACAGCGCTAGTTGGGAGGCATGGAGCTTTGTGACATGGTCTGTCTGGTATGCCACTGGGGTACGTACATTTGATTCTAGTCCAAATATTCCCGTTTCTTGTTCTACCACCATATGAAGAACCAGAGTCTCTTGCTCCTGGCAGCTTGCATTCCATCATGTCATGAACTTCAGATTCTAGAACCAAGACAAATTTTCATTTCCCAAGTTGCTACTGTAGGTGTTTTGGACATGGTGGAACTAAAAGGACTCATACAAAAGTTCATAAAGGCCTCTCATCCTCTTCCCTTGCCATCTCGTGGGACTTTGTTGAAATGGTTCCCCCAGGGTAACTTTGTACATCCTTGTCTGGATGCTTTGGTCATGCCTGCAGTGTAAGGATACTAAATCAGGATTTTCTTCTTTGTGTACTCAACTGTGTAGATGTCCCACATTTTCCTTATCTCGTCATCTATTGAAGGATGCAAATTGGCTGAGGCTCTCACATTATCCCACAGGCCGTGAAACTCTTGTTCTCACAAAGCACATACACTATTAAATATGCCTGTGAGCAGTCCTTATTTTCCTGCTAGGAAGCAAGCACATGGTATATTCTAGATATATTCTTCAAGAACTAATAGATCCATACAGTGGGAACAAGAGTGTAGGAGTTCTGTTTTATGTCCCCTGACTTTCTACCTGTAGGAAATTTGAATGGACATAGCACCCCATCACCCTCTAACATCACCAGCCAAGCCATGCCTGGAAAAGACACTCACAGAAGCCTTCAAAGAGGGACCTTTCAGCTGTATTCAGAAGGGCGTGCCTTTTCGCCTCTCTTCCAGAGGATCTTGTGGGTAGCTGGCCTCCTCCAGAGCAGGAGAAATTCCTTAGGAGCTCCCTGGAATGGGGCTTCTGTTCTTTATCAGGCCACAAGCTGCTGGCCTATCTGTTTACAAGATACCCCACAGCCTTTCAGAATGACCTGCTTTCAGAGAGCAGTCCCAAGTGGTACATGAAAGCTGCCCAGAGGCCCAGACAGCAGGAGGTCTTTGTCAGCAAGTCACATCATCGGAGTGAGGGCTTCTCATTCGCTTGTGGGGGTAGTGAGGGCTTGCTCTGTGGGTTGTCTGATTAAGAAAGATTAGGGGAATATGCTAAATGTGCAGGACAATAGGCTTCCAAATCCCTCTTCCTGATATCAACTGCCTAGGGATGTTGAGCACTTAAAGGGCACTAGATCCCAAAAGGGAAAAGCAATCTTTTCTTCAAAGGAAAAACAGATACCAGCCAGTCCATTCCCTCCTCTCTTCTCTTGCTCCCTCGTCTGCTCTAATTCCTATCCCTCCTGCCCATCCCATCCTCCTTTCTGAGACTGCCAACAGATCTGAAGCTATTTTGGAAGCAAGCAGTGGGACTGGTTTTCTGTGTTTGTAGTTGGAAAAATGGCATTCTCGAAAATATTTTAGTAGTCTATTAATGGAGTACGTTAACTAGCAACTATTTAGACAGATTTTGTGAGGGTTTTTGTTGTTGTTGTTGTTTTTCCTTTTCATTCCCCACTCCCCAATGATCACACAGGAAAATTAGTTTTTTTAAAGAAAGGCTTGCTATGCCGGCCAGGCTGGCGTTGAACCCCTAGACTCAAAGCCACTTCTATCTTCAGCATTCTATATAGATGGGAAGAGGTATGTATCCTTGTGTCCAACTTTAATCAATTTTTACAAAGTAATTTTATGAATGCAGAAAGGGCAAATTCTTCCTTTGCTCATGAACATGGCTACTTTGTCCTGAAGTCTCAAATCCCTCTCTGATTAGCAGTTTCAATCTGTTAATATGCTTTATCTGTATGGAGACAGTCTATGGCCCTCATGGAAGGTGTGTGTTTCACTTAGGGTTTCTGCTGCTGTGATAAAACACCTTGACCATGAGTAATCTGGGGAGCAGGGAGGGGTTAATTTCAACTTACAAGTCTCAAGTCACACTCAGTCACTGCTGGAAGTCAGGGCGGGAGTTCAAGGCAGGAATCTGGGGCCAGGAATTGAAGCAGAGGCCTTGGTGGAATGCTCCTTCCAGCCAGGGGAAAACCCATCCTGCAGTGGGCTGAGCCCTCCTATATCAATCACTGATGGAGAAAATGCCCTACATGCTTGCCTGCAGTCAAATGTCTGGAGGCATTTCCTCAGTCTAGAGTCCCTCCTCCCAGCTGACTCTAGCTTGTGTCATGTTGCCATAAAACTAACCGACACTGTGCACAAGCCAGTTAAGCTTCATGGGAGAAGAGTGTCATAGTATAAACACACACACACACACACACACATATATGGGAAAAGGCAAAATGGATTATCACAAGCAAGGGGAGTGGGTCTAGGAGGAACACAAAACAGGCATCCCTATAGGGAGTGTTTCATTACAAGGCAAGTCTCAAGAAAAGAACAGCCAGAGTTAATGATGGCACTGAGCTCTCTTTATCCAATATTCATTTTAGGCAAATACAGTCCTTCCACTCAAGGAAGACTTGGGGAACATGCATTTTGGCCACCAAGAATATTCCCCCTTCCCTATTTCAGTCTTGGGCTTGGGCAAATGCCAAGGTCCTCATCTATAGAAGTTTGCAACAAGGATAGGACAAGCAGGACAGACTTCGGTGAAATGCTTGGCCCAGCAAGCACTGAGGGCCTCTCAAGGGAAAGCCTTCTTAAGTCAATAGACTCTACCTCTGGATAGAGACCTGCCATAGTCTCTTCTTTAAGAGTTTATTCAGCTAGGCTGGCCAATCATGGCCATCCTCAGGAAGGCAGACTCACCTTAAACTTTGAAGAGTAATTATGTCTTCATTGAGACACTGTGCTTTCTCTCCTCAGAATCCTGCATTTCTTACTAGTTGCCATGA
The DNA here is from genome assembly GCF_903995435.1 of Acomys russatus. Taxonomy (NCBI): domain Eukaryota; kingdom Metazoa; phylum Chordata; class Mammalia; order Rodentia; family Muridae; genus Acomys; species Acomys russatus. Next base: position 455,582 of record NC_067144.1, on the reverse strand, counting down.
AGTTCAGCTAGGTCTGACACTTTATTTGTTTGTAAAAGTAACTTTCATTCTCCTGGCTCAATTGTTGTCTGGGAGGCTTACTGCCTCCTTCTGCTGGCCTAGGCCTAGTCCTGGAAGCTTCTAGCCTCTGTATAATCTAACGTAGGCCTACAATGTTTTCAGTCCTCTGAGACTTACTGCTCAATGAGCTCACCCTTACTTGTTATTTTTGAGTTCTGGGCTGGCTGGTTCAACTCAGCTGTTAAGGCTCTAACTCCTCTCCTGGCTGACTTATTTAATCTAGTTTCTTTTTGCCCAAAATTGCTTTGTTTGGCCTAAACTAACTCAGCAATCTGTTCTGATCATCTGGCTTCTTCTCATTTTCTGGCTTGTTCCATCTTTACCTGAGTTCTGTCTCTGCAATCCATCCCTCTATTACTGTCCTGGTAAAACTGCATCCCCTCTCTCTCTGTCTCTCTCTCTCTCTCTCTGTCTCTCTCTCTCTCTCTCTCTCTCTCTCTCTCTCTCTCTCTCTCTCTCTCTCTCTCTCTCTCTCTCTGTCTCTCTCTCTGTCTCTCTCTCTCTCTCTCTCTCTGTCTCTCTCTCTGTCTCTCTCTCTCTCTCTCTCTCTCTGTAAAATTGCCTCTCAAGCAGCTTTTCTTTCTTCTCTCTTCTCCTGAGAGCTGGTCATATCCTATTTTCTCAAATCTTCTCTGATTCATCATGTTTCTGCCACTCAATAGACATCACTTTTAAACACAGGTGCTCCCTTCTACAAACTGACTTTACCTTGGGATGAAAGGCGTGTACCACCATGCCTGGACCTAAGCTTTTCTTTACCTGGTACTTGATCTCTACTTGCTACATGCTAACCTTGACCTCAGTTTTGCTTGCCTGTCTCCCAGATTTAAGGCATGTCTGTATTCCAGCTGGATAACACAGACTTAGAAGGTCTTTGGATATGATCTCTTCCCAGAACAGCCATGTTCTGAATTAACAGTCTTATACATTTTTCTGTTTGTTTGTTTATTCTGGCTCTTCTAGATGCTATCCAGAGTTTAAGTATGCTTTCTTTGGTACTTTGGGATCCCTTATTGTTGAGCTCTGCTTCCCACTGTGTGGCTACTCTCCATGCCGGACCAGCTGTTTTAACTCAACTGTTTCTCTTCTTCTTCTCCATCTTCCTCCTCTGTCCATTAATATCCACCTAATAGTGAGTACATAACATATTTATCTTTCTGGGTCTGGGTTAACTCACCCAGATGATATTTTCTAATTCCATGAATTTGTCTGCAAATTTCACAATGTTACTATTTTTAACATTACTCCATTACGTCAATATACCACATTTTCTTTATTCATTCTTTGGTTGAGGGACATTGTTTCCAGTTTTTGGCTATAATAAATAAAGCAACTATGAACATAGTTGAGCAAGTGTCTTTGTGGCATGGTGAAGCATCCTTTGGGTATATGACCAAAAGTGGCATAGTTGAGTTTTGAGGTAAATCTATGCCCAATTTTCTGAGAAACCTCCAAATTGTTTTCCAAAGTGGCTGTACAACTTTGCAGTCCCACTGGCAATGGAGAATTGTCCTTCTTGCCCCATAGCAGATAGAGGTTTTAAATGGTACAATCTTACTTCCTGAAGCATAGGCTTTTGAATTCAGCAAGGGTTAGACTTAAATCAGGTTCCAGTCACAGTGAGTCACTTCGGCATTCAGGTCTATGAACTGGGATTACACTGACAGCACAACAATGTTCTGTATATGAAATTAGGTATGGAAAGACCTCAATATCTAACAAGTATTGGCAAATGTCCACCACTTTTGTTTTGCTAAGTCTATGTGTGGGAGTACTAGGCTTCAGCAAGCACTGCCCCACAGTAGTGGTAAGACAGGGCCAACACAATAATCTGATGACTGTTCCTTCTAGTTTTGAAGTCCTTGTCTGTCCCTGCAAGGGCTATTCTTCAAACATAATTTCAGACCTTTGTGGAGAGATGTGCATTTGCTGTTTCTCTCTTGGCAACAAGGCTGGTGTCAGAGGCAGCTATGCAGCTGAGTTGTAATATTGCATTACAGTCCTGCAGAAAGTGAGAGGAGAATCCAGGATGCACACATGTGGCAAGGTATGCACATTGGGTTTTGAGATACTTGCTCTCTTCTTTTGATGCTTTGAGATGGCAAGAGGAGGCCTCTTTCTAAACTTCTAGCTGGTGGCCTCTGTGAGGCATTTGGGTGTGGTTCTTTCTCGGCTTTAAGAACATCTTTGCACCAGATGCACTGAACAATCCCTTTTAAGTATAGGTGCAGCTTATGCAGAGCTGGCAGAGCGCTGCCCTGTTGAAAGGATAAGAAGGCCATAGACTCAGCCATCTGGGGTAAAGATTGTAGCTGAGCTGCAGAGAGGGTTCATGGCAACCAAACAGCTCACTCCTCCTAAGGGTACTGGCCTGATCAAAAGTATATCACAGTGACAGGGCGATCTCTCTTCAGCTAGAAGAGAGGTTTGGCAGCTCCATATTCTGCTTAGCTCCATGTTTAGCTTTGCAGCCTCTGTGGTATCAGTACACAGTTGGTGCTTATGAAATGTGAACAAAAGGCTGGGCTATACCTACAGAAGATATTACAAGTTAGCCTTAGGGACCTTCATGCCTCAGCTCAAGTGGCACATACTCTACCCTGGAGCTTCCTTTCGAAGGCCTCCTTAGGACCCATTCACCCCCTCACACTCTGCTTACATGTAGCTTTACTCAGGCACTGGTTACTCTCCACTTCCCAGTCCCTGGGCTATAATAGAAGAGACAGTTTCTGTCTTGTCAATGCTCCTTTCAAGTGCTTAGGACAATGACTAGTTCAAATAGCCACTCAAAGAATATCTGTGAACTTGATTGAATGGTTTATAATGGCTATGAGATATATAAATGTGAAATATAGTAGTACTTCATTATCTGGGAGTCAGAAATTTGATAACTTGAAATTCTGGAAAATGCTTTTGAAACTAGAAATACAAAAGTGTTTAATGCTAAAAGCATCGGGAAGAAACTCTCCATACAAGAAACAAGGAGTGGACTTGCTCGCCCTTGAGAGTGATGTGCTTGACTTTCACATTTTAAGGCATGGGGAATGAAATATGCAAGGGTCCCCAGGAAGCCTTGGCCTGGACGGAAGGCCACGATAGTTGGCTGGGAATCCTGTGGGCAAGATTGTAGATACCCACTTTCTGTGGATAAGGTGGTGGGAAGGCCTTAGCTCCACGTAAGGACTTTGAATGTGTAAACAATTGAAAGAGCAAGCTTATTCACCTGGGCTTCATTTGGCTGACTCCTCGTTGTCCAGCAGATGTTCACTGATGGTAAAGAGAAAAAAAAATTAAATGTGAGGCTTTCAAAGATAATGCTTTTTATATAAATGTATTCATAACATGCATGGTTTTTACCTAACTATTTAGATATATAACACAACCTATTTATTGTCTCTAGACAACCATGTTAAAAAATATGGCTTTCTGACCAGAAGAAACTGAGCCTATAAACAAGGCTGTGTGTGGCTGGAACAGTTGCAGCTGCTCTTATTTTTAACTGCATTTGTGTGTGGATACAGGGAGAAACACCGTGGGAAGAACAGGATGTTTTAGACATGTGTTCATTGTATTACTTAATAGTGCAGTTACAGAAGTCACAAGATTGCTTTGCAGGTGTTGGAAGCATCAAAGATTGATGTGGCTGTGCTTTCAGCTGAGTAATAGTGAACAGTGAAAACCCTACCAGTGCACTTGTGATGCCAGAGACTAACCAAGTACAATGCAGACTTGTGGAAGTCAGGTTCTAATTGTGCCACCATGTGCAGTTACCTAACCTTTATGTGTGGAGGGCTTGTTTCCACAACATGAACTCAGAAAGGTAATAGATTCTGTGACAACTACAATGTACAACCATGCAATCAAGTAAGTTTTCGATGGGAGAAAAAATTTGAAACTCTACCTCCTGCCCTTTGAAAAGTTTTTCTACTCAATCCACTGGACTTTCGCTCTATTCACTTTCTGCCCTCTTATTTAGCTAGCAGCACATCTAGGGGTACCCTGTTTTACAAATTAGGAGTAACTGCCAAGATCATAGTTAAAAGGTGAATTTGGAGCTTTCCTCTCAGCTCCTAGGTGAACGTTTATGTTAGTGCCAAACATAGAAGGTGTATTAGCTATAAATTGCAAGTGAAGAAGAAATCCACTTGAGCATGGCAGCCCTGGGAACACAGAGTGGGGCTCCTCAGACAAACTAAAGAGTTAGCATCCAAAAAGGCCTGTTCTTCCAGGGTTGTGGTAGACCACTGCAGGGGACTTCTTCACAACAAGAACTCAGTCATAATGATATCTTCTTACAGAGTCTCAGCCCTATTAGGCTTCTAACAAAGTGTCTACACTTAAACATGGAACCACTCTCCCACCCTGTAGGGTGAACATGGGGCTTTGAGCTTCCCTCTCGCCTTGTTCATAGAGAAAGAACCAGGAAAGCAAGCCAAGTGATTGGCTTATAGGATAGCTGCCAGCCATTAAAAGCTTAAAACTTCTTCAAAAGCTAATACAAACATCACACCATTTGTTCCAGTCATAAACCACAGTTAGGCACATAATAGTTAAAACCTTGAAGACCTTAGCTAGTTCCATCTGTGTTTCCTTGGGTACAACCACTCTGAGACTCGACTCTCTTTTTTTATAGTATCAGGGGCCATGGGTATCGATCAGGTTGGCATGTGAAAACCACCTAGATAACATATTACGGCGTGCAGCTCCAGTAAAGAAACAAGCTTGCCCAAGGTCATCAATGCAGCCAGTCCAAACCCTCTTCTAAACATGATGCCTGCTACTAAGTCACACAGAGTTAGCAGCAGGGCAAGAAAGTGCAGAACACTTGCTTCGAGTCCAGGAAAAACCTTTGACTCCAGGAAAATTTTACCTACCCTTCAACCTCCAAAATGCCTTTGGGCTGCTCCCAGCCCACATCCAGTAAAGAGGCTTGTGCAGTACAAGGAGGGCCCATGGGTGGCTGTGTCAGTAGTTGTCATTTGTCCTGACCTCAGTTCTGACAGCTCTGCATCTACTCCAATGGAATCCAAAGCAGACCGCAAATGAACGGTGTCGCTTCACAGTGTGCGAATTGCCCTCCTTTTCTTTTGTGTAAAAGTCACCAGATGAAGTTGACTTTTTGTTTTGTTTTTATGTGCTTTTAAATTACATGGCCATGATATTTTTTAGCTGATTGGCAGAAGGTGCCTGTGATCTGAGGATGACGTTGATTTTTATTTCAGTTCATTTATGCAGGAGGTTTGGATCCACGACCTTGCCTTGTGTAGTGTGCATTGATTTCTAGCTTTGGCTGGTGGATATGATTGCTAGATTTGCCTGCCAGGAAGCTGTGGGTTCCACAGTGACTCTTGCTGTGGTATGAAGTCAGAGAACAGTGTGGTACAGTTGCACTGTGTAGCTCTTGGTGAACAAGTTAAAAGGGAGGTTTCTATCCTTGACACCACTGATGCTCAGGGCCGGGTCATGCCATACCTGGGGTGAAAGGACTCTCCTGTGTGTTCAGGGCTTTGGAGAAACAGCCTGATATCTACTTACTATCTGCAAATAGCATACCCCCACTACTCAACTACGAATACATCTAGGGTTTGCCGATGTCCCTGGTGAGAGTTGTAATACAGAACTAAGAAGCACTGTGTTAGACATTTGGATCCCCAGCTTCTGTAGGTTGCCGAAAGACTATGGATTTTAGTGTCCCAAGATAGCAATGCATGGAGGCGGAGGAGGAAAGTGCTCACGATGGAATCCCTTTCATGGAAAACATAAACTAAATAAATAGGCTGCACAAAGTTGCATAGCTGGCCTTAAAGCCCCAAAACCACATAACAACAACAAAGAAAAAAAAATAGAACAATTAATTCCAGATTTTTGTAAAAACAATTTTGAACATCCAGAAGTCTATTGGGCTTTGTTTTTTACTGTTTGAAAAAGCACACGCTGAATAACATCTTGCACCAAGCCTCACATCCCAAACCCAGCACTCCATATACTGTCTTCCTTGACTATAGAAATAAATGTCAAAAAAAGGGGTGGTACTCAGAATAGGTAGAATTCTTGATGGTTTCATGGGAACTATGTGGTTCACACTCTTTTTTACCAAGCAATTTAGAAGCCTACAGTGCTCAAACTCCTCCTCCTTTCCCTAGGAGGGCTGAAATGAGGTCGAAGGAATATGGTCCAGGAAGCTGATCTTCCAACAGTCAGCACTGTCCTGCAGCGTTTTGATGACCGCTCTGTCACTGCCACGGTGACTATATACACCCATGCTGTGTTTCTTTATGAGGTGGTATATGTTTCTGTGTATGTAGAGTACACGTCTGTGTTTCTATACCTTTGTCTATGTGTAAGCCTATAGTTCAATGTATGTCTGTGTTTGTCTACATAGATGTGTCTGTTAGTGTGTGCTCCTGTGTATGTCTCTGTATGTTAGTGTGGTTGAGGCTGGAGTGTGGTAGTTGTGGAAGAGCCTTGCAATCTCTTTTTTTCCAGCACGGGAAGGTGGCAGCTAGGAACTGTCCTGCATTGCAGAGAAGAAGATAACATGGTTTTATGCAGCAGGTTTCAGATAGGTTTTGCTTTGAATCTGCAAAGTTCATTCAAATAAAAACATAAAAAAATTAGTAGCTTGTGATGTTATCCTGGTTAAAACCAAAAACATCTGTATAGCATGTCTTCTCTTGTGTTTCACATGGCATCAGACACTTCCCCACCCACCAGTCCCCCTCCCAATACTTTGTGAGCCAAAAATTTAGTGCCAGGACTCTCTGCCATTACAGAATTGTCAGTCACTGGACCACAGGCATGCCATTTGTGCTACTAATTTTTTCAGTCCAAGTGTACCGACATTAGCATTGCTGAGGACCAGAATGAGAGGAGATAGGAGGAGCAAGGTTTGTTACTGCTTTTTCTACTGGCTTATCACTGGAGGCTAACTGAAGTGAGAGGCATCTGGATTCATAAGAAGCTACTTTCTGGTGATACTTTGCATTGGGAGCCTCCCTGATTGATGTGACACTAACCTCCCTCATGGTAGACCAAGGAACTTTCGCCTTTGTCCCTGGGGGATGGAGCTGAAAGTTGGTGATTAGTTTCTGTCACTGGCAAGAACAGCGGGAGATAGGATGGAAATACAGCTGCTAGGTCTTTAGGACAAGGAAGAGGACAGCTAGCTCTCAGGATAGTGGTCTCCCTTTCTCTGTGTCTGTCATGCTTGAAAGTCAGGCCACAACAACCATATCCTTTAACATTGCATTCTGAGTACAGGACCATATTTCTTTGTCTGGCATGGATTTGACTCAGAAGTATATCTGAGTCCCTGCAAAGGACTCTTTTTCATTCCTAGCCAGAGAAGCACCTACCCGGTCCTAGTGTAATTCTTAAATTAATAAGTGTGTTTAGTTCAAGAGATCAGTAACAGGGAATGGAACCTTGGTGGTTACATTAATAAATGAATGGATATATGTAGACAAGGTTCTAGCACATGAACCTCTGGGGAACATATTTAACCATCACCAAGTGTTGCTCTGTTCTTTAACAATTAAACTTTATTATACAACCCAACTAGCTTACACAAGAAGGAAAAAAGGTTAAAGGGACAAAAGAGTGAACCTTCCAGTATCTGTTCCACGGGGCGGGTCCTTAGGTGTCTCTCTGGCCCGCGTGCTGGTCCGGCCTGTCCGCTGCTCCACACACGTTCAAGTCCGGGCTGAACTTGTTGTTCTCTCCTCCTACCTGCCTGAGTCACATGAGAAGGGTGGTCTCCTTCTCCCGTTGAGGGTCAATTAAAAAAACAATAGTCCAGTTGGGGCTTCCAGGTCTGCTTCCTAAATTCCAGGCCCAAGATAGCTCCACTCAGTCTGTCACAAGATATTCATGGGGTGCCCCAAGGATAAAGCCCGCCAAGATTGCTTCCACCTGTAACAAAGCTTAATCTTTCCCACAACTAAGACATGGAGAATTCTGACTAGACTTTAAAGTTGAGAATAGGGAAGGATGGGGTTTATTCTCAAGTTTTCATTTGAGTGGGAATATGTAAATACACTATTACCACAGTAAATGAGGATTAGAAAAAAAGGAAGATCCTGAGAGGGAGAGGCAGAAAGTTAGATTTTAGGACTTGAGTTGGAAGTCTAATGATATTGTAAGCTTGAAAGTTGTGGAGAGTGGAAGACCCGAAGATACTAATAATTGGTAATTCAGAGTATGGTGAGATCTCGTGTGGGATTCCCGTAGATGCTGGTCTTATACAGTGTATTATAGACTTGATTTGGGGTTTAAGGCTTGGTTAGATTTTACTGCTAGAGAGACTTCCTTCTAGAAGCCACCATCTATGGTAGGAGTAGCTCTCCAGGATGAAACTGTAATACCCACAGCAGGCAGGGCATAGGGAGGACAAAGCCTCCTCTCTCGAAGGCTTTGGAGGCTGGCCGGTATAATAAAAGAGGAAGTAAGCACTGAACCTGGAAATTTCACAGTCTGTAAGCACCAACTTTTCTATAATGCAAACATAAAGAACAGCAAGGAAACAAAACTACAGCACTAAGGTAAGTGCTGGGCATGCTGAGTCTGTGCCAAGTAGTCATGAGTAGCTGGGCTGTGAGCTGCCTTCTTCAGTACTGCATCCTCAGATCCAGAGAGAGCATCTGATCCCTAATGGTCTGCTATGGGAGCTATCAAAGGTCTGTCGAGGAAGGGGAATCGGTTAAGGAGAAATTCTGCAAGCACTCATTGGCCTGTGGGACAGGACAGTGATACTGTCTTCGGTAGACACTAGGAAGATGAGAAGGATCAAGCAAATCCAGTTTGGGAAGAAAGAGGATACGTTTCCTTCCCAAACAGGTAGTTTTAAAGTGTTGTGTGAGTTGTTACAGTTAGAGCCTGGGCTCTGGCAGCCCTGAGATGCCAAGTCAGGAGTTAGCAGTAGTGAAAAGCTGAGAAAGGAGGTTTACTCAGTGTGGTCATGTTGGGAAAAGTAAAGTAACAAGGTGGTAAGAGATCCCCTCCCACTGCATTCTATCTTTGGGCTAATAACATGAAGACTTATTTAAACAGAAGGTGAGGAGTGTGCATAACTAAGCAGTTATCCTTGAGCTGTGGTTCTTCCTTCTCTGACTCATCTCCATCTTGCCTCTGGTATCTCCTGGAAGGTGGTCTGACAAGGTGTTAGAATTGTATGAGATCTCTTCCTGAGAGATAAGTTCCTCCTCTGACTAGCACCAGGTTTACCCGTTTACTTCTCCCAGCATGAGACTCTTGGGGGGAAATTACAACTCCTCTGGAACCATTTTTTTTTAAGAACCCTGGTAGGAGAAGAGAGCAAGCAGGCTTCAGAATATCTTTGCTCCTATCTGGAGGCTTGAAAAATGGATAGTACAGAATTCATTCGCAAATGTTAATTGCAGCTGGAAGAGTGTACTGATTATGTCTGTTAAAGCTTTTGATGAACTATGGTAGAAACTCTCAGTAGAGAGACAATTGCCAAGCCGTGGTTCATAGAGAGGAGCAGAGTCAATGCCTCAGACACAATGGTTTAAACCTCAGGTGGAAGTCGAGGATGGAGGGAGCTGCAGGGAAAGCTAGAAATGGGGTGTGGACTCTGGAAAGAGGAAAACCCACCGAGTAATGCCATCATCTGGAGCAGGCTTGCCAGCAACATTTGGATGCTACTTTTTAATCTACGAGAGAAGCATGACTAATGGTGGTGGGTTATCATTAGTGAGATGTGTCCTGGCTGGGGGGAATGTGAGCCGGGACATAAAGGACCCAGGTTACAGGGATTTTCCAGCTTGTAAGCCTTCCTATCAATCGACTTCAAAGTCTCCTCATGAAGATAAGAGTCACTGGCAGATAACACCTTTCACTGTGTTCATGTCTCTCTCTGAGGAACTCAGATAGAGATGATTGCTGGGACACTTTGCCTCCAAGTGCTCACCTGTGAGAATGCTTGTGCTCAAGAGAAAGCACGTATGGTTGCATCTGTAAGAATACTCCCTCTCTTGTCTGCTCAGTTTCTTTCTGTAGGGCTAAGGCTCTGTTTTTGCTGACTTGTGCACAGACACCAAGAAGCACCCTAGCTTATTAGCAAACTTGTACCCTCACCAGAAAATGAAATCTGAGGACATGGGACAGTAGGCCCTCCTGATATGCAACTAGTTGACAACTGAAATCACTCAGGGCTGAAGAGACCTGCCAAATCCAGTTCTGCTTGTCTCCTCTTGTTGCTCAAACAGGTAGTTTTGTAAATGAGCAAGTTTTGTGCCCTTCCTGGGGGACCAGACGCAGCTCCTGTCTATCAGTCCTCAACACACACAGGGAGGAAAAGCTACTATCTCAGGTAATCCTTGGAGGGAGCAATGCAAGCCTGTTTTGATGAACTTTATAATTGCCTTACACCATAATTTTTTGCTTATTGAGATGGGTCAACAGTTACTCAAGATCTGTGATGCTCTAAGTTCTTAGATTCTTGAGTACGACCAAAAAAAAAAAAAAAAAAAAAAAAAAAAAAATCATCAAAACTACTGTACAACCAGTTTTAGCAAGCATGGCACAGCCTGCTTGAGCTAGGGGCTGGTTAGCAGGAGTTAGAAGTTTAGGGCTGTAAAAAATGGTTCCTGTCTTCTTTTTATTACAACTCAGCTAGTAACAACTGTGTAGGCGGCAGGAGATCAGAAATAAATGTCTGACTTGGATTTTGCACAATTGGGTTCCGCTCCAAAGCGCTCTGCCTGCCCGCTGACCCAGCTCAGGTTTTACAGGGACAGCAAATGGGTATAGTTTGGGAAATCTCAGCCTAGCCTCCCCTGGAACTTGCAGGTTTTCAGGTCGCTGCTGATTAGAAGGCCGCCAGCTGTTCTGCTTTCCGATTCAATTCTGAGAACACTACAAAAACTTCATCTAGTTTCTTCTCTTTTCTTCCCCGGGGGCATTTGCTTCTTTGATTCCTTCTCCTCCCTCCTCTTTCTCTTTCTCTTGTTTTTACAGTCTCCTGGTAATGACTAATTGGCTGTGTTTCCCAACTTTTTTATGTTTCTCTTGCTCTTGTTACAAGCGGTACTAACCCCGTGATATCCACAGGGACCTATAGGCAGCCAACATTTCCAAATGATATACAGCGTTTCCCTTTCTTTCAAAGTGTAAAACATTTACAAGGAAATGTACAAATGTATTAGGCACATTTCCCGGGACAGTCATTAGCACGCCTCTCCGCGCCGGGGTGCGTTGGCCCTCCCCCACCTCCCGCCACGGTCCCCTCTGGAGCGCGCGTTTCCGCGTGCCAGCGGGGCGGCCCGCGAGACCGCAATTGCTCTGGCCGGGATTGACGAGCCTCGGATGCCCATTTACTACGCGCGGCAGCCACTCTGGAGCCGCGGCACATCTGGATGGAGTCAGCCGCCGAGCGCCAGGGGCCAGCGCAGCGCGGCGGCGAGCGTGAGGGAGGCCGGCGCCCGGGCCGCCTCCGCGCTGCCCCGGTGCGCCGGGGCTGGATTTCCTGATGTAAACAGAGTGGCCCTGCAGGAACACAGCCGCTCCGCTCCCGGTGTCACTGAGCGTGCTTTATCTGCTCAGGGTCAGCATTGGGACTTAGGAAAAACAGAAGCGTTGCTTTGAATTTAAACAGCTCCAAAGCCACAGCCCATCTCTGGTGGGCGGGGGAGGGGAGGCCTGGCAACCCAGCTCCGGCCTTTGTGTTTACTTGTTCCAGTTTCTGGTAATTTGGGGGCTAATTTCATTACCTACAGCAGAATTGGAAACAAGATGCTTTTTCTGTTCGCGACGCTATGGGCATGTGTGAATCTCTATGCAGAAGCTGTGACGTGCCAGCTCACCAGCGATCCCCCAAACCCCGTGCCTCCTGGGGCGATCTCTAAGGCGTGGTCTTGATTTGGGGCCTGCCGGGTTTACGGAGCTGTGGGATCCAGTCCTGTGAGGCTGAGCTCTTAAAAACCTTTCCCTAAGTAGAAACGAGCCAAGTATGAAACCGTGACAAAGGCGTTTTGACATGGCCGGTGGAGAAGGAAAATTCAAAATGATGGCAGAACCTGTATTGTCATCACCGATAATTAAAATGAAATGTAGATAGATAAGTTTCCAGTTCAACAACAAGCCACTTTAACAGCCCCGTCTAGAAACTTCTACTGACGGAATCATCCTGGGATACCAGCAGAACTTTCCTAACAACAGTCAAGCAGGGACTGGTTTTTCACAAGTCTTTAAAGGGAAACCCGAAGGAGGGGGTAGTGTGCATGCCTCTGAGGGCTGGTTGGGAGGATAGAAGTGGAGTGTAGGCTGGCTTGGAAGGCCCTGGGGCCCTGGGGGAGGAGGCTTTCAGGGTTGCAGCTTCCTGTGACTTCCTGTGATATGTGCCAGGGTGTTCTGAGTCCTGCTCGGGATTGCAGGGACACCTTGCCTTGGAAAGAACCCCTGTGTGTCACTGCACCAGAGCCATCTCTGTAATTAAATAAACACTAAACGCCCACAGTCGTACATCGCGTACAATGGGACTCACCTATGAATGGGTTTGAAGAACTTGTGTCCTTTCTTCCCACAGGCTGTATTTTGATGAATTTGCTACAAGTTGAGTCTATAGTGATGGGAAAAAAAAATTTGGGTTTGACTAGGCAAATTGGCTGTTAGCTGCTCTTCTTGATACAGAAGCAGGATAAAAATGAGTGTCAATGAGGTCGGTTAGAGCAACACCCCTTCCCTCAGAGCAAATATACACCTGGCCTTACAGTATCTGAGGAAGAGGCGGAGTCCGAATGACCTAGAGTTACTGTTGGTGGCTTAAGTGGTTGTCCCAGCCCGGTGGAGATGCCCCAACAAGGCAAGGTGGTCATCTCTAGTAACTCTTAGCACCCTGGAGACAGAGGCAGTAGCCGCGAATCTAGCTAGTTGCGGGGCAAACTGGAGAGCAAGATGCCGGCCCAGGAAACAAGAGCAGAAAGCAAGTAAGCATATCAGTATCCGAGCCAAATATTGTGAATGTGGCCCAGGTACTTGGCCTATAAAAATGTTTAAAGCGATTTGACTTTATCTCTGGTATTGAATAGTCTCCTTCTAATGCAGTGTGTGTGTGTGTGTGTGTGTGTGTGTGTGTGTGTGTGTGTGTGTGTGTGTGTTTTAATTTCTTCACTAATTATCTCATCAGCATTTTGTAATTTTCAGTAGAGTTCTTGGGCATGCTTCGCTAAATGTTTAAGCAGTTTTCTTTTTTGTGTTCTAGATGGTAATTTGATTTTTATTTCAGTCACTGAATGTTCATCTTTGGGAGAATTGCAAGTGACTTTTGTAGACTGGTCTTGCACCTGTAGTCTTATTAAACTTATTTTATTCTGGGAGTTTTCTGTGTAGATTCGTCTGGATAATCTACATAAGAAATGCATAATCTGATTCTACAGTTTTATATTCCTTTCTTTTGATATATATGCCTGTTACTACTTTATCTTTCTTTTTCAGTAGCTAGTACTTTTAGAATTGTGCTGAATAAGAGTGGGCAGAATGTCAGTGTGTCCCCATCTTGGTGAAAAAATAAAGAGTTTTTTGGTACTAAGTATTATATGAAGGGCCAGTGAGATGGCAAAGTGCATTTGCTGCCAAGCTTGAATACCTGAATTTAGTTGTGGTACAGGGACTCATGGGTATGTGTTCACACACACAGAGTAAACAAGTAAAATGTAAGAGGAAATTTTTAAAAACATATGACATCAGGTTGTGAGGTTTTTTGTAGGGACTGTTTTTTGTCAAGTAATATCCTTCCATTCCTAATTCCTACTTTCATCATGAATGGTTTTGAGGTTTCTTTTTTCAAATGCTTTCTCAGCATCAATTAATGAAGCTTTTCTTATTGGCTTGTTGCATAGATAGAATACATCAGCCACATTTCAAAGGCTGAGGTAACTAACTTTTCATATTTCAGTTGGCCATAGCTTATAAGTATTTATTTAGTTGATGTAATTTGCTAATGTTTTATTGAGGATTTTGGACTCTACTTTATTATTTCTGTATGTATTTCTTTCCTTCCCCTTTCTCTGTCTTTGTGTAAACATGCTTGCATTATCATGTGAATTCAGAAGTATTCCTTTCTCTTTCATTATTGGGAAAAGAATCTGGTAGCTTAGTTTTAAATTTTCTTTAACATTTTGGTAGAAATCTTTAGTCCAGTAAAAGCATTGGTCTTAGAAACTACTTTTTTGGTAGTTCCTTAATTATCAATCTAATGACTTTAATGGTAACAGAACAATTTTGATAACAATTTTTATGTCAGTTGAGTTTGCGTAGCATTTGGTTTTAAGTTTAAGGATTTGTGAAGCCATAATGTCCCCTTATTACCTTATAGAGATAGTAGGGTCAGCAGAAAGACCTCCAATTCATTATTAATAAATTTCTATTGCCGTTCTTTTTAATTTTTGTCAATATATAATATATAATTATATTTTATCAATATATTATTTATAATTACAATATATAATTTTTAGTGCAATGTGTTTCCTTACCGCCTTTTTAATTGCGCTCTACTTCTCCTGATAAACACTCTTCCTCATGTACTTTCATGTACCTTGTTTTCACCTCAGATTTTCTTTTGGACATCATTTTTAACTCATAAGTGATTTAGAAATTAATTTGGAGATATCCTGATGTTGCTGTTATTCATTTGAGGTTTTATTTTATTGTGACCAAGAAGTGTGTCATTTTTAATATGTGTAAGTTTGTTGTTCTTTGTTTTACCCAACAGAAGTAATCATTCCAGGCACACTTGAAAAGAATTTTCTATCTTTTTTTGTTTGTTTGTTTGTTTTTAGAGACAGGGTCTCTCTGTGTAGCCTTGGCTGTCCTAGACTCTCTTTGTATACTAGGCTGGCCTCGAAGTCACAGCTATCCGCCTGCCTCCGCCTGTGAGTGCTAGGATTAAAGATGTGCACCACCACGCCCGGCAGAATCTTCAATCTCAATGTCATGTGGCATGCTCTGTACAGGTCAGTTAGGTCCTGCTGGTCAACATCATTGCTCAGGTCCTCTGTTTTCTAGATTTCTGTCTTGAAGTGATATCTCTCATTGATATGGGACTGCTGAAACCATCAACTATAGTCTTGTAGATTTGTCTATTTCTTTCCGTTGCTTCTTGTATTTTGAAATTTCTTTATTTGCTACCTAATCACAATATTTTACTGAGAGAGATCATCTCTATTTCTATAATTTTCTTGTTTTCAATACAAATAGAGTTACAATTGGTGGGTAAAATCACTATTTAATTGAAACATCTATTTCCAGTCTTCTGCATTTAATATGCCTATGTCATTGTATAAGAAAAGCAAACAGCATTTAGTTGGTAATGTTTCTTTATGTATTCTGTTAACTTATATTTATGATGATGATTAGAATATTTAGAAAATTTACATTCAGTTGACTTACAAGTTATTAAATTCCCATTTTTATTGTTTTTCTCTGTGATTTTTTTCTTCCTTTTCTATGGGTTACTTGATACTGTTTTAGGAGTCCCATTTAACTTACTATTAGCATATTAGCATGTATCAATTCAATTCCTTTTGAATTCCT
This sequence comes from Acomys russatus, assembly GCF_903995435.1. Lineage (NCBI taxonomy): Eukaryota > Metazoa > Chordata > Mammalia > Rodentia > Muridae > Acomys > Acomys russatus. The sequence continues at coordinate 439,973 of NC_067144.1, read as the reverse complement.
TGAACTTCCACCTTTAAGTACCATTTTTCTTATGAGTCAGAACATATTATGATTTTTATTCTATTACTCATGGTTTATAAAAAGTAAAAAGAACAAAACAATCTTTTGTGTGTGTTTGTTCATGTATATTCTTTCTTTCTTCTATTGTTCTTTTTCTCTTTGCTTTATTTGGGAATATTTAAGAGTACGTCTTATTTTGAATCTTTCTTCTATTATTCTTTTTCTCTTTGCTTTATTTGGGAATATTTAAGAGTACGTCTTCTTTTGAATTATCCCAGGAATTATTTCTATAATTGCATGCACCAGGAAAAGAACAATTTTTCACTTTATTCTAGGATAGTTTTTGCTGGATATAGAATTTAGACTGATCATTTGTTGTTGTTACTTTAAAAAATATTAGTATTTGTTTAACTTTTTAAATATAGGTTTTGCATGGCTTGATGCAGTTTCACACACTCAGGCATTTCGTTCTTTCATACTCTAAAGATATGAGTGTTGAACTTTCTGTCTCAGAGATGCTTAAATAATATTCTACTCAGTTTTTAGGACCCTGGGATTTCTTTGCTGCTCCCGTAGGATAGATCTTGTTCTGATGAGTCCTAACTAACACTCATCTTTATCTTTAATCTCCCCCCAAGCCTGTGAAATATGTTTTTATACTTGTCAGTATGTTTCCAGTTCTATAGATTTTATTTGGAATTTAAAATAGCAATGATTTTCTGAAATTTACTTTTTCCTTTATGTTAAGAGAATTTTTAATGATTGTGTAACGTTTTTGTGGCAGCTCCTGCTTCTGACACTGATGTTTTTTCCTTGTCAGCACCTGTATTAACAGGCATTATCATGTGTGCCTTCATGTTTTCGTCTTCTTGATTATTGGTAAGAGTGGTGATTTTCACTTATAGACTGGGCATTTTATATATAATGTTAGGAATCTCTGAGCTCTAAGTGCTTACATATTTTATCAGGTAGTCAATCCATATAGACTTAACACAATCCTAAGTGGTTCTGTGGACTGAGTTTCTCATTGCAATTTAATTATCAGTCTTTGCTGTGCTGTTTTTTGCCTTCTTGATTCTTCTGGTTTACCAGGATGCACTAGGCTCCTGTTGGGATAGACTGAGGACTGGAAGTGGAAATCAAATTCACTTGGTGGGAGAGAGGCACGGTGGGATGTGCATCTGTGCTGCAGCACTACAGGCATCTCCTGCACAGGCTGGAGAGCCCAAGCCCTTTGCAGCAGTGTATCTCTCACTAGTTACTTCTGTGTCTCTAGTCCTTGATTTTGTCTGTCTGTACAGAGAAAGATCTGTGCTAGGCTCAGTAGAAAGGAACCCCTGCCTCTATAGATCACTGAATTCGCGTGAGGTTCTTGTCAGGGCCTGCTGATATTGTTGGAAATGAGCCCACTTAGATGACCACCGCCTTGTGCTGGTGTTCTTATTCTTTTGGAGAGTGAGCCCTATCAAGTGTTATCCTCTTGGGCCTTGGGCTCACCTGTGTTCCTCTCACCGCCTATGCATAGTCTTCCAAGGCCAACTTTGAGCTGCCTCTGGGTTTGTAGTTGTATTGGAGTGGACAACAGAGCAAAGCCTTCTCTCCATCTTGTTCTTCCACATGGCTTTTAGCTTGGTTCCTCCTCAGGAAAGTCATTGATTCTTCTGGGTGTCCTGTCACTCAGTAAAGATAATAGCCTGGCCTTGAATTTCTACTTGGTACATCAATTTGGATCCTGCATCTATGCATCAGCCTTGCACTCATGACCTTGGAAAGTATATCCTCTGTGATTCTGAAGCCAGATGACCACTGCCCAGTGTCTTAGGCTAGCTAAGCTTCATTACTGCTACTAAGTATGGTTATTCCAGCGAAACCTTCATTCCCTTAGGATTATGCTTTGGATAGTTAATTATTTGGTCCTTATCCCAAGGTCTGTTGTGAGGACTCTCTATTAGTTAACTTAGGTGTACTGCTTGATATATTGAAATAGCTTAATAAATGCTACTAATTACTATAATTGTGTAAATTTTCTTGCAAAGTGTAATATAGATATGTTATCTATGTCCCATATCAACCACTTACTAAACATTCAGGAAGCTTTCTTCTTATTTTAGGAACAAATGAAAGTTAAAATCCTAACTATGGAAGTCACTATGGAGGTTCCTAAATAAAACTAAAAATAGAACTGCCATATGACCTTACTGAAGCACATAGGACTCTCTAAGTCAGCATACTTCTGAGATACTTGCTCATCTGTCTGACAGCAACATCCATCTGAACAGCATCCATTTGTTGTTCACAATAACTAAATTAGGGACCAACAAATGGATTGATAAGGAAAATGTATTATGTATACAGAATGGAATTTTACTTAGTCATAAAGAAGAATGAAATTATGTCAAGAAAATGACAGGAAGGGTCACCATGTTAATCAAAATAAGGCATCTTATGGCAGGATGACACTGCCTGATAAGCTTGACAATCTTGGTTCATCTTTGGCATGTGGCACCCCAAATAATAAATAAATTAAGTAAAAAGTAGTTAGATGAAGTAGACAAAGTAGATGGTCTGTATGACAAAGTAGATGGTAGAGGAGGATTATGTAGGAAGAGAAAAGCATCTGAAAGGGGGGGAGGGAAAGAAGAGAGGGTAATAGGAGAAGAAAAATTAAACATTTTTTTTTCAGCCATGGAATCTAGATTTAAATAGACAGGACATGAAGGCAGAGGGTAACTGTTTGGGAGGGCTGCTGAAGTCCAATGTACTTTTGGGTGCCCAGTGGACCAGCCATAGAGGCTAAGCACTCTGAGTCTGGTATAAGTAGGAAAGAACATTCAGGAGGGTTGAGAGAGTACTAACAGAAAAGGCATTTCATCATTTCGTTGTGAAGAAACACGGAAGTGGAGGTAGAAGGCATAGTTTCCTCAAGGGGAATGATAGAAGAATCAGGTTATGTGGCAATACTGCTCTCCACTTACTTCCTGGGCATGGCTCTCTGTCACAGGTGGGGGCTACAGAAAGCAGTGGCTGATTTTGTGCTCAACTGGTCGCTGAGCTTTGGATCTTCTGTTTGGAACAATACAGAGAAACTTTATGTGCCAATTTGGAAAACAAAGGTTTTGAACTGTTGGGAATGAAACAGAGTATGAAGGGTACAATATTCTGTTTTATTTGTCATTCTAAGTAATATTATTTCAAGTTTTAGGATAGCAGCAATGTAAACCCCACCCATGGGAATAGGAATTTGGCTTATGCTATTAATTGATTCAGGGAAGTATATTTGGACTTTATTGCACTGTTGGCTTGCTCAATGTTCAGGCATTTTTAATAGTGACAGAAACGTATTTCTTGGCAGCTTGCTTTGCTTCCTAGTTACAGTTTTATTTTGGTATAATGACAAGTAGTCTAGAGGAGCAGGGCTGGTTCTCAAAAGAGAGTCATTTAACCTGTGTTTTCTTGCCAATGGTTTTCCTGAAAATATAGGTATTTTGAGACTTACTATAGTTTTCCAGTAGCTCAATATAGTACTTTAAAAGGGAGTCATTTCAAAGCAAACTGCTTTCCAAAACAATAATGGTGAAGACCCTCTTTGCTACCTAATGAAGGAACTGAAGAGAACTGAATGGTTGGGTCGTAACTATTCCTTCTGATAACTGCTATAGAGGTTTTAGTCACACAGAAGTCTTGGGATATACGTGAGATTCACAGTTGTACAACATGCAAATTAACATATTTTACTTTATGTACATTTTCTGACTGTTCTCTAAAAGATGGAACCAATCAGAACTCACAGTTATCAGACTATGCAGTGGTCCATGGAACCTGTGAGAAGTGCCATGCACTACACACATGCATTAGGTCTCCAGTTTGTCTTAGAGATCTATTTTCTTAAGCAACAATAACAAAGCCAACACTGGATTTATTCTATGAAATCATTCATTTTACTGTTTAAAACAATGTTCAGGTATGGAAAAAGAGCTTAGTAGATAAAAGTGCTTTCTGTCCATGTATGAAGATCTGGAGTCACCACAGCACCCCTGTGAAAAGCAAGCACTTGTGATGTCAGTGCCATGGGGTGGGAGACAGGAGCTTCTGCGAAGCTTGCTGGCCACTGGTCTACTTCTTCTCTCAGTGAGAGATCATGTCTCAAAAGGATAAGGTGGAAAGTTATAGAGCAGTGCAACCAACATTCTCCTCTGGCCTCCACAGGATTGCATGCCCACCACACAGGTACGCATGCACATCACACATATGTATATAAGCCCCACTCATAGGTATTCAGAATAAGAAAGTTAGTTATTGAAAACTGAATGAAAAATAAATAAAAAGGAAAGGGTTAGAATGCTTCTTGATATGGTGGAGGAGAACATTTATTATAGATACATGGGAGAGCATAGCCAGAGGCAGGCAGGGACATCTGGGAGAGTCCAGTGTAATCATGACCAGGCGGAGGGGGACATGTTGGGAGAACAGGAGGAAAAGGGAGAGGAGACAGAGAGGAATCAGGTGCAGCAGCCAGGAGACCCAAAGCACAAAGAGCCAAAAACCAACATGGTTGAATTAAATAGGGAAGAGCAGCCTAGCTCCCTGGGCTGGAGAGTTCAGCGTAGGGTCTGTAAATACAATCCCCAGAAGGGCCCTATAACAAGTAGGACCTGAGGGATGAAGGGAGAACCTAGTGAAAGGTCTGCTTTGACATGTTAAATAGGCACCTCAGTTAACCATTTGTTCCAGGGTGTGAAACCTAACAGAAACTTTATATAATATAGATACATTTTCTTTAAAAACTCAACATTGGGCTGGGCATGGTGGCGCACGTCTTTAATCCCAGCACTCGGGAGGCAGAGGCGGGTGGATCGCTGTGAGTTCGAGGCCAGCCTGGTCTACAAAGTGAGTCCAGGACAGCCAAGGCTGCACAGAGAAACCTTGTTTAAAAAAAAAAAAACAAAACAAAAACCCCAAAAAACTCAACATTGGAGATGTTTGTTGCATAGCTGTTAACTTTTTTCAGTAGAAAATCAAAGGCCTTGACTATATAGTTTCTGTCTTCCAAAAAAGGTATTGTGCAGACTAGTGCTGTCAAGAGCAGTTCATTCACCAGGCACACAGTAAAAGCAGGAGTGACCCAAAGCATCTGTTTGATAAGCATTGAAGCATCACAAGCTTCAGGTTCAACCAGGTCAGATAGATGTGGGAGCACTCACAAAGTCCCAGTGAGATACATGCCACAGCATACCCAAAACGTGAAGATATCAAATGGCCACCTTCTGGGTTCAGCTTTGTTCATAGATAATTATGTTTTTCTTGTAATCACCAAGGGCTCAGTGCAAAACCAATGAAAATCTCCCTTTTATATTATGTATGGAGGAGGCTCACTGCTCCTCCTCCTCCTTTTATTCCTCCATCTCTTTCCCCTTCTTTTCTTCATTGTCATCCTTGTCCTCCTGGTTCTAGAGATGGAACCAGAGCTTCACTGAGCTGTACTCTCCCATCCCCTAGGATTGATTTTTCCCTCCTCAGGAATATTGATGTGATCCAAAATTATTCAGAACATGATACATGTATGTGTTCATGCCTCCCCTGTAATTTATAAAGGAGTGAAAAACACCTAAATGACAATGAAGGCAGTCAAGTAAGATTGTATGGAAGATTGTTATGTGTCATTGAAGCAAATTTTCTTTTACACTATCAATAGGTTCATTTACATTTTTTATCTTCCTCCTATTAAACCAGGCAAGAGAATATAAGACAGAAATCACCTATGTACAAATACAGTATTCCAAATTCACTTGGGAAGCAAGCTTAAGCTAAAAAGGAAGTAGCTTTTTATGATTAGTGAGCTATGTTATTCCTTTTCCAAACATACTGGGATTATTACATGACTTTTAAAGTCAGTGAACAATTGACATACTATTGCTTCCTGAAAAAAAATCAGAAAGTGCAAACCAGAAAGTAACAGTTTAATGGAAATAGTGATCAAGTAAATAAAATATGAACACTTTCAAACCCAGCACAGAAAAGGATAGTGTGTGTTATATTTCCATATATTCTTCAAACATCCTATAAAATCTGCCCACAGACAGGAAAGAGTCTGGAAGATACCTGCCAAGCTCAGATCTTCAGCCTGGAGGCACAAGCACCATGCTGAGTGAGGCTCAGCTGGGGACATGGCGGAACCAGAGAGTCAGAAGTTTATTGTCTTCATTCCGTCTTTTCCTTACAGCTACTTCAACATACAGTGCAAGGTTTAGAGGTGAAACTTGGAGGTAAAATGAACTACAAATGCTCGAGTGTTCAGCATTTATCAGTTTCTGATAATCCAGACATAGAAGAAAAGGTTAATATGTGCAAGAAAAACATGGGTGCATCTTTTTTTTTTTTTTTTTTTTTTTTTTTTTTTTCCGAGACAGGGTTTCTCTGTGTATCTCCAGCTATCCTGAACTCATTTTGTAGACCAGGCTGGCTTTGAACTCACAGAGATCCGTCTGCTTCTGCCTCCCCAGTGCTGGGATGACAGGTGTGCATCACCATGCCCAGGTCATGGGTGCATCTTAAGTTGCACAGAAAAGTTAAGTTTGTTTTGAACAGTACATAAGAGCAGTATTCTAGCAGACAAAATGAGCTAATTGATAGGTCAGGGGAGAATGTTAAATCCTGCCTGCTGTATCAACCTGGTGTACCAAGTCAAATGTAGGGGAAAGATCTGATTGGGCCCTATGTCCTCACCTGCATCTGAAGGAGGCTTCTTGTCTGCTGGAGCCACTGAACTCTCCCCTATGTCGTTGCAGTCATCTATTACGTGAGGATAACTGCAGTAGCCATGCAATTAGTGCTTAGCCACTTTCTCATGCACTGTTACTGTAAGGTGCAGCCAGCGCTGCCAGGCTACATGCCAGGCCTGTGACAATTTGGGCCCCACTCAGGGAAGAAGTTGAATGGAAGCAGTCTGGCCCAGAGGAAACAGTATGGCTTTGATGCAGAAGAATACAAGACTAAGCCCTGGGTTTTCCTCAACAAGCAGCATGTGTGGGTAGCTGGTAACTTACGAAGGCTTTTATGCATGTGCACATCTGAACTGCAGCCTCTTCTGCCCCAGGATAGGAATTTAAGATGCATTTAGTAAGTCTTAATAAGAACTAAATGAGGCAGCAGGGCTAAATACTTCATAAGGTGTGTAATGGCATTATAAAGTTCCTGAGGTTGACCCATGCTCTACCTACAGCCAGCCATGGAGAGGCGAGGCTTCCTCTGACCTGGCTGATAACTAGGCAGTGCCACTCTCCTATCTGAGTCTGTGTCCTTACTGGACAAGAAACTTGAGTGCCATGCTTTCTTAGGGTGCTCTCCATCAGGGTTAGAGGCAGTTGTTTCAGGATTTTAGACATGTGTTCTCACTTTTTACTGCCTTTTCTTGATAATAAATTGTAAACAAACAAACAAACAAAAAAAACCCAACAAAACCAACCAAACAAAAAAACCTTCCTTGAAGTTTGCACCATGGGGCAAAGCAGTTAGCTTCCCCAAATCTCTTATTCTTTATCCTAAGTCAGGAGTTCTCAACCTGTGGATTTTGACTCCTATGGGGTCACATAACCCTTTTATAGGGGTTGCAGATCAGATATCCTGAATATCAGATACTTACATTACAAATCCTAACAGTAGCAAGACTACAGTTATGAAGTAACAAGAGAAGTAATTTTATGGTTGGGAGTCACCACAACATGAGGAACTTTTTTCAAGAGTCACAGCATTAGGCAGGCGCAGAACCGCTTTCCCAAGTGAGGATGGTGACCTTCATCTTAGAGTCTTCTGAGGTTGGCTCTGAACACAGGATGACCAAGAGCTTTCTGAGTTGTACCCTGAGAAGTACCAGCCTCTGCAGCTTCATTCCTATGCCTTCGTGTGCAGTGTCTTCACAGTCGTCAGTGGAGAAGGACCACTTGCCCTTGAAAGCTCATGCTTTATCTTCCTGGGACCTGGCTCAGAAATGTGAAAAAAACCAGGCTGAAATAGCTGCCACTGAAGGTTCCTCCCCTTTTCAATAGGATATCTTCAGGTGACCCTGACAGTAATTCATATTCTAGCTCTCTCAGTCTTCTTATAGAACCAAGGACTTGTGAGAAACATACAGGCTGAAGAGTTTTGGTCCCTGAACAAAGTACCTTTTCTTTGTGTCTCTGATTCCAAAAACACAGCACAGTTATAATAGCTGTGTTCTGTTCAGGAGAAAGGGAAGCAGACAAGAACTTGGGGGTCAATGATAAACTCATAGGTCCAAGGCCTGGGATCTTTGGGTCCAAGCATTGCCTCAGGCACATTTGCCCTTTCCACTTTGCAATGCCCCGATGTTTGGCAGCATATGGTTTAGTCAAGCAGCTCAGGCCTGGCAGCTGGACTCCGGGATCTGAAATTAAGGCGTCATTGCTCTCCAATCACATGATTTGCCATAGCAGGATAACATGCTTAGCTTTTTGGGTGTTCCATCACCTCAGATAATGATCATAATGGCACTCAAATGTGTGCGATAAATGAAAAATGTGAACTGTCTGGCGTGAAGCAGGTATTCAATAAAAATCCATCTACCTTACTTTGTAATCTTATCAGGATGTCTTTTCATAAACATTGTTCTTGAATTCTCATTATAGAGTAGTGCTTTCATTATTTATTGTATCCTTCTCTGTGGTGAGAAGTTGCTTGCCTGAGAAGCTTTGCTTTAGACCCTTCTCATCCCTTTGACCTTGAGTATGGACATTACACTCCCTTCATTATTTTGGCCTTGTTCTAATCTCTACGTGCCATCATAAGCCCCTTTTTGGATATTCATTTTTGGTGTTGTGTGAATAGAACTCTTCTGCTGAGGTAAAGAGTATAATTTGTTCATTTTGGGAACTTGCAGGAGATCCATGAACTCAGTGAAAAACGTTAGAGGCAGGCTTATTTCTGAGACTCATAGCAACCTGTCTCCACTTCTTGTCTATTTCCCCTTGTCTTTGATGATAGTCTTGAGATTTTTACTCCATCTTAACCTTGCCTTATGTTGAGTGAAGTCTCCAGTGTTTATTCTGGTCTGACCTTATTTTTACTATGTTTAGCTCTGACAGCTTCACAAGGTGGCTGCTCACCTTTATAGCAGGCAATGCTCTTTGTGTAGATGGGTTGTTGCTAGGAATAGTTGGGGAACAGTTTTGAAGTCAAGCTTGACTTCCCAATGGCTCATGCCTAAAACAACCCTTCTGTGAATCCACTGGGCCTGGTGTCCTGGCCACAAGGTTGTGGTGGTCCATGCTTCGGAGCTGACTTTATTTTGTGTCTTAGAGACAAACAATGCTTTTAAATTATCTTTTGGCTGTTTAATCAGAATTGAGAAATGCCTTTTCAGCTGGGTGTAGTGGCACACACCGTTAATCCCAGCACTAAGCAGGCACAGGCAGGTAGATTGTTGTGAGTTCGAGTCCAGCCTGGTGTACAAAGAAATGTTTGTACCTCACCTGCTGCTCTGCTCTGTGTCTGCTTCTCCCCCACCCCCTGCCAGGATAGCCATTGTATACCAGGCTAGGCTGGAAGGGGGAAAGTTTGTCAGAGGTGTTTGGGGGGCAATTTAGGGCCTTTATCGGCAGTGAATGTGCAGGCATGGAATACATACACCTGGAAACAGCTTCAGAGAACTGGTTCAGTTTATTGGGGGCGGGGAAGGGGTTCTTTGTGTCCCTGGAGAAGTGGGTAGGGTCTCTGGGGCAGGGTTTGTGTGGCCATGTACAATAGACTAGAACAGAGCTGCATACTCAAAGCCTAGGGACCCTGAGGGGAACATTTTATAAGGTGAAACAAGGAGCGAAGACTGATAACTGAAAGTAATACTTTTTTTTTTTTTTTTTTTACCAGGGTTGCTTATGGGGCAGCTGACTTTCTGGCACCAGATTGGGAAAGAGGAGCGAGCCGATGCCTGCCATCCTCATATGAGCTATCTGGGGCTGAAACTGTCCTTGACTCTTCCCCAATGAATCCTGGGCCACTTAAGATCTCACACTCACCCTTGTTATTATTATTGGTATTGTGGATATAACCAAACTACATGACTTGGACCCTTGGATATGCCTAGCAAGGCTCTACCACTATGCTACCTTCATAGTCTCATTCTTCATTTAACTCTACGCCCTTTTATGTTTCTATCCTGTCATTTCTACTCTCCCCAGGAAGAGGATCCTTGACATAAGCCCGTTTCTTAATCATCCTTGGCTTTAAGGCATTCTGAAAAGTTCTTTTAGGACCTTTGGCCATCATTGTCTCTGCTTTGAAAGCTCAATTTTTTTCTGAGATGTGTGCCACTATTAAATGTTTCAAAGACCTGGAAGGTAGGTAGACATTTGTGAAAGGACTTAGAATATATAACAGGAGGATTTTTTATATATACCAGTTATTTCATTATTGATGAGGGCCTCAACTGACAAAATCTAGACCCTATATAATTTTAATCTAAATTTAAAAACTGCATTATTTCACAGGAAGCTAGAGAGATTCAGAAGATTTTTCAGTGTTGAAAGAGATCTGCTAGATTATGAAAATGGATCAGATTCCAATCTAGTTTGGAAAGCAGACAAGGGCAGCCACTGGAGACCTCAGTCAGGGCTTGACATTTCTGTGGGCCATATACAGGGTAGACCTTTATAAACGGGCACCAGCTCCCACCTCACTAGTTAGAAATAGCAATAATCTGGAAACACAGCATCAGTACCTGACAAACCAGTGACTGAAAATAAGCTCGCTGAGTATTCCTCAGCATACAAAGAAGGGTGTTGAATGATAGGGAAGTTGAATACTGACTAGTGTATAGCTCAAAGGAGGAAGTCTTGTAGACATTGTAATCCACAGGATAGTGAATGAATAACTGCCCTATCATGGCTGAGAAAATGGAACCATGTTTTAAAAATAAGAGGATGGCATGCAGAGAGAAGCATTAAGCAAAGGCTCCCTAAAGATGCAGACACCTTTGGCTGCCAAAGGTGGAGGTAAGTGATGAGTCCAATGCCACTGAAGGGGCAAAATCCCAGCAAAACCTGCTCAGTTGCAACAGACTAATTTCTTTGGTTCACTGTTTATCATTCACACAAAATTGGAAAGGATAATTTTCCGTATAATTGACAAAGATTTTATTTTTGAGAGAATACTTGTTTTTTTTTTTAACTTCTTTCTTTCTTTATTTTTTAAATACTTTTATTTTATTACACATGCATAAAACAAACTACATACAGCAGGGAGAACCATGTGACAATCATGAGAATAATGAGTTCTATACATGTTACATTCATAGTGACTTGGCCATCTGCATTCGTCTCGTTTGAAGTAAGTGTTTTTCCTGTCTTGTTGGGTCTAGATTTCCGAATGAGATTCAATATCTATCTTATCTCAACTCTAATAGCTTAACTTCTTTATCTTGATCTAAAATGATCTTGTCCCCTAACCAGCTAAACTTGGTTATAGAACTATATTATCTTGTCTTCAATGCCCCTCAGAGACTTGAGAAGGAATAAAACTTAAATTCCTGAGTGAACCAGCAGTGTGGGTTAGCAGTTTCCAAAATGTACAAATTGACTTAGGCAGTTTACTGCCTGACCAGTCACCCAATACACTTTATAACATTGGAGCCTCATCTTCAGCTTTCTGGCCTAATATTTCTGCCAGACTTGTTTGCAGGGCAGAACTATTGAGGACTTGCTTACCCTGACTTGGCAGAGTGTGGCCGTCGACTCTGCCTGCATCTAAGTTGCCCATTTTTAGTGTGCCCCAATTGAACCTGAAGAAACCTTAAGAGAATGATACCCCATTCCCTCAAAGGGGGAGGGTGGTTGTATAGGTTGCTGTATGCTTGCCTGATTTACAAAAATACTTGTTTTATGCTTAAGTAAGTTACCATTACATTACTTTAAATTACAAATTATTGTTAGATGAATAGACACATATTCCTTCTCCGGTACCCTCAATTCTATCTGTAGTGCTCAAATCTCCTGACAAATGTTATCTCCTAATATTGATTTCTAAAATTCAAATGAAATAAATAACTTGAAAGATACATTTTATACCAGAGATTATCTTTGTGGTTTCAGTCACAGAATGTTCATTCTACTTTTAAAAGAGAAGTATATAGAATAATTAGAATTATTTCATAGGTCACTGCTGGTGAGTTACATAGGAAGTGTCCAAACTAGACCAGATGATGATGATGATGATGATGACGACGACGACAATGACAAGACCTTCTAGATGAACTCACTGTGTGGCAGAGGTTGACTTTGGACTTATGATGTGTCTGCCCCTGCCGCTCAAGTGCTGAGATTACAGGCCTGCAGAAACGTGCTTGCCTGGTTTAATGCAGTCCTAGGTATTGAACTCAAGGCCTCAAGCATTATTGATAGACACACAACCAACAACCATTCCTATTGTCTGACGTTTAGCTCCCTTTATTCATAAAATATTCAAAGGTTTTAGAAATTATGCACTGAATGAGAAGTAGCCAGCTACTGGTTTGAGCCTTGTTTATTTTCTTAGAATCCTGATGACAGATTCCGTATAGTATTTTTATTCCTAATTGTAGTTGCTATTTAAAAATGTTTATGTAGTCACAATCTTAGTGTAACTTAAATCCAATACTTTCTAGGCTAGTGCTTTTAAACTTTTATTTAAAAAAATTTAAACTTATTAATTTTATATACATGTATTAAAATTTTCTTTACTCAATTTTTATTATTAAGTATAATTTGCTCATGTTTTTCACTTCCTCCAGTCATTCCAAATCCTTTCCTCCTTGCTCCCTATATAACTTTAATTTCTTTCTCATATCACAACAAGACTACCTAAAACCAAAACAAACAAACAAACAACAACAACAACAACAACAAAAAAAAAAAACAAAAAAAACCAAAAACCAAAAAACCCAAAATCAAAATACAACAAAAAAAGCACGTCCCAAAAGAAGAAGAAAAAACCCACCAAACTGTAACCAAATAAAAGCATACATGTGAAGTTCATTACATGTTGGTCAAGTGCTTTTGAGCAGCTTTTCCCTCTCCCAGCTGTTAACTTTTACCATACTGCCTGGGCTTTCATTCATTCACTCACTCATTCATTCTTTCTTTTCTTTTTAATGTTTGTATTATTATATCTTTATTATTCTCAAATGTTACCAGAGTTTCTGGTTTTTGACAAACATTTGGTCAGATCAAATTAGACAAAGAAATGTCCAATTGCTTCTCCTAGTCACATTTCCTTTCACCAGTCTTCCCCTGGTTCAACGTGCGGATTTATTTTATTTTTATTTTTTATTTTGTGAACTAGTCTTTTAAAATTTGATTTAATTAATTTATTCAGATTACAACTCACTTGTATCCTCCAGTTCCTCCCTGCCTACCTCCCTCCTTCACCCTATTCCCTTTCCCTAGGTCTGTGACAGAAGGGGGCCTCCTCCCCCACCATATGGTCATAATCTATCAAGTCTCATCTTGGTAGCCTGCTTATCCTTTCTCTGAGTGCTACTAGACCTCCCCACCAAAGGGAAGTGATCAAATAAAAAACCAGAGTTCACAACATGAGGATTTAAATACAACCTTGCCTATAGCATGATGTCAGGTAGGCTTGGCTTAAATAGGGCTCCAGGAGAGAGATGTGCATCACAAGGAAGAAGTCTCATAGGGTTATGCGGCTTCAGGATTCCACATTGGAGGATGTTCTTCCGTGTTCCCTGCAGGCAGGCCCTCCAGTTCCTTTTGAAGCTGAGGATGTCACTCAACTGGAAGCCAAAGCCCTGAAAGTTCTCATGTGCTGGTGCTGGTGTTACAGACTTAGGACTCACCACCACAGTCCTCCGGATGTGGAACCGATTCAGATTCTGATCTCGGTTGTGGTTTTCTTGTGCTTCAAACCAATCTAATCTCTTTACTCTCAGGGTCCGCTAGTAATGAAGAGTCCTCTGGCGTGGGCAAAGGCCTATCTGGGGATTACAAGGGACAAGCGACTGTAGGTTGTGACAGTGACATCCTTGGAGTGACAGTACTGGATTAATTTGTCCTGAGTGAGGTATGGGTGACACTCAACCTGGTTGGTCACTGGCTTATGTTTCAGTCCAAGCTTATTCAGGAGCCTTTCAATCTGGAAGTGGATTTAGCTGGAGATGCCCAGGGCTTTCACCAGCCCCTGGTCCACCAGTTCCTCCATGCCCTCCCAGGCATCCAAGAATGGCTATTTTACTAGTTAGGATATTGCCTTGATCATCTCTGAGGAATAATTCCTTTTCTGGCTGAAGTTCCTGCGGCCAGTGAATAAGACCAATAAGTCCAAGTATCTTCAGATTCATGAGGGTCTTTTGGAAGGTTTCCTTTATCAGCTCTCTCTCAAAGCAGGTGGGCCACAACTTGCTGACAATAAAAGGGTACTCCTGATTCACAACTTCCTCTTTGATCTTCTCTTGGATGGTTTCTCCAACTTCACTCTTGTTGTAATATACATATGCGCAGTCAATATGGCGATATTCAACACCAATGTCCACCTTCACCGCTTCCTTGACTTGGCCTATGGGAAACTTCCAGGCCCACACCCACAATGGGTATCATGGCCTCGGTACTGAGCTCCACAGAAGAGGTCATGGTTGCTGGCAAAATCTTTCTGGGGAAGCAAATGTCTGTGTCCTGGTGATGAAGGCTGGTAGAGGCCTCGTGTGAAGAGGCTGGCTCTTCTCATTCATTTTTTAAAAGCTAAAAAATATAAAATAACCTAAATAAGAATTATCACATCAAAGTTGGACAAGGGAAACCAACAGAAGGAAAAGAACCCAAGAGAAGTCATAAGAATCAGATGCCAACTTTTCTGTACACTCAGAAATCCCACAGAAACACTAAACTGGAAACCAAAATTTAAGCACAATGTACCTGGTACAGACTTACAACGGCCCTATGCATGCTGCTTCAGTCTCTATGAGTTTATAGGAGCTTGGCTCATGGTGATCTAGAGGGCCTTGTTTTCTTGGTATCCTTCATCCTTTCTGATCTTAGACTCATTCTGTTTCCTCTTCCACTAGGTTCCCTGAGCTCTGAGTGAAGGAATTTGATGGAGACATATCATTTAGGGAAGAGTGTTCCAAAGTTTTTCACTCTCTGTGTCATGTCTGGCTGTGTGTCCCTAAATATTTGTTTTCATCTGGTGCAGGAGGAAATGTCTCTGATGATGGCTGAGTAAGGCACTGTCCTATGACTATAGCAGAATATGATTAGGAGTCATTTTATCACTACTTTTTTCCTCTTATTTTATACCAATATTATTTGATTTTACCCTTGGTCTCTTGGCCATCTAGAATCAGGCTCTTGGTCACTCAGGCAGTGTCTGGTATGGGTTCCATCTTTTGGAGTGTGGCCTTATGTCAAACCAATTATTGGTTGGTTAGTCCCTCAAGTTTTGTGCCACCATTGCCCTAGCCTATCTTGCACATAGTAAACCATTGTACATAAAAGGTTTGTGGCTGAGATAGTGCTTTTTTTTTTCTTTCTTTTTTTCCTTCAAGACAGGCTTTCTCTGTGTAACATTGTTTATCCTGGACTCACTTTGTAGACCAGGTTGACCTCAAACTCACAGAGCACCACCCTCCTCTGCCTCCAGGGTGCTGGGATTAAAGGCATCCGTGCCTTCCTGTAACAAAGACACTGGGACATAAGGGTAAAGTCTTTATGTAGGTTAATGTACACATATAAGCAAATGCATATTTGTCTTTCCGAGTCTGGGATACCTCACTCAGGATGATTTTTTTCTAAGTCCATCTATTTGTCTGGGGATTTAATTATTTCATTTTTTAACAGCTGAGGAATACTACATTGTGTAAATGTACGACATTTTCTTTATCGTTCTTCTGTTGAGGGACATCTAGGAAGTTTCCAATTTCTGGATATTATGAGAAGAACAGCAATAAATGTGGTTGAATAAGTGTCTCCATCATAAGATGAAGCATTTTTTGGGTATGCTCAAAAATGTTATAGCTGGTCTTGAGGAAGATCAAAATTCTATTTGGACACACACAGCATTTTATCCAGACTCACTGACTCTTTATTCTCGGTACATTTTTGTTATGTTTTATTACATGCTAGGTGTATTCTCTGTGTGTTATAATCTGTTTCTCTGGATAAGCATATATTATATCTCAATATTTTTATTCTAGAGCATCGCGACTCCTTTTATAAATTAGGTGCATAGGAGTCATCATTGAAAACTCTCTTGGTCTAAAACTAGATATCATTTTTCATGTCATGGAAACACACACATTTCTTTGTTATTTTCATTTTTATCATGAAATCTCATCAAATCTTTTGCTTTGGAAAGATCAATAAGAAGATAATTGTGGCCATTGTAAGCTCTTCATCTTCAAATGCTCTTAGAAGCTATCCTGAAGAGAAGCTGCCAATCTTAGGACATGCCCAACTTTACCCAAGACCCTTAAATTTAAATATGGAAGGGCATGTAGTCTTGATTCTAACACTTTTTTCTTTCTGGCTTAAAGTACCTTGAACAATTAACTTGCTATTTTAGTTTTGTTTTTATTACTGTAATAAAGACCATGACCAAAAGCAACTTGGGAAGTAAAAGTCGATTTGACTTACAAATCCTTGGTCTCAGCCCATTGAGGAAAGCCAACAGACTCAAAGCAGGAATCTGGAGGCAGGAACTGAAGCAGAAGCCACAAAGGAATGCTACTTCTGACTTGCTCAGTTTGCTTTCTTATACACTCAGTTCTATCTGCTCAGGGGCAGCACTGCCCACAGTGGGATGAGCCCTCCCACATCAAGTATTAATCAAAAAGATACTCCTGTAGACTTGACTACAGACTAGATCAATCTGATGAATGCAATTTCTCAACTGAGATTCCTTCTTCCCAGATATGTCTAAGTTTATATCAAGTTGACAAAAACCAACCAGCACCCTTCTGTCTGTCTGTCTGTCTGTCTGTCTCTGTCTCTGTCTCTCTCATGTGTGTGTGTGTGTGTGTGTGTGTGTGTGTGTGTGTGTGTGTGTGTGTGCACGTTCACACATGTAGAGGCCAGAGGTTAACATCAAGAGTCTTCCTTAATCCATCTCCACCTTATTTTCTTTTGAGATGCAGTCTCTTGCTAAGCTTGGAGTTCACCAATTCAGCTAGAATGGCTGGCCAGCTTGATCTCATGGATCTCTCCTCTCTGAGAAGGAGGCACATTGCTGCCTCCCTAGGGCTGGAGTTGCAGGTATACCTTGTTACACCTGTTTTTTTTTTAACATTGGTTCTGGGGACCTGAATTCAGATTCTCATGGTAGTTAACACTTCACCTCACAAGCTATCCTCAGGCCCCAACTATTTATTTTTATGTTTTCTCTCTTTATATTGGTTTTTCTACCCTTGGTGCCTCCTTACTTTGTATGTATTTGGTTATAATTTATTATGACCTGACCAAAGCATACAACTAAACAACTACTGCCCTGAGACTCAAAGGAACCTCTTATCTCAAAGCACAGCCTGGCTATTTCTTCCAATCTGAAATAAAGTATTGGGATCAATGCCCAATTCTAATCAAGCCCCCACTTAGAAACTCTCACTTGAAATTCTGACTTTCAATTTCCAATAAATGCAGTCTTGACCTTCCTGCCTCTGAAGATCTGCCAAAATTTACTCCAAGCAATCAACTCAGCCTCATAGTACAGACAGGTTTTGCTTGTGATGTCTGGGATGCCTCACCAGTCCTTTTCAAATGCCAAATATTAGAAAAAAAGTTGTAGAACATGAGGCTTGAAAGAGTTTTTGCTTAATAATTGTGTGTTACATCATAATTTTTTAATATCATTCTGAATTAACCTTTATAGATTGAAAAATATTTTAGTTTATTAGCCATCAACTAAAATAACAAATATTTTGCTTCAAACTTTGACAGATATCTCTTTTGTTTTTTAAAATTAGTGGCTGGACATTTATTAGAGGATAGATCTGGGAGCACAGATGCTAGCAGTAGCTAGGGTAGGGATGAGCATTAGCCTAGAACTTTATGTACATCTTCAGAATTACCTCGGAGTGATGCCATTTTATATTACAGGTTAAGAACCTAGCTGTTGCCCTTCAGATTTGTGCTTGTCCTCCATTCCTACTTTGCTGTAGTGTTTACTGTTTGCTTGATGTATGTATGTGACCGTAGCTGCTAAGAAGCCACCTTTGAGGCATATCACAAGCCACCAAGGGCAAATGGAGAACTATGAAATAGGTCTCCTGAAAATGCAGTGCTAGCCTGAGTGTGACCCAAGTATGAACTGACATGGGATGTCCCACGTTCCTTAGACAGCTCTTCAAGGGCTCCTCTAATCCATGCTGCCCTGCCTCCTTCATTCCCAGGAATGTGTGCTGTTTTAAACTAACATCATCCATTAAACCTAAGGCCATGTAGAATTGGAGCCCTGACTTTTCACACCACTCCTCTACTGACTCATCAGATGCTCTCTTTATTCAGCTTGTGAACTGATGCCTTATGATGGGATGAGCTATGCTTATGCCCTGTGGACTCTCTGTGTACACCAGCCTTGCTGGCCAGAAGCTACTCAGCATCTTCCATTTTCTTTTTATCAGGAGTTGTTATCCCCTTTGAGGTTGTCTGTTAAACCATCCAGTCTTTACGACTGAATACTTCTTCCTCACATTATGGCATGCCTGCGTTCTCGGAGTGTGAGTGTGAGGCAGGTCTGGAATGTTTAGCCTTTTTTAAATGACTTACCTATCTAAGTCTGCTTCAGGGTCATCTTTCTCAAAAATCACAAAGCATTGCCACTGTTCTTCCTGTCTTTGTCTTTCCTGCTTTCTGTCCCCTTGTGAGCAATGTGCCATAAGGTAAGTCTTAGGAAATCTGTTGGAGGACATTCAGCTTGGGGAAACAGGCCCTTTTCAATTATCATGCTTCATTAAGGTTATACAACTTTTCGTTGGTCCTTAGCCAAAGATAATAATTCATTGGAAATAAGTTGCTACTACTAAGTACTATGTCCCTAAACATTTTGGTTGTTTAAGGATTTTCATGTGAAGCAAGGGCACATAGTAACTTTCCCTCCTTTCCAAATAAAGTTTTGTTCCATTGTAGCATGAATTTCTTTCAGTGTTAAGATATATTTTAATTATTTTAAAATCTTGTTTGTCTCATAGAGGACTGATGTTCCAGGAGGAGGGCAAGTCAATCACATTTGGGAAGCTCCAGTAGTCCAGAAGAAAGGCAGTTTCTAGTTTTGTGCAGTTTTGCTCACTTCTAAGTCTGACCTTCCACCTGGGGTCTCTGCAGTGGAAGGGACTCCAAGAGAAAAAGAGCGCCTGTGAGGCCCTGGACTGTAGATGACAGGGCAAAAACTCTGTTGGGGGGTTCACATCCGTCCAACCAAAATGTTTTGTTTTCTTCTGAGTAATAACTTGAATGGGCCTGTGTAAACATTTTGAGGTTAGATAGTTCCGATTTGTGAGAGAACTTGTTTGTTTGTTTTGTTGTTGTTGCTGTGATCTGGTTTTTGTTTTGTTTTGTTTTTTACAATCAGTCATTCATTTTAATTGAATGTCCACTATATGCAAAATGCAATGCTTCTGCATTATGTACATAGAAGGTGGGATAGTGTCTTGTAAATTTTCGTATTCTCTACAAAGAAAATAATAGAACTAATAATAAAGAAACTCACAAGTGACTGAGTTAATGTTGCCAGAAAATCTGACTGATTATGATTGACAGATTTTACTGATCAGAAAAATGCTCATATTTGCAGCAACATCAGTAATTTTAATTGGCTCCCACTCTAAAATATCATTCAGAATTGTAAAAAAAAAAAACTCATACAAATTTACCATTATGAAATAGACAACTATGTCCTTAATTGTGTACTCCATGCTATATTTAAGCAAAGCTATACAAAATGTTACATTGAGCAGTGAAAAATTAAAAATGTTAATAAGTGTTATGGATAATGCCTATTTTGCACGTTCTGGGTTTTAATTTGAGTGCTGTGTGGATTATACAACTTCTCTATTACTCTGACAACCAGAGATCTGATCGTTTATGCAGACCTGGGTTGTTGTTCTGTATGTGTGTAGTTCAGAACCTTCACTTCACATTCCAAGAGCTCTCTTCTTGTTTGTAAAGTGACTTATCAGTAAAATAAAATGACAGTTCTATGTGGTAGCATATGCTTGGAATACTTGTACACAAAAGGCAGAAGCAGATGAGTCATAGGATCAAGGCAACCTGGACAACAGAGCAAGACTGTCTTTAAAAATTGAATAAAAACTAGCGCCTCTTAAACCCCAGTGCACAGGAGACAAAGATAGGTGAGTCTGAGGCCAGCCTGGTTTATATACTGAGTTCCAGATCAGCCAAGACTAGTGAGACGTTTTCAAACAAACCAAGCAACCCACCCACCCAACCAACCAAAACCTCACAGACAACAAAAATATCTCCAAAAATAATACCCCCCAAAAAAGGTACTGATGGATGCTTTTGTCCAGGGTTTATAAACCCTATGTATGCACACAAGGAGATGTACATGAGAGTGGATGCACTCTAACATGAATGCACACGTATGGATCTCAGAAGACAGCTTTAGGTATCATTCCTCATGCATTGTTCATCTTTTTAATTTTTTTTTTTTTTTTTTTTTTTTTTTTGGCTTTTTGAGAAATAGTTTTTTTCTTCTGGTCTGGAACTCAGCAAGTGGGCCAGGCCCTAGGGATCTTTGCATTTCTGCTTCCCTAGTGCTGGCATTATTAGCACATATCACCATAAATGCATTTTAAAAAATCTGGGTTCTGGGGATTGAATTTATGCCCAGATGCTTGCAAAATAATCAGGCAGTTCAGTAACTGAGCCATCTCCCCCTCCCCGAGATCAGTTTGTTATAACTGTGAATGCAGTCTTATTACCACACCTTTCAAAGAACACAACCTACAGAGCAGCTTTAGCCTGAGGATCCTTTGTCAGAGTTTGGCACAGGCCTTTCAAGTAAAAGGACTATTTATTTTGCCTGTACAGTGAAGATGCTAGTTTAGTGCCTTTAGCTCTCAGTAGATTAGACATGGTGTCCAGCCAAACTCTTAGTAAAAGTTTAACCAGTTGGTATCCTACGCTGCTCTTTAATACACTGGTGTTAGGATTTATGTACTTAAACGGATTCTTGTAAGCTACACAAAGTCCATCTTTCAGGTCAAATGGAATCCAAATAAGTACTGTCAACCTAAAGCCCAAGCTTCTCACCTATTGCCTATCTCTGAAGGTGAGATTCCTTCTCCTTTTATATGGTCCTGGGCAGGGAGGGCCACTCTCACATGGCAGGTAGGCAATGGCATCACAGGTAGGCAGACTGAAGCGAGTCCTAACAACTGGCATCAATGCTACACAGTTACATGGAGTTGGGTGGATAGCATACATTAGATGAAAGGTTGAGAACAGTCTTGTTTCCCAGAGACTGCTTGTGTCAGAGACATTTTTCTCGGCTGTTCTCATACAACAGTGGCCTCGAAGTCATTGTAGTTGAAGAAGATTAAGGATGGGATAACTTGGAAGTGCTCAGGCCTTGTTTTCTATTCTTGGCACTTCGTCAGATCATTTTTGCAGCCCTCTGGGACTGCCTTAGGTCATTATCAGACAACTTTTGATTGAAGGCCTTGTATGTCATCAGTCTTTTGGCCACAAACTAAAGGACAGGTGGTTCACGAGTCTCACTTGAGGCTGAGGAAGATAGCATAGTTTTATCTAAGCTGCTACTAAAGCATACTTAGAAATTAGACTAAATAAAGACTGCTAAACCTCAACAGACACTTAAAATTCCATGTAAGGAACAGCATCTTACAAAGAGAAACTGTGTGTAAGTGACCTTGTAAGGCCAGGTCAGATAGATTCCTGGTAGTGTGACTGAATTGGGGATATCAGTTTGATTGGCTTTGCCATTTTCTTAGGCACAGCATGAGGTCCCTAATTGCTATTTCTTTCCACGAAGCATGCCAATTTGCATGAGCTGGGGTTCCTAATGAGATTAGTGCTACTTTAGAGACATCTGTCACTTGTATCTTACCACAGTCTGTCCAGGGAACTAGGAGAGAGCATATGATATGGCAAGTAGGCTCTCTGTCTTGTGTGTGCATATGCTTGGGGCAGGGTTCAGAAGAATCTGTGCAGCCCCGTGATCCTCATGCACAATGAGATGCTGTCATCCATGTGCCACAATTCCTTGTCTGGGAGACAATTTCATGAATGAGATCGACTTTTGGCAAAACAGACAGAAGGGGTGGGTGGCTGGGAGGAGCTAGTGCTCAGTAGGAAAAAAAGTAGTAGAAAGGAAATATTTATCATCTACACTTTGAAACCTTTGACTTCACATTCTTTTTTTTTTTTTTTTGACTTCACATTCTTAAAGCCTGGACTTGGCACTCCCAACAGTCCTTTGTCAGGGAATTTTGGTTAAATCACCGTGGGCTGCTTACTTGGCTCTCCTAGGAGTTGAAAATGGCATTTCTCACCTTCTCCACACCACTCTCTTCAGATGCTTGCCAAGTTTAGAAGGTTCGGAAGAAATCCCTTAATTCTGGTTAGAAGTGTTTTAAGCATTAAAGAAAGCCCGGCTTGGCCAGTGGGCTCCAGCGCAGTGAGTTTTGTTTCAGGAAGCATTTCAGCATGCTCTGCAGGGTGCATAGAAGTGACTTAAAGCCCTCAGCATCCTGACTTCACTGTGGCGTTATTTGGCCTGAGAATACTGTCAGTGTAGAAAACTAGCAACAAAAGCTAATAAGCTGTGTTAGCTAAGATACCTTGATGTATATATAGAAATGTGTGAAGAAACAAAATGTAGCTTGAGAAAGTTCTCTGATTAAAAAAAACAAAACTTTTTTTCTCAGTGTAAAAACTGAAGAGGTTTTGCATGTTGGTCTTCACATAGATTGGAACAATTGATATGTGGTGAATCCAGCAGTCTACACAATTCAGAACCTACTCCAAATCAGAAACCAGTGGAGTCAGGAAAGGCTGCACTGTTGATAATATATCCACTCTATTTTCATTGGGTTCATTTATTTCACTTTAAAAAAAAAAAGAAAACAAAACAAACAAAACATGTTTCATTATGCAGACCGACCTAAAAAGGATTCTACTCTGTACTTAACATTTTGTAATTAGGAGGAACAAACTATGTTTCTGTGCTGGCACCTGTAGTGCCTGTCTAGCGTAGCTTCTGCTTTGTGCTTGGCATGCCAGCTCATGTTCAGTCTTGAAGTGCTAGTGGGAACACCTTGCACAGGGCGGGGATGATCACTGTTAGGGTGTCAGCACAGCTGCCTTTGGTCACAGAGCTGAATGTGGGCAGCACTGCTAGGTGCTCACCGGGCCAGGATGGTGTTAGAAAATTTTTTCTTTAGCTGCTGCCATTTCATTTTGGGGGGCAGAGCTTGTTCCCAAAGAGCATGGTAATTTTGTGCCCATAGTCGTATGATTATGTCTGAATTTGGCAGGAGCTCCAGTGCTTGCAGAGGGCACCTGTCATTGCAACGATAGGGAGCCAAGTATTCAGAATCTTCCACAGGGAGAACATTCTTGGAGGGGATTTGACTTCACCCTTGCCCGGTGACTTTATGGGGCTGGAATGTGAGCTGATTCCTGCACCCGTGTCAACCTTTCTGCCCTGCCTGCCTCGTGAGGGTTCCATTCATGTCCCCTGTTGTGAATGTGTTCCCTCTAACTCATTTGGCTGCTCTTTAGTTGAAGACATGTTTATTTTTCTTAAGAATTCCTTATATAATACTTGGAGCTTTTCAGAGAAAAAAAAAAACCTCAGTAAGTGCTTTGTAAAAATGTAGTGAAGTAATTAAAGAAATATGGGTTAATATCCTGTGTAAAGATTCTGCCTTGACTAAGAGAAATACCAAGTGTGGCCTTATTTTATACGCCTGGCATTTGGAGACACTTTAAAGTGCAGCAGTGCTTGTGGAGTGTAGTAAGTGGGGTGAGGGGTGGATGAGCAGAGCCTCCAAGGCCCTGGTCTGTCAGTTCAGATAAATTGCACAGCCTGGTTGTGGATCCCAAGCTTCAAAGCCCTAGTGTCAGGTTACATTTTATAAGTAGAAACTCAGATTCAAAAGACACACAGAGATAATTTAGATTTAAGTTAGAGACCCTTAAAGCTTACTACTGATATTTATGTTCCTGTTCCTTGCTTTCAGAGACACTGGTTTCTGCTGGGGATTTGGGAGGGGGGGGGGTAGGGAGACTGTAAACCTAGACTCTCAGCCTTCCACCCAGCACTAGCCTGCTCCTGCTGTCAGCCTCCCTCATGATCTCAACTCCGCCCTGACAGGCTCCTCTGTGGAGACTCAGATCTAGGTCCTAGGACTTTGGGGACAAATGTCACGCTGCTGCACGGCTTCTACTCAACCCTGTATTTACCAGGGGGCCTCTGGTGCCTCCATTGTTCCTTGATGGGCTCATAGGTGCCTCCCTCCTGTGGCCTAAGCCCGGGGCTGCCCCACAGCCTCTTGGCCCTTGGTGACCCAAACGCCAGGCCAGCTTGTTTTCCTTCATTCCCTTGAGTCGCACAATGGGGGTTTGGGCCTATTGGAGATCCCCTTTCAAAGAATCCTAAGGCAGCTCCCAGAATCCGTTCCCGAAGGAAAGACACCTCCTTGTCTCCAGTTCTTTGACTGCTGGGCCCGCTGGGGGCCTCCGCCCCTCTCCCAGGTTGTGCTCTTTCCTCAGGGCAATGACTTTTCTTTTTCCCTTCGCATTCCTCTGCCTCCCGACTTGATGCTGTGGAAGTCCACCTCGGTGGCTACAGCAGATGGAGTGGAGGCTGTAAAGAAAGAAAACGCCGAGGGAGTAAATATGTGTCAAGGAACTCATTGTCTGCGCTCCACCTGTTGTTATTCTGGTCCCAATCAACCTGCTCGCCAGGCTGGAGCCAGCGGCCATCTGGAAACACTGCTCTGTTTATAAACTTGGCATGAAGCAGCACTCCCGGGCCCTGACCTCCCACACGAATCTGGAAACAATTAGAGCAAGATGATAGGCAGGCTGGGAGCACTGCTGGGAGGGAAGAAGAGGGAAGGCAGGAGCCTGGGAGTAGGAGGAGGGGAGAATCTGAGGTTGCGGGGGGGGGGGGGGGGGGGGGGGGGGGGGGGGGGGGGGGGGGGGGGGGGGGTGGGGGGGGGGGGGGGGGGGGGGGGGGGGCAGAGCTACGCGGGGGCTCAGCAGAAAATGGGGCCTGGGTTTAGCAAACCTGGCAGGGCCTTGGTTAAGGGTTAATGGTAGTGCAGGGGAATAGGTGGAATTTTTTGAGGAAGGATCACAGAAAGGAACCAAGCAAGGCCTTGGGAGAAGCGAGGTTTAGGGATTTCAGGGACGTTCCAGGGTGGGTGAGATGCAGCTGGCTAGATAGTCAGTCAGAGCTGGGATCCTAGAATTACCCAGGAAACTGTGGGTCCCAGTGGGAACCTGTGGAAACCCAGTGGGAATCCTAGTGGCCAGCCTGCTTGGAGTGTGAGGACAGGGAGGTGGGGGTAGGAGGTTGAGGAAGGTGGGGGCGGCTATTTGGTTAAGATAGTTGGATAGCAGCAGTTGGATAATTAATACCATTCCCCTCCAACCCTCAGCCTTATAGGGTGACCATTCAGTTTTTCGGGAGATGCTCAAGGAACCAAACAGATTAAAGGCAAGAAAGGCTTAAGTGTTGCTTCACTGTGAGCAGTGAGGGCACGATGCTTTCTGCATGAGTAAAGACCCTTTGCTCTGGGGGATAGTACAAGCATCCTTTCTGGTCAGGTTCCTGCTTGGAACTCACTTCAGGAAACCTCGTTTTCACAACAGGACCTTAAGCATGTTGGTTTTTTTTGCTATGGAACTGAGGTGCTTTGAATCACAGAGGGGAGGGATTCTGTGTATTTTCAGGGCCACAAATCAAATCTGTGCTGTGCCAAGTGTGTGGGAACGTATGGACTTGATTTTAGCCTCTAGAAGCCCAAGCATCAGGAAGATGCACGCTCTTCCTCCACTTGAGAAGCTTTTGTGGTCCCTGTCTCTGTCTCTTTGTCTCTCTCTCTCCAGTTCCAAGTTCTCATTTTCATGATGAGCTGGGTTTCTAATTCCTGAAATATTAATCTGTAGGCGTTGCTGGCATGCCGATGATTGGCACTAATTACTGTGCTTCTGGTTAGCCAAATGGTACTTAAGGAAGGAAGCATAGTTTTTGTGAGTCTTGGCTTCTGGGTGCTCAGGAAGACCCTCTGGCCTTGCCTCAGATGCACAAACTTGCAGGTTTCAGCCTGGAACCTTGGCCCACATGCATCTGCACACATCTTTAAAAGACAGCCCAGAGAAAGAAGCGACATCAGCAGTTTACAGACCTTGTCTTCCCGCAGGCTCTGCTTCATGGCTGGATCCTTTCTCACAGCTCTTCTGGGCATTGGCTTCCCATGCATTTTCTTTTTCTGCCTAAACACATTCTTCACAACTTCCTGCTCCAGATAGGCTGGTTACTGAACTCTACCCCAGGAATGTCTAGGGCTGCAGAGCTTGCGACATGTGCTGAAGTGAAAAGAACCAGCCGAGACATGCATGCTCCTGCGCCTGCTCCTGCGTCCCAGGAGAGAGAAAAGTCCTGTAAGCCACTTTCAACTCTTCGATTCATTGAAAATGGATTCATTGGGTCTTTATTATAAAATTTTGTGTTTATTTAACTCTCATAAGCTTATCTCCTTTGTCTTTGTAAGCTGCCTGGGCAGCTAAGGAGCCACATCCTTTTCCCCAGTTAATAAAGCTTAACATTTTCCTCTGTGCTCATAAATATAATTACACCAGGACTCATTTAATTTGTCAAACTTCACCCAAGTTTTTTTTCTTTTTTAAAGATTTATTTATTTATTATCTATACAGTGTTCTGCCTGCAGGCCAGAAAGGGCACAAGATCTCATTGTAGATGGTTGAGAACCATCATGTGGTTGCTGGGAATTGAACTCAGGACCTTTTGAAGAGCAGGAAGTGCATTTAACTAACTCTGAGCTATCTCTCCAGCCCACATCCAAGTTTTTAAAAAGCTACACAACATGTATCATAAACATAATCTTTAGATTAAAAAATTAAAAATTCATTTTGTTCTTTTTTGTCTGAGAAATATCATGTAGGTCTTTCTGTTTTCAGAAAAACAGCAAACAGTGATGAAAACTCTGCGGCAGGTTCTTCCTGGGCTTTGGAAAAACTCTTCCTTCCCCTCCTCTGGATTCTCTTTCCTCTTCTTCCTCCTCTGAAAAAGAAGGAAGCGGAGGAGATGAGCACCACAAAATAAAATAAGCCCTGAACTGAGTCCCTTCATCCTGCTGGATGTATTTGTGATTTCTAGGAACTCTGGAAATGGAGAAAGTGAGCTAAGGGAGTGTCCCTCCTGGGACTCTGCACAGTGCTCTTGGGTCACCACAGCTTCCATTCTGGCTCCCATGGGCCTTTTTGGATTAGGGAGGCGGGGAGCTTTATGAAAGCTGTGGAGTGCAATGCCCTTTCTGTGAGAAACAAATGCAAATGAGCATGCGGTTAATTGGTCATCTACCTTGTTTTAGACCTCTTTCAAACAATTCTATAAAAGTACTACTTCTTTTTCTATGAGGTACATTGGGAACTTTCTTTAATGAAAAACACCGATCTTCGTTTTCAAAGCTTCTTTTTTTCTCCTCTCTCTGAGTCATCTCTAGTAATGCTCAGGACTTCTTCTCTGCGTTCACCTAAATGAAGATTCCTACCTTCTCTGTCCCTACCCATTTGTTACCTTCTGCCTTTGCTTCAGTTCAGTGAGTAAGATCTCTACCCCTTTTGTGTCCCTGCTACACAAATTAAAAATTCAAAAGCAATACTTAAAAAGAAAACAATATCTAGACATAATCTAGAGAATTACCCTTTCTTATTTGCTTCAGAGAATTTCTCTAGAATATATTCTTAGATTAGCATTTTACTTAGATGTTTAGCATAAGACAGATTTTAAAATTTGAATGCCTTTGCAGCTTTTTCATCTGGAATTCTGATAGTACTAAACTGATGAATGGAAAAATAATGACTTTTAATTTTTCTCTTAAGGAATGAACCTTATGTGTATGATATAGATAAATGCTCAAACTTTTTTTTACAGCCAAGCTGTCATTAGAAAGCAATTTATTCCTGTCTTGATCTTGCTTCTTTGGAGATTCTGGAGGGGAGAAGGGTCAAGACCATTTCCAACTATATAATGTGTTCTTGTGTTATATGGACTGTACAGGCTTACTGATTCTTGGATCACTTAGTAATGTATAGATTTACTAATTGATTGCTTTAGAGACTGAGCCCCACTATGTTGTCCAAGCTGGCCAGTCTTCCTGCTTTGCAATTGGAGTGGTATTCCTGAGGCATTTTGCTGCACATAAGACCCCACCATGCTGCCGGGCTTGTCTCAGACTCTTGGATATAGCCTTCCTTCTAATTTACTCTCTGAGTAGCCAGGACATAGGTGTCCTGCTCTGTTTGGAGCAGTGGAGCAACAAGAATTCTGCTCTACACCAGACATGAGAAGAGGGTTGTATTGTTAAGTTTTTGAGGCAAAATGTCATGTGGCCTAGGATGACCTCAAACTTGATTTGTAGGTCATTATGTTCTTGAATTCCTTAATCCTCCTGCCTCTATCTCCTGAGTGCTAGGATTATATGAAGGTGGATTTGGAGGACAAAGTACAGGATCAAGCCCTCTGTGGTAGGTCTGCTCTCATCCTGTTTCAGATACACTTGAAGGTACTCTAGGCCTGTGTGATTATAGTTATTCCCAGAAGGATCCAGTGTCCCATTGCTACAAGTTAGAGTCGTCTACACGGCTCAGACTAAGTGGACAGGCACTTCCTCCTATTTTATTAAATATATGTAGTGACAATGCCTGGGAGCATAACCTGGCACTTTTACAGTGGCCGTAAGATGTGCTTATTGAGCCTTTGTTTTGTGTGATTTGGGCTGCTCTCAAGAGTGACATAACTAGTGCTACTACTAGGAGCAGCAATAGGAGAAGACTTTGGAACAAACAATGTTTTCAGAGGGATTAACAAATGAATATACCAATTCCAAGTCCAGTCCTTAGGAGGTCCTCTATGCCTATTCTGTCTGTATTGGAACACTGTCACTGCTGTGAGAAAAGTTCAAGCTAACACATTGGAGAAAGAGGCCACTTAGGGCCTAATAGAGCCATCTTCAACAGTTGAGTTCCTACTGATCTGCAGGAAGGCTGTTGAGAAAGTCCAGATGGTATCAACTGAGCTTCTTGTGGTACCAGCTTCCTGGTGAAAGTATAGACTTTTTGGGGCTTGTGGGAAGAGGAATATGAATCCAGCAATATGGCTATTCTGACTACATACAGACACACCTTTAATCCCAGAAGTAAGCAGATTTCTGAGTTCAAGGCCAGTCTGGTCTAGAGCAAGTTTTAGGTTAGGAAAAGTCTAGGTTCAGGTGTGGTGCTACAATCTTGCAATCCCAGCACTTGAGAGACAGAGGCATGCAGATCTCTGAGTTCTAGAAGTGTTGTTCAGGCGGTTTGGTTGAGAGTGAGTTGAGAGGCAGTACAGTGCAGTTGAGTTTGTGGCTGTCCAATTTGTGGAATTCAGGGGTAGTTTTATGGAGAGAGGTTAAATAGAGTATAAGCTAGACACAAGTAAAGACCGAATAAACCAGAGAAAGAGAAAGAGACAGAAGATTAGGACAGATTCCTAGAGTTAGTTTGAGGCCAACAGAGCTATTCAGTGAAAAACTGAGAGAAGCCAATTTGAATCAGTCAGGAAGGAGAGAACTTTGAGCCAGAACAGCTGAG
This sequence comes from Acomys russatus, assembly GCF_903995435.1. Taxonomy (NCBI): domain Eukaryota; kingdom Metazoa; phylum Chordata; class Mammalia; order Rodentia; family Muridae; genus Acomys; species Acomys russatus. The sequence continues at coordinate 410,121 of NC_067144.1, read as the reverse complement.
TTGAACCAGCCATCCAGAGTTCAGAAAGAACTAGAAAGGGTGAGCTTTCAGCAGTAAGTCTCAAAAATTGAAAACATTCTAGGCCTATCCATCTGTCTATTTATCTAAGCCTAGACTGGATTGTATGGAGGCTAGGAACTGGTCTAGGTTAACAGAAGGCAGTAAGTCTCTGAGACAATAATTACATCAGAAAAATAAAAGTTAATTTTACACCCCCCGCCCCCCTTTACTGCTATGTCTTTTTCCTTTATTATAGGTTCACACCTACAGGATAGTGTCTCTCTCCCACATGGCCACGGACTTCGCTCTGGCTGGTAAAACATGGACAGAGGGGATGAAAGGTCCTGTTCAGTACCTGGACCCCATACACCCTCATCCTTTGACAAACTGAAGCAAACCAAGAGGAAGCAGAATTACATAAACTAGATGTTCAGGTTCCTCAATGAATTTAGAAACCCAGCAATGCCTCAGGGTCACCCAGCCACTCAGAGCTGAAAAACATCTTGGGGAGAAAGGGCTTTTACTAGGCTTATAGGTTACACAGTCCATTAGGGAATGCCATGGCCAGAACCTAGGAAGAGGAAGATTGCTTCCTGGCTTGCTCCCCATGGCTGCTCAGTTTTCTCTCTCTCTTTCTTTCTTTCTTTTCTTCTTCCTGTCTCTTTCTAAATATTCAAGTCATAATTACAAGTTAATCACTAAAATTACAGAATATAACATGCTATTTTTTTTAATTAAAAATAGATTTATACACACACACACACACACACACGTATGTATATTATGGCTTTTTTCTCCCTCTGATTCTTCCAGTTCCTGCCCACCTCATCTTCCCTCCCATCTGGATCCACTCTCTTTCTGTTTCTCATTGGAAAACAAACAGGCTTCTAAAGGATAATAATAATAATAATATATAATAAGATAAAATAAAAACTAACACATCAGAATTGGACAAAACAAGCAGTCTGTGGGACAACACTATGTTCCATGTGGGCCTCATGTGATACCTGAAAATAGCAGTAGATTTCTTTCCTTGGGAGTCTATGCTGGGTCCTGCCTTTATGCACATTTTGTGTTAGCCTTTGCAGAACCTGCCTTCTATGTTTCAGCAACAAAATATAGGGGAAGAGACAAGAGCTGTAGATCTGTGTGCAATCTTTGTACAGGCCTTGTTACTTTTCTTAAGAGAAAGTCTGCTTTCATTAACAGACCCCGTCCTGTAGCTAGCCTCTGCCTCACATAGCTGGCATCAGTCTGAGCACATTTAGGATGGTCGCATCTTTAGTCTGCATTTCATTCTGATAGTTGTGATCCAGGGAAGGAGGCTTAAGAAGTCTGAGTGCTCCATCCACATCACAAAACCAGGACAAGAATCATCTTCTGTATTGACCAGTACTTTCTTCCACATGATGCTTCAGGACTCACTTGTGGCTTATGATCGTCTGAGTTCAAATCTTGGTACTTATTACTGAACAGGGGGATTCTTACAACATGGGATTCATGTTCTCATGGTAATGATCTGCACCTGATTAGACCAATAAAATATGTTCCTTTGCTTTAAACATGGCTAGGCTTGAGGAAAGAACATCTCAGGAAGGACAAGGGGTTGAGGGAACTACAGGGTGGCTGGCAGTTTTAAGTAGAGTGAGCAGGGTGGAACTCTCTGCAATGGTGACACTGAAAAAATGAGCAGAAGGAGAAACAGGAGTACCTGTGTAAGAGCAGAGTGCTGGGAAGACAGGACACTCTGTAGAGATATTGCCTGCTAAGAATTTGATGGAACACAGACAGCCAATCTCTCCCACACAGCATTCTGCCTTCTGTTAGACCCCAGTGAACGCTACCACTTTAATGATATGGAAGACCAGGACCAACGTCTGTCTCTAGCAGGAGACTGGAAAAGCAATCTATCTGTCCATCAGCCCCAACAGTAATACTGATCTTTCTACCCAAAATTTCCCCTTTGGACACAGACAAGCAGTATTCAATCTTTGGTTACTTTTATGTTTGAGAGTGTCTTGCTAGCAGTCTAAGCTGACCTCTTTCTCAAGAGTCTCGTTTTTCTCCCTCTCCAGGGCTGGGGTGTACACTGCCACATTAGGCCAAACATAACATCCTAAGTACTTCCTAATACCTGTAAGATAGACACAGGCCTAGACTTCTGGATAATCATGCAATCTATCACATTGTAGAATCTGCTTATACAAATATGGCGGAGGTAACAATATGACCATCAAATTATCTGGGAATTGGGAAAGAAGGGTCATTTCCTCAGTAGCCCTCCCCTGGCTTCTGTCTATTAACTGGGACCAGTGTACTCTAAGTGGTATCTGGCATATAATGTCAATTCAGTGTCTGTCTGTCTTCAATATTCACCTGTTACACTCATGACCATTTGAATCCGTGTTCTTGGCTCAGTTCTTTTCACTGGCATTTGTTTAATTTCTTTTGTCTTTAGACAGTATTTGGGTGGTTTCAAGCAAATCCACACAGAACTATTAAAAATAAAATTAGAAGAGATCAGCTAGAGAAAGAGATAAGTGATTTTACTAAAGGGATCAGTGTTGAAAGCCTCCCCAGCTCACCTTCAGTAAGCCAGGGACATGTCATCCATTACTACCAGCCAAAACATGACACATTTCTACTGTGTCCATGAGTAGCATATTCTCCCTATGCGCATGTGCTATACCCCTTTATAAAATGCCAGTGCCCTCACAGGCCACCCTCTTTTGTCCCTTCCATGCTTGCTCAGACAGACTGAAGCAAACAACCGAGGCACAGCATATCTTGGAGGAGACCCAGCTGGGGAGATTTGGGATGATTAGAGGTTTGAACAGATCTTACCACGGTTCCTTAGATCTAATCGAAAATTACCATGTGATCCAGCAAATCTGTTCATAGTGATATTCTTGGAAGAACTGCAAAACATAATTTGCAAAGGTAAGCTGATCTTGCTCTCCTGTGAGGCCTGTTGCATGGTATGGCTTTGTGGTGTGCTTTTTGCTTTCAATATACAAATCTTAAATTGGTTTCATCTCTAGCCTTAGGCAGCTACTATTCTGACTTCTGTGTGTGTAGATTTGCTAATTTTGGGCAGTTCATATAAAAAGAATCATATAATATATGGTCTGTCATCTTAGCACAATGCATTACAGTATTTTTAATTTTTTTCCCATGCGAGGCACATACATATGGTTCATTTTTATAGCTGAATAATATTCCATAATGCAGATGTACCACCCTTTTTTCTTCACCATAGATTTAGCTAGTATGAATTGTGCTGCTATGAACACTTGTGTACAAATTATGTTTTTCAGTTCTTTCAGGAATATGCCTATGAACAGTTTTGCTGGTTCATATGGTAATTTTAGATTTAGACCTGAGTAGCTGTGGTAAGATCTGTTCAAACCTCTAGTTATCCCATGTCTCTCTAACTGGCTTTCTTCCAAGGTTGTTTCAATATCTGTTTCCTGTTTCAGGTGGAAGTAGCTTATTTCTTTGTTTTGGAGGAACTCTCCTGGGTAGATTTCAGATTCTGATGTAGGTAAGCCAGATGGAAATCTCCTGTGCCAGTCCTTTGGGAAATCTCAACCTGGCCTGAATTCTTTGAGATCGGAGTCTAACCTGTTTCCTCTAAATGCAGGAGCCTTCAAGTGCATACTGAGAGAACCCTGGCCTGCGGAGCCTGACACCTTGTGCCGGTCGCTGAGAAGGTGGCAGAGATGCATGCAGAGGCAAGCAGGATCACAGGCTTTGCCGATACTTGCCATTCAAGCATGTTGATTATGCATGGATACGTTATTCTTTTTTTCTTCAATATTTGTGATTGTTTTATAACATGTATTTATAACTTGTTTTATGACATAGTTATATAATAAATCTAGGAATAACTGCTTTGTTAAAAAAATAGAATTGAGACTTTTCTATGGCTTTGTGAGTTAAATGAAAACTCGCTAGACTGCTATTGAAAATTTCTCCACCAAGTGTCTGCAAACCACACTTTGATTTTTTATTGTCTACCATTTTGTTATATAATGAAGAAAGATAATGCTTATTCTTTGAGCAAAATCTTACTTGGGTTCCCATTTCTTGTTCAGTAGTTTTGACCACTGTTTACAAGACTCGTCATTTCCTGTTCCCTTCATCTCAAGCAAATATTTTCAACGGTGTCATTATAAAACCAGAGTTACATCTTTATATAAGTATTTACTTGGATATATCTATTTTCTATTATGTATTATTTCAAATTATTTGTATTTTTCAAGGCTTATTTATTAAACTATTTCTATAAATTTCTATTATTTTAATATTAATATAAATAATAATTTACAATACCTTTATAAAATGTAAACTTATATTATTATGTTACCAGACAATAAAAATGATGGAATCATTATGCCGGATAGTTTTATGTCTAAAGTCACCTGAGAGGAGGGAATTTCAATTAAGAAAATGTCTCCATAAGATCAGATTGTAGGCAAGCCTGTAGGGCATTTCCTTACTTAGTGATTGATGGGGGAGAGTCCATCTTGGGTTCTATAAGAAAGTAGGATGAGAAAGGCGTGGGATCACAACTGTAAGCGGCACTTTTCTATGACCTCTGCCATCAGCTCCTGGCTTTAGGTTTCTGCTCTGTTTGAGTTCTTATCCTGATTTCCTTCAGTCTTCAGAGATGAACTATAATGTGGTATGTAAGCCAAATAAAACCTTTTCTTAAGTTACTTTGATCATGGTGTTTTGTTGTAGCAGTAGAAACCTAAACTATGACAGTTTTTTCTTTATACACACACACATATACTCTATCTATCTATCTATCTATCTATCTATCTATCTATCTTCTGATTATGGTTCCTTTTCCCTCCTTCTGTTCCTTCCAGTTTTTCCCAACCTCCACTCCCATCCAGATATATACCCTTTCTATCCTTTTTAGAAAACAAACAGACATCTAAGGAACAATAATAAAATATAATCAGATAAAACAAAAACAAATCAGAATATGACAAATAAAACAAAACAAAACAAAAAAACCAATTAAAAACAAAACAAAACCAGAAGGTAAGAATCCAAAGAAAAACTATAAAAAAATGCATATGGGCACAGCCATACACGTTCTTACACAGGACTCCCATAAAACACGAACCCAGAGCCAGAATATATAAGCCAAGGACCCGTAAGTGCTGTCTCAACACTATAAGGCAAAGATGCCAATGAGTTAACTTTGTGTTGGCCATTGACTGTGGAGCATACCTTTAAGAGTGGTTTCTACCCTAACGGGACTCACTTGGAGAAAACCAATTTACTTTATCATTTGTAAGTATTTATCAGTCAGAGAGATAGCTTCTGGGTTAGAGATGGGTGTGCCCTTTTCTTTCAGCTCTAGGGCTCAATCTTTGCATGCTGCCACAGTCTCTGAGAATGCATGTTTGGAGGTCATGTTGTCTATCCTTCATCCACTCTGGCTTTTACACTTTTTCTGCCTCACACACACCATGTGTGGGTATATGTGCATACACACATACATACACACACATATATGATGTGTAGTTTGTAAAAAGTATTTCCCATTCTGTAGCCTGCTGCTTTGTCCAAATAATGGTACCTTTTGCCGCAAAGAGGCCTTTCAGATTTATGAGGTACCATTTATTAATGTTATTCTTACTGCCTGTGCTATCGGTGTTCTTTTAAGAAAGTCTTTTTCTGTAGTTGCTTTTGGTAGCCTGGCCATTTTTACTACATTAATTCTACCTACGTATGAACATGGGAGACCTTTCCATCTTCTGATATTGTCTTCTATTTCTCCAGCATTTAAAAGAATTAAAAAAAATTTTTTTTTAGTTTCACAGCATGTGCCCCAGTGCAGCTCATCTCTCTATTCCCTCTTATCTGCCCTTTACCCTTGCAACTTCACCCCTCAAATAAAACGCACACAAACAAACAAACAAACAAACTACAACAAAACATAGAAAATATTTTATACTGGAAACTGTAGTATATCATAGTGTATCCCACAGTTTATCCCTCTGTCCAAACATCTTCACTTGCAGGCGTTGATTGCGGTGAGTCATTGGTCTGATTTGAGATCTCTGACTTCTGAGACACCATCAATATTGGATTCTCACCAAGACTCCTCCCAGTTAACCTGTTGTTGCCCAGTATCGTGGAGAGATTCTGCAGCTTTGGATCAGCAGGCTCCACATGCCTCAACCATTTGCAGATGATACAGGTTTTGATCTGGACCTGGGTGGCAGCTTAGGTGTCAGCCAGCTGGCTCTCCCTTATCCTCACCACCAGGGTGAGCTCTCTAGCACTGTTCCAGCTACGCCACCCAATGCCACCATAGGCTGGCTCTCCAGAGCTCAGGGCCAACTCAACAGCACCACACTTCCAGAGCCAGGTCTACTGTACTGCCCAGTCATGACACAGAACCCACTCTCTTGCAAGTGCTGCAGCCTGTGAGGGGTTGGGACAGCTTTCCTGCTTTCACACCCTCGGCGTTGGCTTACTGATTGCTCAGGCAAGGTGCAGGGCCAGCTTTCCTGAGTGCTACAGTCATGGGATAGGGATGGCTCTAGTGCTCTCATGCCTTTGGGGCCAGCTCTCCTGACTACCACATGTGGCAAGCTGGGGAGGAGGAGAGTATTACCCCAACAGCCGTAAGACCTCAGGGGAGTGGTGGGACCAGCTCTCCGGTGCTCTTACACTCAGAGTAGCTAACCTGAGCCCCTGAACTCTTGACTAGGTTCACCAGTACTGTGCTGCCCATCTTAGGTACAGGGCCCGCTCTCCTGAGTGTTAAAGCTGGTGAAGGGCAGGTCTATCTCACCCACTTTCATGATCCCAGAGTCAGCTCTCCTGACTGTCTCAGATGGTGAAGGGTGAGGGGTGGCATTACCCACTCTACCTCATGGTAGATGAGTGGAGGGGCCATCTCTCCCTCACTCATTCCTTCAGGGTTGGCTCACCTATACCCTCATCACCAAGGTCAACTCTACTAAGCTGATGAGGAGAGGTGTAGGGGCCACTCTCCAGAGTGCTGCAGCCATCAAGGGAAGAGGTGTCTCTCCTGCTATCATGGACCCTGGTCCCACCTCTGCTGATCACTGAAGATGGTAAGGGGCAAGGGGGGCAAGGCATCACCCCAGTACCCACACCTACCTCATAGCAGAGAAGTGGTGGGGCCAGCTCTCCCTTGCTCTCACATTTGGGGCTGGCTCACCTATGCCCCCACCACCAGAGTCAGCTGTGCTCTGATGTCCACTCAAGGAACAGGGCTTGCTCTCTCAAGTGCTCCAGCTGGTGAGGGGCAGGGCTAGCTCTATGGAGCTCATGACCCATGCTGGACATGGAGGTGGTGGTGTGGGGGTGGGCATGTCTCCAGTGGATGTCCTAACTAGGGACATCCCCATGTCCAAGGTGGTTATATGAGCCACAGACATCAACACCAATCCCTACCAGTGCATAGCCATGGACTCAGATATGGCCCTCATCAATACCCCAGGCTGGCAAGCCACCATGGACCCAGGTGGTGGAGTTGGTCTGTTGGAGATTGATTTGATGTATCTTGATGCTAATTAATAAAAAGCCATCCCCCCTGGGCAGGGCAGAGGAGACTAAGGTTCCTAGGCTAAGAAGACAGAGAGACTCTGAGGAGAGAGGAAAAGAGGAAGGCTGTCATGGGTTAGATGGAAGAGAAACATGTGACCAGTATGGATGGAGATTTGGCCCAGATTGTTTGGGCATGGTTTGATGTATTTTGATGTTAGTTACTGCTTGCTGTCTCTTTCACTTACTGTTTGTTTAATAAAAAGCCATCCCACCTGGGCAGGGAAAGGAGATAGGTGGGGCTAGGAGAGAGAAGAATTCTGGGAAGAAGAAAGACCACCATGAGAAGAAGCAGAAAGACCTGAAGTGAAAAGAGGAAGGCCACCATGGGTTAACTGGAGGAGAAGCACATGGCCAGCGGTGTGGATGGAGAATCTATCCCAGATAAAGAACATTAACAAGTATTTGGGATTATGGATGGGAGGTAGCTTGATAGAAGTTATTAGAAGCAAATGGCATGGGATTGAGGCCGGGATCTGATGCCTGCCCCACTATGGGAGGCAGTTTAGAAGATTGATATCTGCCCTGCCCCAGGTTTACTAAGGCTATTTTAAAATATAGCAAGTGTCTGTGTCTTAATTGATCACTAGCTGGGCCTACAGATAATATAAATAATACATGTAACTTAAAAACAATAAGTGGTGCCCAAAGTGGGGCAGGTATCCGCAATCTTAAACATCATATTTTGCCATAGTCTAAAAAGGGGAAATAGCTCTCACCAGAACAAAGATAGCTACATACACGTGGCCGGTTGGAGAGGTGGAACTAAGAGGCTGGCAGTCTTCTAAACTAGCCTGAGAAATGGAGGTAAATGCCTAAAAACAAAAACAAAAACAAAAAACAAAAAACTACTATGATCCCTATCCAAGGCGCCATGGCAGAAGGCTCCTGGATCTTTTTTGGCTTTGTTTTGGTGTTTATGTATTTGTTTACAATGAGCTTAGTCATAGCCACACTTCTCCTTACCCTCTCTAAAAAGGTTCAGGGAGAAAGACAGAGAATGGAGAAATGTGAGACTTAAGTTACTAGCAACTAGAAAGGGAGAAGGAACTGAACTCTTCTCCACAAAGTTGAGAACAACTAAAATTCTAAGGTCCTTAAATACAAGGTGTTTGTCAGGGCTTCCTGGAAAAGGTCCACCAGAAGGAGATATCAATAACTAAATTCCAAAAAATGGTGGACAGGATTTCACTAACTGAAGCCTAAATTGGCACAAATGACCCAAGGCTTAGAGTTTTCTGGTTTCCTTGTTTGATTTTTTACTGAGATTTCTAAAAATTTTGACTAAATTGAAATGAAATAGTTAAAGAGGGCAGTGGTGGCACCAGCCCTTAATCCCAACACAATAGAGACAAAAGCCAGGCAGAACTCCTGAATTCCAACCTGGCCTCCACCTCCTTGAGCCCCTGCTGATAAGATAAATTACTTAGAAAAAACTACTTAAGATTTAAACTAACAGATTTTTTGGTATGTTCCTTTTTCTTAACAATGAATTATATATACTTACTTATCTAGGATAGATACACGTCAATCTGAGGTTTATGTATTTTTAAAAAGGTAATAAAATGCTTGAAATATGTTTTGTTGGTCAGGATAAAGACCAAGGTTAAATAGAGAGAAAGACATGAAACTACAGGGCTCCCTCATAGAGAAGGGATGAGGCAAAACCACCCACAACAAATGTAAAAAGCCAGGTACAAGATACCTAGGCCTAAAATATGTATTTTTTTGGTCAAGATATAAAGACCAAGGTTAAAAAGAGAAATAGACATACAAGCTGCCTATATAGGTACAAGATACCTATGATATACATAAACCCTAAGGTAAAACGAGAATCTATAGGATATTTATTTAAAACTTAATGCCTTTTTCTTTGCTCAAGACAACTGGCTTGTTACTAAAACGAGAAACATGTTATTGAGAAACAGGTTGTGGCCTAGCTTATGCATCAAGCACCACAGAGCCTAAAAAAGGATATCGAACTATACAATCTTATTTTGATTCCAATATAATAGTTGTATGTTCTTGTTAATGGTGATGTTATATTTTGTCTTTAAAAGAGGTCAAAATGAAACAGACCTAAATACAAGAAACTACTAACTTAAAAAAAGTCTGTTTACATAAATTCAAATTACAGAACAGTTAACTTATATTGCTAATCTCACTACATGGAAATAACTCTAAGACTGGCTGAGACATGTGCATTCTGCACATCTTATACATTCATAGTTTTAAGACTGTATAATGCTTGTAAAAAATTATGTGTTTTCAGAATAAAAGAACCGAACACTGACGCTGGATCAGACCTGACAGGATTCATTCCTTGAACATGCTAAAACACTGACACGCTACATCCTTCATGTTCCAGCCCCAAGTGCTTTGGCTGCTGTTCTTCATCAGGCTACCCCACACGGACTAATACTAAGCCTGAAATTTCTCTATATTTAGAGACTAGACCGTAAATACTGTTCCCAGCTTGTTTAACCATTTTTGGGGCCCTCTACAGGTATTCTCTGCCCCAAATCAGCTTAAAAAAACTTTAAAAAGAAGATGCCCATTTCCCTTAAGGGGGTGTTGAATAGGTTTTTGGTTACTTTCTTGGGCTATAGATATATATTGTCATTAAAAGGTATAGAGATAGGAGTTGTAAAGAAAGAAAGGGGATTATAGAGATATGTATGGATGATAGGACAAAAAGCAGATTATTGAATTGTTATGCTGAGATTACCCAGATCACAAGACCACCAAAAAACGACTACCAGCACTCGATACCGATGCAAAATACACAGGGTCCTGTATTACGGGCTCACAGCTTCGGATCACCATCCTTCCTGACGCAGCAGGATAAGAGAATGATACCGGAGCTTCAAGGGTAATGGGTTTATAAGGAAAAAACTATAATTAGGGGTTGGGATTACAGGGAAGTAAGGAAAAAACCATAAGCAGGGTCATGAATCTCAGGAATATAGTCCTTCCAGCAGGTTGGGTCCAGGAGGCTGAATCTCCAAGGAAATTGCTTTATATCAGAGGATCATTGCGCATTAATTGTATCTAATTGTTCCGGTGCAATTTCTGGAGAGTGTTGGCAGGTGTCATTCCCAGAACACAGGAAGAAGGGCACCTATAAGACAAGTTCTCATACAGACCATTATTAATTGCAGAATATAAATTACATATAGGATATGGCATTAACTTGTCCGTACAGAATCTACTCCTCAACTGAGGCCTTGTTACTCACAAATATGGTTAATTTTGATTCATTGATATAGAATTTTGTATGTTGATACAAAGTAGGTTTAATTTTGATACGTTGAAATGGAATTCAAATTTGGTACTGTTCTTCACACATTATATTTTTACTTTAGTATGAGGTATTGTATATATACAGCTCAATTAATACATAATATACTTCCAATAGTCTGCTAGTGTTATTGTATGCTGTTTAAGATAACTAAGTAACACAAGTCAATTGTTGATTAATTCATCGTCATGTCAAGTATAAGCGTATACATACAAGGTTTAACAGATACGATTCTATAGACAGATATGGTAAAACAGACAAGGTCTTCAAAAACCTCTTAGACCTACAGAATATAACATTTAAAAATATTTTTATTATTTTAAGAATTCTTTGACAATAAGACAGGTTAACTCCTGACAGCACCCAGCATCCATAAAAAAGATCATAAACATTGAAGAACCTCCTAGTGAAGATGGCTTTACATGTGACAAAACAGCCACTGGAAAAAAATGTCCTTCCAAAGAAAAATGTTTCTCCCAAAGACAGAATTCTGCCTAAAATGGACAAGCTTAGATACAGGCAGAGTCGATAGCCAGACTCTGCCAAGACAAAGTAAATAAGTCCTTAATGATTCCTGCTTCACAAATATGTCTGTCAGATATACTGACCCAAAAGGCTAAATATGATGCTCCAACATTATAAAGAGTTTTGGGTGTCTGCTCAGACAGTAAACTGTCTCTGTCAGTTTTTCATTTTGAAAGCTGCTAACCCACCAAGGTGTCTCTTTGCCCATTGCTATGGGGATACTTAAACATTTTTATCTTACATATCTTTTACTAGCTTTTTTAGAGTTACACCAAGATATTTTACAATTTTTGAGGTTGCTGTGAACAGTGTTATTTCCTTGATTTCTTTGTATACAGTTACTTTTCTGAAAGCATTTATCAGCTGTAGGATTTTTTTGGTACAATTTTTTGGACCAATATGTACACTATTCTATCATGTGGTAATAAAGAAACATAGTCATCTTAAAGTTTGTAACCACTTGATGACATTCAGTTGTCTTATTGCTCTAGATAAGACTTCAACTAGTATACTGAATAGATATGGAGAGTGACTTTCTCTTGTTCTTGATTTCAGTGGAATTGCTTTGAGTTATTCTCCATTAAAGTTGGTGTTGGCTATGGGATTGCTGTAGATAGACTTTATTATCTTCTGGTATTCCTTCGAATTCTTAGTGCTTATAGGAGTTTTATCATAGAGGGGCCCTGGATTTTATCGGAGGAATTTTCCGCATCTAATGAGATGATCTTGTGGTTTTTGGCTTTCAGTCTGTTATATACAGATTACATTTGTCAATTTATGTATATTTAACCATCCTGGCATCTCTGGCCTACATGAACACGGTGAATAATCTTTTCGATGCTTTATATTCAGTTTTCAAGAACTTCGTTGAGAATTTTTACATCAATGTTTAAAAAGGAAACTGGTTGTAATTATTTTTCTTTGTTATGTCTTTTCATGGCTTAGGTATCAAAGTAATTAGGCATTAGGGTAAATGTGGCTTCATAAAAAGAATTGGGCAATATTTCTTCTGTTTCTATTTTGTAGAATTATTTGAAATGTTAATATTAATTTTTCCTTGAAAGCCTGGTAGAATTTTGTGCTAAAGCCATCTGGACCTGGGTTTAGACTCTTCATGACTAATTTTATTTTATTAGGAATTTTGAGTCTGTTTAAATTGTTTATGTAATCTTGATTTAACTTTTGTAAGTTGCAAAAATTATCCATATGTTTTAGATATTCCAGTTTGGTGGCATATAGGTTTTTAAAGCATGTTCTTATGATTTCCTGGATTTTCTCAGTATCTGCTGTTATATCTTATCACCTCTAATTTTGTTAATTTTAATATTGTCTTTCTACCTTTTAGTTAAATTGGGTGTTTGTCAATCTAATTGATTTTTCTCAAAGAACCAACTCTGTTTTTCATTAAGTCTTTGTATTTTATTTATTTGTTTGTTTGCTTCCAGTTCTGGTTTGCTTATTTCTTGCTGTCTACTTCTTTTGGGCATTAACTCTTCTTTTTCTTCAAGAGCTCTATGGTATGGTATTGAGTTACTAGTACAAAACCTCTCCAACCTTTTTATGTAAGCACTTGGTGTTTTAAACTTGCATCTTAGAAGACCTTCATTGTGTCTCATTAGTTTGGGTATGTTCTATGTTCATTTTCAGTCAATTTCTCTGCTTACTTTTTGTCTGGATGACCTATCTACTGGCAAGAGTGAGTATTAAAATGTCCCACTATCAATGTGTGAGGGTCAGTATGTTATTGAGTATGTAGTAGTGTTTCTTTTATGGACGTAGGTACTCTCTGTTTAGAGCATAGATGTAAGAACTGCAATATCCTCTTGGTACACCTTTCCTCTGAATATGTAGTGTCTTTCTCTATCTCTTATGATTAGACTTAGTTTAAAGACTATTTTGTCAGATATTACAATGGCTATCCCAGCTTGCTTCTTAGCTTTGTTTGGTTGGAATATCTTTTCCCATCCTTTTATCCTGGGTTGCTGTTTATCCTTGATGTTAATCTGCATTTTTTGGATGCATTTGAAAGATAGAACTTGTTTTTTAACCCATTCTATTAGTCTTCTTGTTGTATTTTTCCTTTGATGAGTATATAATATTCTTTCATATCTCTTCACATTATTTTAGCTTGGAAGTTTTATTTTGTCAGATATTAAAATGGTCACACTAGCTTGTTTATTAGGTCTATTTGCTTGGAATATCTTTTCTAATCCTTTACCATGAGGTAAAGATGTGCTTGTTGTTAAGGTGTTTATCTTGGGTGCAGCTGAAGGATGGATTCTGTTGATGTTGAGAGATATCAATGACTAGTGGTTATTTATTCCTATCATTTTGTCGTTGTTGTTGTTAGTATTGGTGGTGATGATGGTGGTGGTGGTAGCAGGGGTGGTGGTGGTGGTGATAGTGGTGATGGTGGTGTGTGTGTGTGTTTTCCTCTCTTTTGATATTGTTAGTCTGGGATTGTCCATTTTCTGTGCTTTCTTGGGTATCCTTAACCTCCTTAGGTTGAGTTGTCCTTCTAGCATGTTTTGTAGGGCTGGATTTGTAGATAGATGTTGCTTAAATTTGGTCTTCTTTTCTCCATCTATTGTGATTGAAAGTTTTTTGGGGGGTATATTAGTCTGGGCTGGTTTCTGTGATCTTAGAGTCTACAGCTCATCTACTGGGACCTTTTAGGCTTTAAAAAATTTTTTTTTTATTAATTTATTTTTGTTACATCTCAAGGGTTATCCCATCCCTTGTGTCCTCCCATTCTTCCCTCCCTCCCATTTTCCCCTTATTCCCCTCCCCATAACTGTTCCTGAGGGGGATTTCCTCCCCCTGTATATGCTCATAGGGTATTAAGTCTCTTCTTGGTAACCTGCTATCTTTCCTCTTAGTGCAGCCAGGTCTTCCCCTCCAGGGGACATGGTCAAATATGAGGCACCAGAGTACGTGTGAAAGTCATACCCCACTCTACACTCAACTGTGGAGAATGTTCAGCCCATTGGCTAGATCTGGGTAGGGCTTTAAAGTTTACTACCTGTATTATACGTGGCTGGTGCCTTAGTTTGAGTGGGACCTCTGGGCCCAAATCTGCCTATTTTAATGTTCTACTTGTAGGTTTCTAGGACCCTCTGGATCTTTCTATTTTGCTATTCTCCCATGCTTCTCTCATCTAGAGTCCCAATAGGATGTCCTCCCCTCTGTCACAGTTTCCTGGTAAGGGACGGCTTTCGTGGGACATACTCACTCATTATGAACATTACTAACTCAATCCAATTTGTCCACAAATTTCTGGAATTCCTTGTTTTTAATAGCTGAGTAGTATTCCATAGTGTATATGTAACACAGTTTCTTTATCCATTCCTTTACTGAGGGACACTTAGGCTGTTTCCATGATCTGGCTATTATGAATAAGGCTGCTATGAACATGGTTGAGCAAATTTTCTTGTTGTGTGCTGGAGCATCTTCTGGGTATATTCCAAGGAGTGGAATAGCTGGGTCTTGAGGAAGCCCTATTCCCAGTTTTCTGAGATAGCACCAGATAGATTTCCAAAGTGGCTGAACTAGTTTGCATTTCCACCAGCAATGAAGGAGTGTTCCTCTCTCCCCACATCCTCGCTAGCATGTGGTGTCGCTTGAATTTTTGATCTTAGCCATTCTGATGGGTGTAAGATGGAATCTCAGAGTTGTTTTGATTTGTATTTCCCTGATGACTAAGGAGATTGAGCATTTCTTTAAGTGTTTCTCAGCCATTTGATACTCCTCTGTTGAGAATTCTCTGTTTAGTTCCAAGCCCCATTTCTCAATTGGGTTATTTGGTTTGATGGTGTTTAATTTCTTGAGTTCTTTATATATTTTGGATATTAGACCATTGTCAGATGTAGGGTTGGTGAAGATCTTTTCCCAGTCTGTAGGCTGTCGCTTTGTTCTCTTGACAGTGCCTCCTGCCTTACAGAAGCTTCTCAGCCTCATGAGGTCCCATTTATTAATTGTTGACATTAAGGCCTGGGCCGTTGGTGTTCATTCAGGAAGTTGTCTCCTGTGCCAATATGTTCCAGGCTCTTCCCCACTTTATCTTCTAAGTGACTTAGTGTCTCTGGTTTTATGTTGAGGTCTTTAATCCACTTGGATTTGAGTTTTGTGCAAGGTGACAAATATGGGTCCAGTTGCATTTTCTTACACATAGACCTCCAGTTACACTAGCACCATTTGTTGAAGTTCAGAATTGAACTTTCAATGTCTTTAAAAATTTGTGTAGGTATTTTGAATCTGTAGATTGCTTCTGGTAGGATGGCCACTTTTCCTATGTTAATTCTCCTGATCCATGAGCAAGGCAGATCATTCCACCTTCTCATGTCATCTTCAATATCTTTCTTCAGAGTTTTGAAATTTTTTCAAACAAGACCTTCACTTGCTTAGTTAGAGTAACTCCTAAATATTTTATATTGCTTGTGGCTAATGTGAAGGGTGTTATTTGGCCCTTTTCCCTTGCAGCTTTTAATATTTTTCTTTGTTCTGTATGTTTTGTGTTTTGATTATTATGTGACGGCAGTTTTTCTTTTCTGGTCAATTCTATTTGGAGTTCTGTAGGCCTCTTGTATGTTTATAGGCATCTCTTTCTTTAGATTGGGGAAATTTTCTTCTATGATTTTGTTGAGAATAGTTTCTGGCCCTTGGAGTCTGATACCTTCTCTTTCTTCAATGCCTATTATCCTCAGATTTCTTCTTTTCATGGTGTCCTTAATTTCTTGGATGTTTTGTGTCAGGAGTTTTCCAGATTTGGCATTTTCTTTAATGGTTGCTTCAAGATCTGTGATTGTATCTTCTAGACCTGAGATTCGTTCTTCCATCTCTTGGATTCTGTTAGAAAAGCTCACCTTTGTGTTGCTCGCCTTCTTCTCTGAGTCTCAAGTTCTCGTTTTTCTTCTGTCTGTGTGTTTATCATTGAATCCATTTTCATTTTCAGATCTTGAACTGATATTTTTATTTCTTTCATCTGATTGTTTGTATATTCCTGAGTTTCTTCCATTGCCTCTTTATAGGTCTTTAGAGCTTGAACTGTTTTATTTATTACTTTCATCTGGTTGTTTCCATTTTCCTGCAATTTTTCCAGTTCCACTCTATGTGCTTCTTTTATGTCTCTCATCTGTTTGTCTGCGTCTTCCTGCATTTGATTACAAATTTTATTTGTTTCCTCCATTATCATCCTCATTACTAAGGATTTGAATTCATTTTCTTGTATTTCCGTTGTATTTGAGTTCTCTGGATTGTTTTCTTTGGGATAGCTGGAAACTGGAGACGCCATGTTGTTTTGGGGCTTTTTGCATATGCTTTTACATTGTCCTTTAGACATCTTGCCATCTCTGTTTTTGTTGGGTAGCTTCCAGAGTTGGATGGAGGGAGTCTTATGATAGATTCGCTTTTTTTCTCATGATTTCTGTAGGCTGGGAGCTCTAATGCTTCACTGGTGTGGATGATAGGAGGGTAGTCTTGTCGTTTTGGACTCTCACAGCCAGGGACCCTCAGCTCCCCTGATCTGTGGGTCTGGCAATCATTCTGAGTCTCTGAATGAGCGTTGGGTCAGGTCAAGGTATCCACAGCTTTCTGTGTGCCCTGCCAAGTCCAGCCAGGAACACTGGGCCTGAACCACGGGCCGAACTCAGCTAGATTCTCAGGGCCTGTACCGTCTGCCGAGCTCAGCTAGGGATTTTGGGCCCAAAATGCACACAGGGTCCAGCCAGGATTTTTGGGCTGGGACTGCACACCAAGTTCAGCTAGGGGCTTTTGGCCCAAATTTTGTGCTGTGGTCAGTTATTGACTCAGGGCCCGAACTGTCCGCCAAGCTCAGCCAGGAATTCTGGATTCAAACTGCACATTGTGTCTAACCAGAATCTTAAAGCCAGGACTGTGCCTAAAGCTCAGCTAGAGTCACTGGGCTCAATCTTTCTGCCAAGCACAGTTAGGGACTCTGGCTCCAAACTACATTCCGAGCTCTACCTGAATCTCCAGGGTGGAATTGTGCACTGAGCTCAGCCAGGGACTCTGGACTCACACTGCGCGCTGAGTTCTGCCTGGGACTCCGGGCCTAAACTGTGTGGATAGTCCAGCCAGAGTCTTGCGGCCGCCGAGCCTGTGCGCACAGCTCAGCTAGAGTCTCTGGGCGCAATTTGTCCCACAAGTCCAGCTAGGGCCTCTGGGCTGAATCTATGTGCTGACCTCAGCCTGTGTTAGCGCCCCAGAACTGCCCGCCGAGGTGAGCTTGTGTCTCGGGCAGAACTGCTTGCTGAGTCGAGCCAGCACCTCCAGTGGAACCAAGCACTCTGCCCAGCCTGAGCCACAGCAGAACTGTCGCTGCGCTGAGCTAGCACCTCTGGTGGAACCGAGCACTCTGCTCAGCCTGTGTCACAGCAGGTGAGCTGCCGCTGAGCTGAGCTGGTGCCTAGGGTGGAACTGAGCACTCCGCCCAGCCTGCATCACAGCAGGGGAGCTGTGGCTGTGCTGTGCTAGTGCCTCAGGCAGAATTTCTTGCTGAGCTGAGCCAGTATCTCCATGGCACTGCTCATTGAGCTGAATCCGGGACTCTGGGGCCGAACTCTCCGCCGAGTCCAGTGTGGGTCCTAAGGCACCTCGTGACCCAAATCTTGCCCAGAGTCCCCTCTTCCGCAGCAACTCCCACTGGCCACCACACCAATTGCCTCCACCGGAAGGCTCTGAGCTGCAAACCTCAGCCACCGCCGCTGCTGACACTGGTGCCGCTGGTGCCGCTGCTGCTGCTGCCGCCTTTGCTGCTGCTGCTCCAATCCGAGAAAATCTGTGCTCCTCCCGTGTGCAGGGGCATGCAGGTCCTCCGCACCCGGGTCCCTCCGAACAGTGGAGCACTCCTGCTGCCGTGGTGTGGGGACCTTGGTGTTCCTGGCTCAAAAATCTGTGCAATTCCCTGAATTGTTCACTGGAGCTTCCAAACATGATCCGTACTGCTCGCCACCATCTTGGATCCCGCCCCCCCTTTTGGCTTTTAAGTCTCCATTGAAAAGTAACTCTAATTGGTCTGCCTTTACATGTTACTTGGTCCTTTTCTCTGCATCTTTCAATATTCTTTCTTTAGTTTTTACAGGTGTGTGTGTGTGTGTGTGTGTGTGTGTGTGTGTGTGTGTGTGTCTATGTGTGTTGGTATGTGCTGACAGGAATTCCTTTTCTTGTTCAGTCTATTTTATGTTCTGTATGCTTCTTGTATCCTGAGAGGTCTTGATAGGCTTTTTCTTCTTTAGGTTAAGAACAATTTCTTTGATGATTTTATTGAAAATATTTTCTGTGCTTCTGACCTGGTTTCTTCATCTCCTTCCATTTCACTATTCATAGATTTGATCTTTTAATTGTGTCCCTGATTTTATATATTTTATGTGTGGATATTTTTAGATCTAATATTTTCTTTAACTGAGGTATATGTTTCTTCTATCTTGTCTCCAGTGCCTCTTATTTGTTCTTCTACCGGTTGTATTCTCTTATTGAAACTTGACTCTGAGGCTCCTGTTCAAGTTCTTAAATTTTTCATTTCTAGTTTGTTCCCAGCTTGAGTTTTCTTTGTTGATTGTATTTCTACTTTCACGTCTTTGTGATAACACTGATATGTGGTATCTAAGAACAGAAATCTCCTAAAAATGTAAATATGTATAATTATTGGAGGTCAGAGAAAGAGAGGACAGTACAAGATGGAGAAATATTGATCAGTATGTACTGAGCTATGGTTAGGAACAAAAACATTGATACTGTTCTGCACAGAGCTACAACTAATGGTGATGACAGTGCACCATGCATTTCAGAAAACTGAAAGAAAGGAGTTTGAATGATTCCCCCTATAGAGAGACATTTGAGGTGACAGATAGTTAACCATGATTTAAATATTATACTATGTAGTTGTGTCTCAAAACACCACAAGGTACTGCACAAATATACATATTTTGTTTTGTTTGGCATTCTGTGTCAGTTTAGAGACAAATTTAAGGATAGGCTTTGTTTTTCCCATTCCTTCTGGGCTAGGGTTCATGGTCCCCCAGGTATTCTTGTTGACCAGGCATGAACTCCTTCCTGCATTTTGGGTAGGGTATTTTTCTCAGAAGTATTCTTGAAGCAAACCTATCCAAAGGGCAATGGGTAGTGACACATAGAGGCCTTCCCTCCCACCGGGGGAGGAGGATGTAAAAGTCAAAATGCATTTCCTGCTAGCTATTGGGTTGATGAAGATAGAGGATATTGTATTTGGGGACAAATTCAGACTTGTGAGTTATTTCCTCTCTTCCTTTCACATACTGTTCCCCAGACTGCTGAATATGTACTTTCTTGTCTAGCTTTTAGGAAGTGTTTCCTGTGCAAACATGGCTCACTCTTGCAACATCTCCTACAGGACCCCTGGGCCTCTTTCCAAAAAGTCCCCATCTGATGTGTGGTACCCAAGCTCCCTAGGGTGAGATACTTTTCACATAAATGATTTCAGTCAAACTTTTATAGAGGTGCTCTGGAAATGGGACAGTTTCAGTTCAGGAGTTGGAAGGGGAAAGGGAAGAATGCAAAAGAAATTTCTAGAAGCCTTGTAATCTGCCTAGAAACTCAGTGAGATACTTTTAACAGTGTGTCTAGGCAACTGTGCTATTGCTCCATGTTTGTTCATAGCTGTTTAATGAAGTTGTATATAATGACACACTTACTTCTTATAGCTGTGTTTGTTGGTTAAGGCACAGCTCTTGGTGGGCTATTTGTCTGTGGAGACATGTATGCTGCATTTACATTGTATACATGGTTTTCTGTAAGGCTTTCACTTCAAATTTTAGAAAAATATTGTATGTAAAATTTATATGTACTGTATTTTTATTTATCTATTTTAATAATATTTGGCAATGAGACTGGTGATACCACATGTGCACTATGGCCAATGCTGGAAGTGGAATTTTCCTGTTCCTGGTCCCTCTGGCTAGCGATGTCTGCAGACTTTCCTTCACCTTATCTTGGTGGCTAGGGGAAATTTGATTTTTTTCAGAACTCTTGTGCATAAGTATCCCTTTGTCCCTTATTTGCAAGATCTCTTTCTTTCCCAAGTTCTGCTTGGTGATAAATCAAATGGTTTGTGATGCTTGCAAAGGAGATTAGCTATATTCCACATGAGACATTGTTTCAGCAAAACTCAAAAATACCCTTTAACTTCAAAGTCATTAGAGAGTGGCTTTTTCTATAGGGTGGGAAAGAGAAGATACTTTCCAAGAGAGTTGCCTTCTGCTGCTTCTCAGGATGCTCTCTGGGGGGAAATGTACTGTAGATTGTCATGGAGAGCTCAGCAGGGCTGGTTGGATGCAATTCTAATGCTTAAACAGATAAATTAAAAAGAAGTTATTGGCTAGAGTTAATTTCTCAAATCGCTCTTATTAAACATACTTTTTATTTTTCCTTCACATCTCTCCTTTTCATTTAGCTCAGGTACCCATAAAATCTTAATTTTTATTTATAATATGGAATTTAGTTACCATGATGGAAATAATTATGATATTAAGCATTAGAGTTAGACAGATTTGCAGGCCCAAGATAAGGACTGCCTTCACCACAGCTCTGCCCCTACCCCCATCCTGCCCTGGCTCCATATCATTTCACCCAAGTCATCAGCCTTTGGTATGTTTCATTCTTACAGTTTGTTGCTATGGCCTTAAATGTTTAGATCCCTATCTCTGGGTTATCAGTTAGCCTTTGTGTTAAGAATTCTTGGATTTCTCTGGGAATAAGGCAAAACAAGGCTGTCTGGGATACCTTTCAAGTAAGGAAGCTGTCGCAGATGACTCCTTAATAGCATTCCAAGAATTTGGCAGAGGGGCTGCAAGAGTGGAGTTAGAACAACGTCTTTCAAGACCTAAGAGGAAGTTGAATGAACCTTCTGTTGGGGAGGTACTCTCTATAGTCACGAGTCACTGTCGTAGGAGGCTCATAGAGGAGGAAAATGTTGGCTGCCAACGTTTCATATTATTTGGTTTTTCAGGAGAAATCTTAACAAATGTAAAGTTTGGAATAAGACACTTTCACAGAGTAATGAGCAAATTCATAGCTTTTCCTGTCTATATTGTTCTTACACCTAGCACATTTGCACACGTTCTTGGTGTGGGATACTGAAAATACAGCCAGGCTGCTGTCCTAGTTGGTGGTGCTGTATCTTAAGCCTCCTCTGCCCATTCTTTGTGGGGCCCAGAGTATCCCATTTGATTCTCATCATTTGAAATGAGCCGGTAGAAAACTGAGGTGAGTCAGCCACAGAAAGATCTGTTCTATTGAAGACGCTAGATATTTTAGTCCCTCATAGAATCAGTCTGGGAAACCTGTGGCCTTTTCAATGTTCTACAGACCATCCATGTCACCACTACTAACTAGAACAGATAAGAGCAGCCTGAAGAAAAAAAAAGCTTTGGGCAAAGCTTTCCTTCCTTCTCAGGTACAGGGATGTTAGAATGACAGTCTTTTCATCTTTATGCAGAGATAAGGCAGAAGTGCTTCCTGGGAGTTTTCCAGTGTCTGACACCTGTCCCCTGTTGAGGTGATTTTTTTTCAGCCATCTGATTAGAGAGACTGGGAAAGGTTAAATGGTGTTTGCCCTCACATATGAATTTTATTTGAAAAAATGACAGGTCTGTTGTGATAAAATAATCTGAGGCATGAGAAAAATACTTTACTGTTAAAGTATGGTAGATCTTTTCTTCCCCCCTCCTCCTCTTTCTCCTTCTCCTCCATTTTGGTTTAAGTAAAAATTAGGGTTTTAGGAATCTATTCTCCTACCCATGGGCTTGCCTTATTCAAGTAAACACCAAACTCTCTCTCTTTGATAAAGCCTGGGTTACATATAATTTGGTATTAACCAATGCCCAGGGCTCTTGGGATGAGATATGGGGGATCTGAAGAGGTTACTTCAGTGCAGAGAAGGGTAGGTAAGTCTATAAACTGCATTTTTGAAACTCACTCTTTTAAAGGACACCATGGGAAAAGGCAGACATAGGAACCGAAGAAGGTAGACATAAACATGGCTTGAAGGATTAGGCTTGCCATTTTTGAGATATGTTTGCCTGGAGGAGAATTCCCTTAGGTACAGAGGATGGTCTGGAGCTACAGAGGACATTTGTGCTGAGTGTCCATTACATGCTTTGTGTCTTCCTGAATATTTGTGCAGCCCTGAGCTTTTATTATTAACAAATAAATTTGCCTTCCACTTTGCCAAGCCTTCTGTTAGTTAAAGATCATTTGTACCTCCTATTAAATGTTGTATGGAAAAAGATGAATTCTCCTTCTGGGAGTTTGAAAATGAGAATTTCCCGGGTTCAGAAACATGATGGTTAAGGCCCATATCCATGGGGAAGGGGCTGATTGGCTCTAGGAAGGTTGGCAGTTTTGGGGTGGAATGATCTCATTTCCATTGGGCTATATGTCTGATGGCTATAAGCTAGGCAGGTATAGCCACAGTTAGGAATTATGTACTGTACTATAGCCTACTTTCCCACAGGCATGTTGACAGGAAATTGAGGAAAAGAGTCTCAAATGGAAAAAAAAAAAGTAGTTTTCGGCTGTTCCAGATAATTGCTGTTGGAGAGCTGATGCTTTTTGCTGGAAGCTTATTTCATGGGCAGATGCTACTGTGGAGCCAGAGTAATTTGGGCCTGAAGGTTGGCCCTGCTCTGAAGCTAGGTTGCAGATGGCTTCAGACTAAGGATTCCTTGGCCAAGTTGGAGGAAGCTTATCGCAGCTGGGGATCTGCTTCAGTCTCTCCTCAGTGTTGCTCCAGGGAGGACCCAGCTCGTCAGAACTGTGCTAACAAGAGATGAGTGCATCAAGTTGCACTACATATTTTGCCCCAAGGTCCTTTTTATTCCACTCCATTGGTTTATCTTCCAGGGCTGCAAAGAAAACTGGTGGGTAAAACTGCTGCTTAAGTGAAGGTGCTTGGGAGCACCCACTCTCCATATGATATTCCTATGTGGAAGTCTGATTGGTGCTTTCTCATGGCTCTAATCTGTAGGCTAGCTTATAGTTGAGAATCTGAGGAATAGTACTGCCTTGGTTAATCACTTAAAGATATCACAAGGCTATAGAATAAGAAAGCTATGGTAGTGGCCTTTGAGGCAAGATGAAACAAGGCTTCAAAAGAACCTCTTTAGGTAAGTATACTACAACCTAAGGACCAAGTTCCCAATTCCGGCAAAACAGGTGTCCCTTATTTACTCTCAGGAGGAGCCCATAAGCCACCACATTCTAAGCTTAGTGATGGCTTCTCTGGCCCAACCCATTGCTCCTGAGCTCATGCTCAGCTCTTCTTGCCCTGCATTTTGGATTCTTTCACAGGGTCTCACTTCCTGTATGCCATTACCTCCACTGTCACCCCAGGGCTGACACACACTACTAGCTTGCTGAATGGCAGACACACTCCAGTACTTCCATAGATGCTAGCTTATTTCTGCAAGCAGCACAATGTGTGGTAGCACTAGCACTACCTCCATTCCACTGGGTTTGATGCCAAGTTAATTTAACTCACTTGCCCTGTTGACCATCTTTGTATTACGGTGAAGTGAGTTAATCTGAGCATGTGATGACAATCCCTTAAGACTAGTGACAAATAGTCATGCATGGTGGCCTAGGCCTGTAATCCCAGCACTTGAGGAGACAGATGTAGGCAGATTGCTGTGAGTTTGAGGCCAGCCTGGTCTACAGAGTCCAGGACAGCCAAGGCTACACAGATAAAGCCTGTCTCAAAAAAACCAGAAAGGCAAAAACAAAACAACAGCAACTACAAAAAGAATGGTGACAAACATAAGTGTTTTTCTTAAACTTCCGAGGAGATTGAGGACAAATCACAATGATGAGCAGTGCATGATCCCTTCCCATAAGCCAGTGCAAGGATTCTGTTTAAATCACTGACTGTCATTCAGGTCATGATGCCCATAGCCACCAGTGTTAGATTGTAACCCTTTATATCCCTCTTCCTCACCATTCCCTGCAAGGAATGAAAACATTTTGGTCCCGAGTTTAGTCCTAAGGTACCTGAAATTCAGGCTTGGTACTTGGAGTATCAATTAGAGCAGGAGGTGGAGGCTTGAGTTTGGACTGAGGGAGATGTGGGTGTGGCTTATGGTCCTACTTTGGGGAAGGAAGGGCTGCTGCTGCTCTCCCTAAGGGAAGATTTCCAAATGTTTCAGTTTATAAACTCCTAGGAAGCATCAAGCTCCCCTGAAAGGCAGTCTTTGTGTACTGCTTGTCACTGTTACACAGGCATTATTGTTGTCGGCCTGTGGTGTGCTGGCTGGGTATCCTTGTGTCAGTGTCTTCCGAGCTGATGTGGAGCAGAAGCCTAAGGGCGACTATGGAGAAGGTCTTGTGCAATCAATTTAAAGCATGCATCATTAAGGACTGTAGCTCTGTCCCTGCATTAGCAGTCCCATATTACAGTGTGCTTTCTGTGAGAGCAGGTGATGTCTATAGATGGTGATATGTACCCATTGTCTACTTAACACAGAGTCCCATGCTCCCTAGAAAAGTCCACTGGCTAGAGATAGCCAGTTTTCACACAGCAGATCTCACTGCTTCTATTAGACTTAAAAGCTTTTAATACATTATTAATTTTTCACACTGCTTGATGTGTACTTTCTCAGGTTAAATATAAAGGGTCACTACAACCTACCAGTGACTTTAGAAAAAACAGTTCTTGTCTTGGAAGTAGAGGATGCGGAGAGCTGACCGGGAGAGCAGGCAATACAGGCCCAGCCAGCAGAAGTTCTGCATCACACAGAGTGAGGGAAGCGCATGTTCTTTCCAGTGTTACATTGCCAGAAAGACTAACTTGCTGCAAAAGCAACAGGTTCACCACCTTTTATAACAATGCTGTGACCTCAGAACAGTGAATAGGAATCTATGGAACATCAGCCATCATGCATCCAGAGTGATTATGGAAATAGTGGTGGTGAATCTCAATTACTTCCATATTGTCTGGCTCTCCTCCAGGACTACCCTCGCCCCACCCGCTACTGCCTGCCATTCCTTGGCTGCCATTCTATTCTTTTCATATTCTATCCCTGTGGGGCTCCAACAATTCTCAGTCGAATGCTCAGCTATGAAATGTGGAATTGGCCTTTTCTCCATAATTATCTCTCAATCAAACATCATCTTGTGACTCACAGGTTTCAGAGAGGGTATTGGTGAAGGAATTCTACAGATAGACCTTTTTTATTCTCAAAGCCCATTGTTCTGCGGAATCTGAGCAAGATGATATCTTTTCCTGTGCTCACTGTCCTTCTAGATTCCCCTAAAAATACTTTCATGCTTCTGATTCTTCAAATCTCAAGAAAGTAGAATTGAGGTTACTTTTCATACTTTGCAAATCAAAGTTTATGTTAAAACTGTGGTATTGGTAAATAGGCAGAGAGGAGTGTTGGATATGAAACTGTGGCCCCTAAAAATGGGTTTTCTTTCTTGTTTTTATTTTTCTTGTTTTGTTTGTTTGGTTTTAGAGACCGGGTGTCTCTGTGTATGTAGCCTTGGCCATTCTGGACTTACCTTGTAGACCAAGCTGGCCTCGAACTCAGAAATTTGCCTGCCTCTGCCTTCTCCCGCATGCTGGGATGAAAGGCATGTGCCACCACTGCCTGGTTTGTGAATGCCTTTTCTAACACTAAGATTCCAACTAATTTCAAGGTTTAGGGAGATAACTATAATCTGTTACTATAGTGCATGAGCCCACACTAATGAAATCTGTAGAGGAATATTTTGTGTGCTGTATGGATGTAACAGATATCAATAAAAATCTGATTGGCCAGTTGGCTGGGCAGAGAGAGAGAAGTCAAAAGCAGGACTTCTTGAGAGTAAAGGGGAATTCTGGGAGGGAGAAGGAGGAAGGGTCTTTTTCTAGGGGACAGAGAGGAAGACAGGCATGATAGTCAGCTTGGGAGTATAGCTGACCATGTGGCTGGATGAGACAAGGTAGTTGGCTTGTGGACAAGCCTGTAGGGCAGTCTCTTGATTAATGACTGATGTGGAAGGGCCCAGCTCATCGTTGGCAGTAGTACCTCTGGGTTGGTAGTCCTAGTTTCTATAAGAAAGCAGCTCAAGGAAGCCATGGAGAGCAAGCCAGTAAGCACCACTCCTCCCTGACCTCTGCATCAGTTCCTGCCTTGAGATCCTGCTTTTATTTACTTTTATGATGGACTGTGATCCTGACATGTGAGATGTAGTAAATCTTTTCCTAACAAAGTTGCTTTGCTCTTGGGATCTTATCACAGGAATGGAAACCTTATGATAAGCAGTATGTGAGTGTGTGTATATGTGTGTGCACAATCTTGGTCCCACAAACAGTGAGATTATGGTGTTGCAGGAAACTCTTGTTAGCTTCTGGAGTCATTGATTGGACAGGAAGAAAGAGAATGGAAAGAGAATGGGAGTGTTGGGTTTCTGCTTATAAAAGGTTCTTTGAAATGTCTGTGGAGTAGAAGAAGGCTCAAGTAGGCTCCAGAAAACTTGAAGCCAAGCTCAGTTTCTACTTTATCTGTAGGATCTTTGAGAAATAGTTTACAACCACCAGGTATTTTTCCAATTAGTTTATTCACATCAATTAATTTGCAGTTCCATCTGACAATACCTGTGATATGACCTTAGTTCTGAGCCCAAGATAAGCCATAGATGTGTATTTCTTTGCCTCAAAATGTATCCCATAGGCAAAAGTACCCCCACAAGAGCCTTATGACTACTTTAGGGTACTTGTTACCAGTTTTAGCATGCCAGTTACACAAAAGTAACAGCCCATTGTGGACAAGGGTGAAGAACACTTGATGCCGTTAGCTGGGCTTACTTATCAGGCTCCAATGGGAGAGGATGCAGGAATGGAGGTGCCAGAGTGGGTTCATACCCCTAGGTTGCCTCCCATTCTCTGAGAAGAAGGACTAGGAGGAGAGGAGGGAGGAGACTGAGATCAGGCTATAAAGTGATTAAATAAATAAATAATACATGGGAGATTTCAGTTTTTCAGAAGAGTTGCAGGCACAGAGGGCAGAAAGTCCTTATCTAACTTTACTTCCTGTTTTCTCATGAGATTGGCATCAGTAAATCCTATTGACAAAAGCCAGAGCTCACATATCCTAGATTTTCACTATCTCTTTTTTTCTACTCCAGAATTCCTTGGAAGGATGACCTGTCTTCTGAGTGCCCTCTCACCTCTGATTTTTCTTTATGACATCGATATTTTGGAAAGCATTATTATATTGTTTTGATAAATTAACACTCAACTTTGTTTAATTATTTCCTGAGGAGGTGCCCAGCCTTTCTTAGCCCATATTTGGCCCCATGATGTCAAGATGATATCACAGGTGATGCTAACCTTGATCACTGGGCAAAGCAGCCCTGCCAGAAATCACCGTGTAGCTCCAAACTCTAGAATATAGTCAGTCAGCCAAACACACACTCAGGAAGGCTCTGCAGCCTATCTTCTTCTTCTAGAAGGAAAAAAAATCTGTCTCTTCTCCACTTATTTATACTTCCCTTTAATTAAGCTAGTGTTGACTCATGGACATTATATTCATCTGGTGTGGTGGCTTGAATAGAAGTGGCCTCAAAAGGCTCACATATTTGAATGCTTAGTCATTAGGGAGTTATGTTACTTGGCAGGGACTAGAAGGTATGGCCTTGATGGAGTAGGTGTGGTTTGTTGGGGGAAGTGTGTCACTGGGCTTTGGGGTTTCAAATGCTCAAGGCAGGCCCAATGTCTTATTTTTGCCTGTTACCTGAGGACCAAATATAGAATTCTCAGCTACTCTCCATTACCGCCTGCATACTGCCATGTTGCCCTCCATGGCCTAAATCTCTGAAAATGTAAGGAAGCCACAGTTAAGTGATTTCTTTTATAAGAGTTGCTGTGGTCGTGATTTCTCTCCAGGGAAATACAGCACTTCCTAAGATCTGGGAAGGATAGATTTTTAGGGTTTTCCAAGGTGAAGTGACTCCCGTTATCTTCCTTTCTGCATAGTCCACACATGAAGTGTGGAGTCATAATCTGTACAAACGATTTAGAGTCCCTTCTCAGAGACAATCTATTTCTCCTTCCTGTTTGTTTATCATATATTTATTTATACTTATATGAACTCATGGATACTTTAAATAAATGTGTTTTTATATTTTGAGTTTCGTTAAGCCCTATTTTGTGGTTTGAGTTTCTCCCATTTTTGTCCCATGGAAGTTCCTGTAGTTGACTCTGGTATCTCTTTAATACATTTCTGTGATTTTACTTTTAAATATAAAAGAACTTAATATTCCGAAACTAGGAGATATTTCTGATGGCTTTCCTAACCCAAGGCAAGAATCAGCCACCCTTCCTGAGTACCCTGATCTTCTCTGAGCGTGGGGAGGGTCTTGTGTACTGTATACATGTTGCTCTTGGGTCTTCACATCCTATGGAGGGGTAAGGTAGGTGTGTGTGTGTGTGTGTGTGTGTGTGTGTGTGTGTGTGTGTGTGTGTGTTTTGACACAGAAATATGCATGCATTTATACATATTTCTGTGTATAATTAACTATATTTAATTTATACAAAATACAGTTTCAGACTTCGGTCTCCAACTACCCATTGGCATAGTCCCCTCTAGCCTTTCCTTATGTAAGTTTTCACGGCAACAGTGAGGTGTTGGCAGTATTAGCCACCACTGCTATTGCTGTGAGAAACAATCTGAAAAAAGCAAGTTTATGTTAGTCACAATTCCAAGGCACAGTCTTCAATGGCAGGGAAATCATGGTGCTAGGGGCTTACGGCTGATCACATTACATTTCTAGTCAGGAAGCCGAATGAGATGGGTGCTTATGTTAAGTTCAGTTTTTATTCTAATTTCAGTCCTAGGAATGGTGTCATATATAGTGGTAGGATTGACCTGTGTTCTGCACTTTTACTGCCTTTTTATTTATGGGTTTTAAGTTGTTGGGTTTCAAGAATGCTTTAAAACTGTGGGTATACTTAATTAGAAATATGGCTTGAAAACATTTTTTAAAATATATTATTTACATCTTTAATACTTGATATTGTTTTTAGTTGTAGTTATTTATTTCTAAGGTACAAAAATGGCAGCATGGCTCTTGCTAGCCTACACTCATGAGAGAAACAGCTTTGAACAATTACTGGCTCAATGAACATTTTGGTATTGTTCTTTTAAAATATTGCTCAGCCTCACTCTTTTACTATCTTTTTATTTGATGTGTGACAGTTCCTATAATTAAGACCTTCCATGTTAATTTTCTGACATGCTCTTTGCATTGCAAATGATTTAATAAGTACCATCCTAATTATTTTGTAAAATTGAACTTTTTAAGTAATTATAGAAAATGTCATAGAAATTCCACAGAATTCTTTCTAAAGGACCACATGTCTTTTGCTTTAGTAAAGGCTTGGGAGCTAAGTTAACAGGATTGTACATTCTGATCAATATTTTTGCTTGGAATGAAATTTGATCTTTGTAGGTTGTAGTGGCCTAAACAACATTTAAAACACATGGATTACACAGGCACAAAACTTTGGTATTTGCATTAATAATAAAAGGTTCCATTTACTTAGGTCTTTCTGTGTGACCAATATACGAAGCACTTTACATGAATTTTCCAACTTATTCCTCATTTTATCTTAAGCAGTTTTACTGCTTCCAGGTTATAGTGGAGGGCCCAGTGCTCAGACCAGATATTTTGAATTTGAAATCAGTAAACAGAGACTATTTGCATGTTGGGGTATGTAATGAAGTCTTTCAAAATTACCACTTAGACATGGGGAATACAATATCAATGGATTCACGGAATATCTACTATGCTACTGGTATGTGTATCCAGGTAGAGAATACAGAGTCACAGAACTTGGAAATTACATATGCTAATGTTCATCTTCTTGTCTGTGTTTTGGAACCACATAAAGATCTGACAAACAACATTATTACCCTGACCCCCAGCTCCAATCCTGTGCTGAAACCACCACATGCCATGTGCTTTTAAGGCTTAGCATGTTGCTGGGAGATTCTGACTAAATGTGCTAAGGTATAGAACTATTTTTCTTGTCTGTCTGTCTGTCCCAACCCCTCTCTCATTCTTTCTGTATGTGGTGAGATAGGATTTCACTGTGTTTCCCAGGTTTGGCTTTCAGCTCATTTTTCTGTCTCAGATTCCTGAGTGCTGGCATTAAAGGTGTGCACTACCATGTTTTTCTGGAGTGTAGGAGAAATTTTAATCTCCCAGATGACTAATATAGAAGCTCGAGAACACTGTTGTTATAGTTTGGATACTGAATTACCCACACAGGCCTATGCTGTAATAAAATTTTTGTTGTAGGGTTAGCATTAATGGAATGACTGAGGAACCTTAAAGGGGTAGAATCTCAGTTAGGAATTTGAGAAATGCCCTTGAAGGAGGTTATGAGACTCCAAGTTCATTCTCTCTTCTTTTTCTTTTTCACATTTCAGCAATAAGCTGAATGGGTTTGCTTCACCATGCATTTTTGACACATGACTAGAAGAGTAAACTGCAACCTCCAAATTGTGAACTGAAACACACCTGGACACTGACTTGGGATAGAAGTGGCAGTTTCTGGCAGTGAACTTTGACCTCTGAAGACTTTAGTGATTTTTTGACCTCCTTACTACTTCTACTATTTTTTTTAAAGGTTTCATTAGCTCTGTCCTGGTGTTGGCTCATATTAAGTCAATTTTTCCCTAAGAACTCTGGCAAATGGCATAGTTTCCCAAATTTATATTTGTATAGTTGTTTTTAAAAACCACAGTGAAGAGATTCCATTCCCTTTTGTCACACACATCTTACTTTCTATGTATTACGCTTATCTCTCCAGGTCATTTAATACTAATTATATCAAATAAAATGTGGCGTATCTCTGATAATCACGCTCAGAATCTCTGTTTAAAGTATTAGTATTGAGAACTCAGAAGCCTTTTGGTAGAAAACCCCAGTGCCTTGCTATGGTGGCCTTTTGTATTGCCACCTAAGACTGTCCTCCCCCTGGGCTCAGTCCAAGTCAAGGCCATGTTCCTTCCACACTGGGTCTGGGTTACCTTACTCAGGATGATCTTTTCTAGTTCCATCCATTTGACTGCAAATTTCAAGATTTCCTTGTTTTTGATAGCTGAATATTATTCTAGTGGGTAAATGTACCACAGTCTCTTTATTCACTCTTCTTTGGTTGAGGGATACCTAGGTTGTTTCCAGATTCTGGCTATTATGAATAAAGTTGCTATGAATGTACTTCAGCATATGTTCTTGTTGTATATTGCAGCGTCTTTCTGGTATATGCCCAGGAACGGTAAAAGCTGGGTCCTGAGGCAGAACTATTCGCAATTTTCTGAGAAGGGACCAGACTGATTTCCAAAGTGGTTGTACAAGTTTGCACTCCCCCAAGCAATGGAGGAGTGTTCTCCTTTCTCCACATTCTCAGCAGCATGTGCTATCACTTGAATTTTTTATCTTAGTCATCCTGATAGCTGTAAGATGGAATCTCAGAGTTGTTTTCATTTGCATTTCCCTGATGACTAGGGATTTCAAGCATTTCTTTAAATATTTCCCATCCATTTTATAGTCGTCTCTGGAGAATTCTCTATTTAGTTCTGTATCCCAGTTTTTATTTGGGTTATTTGTTTTGTTGGTATTTAATTTCTTTAATTCTTTATATATTTTTATATTTTGGATATTATCCTGGGGTCAGATGTAGGGTTGGTGAAGATGTTTTCACAGTCTGTAGGCTCTTGTTTGTTCTGTTGACAGTGTCCTTTGCCTTACAGAAGCTTTTTAGTTTCATGAGATCCCATTTATTAATTGTTGACCTTAGAGTTCAGAAAGTTGAACCCTGTGCCAATAAGTTCAAGGCTCTTTCCCAATTTTTCTTTTAACAGATTTAGTGCGTATGGTTTTATGTTGAGGTCTTTAATCCACTTAGACTTTAGTTTTGTTCAGGATGATAAATAGGGATTTATTTGCATTTTTCTACACATAGAAATCCAGTTAGGCCCACATAGTTTGTTGAAGATGCTATCTTTTTTCCATTGTATGGTTTTGACTTCTTTATAAAAAAATCAAATGTCCATAGGTGTGTAGGTTTATTTATGGGTCTTCTATTTGATTCTATTGGTCAACCAGCCTATTTCTATGCCAGTACCATGCCGTTTGTATTACTGTTGCTCTATAATAGAGCTTGGGGTCAGGGATGGCATTCCTCTGAAAGATCTTTTGTTGTACAGGATTGCTTGAACTATTCTGGTCTGCTTGTTTTTCCATATGAAGCTGACAATTGCCATTTCAAGGTCTGTAATGAATTGTGTAGGTATATTGAGAGAGATTGCATTGACTCTGTAGATTGCTTTTAGTAAGATGTCCATTTTACTATATTGATTTTCCCAATCCAGGAGCATGGGAGATCTTTTCATCTCCTGATAGCTTCTTCAATTTATTTCTTTGGAAACTTGAAATTTTTTTCATATTAGTCTTTTACATTCTTAGTTAGAGTTACACCAAGATATTTTATGGGCTTTTTGGTAGATATTGTGAAGGGTGCAGTTTCCCTAATATCTTTCTCAGCCTGTTTGTCATTTTTATATAGGAGGGCTACTGATATTTTTGAGTTAATTTTTTCCAGCCACTTTGCTCAAGGTGTTTATCAGCTGTAAGAATTCCTTGGTAGAATTTT
The DNA here is from genome assembly GCF_903995435.1 of Acomys russatus. NCBI lineage: Eukaryota > Metazoa > Chordata > Mammalia > Rodentia > Muridae > Acomys > Acomys russatus. The sequence goes on along the minus strand of NC_067144.1, from coordinate 377,002 downwards.
TGGAGTCATTTATGTATATTATCCTACATCTGCAAATAGTGATACTTTGACTTCTTCCTTTCCAATTTGTATCCCCTTGACCTCCGTTAGTTATCCTAATGCTCTAGCTAGGACTGCAAGTACTATATTGCAGAGATACAGAGAGAGTGGATAGTCTTGTCTTGTCCCTGATTTTAGTGTAATTGATTTAAGTTTCTCTCTGTTTAGTTTGATGTTGGTTATAGGCTTGCTGTATATTGATTGCCTTTACTATGTTTAGGTGTGCTCCTTGTATCCCTGATTTGTCCAGGACTTTTAACATGAATAGGTACTGGATTTTCTCAAATGATTTTTCAGTATCTAAGGAGATGCTTATGTGTTTTTTCTTTCAATTTATTTGTATGATAAGTTACATTGATGGATTTCTGTATATTGAGCCATCCCTGCATGTCTGGAATGAAGCCTACTTTGTCATGGTGAATGATGCCTTTGATGTGTTCTTGAATTAGGTTTGTGAATATTTTACTGAGTATTTTTGCATCAGTGTTCATAAGAGAAATTGGTCTGAAATGCTCTATCTTGGTTGAATCTTTGTGTGGTTTAGGTAACAAGGTAACTGTGGCCACCTAGAATGAGTTTAGTAATGTTCCTTCTGTTTCTATTTTGCAGAATAGTTTGAAGAGAATTGGTATTAGTTCTTCTTTGAAGGTCTAGTAGAATGCTGTTCTGAATCTACCTGCTCTTGTGCTTGTTTTTGGTAAGGAGAATTTCAGTGACTGCTCCTATTTCATTAGGTGATATAGGACTCTTTAATTTGTTTACCTAATCTTGTTTCAATGTTGGTAATTGGTAGCTATCAAGAAAATTATCCATTTCATTTAGATTTTCAATTTTGTGGCAAATAGTCTTTTTTGTGATATTATATTACTCTTGGCAGAGCAGATTTTTATTTGTTCATTTATGTCATTTTTTCCTGTGTACATTTTTTCTAGTTTCCATGAAGTCAATTTTTCTTTTTTAATTAATTTATTCATATTACATCTAAACTTTTATCCCCTTGCTTGTCTCCTCCAACTCCTTCCATCCTCCTTCTTTCACTCTATTCCCATCCCCTAGGTCTGTGAAGAAGGGCAGCTCCTTGCTCACTCTATGGTCACAGCCTATCAAGTCTCAGCTTGGTAGTCTTCCTATTCTTTCTCTGAGTGCCTCCAGGTCTTCCCTCCTCCCCTGCCATATGGTCACAGCCTATCAAATCTCATCCCGGTAGCTGGTTTATCTTTTCTCTGAGTGACACCAAGCCTCCCCACCAAGGGGAAGTGGCCAAATATGGGGCACCAGAGTTTGTGTCAGAGTCAGCCTTGCTCTCCACATGACTGTTGATAATGTCCTGTCCCTTGGCTAGATCTGAGTAAGGGTTCAATATTTACTGCATGTATTATCTTTGGTTGGTGCAGTAGCTTGAGCAGACTCCTGTAGGTCCAGATCTGCTCATCATGATGTTCTTGTAGGTTTCTAGGACCCTCTGAATCCTTCAATTTCCCTATTCTCTCATACTTCTCCCACCGAGAGTCCCAGTAGGAGGTCTCCACATCTATATCAATCTCCCGGTAAGTGAAGACTTTCAGGGAACATCCTTGTTGGGCTAGTGTCCAATTATACGTGATTATATACCATGTGAGTCTTTATGAGTCTGGTTTAACTCACTCAATAAGATCATTTCTAGTTCTATGCATTGCCCACAAATTTCAGGATTTTCTTGTTTTTAATAACTGAGTAGTATTCCATAGTTTAAATGTACCACAGTTTCTTTATCCATTCTTTGACTGAGGGACATTTAGGTTGTTTCCAGGTTCTGGCTATTACGAATAAGGCTGTTATGAATATGGTTGAACATATGTCCTTGTTGTGTGGTGGAGAACCTTCTGGGTATATTCTAAGGAGTGGAATAGCTGGGTCTATAGGTAGCCCTATTCCAGTTTTCTGAGAAAGTGCCTGATTGATTTCCTAAGTGGCTGTACAAGTTTGCACTCCCACCAGCAATGAAGGAGTGTTCCCCTTCTCTACGTCCTCGCCAGCATGTGTTGTCACTTGAGTTTTTGATCTTGGCCATTCTGATGGGTGTAAGATGGAACCTCAGAGTCATTTTGATTTACATTTCTCTGATGACTAAGGATGTTGAGCATTTCTGTAAGTGTTTCTCAGCCATTTGATATTCCTCTGTTGAGAATTCTCTGTTTAATTCTGAGCCCCATTTATTTTTTTAAAAAATATTTTATTTATTTATTACATATACACACCAGAAGAGGGCGTCAGATCACATTATAGATGGTTGTGAGCCACCATCTGGCTGCTGGGAATTGAACTCAGGACCTCTGGAAGAACAGACAGTACTCTTAATCTCTGAGCCATCTCTCCAGCCCATGAGCCCCAATTCTTAATTAGGTTGTTTGGTTTGGTGGTGTTTAATTTCCTGAGCTCTTTATATATTTTGGATATTAGACCTTTGTCAGATGTAGGGTTGGTGAAGATCTTTTCCCAGTCTGTAGGCTGTTGCTTTGTTCTGTTGAAAGTGTCTCCTGTCTTACAGAAGCTTCTCACCCTCATGAGGTCCCATTTATTAATTGTTGACCTTAAGGCCTGGGCTGTTGGTGTTCTGTTCAGGAAGTTGTCTCCTGTGCCAATGAATTCCCTGCTCTTCCCCACTTTTTCTTCTAACAGATTTAGTGTTTTTGGTTTTGTGTTGAGGTCTTTAATCGACATGGACTTGAGTTTTGTGCATGGTGATAAATATGTGTCTACTTGCATTTTTCTACACATAGACATCCAGTTGGACCAGCACCATTTGTTGAAGATGCTATCCTTTTTCCATGAATAGATTTGCCTTCTTTGAAAAAAAAAAGTGTCCATATGTGTATGGATTTATTTCTGGGTCTTTGATTCAATTTCATTAATCAACCAGCCTATTGCTGTGCCAGAACCATCTGTTTTAATTACTGTTTCTCTATAGTACAGCTTGAGATCAGGTATGGAGATTCCTACAGAGGATCTTTTATTGTATAGGATTGCTAATAGCTATTCTGGGTTTTTTTGTTTTTCCATATGAAGTTGGGAATTGATTCTGTAATTCTTTATATGATTTATTCCTGTATTTCTTTGAGAGATTTATATTCCTCCTTCAATGCTTCTATCACTTGATTTCTACTAATACATTGAAACCCATATCACTGGCTTGTACATTTTCAATTTTCATATAGCATTGGCACAGTATTCTGTTCCTGAATATGTTACATTGTCTAATGTTTCTATATTTCTGCTTTCCATCTGTAATACTCTTTTATTAATTACTTTACTTATTTTACAAAATAATGGGTTTAGTTATAGTATTGTAAGTTTTTTATTTTAAAAACTATTTGTTATTTTTCTCATACAATATATTTTGATCAAGTTATCCCTTCCCCCAGCTTTCTCTATTCTCCCAACCTCATGCCCTCTTTCTTCCTCTCTCTATAAAAAAAAAAAAAAAAAAAAAAAAGAACAAATAAATAGAAAAGACAAAAACATAAATATGGAGTTTGTTTTTTGTTTCCCTGAGCCTAGGGGTTTGTCCTGGAATGTGGTGACATACCCAGGGATACTCTACTGGAAAAAACTAATTTTGCTCTTTTGTAAGGGGATATAGTTTTAAATAGCTTCTTGGTTAGAGGCAGGATCCATGTCCATTTACTGCTCTCAGTGTTGAGACCTCATATAGTTTGAACCTGTCTTATGCATTCTCTTTAGTATATATGAGTTCATATGTGCATCAATCCTGTCAGGTCTGGGTGATGTTGTTTTCTTGGAGTCAGCTATTGCTTCTGCCTCGTATATTCCTCCAACATTCTCTTCTTTAGAGAAGAATAATAGCACTCGGTTTCCCCCTAGTCCATGATCAATTTAATCTCAGGTTCTTGGGTACTTTGTCTACTTAGTACAATGGCCAGTCTTTGCAGTCAATTTGACTATACCTGGAATCAACTAAAACTCAAGCAGGTGATCATGCCTGTGAAATATTTTCTTGATCAGATTATTTGTAGTCAGAAGATCCACTGTGTATCTGGGCCACATCTGGTGGCAGCACACATAAAAGGACATGGGAGATATCTATATGAAGTTGATAGAGATCTTTTTCCTATTCTTTTCGGCTGCCACTTAGTCTGAATGGGGCTGTCCTTACCTTACAGAAGATTCTTAGTTTCATGAGGTTGTATTTATGAATTGCTGATCTTAGTGCCTATGCTAACAGTGTTCTGGTCAGGAAGTCTTCTCCTGTGCCAACGATTTCAAGGCTATTTCCCACCTTTTCCCTGTTTGCTTTCCTTCACTCTCACTGGCAAGTTTATATTGTTTGCTGCAGAAGGATTACTTTGCCAGTATTACAACCTACTTCTTCCATATTTCAATGTAGACAGAAGACCAGTAGGATTTCTCTGGAACTTCAGGCCTCACGCACCTTGCCGACTCTACAGGACTTCAACTAATAAATTACAGTTTTATTAATACATAAAACCTAGCTGCCATTTTAAAAAGTATAATGCACTTTGGGGTTCTTGACATGATAAATGTTCCAAACTATTACAATATTTAAATATAGACTGCACAGTATATGTTCTGTTTGGTCTTTTTAGGGCTGACCTCACAGCAATTATCTCTTGAGCAATGAATAACCCACTTCCCTCCTTTCACTGAACCCTGCATTGGACTCTTCATCTTTCCTAGAAGACACCAAACTTTCCACACCTTAGTGCCTCTGGAGACAAACTTCATTTGTTAGGATACAACTTCAGACCTTCCTATCATAATGTCCATCTGTATTATCACAGTTTAGAGAAGGGCTAGAGGCCCAAGCAAAGGGAAGACATCTATGCAGTTTGTTGGGGGAGCAGCCCTCGTTTGCTACTTAAGGATCATGGCAGGTTGACAATCTTCTTTGATCCCAGGAGCCAGTTGTTATCCTGTGTTGAGATGCTACTTTAAGTTGGATTCTGTTATTGTAATTGTACACTCAAAAACTCCTGGGTTCACACAAAAGCAAACCTGAAAGATTTCGTGTCCTCTGAGTTCCTGGGTTCAATGCTCCCTGGAACTGACACCTTACTGTAGGTACCAGAAACATGCAGAGAGCAGAATGAATAAAATCTCAGACTGTAAAAATAGCATCTTAGGTTTGCCACCTGACTGCAGTATTTCCTACTGATGAACTTAGTGTGTTCTCTCAACTCTGAAGCTCAGTTTTTTTGTTTTTAAGTGGGGAAAAAAGAACTTGCCCCACAGGTTTTTTTTTTTGTTTTTTGTTTTTTTTTTCAGCCTGAGATTATCATCTCAACATCATCATTATTTTCATCAGACACTTAGCTTAAAAACTGTTAGTTAATTGATGCTGGTGACATGCTGATACATTCCTGGTGTTTTCTGGGGTCTCTGATGACACCTGAATTTTGAGCTTCAGAATGGAACATCTTCAAGAGTCATATACTGGGGCTGGAGAGATGGCTAAGAGGTTAAGAGCATTGGCTGCTCTTCCAGAGGTCCTGAGTTCAATTCCCAGCAACCACGTGGTGGCTCACAACCATCTGTAATGTGATCTGGTGCCCTCTTCTGGTGTGCATAAAGACAGTGTACTCATATACATAAAATAAATAAATCTTAAAAAAAAAAAAGAGTCATATACTTGTCATCTTTTGCTGAGTCCTTCTCTATGCACTGTCTCTAAGGGGCAGTTCTTTGGCTATTGATTTGGAACCATATTGTGAGTCAGGAGGCAATTTGAACATACAATATTAAACTTTAAGTTTTGAAATTCTTATAATGATTTTTTCCTACAAAAATTCAAGTTTAAGGAAATACCTTTATTTTCCGTATATGCGCCTTAAGATTAATTTAATATTTCACAGGCATAAAGCTTTTAGATCTTAAAGTAAAACATTAGTAAACACACATGTGCATAAATCTACAATATTGCAATGTTGAGTACTAAGAATGTCAGCCTATCTTTTGATAGACATATTAAAAAGAAGGGCAGTTCTGAGCCAGTTGTGGTAGCAAATAGTTGTAATCTCAGCACATGGGAAGCTGCAGTCAGGAGATTTCACTAGTGTATAGCCAGTTTGGGTCATATGGTGAGGTACCATCACAAAAAGGAAGAAAGAAAGGAAGACAGACAGATGTATAGAAAGAAAGAAAGGAATGGGAGGAGTAAGGGAGGGAGGAATGTAGGGAAGAGGAAAGAGAAGAAAGAAGCCTAATGTTTTTCCATGCATCAGGAATCACTAGTGTTTAGCCATCTGTTTGCTTCTGACTATCAGTGGAACATGATCAATTATAAGAAGTGAAGAACAGTTTTCATTTTAAAACCTCAAGCACTATACATAATATCTTACTTTAGGGCCTTTTATTTTCATGAAAACCCAGAGTCTGTGCAGCTAGGAAGCTGCTTAATTAAAGTGTAATTGCCAGTCAAAGTACCTTTGGAAAAGACAATTGCTACCATCTCTCCAGACAGCAACACTGAGGAAAGTCTTGGGAGCCATTGGGTATGGGAGATAGCAGTGTCTTCCTGGATCTGCTGCAGTGCCCTTTTGTGTTTAGTGATTCATCTTGATACAGTAAAGCAGGAATTCAAGATTTTCAAATTCTTATCTTTTGTATGGTTGGGAACATTCTAGAATGTTGTGAAAATGTGTCTGACTATACTGCTATTGGAAGGCTCCTGCTTATCTCCCTGGGAAATGTCAGCTGGATTTCTCATGGCTCTGGGTTCTGTCACTGTCCAGCTGGGCACTGTGGAATGTCCAGCACTGCAGTTTGAGGAGTCCTGCTCTTAATCCCACAAGGCAGAAGCACTGTGGAGAATAAGAAATCAGCCGGAGGAGCTTTTCATGTGGCCCTGGGAAGCTGGCAATATTTAGAACTGAAAGAAAACCAAAGGAATCCTTCCCTGTTGCTTCTCATCTGTAGATAAGTCAGGCCTGAGAACCTTGCTGAGGTCAGACAGTGGTGGGGGGTGGTTAGGCAAGGATGAATTGTCGATTCCCAGCTACAAGCCTTCTTTAGGGAAAAGGAGACAGGAAATGCTCACAAGAAAGTTAATACTTGCATTTCTCAGAATGAACCAAAGTTAAATGCCATTTGTATTAGTCAGCTTTACATCACTGTGACAAAGCATCCAGGATAAACAACTAATGTGGAAGGGACAGTCTATTTTGACTCATGGATCCAGCCTGAGGCTGCTTGGACTCCTGCATTGGATGATTGTGGCATGAAGATCATAGTGTGGGCCCACAGCAGAGAAGGGTGGTAACTTTGTGGCGGCCGAGAAACAGAGACATGTGGAGGGAGAGAGACTGTATTCCAACATCCGCTTTCAGGACGTATGCTCAGCTACCTAACTTCCCCTTATTAGGCTCTACCTCTGAAATGTTACACTATTTTCCAATTATATTACAGGCTTTAGCACAGGAGCTTTCGGGAGACATTCCCGGTACAAATTTTAGTATACCATTTTCCCTTGAACCTGTGGTGATACAAACCACAGCATGCCCCTTCTCACACCAGAAGTTGGCAGTCTCAGTGTGTATGACAATGCCAACCTTCTAGATTTAGCCCTGCTCTGGTGCCCTGTGACAAGCTTTCTCCCAATAGTGTTGATTCCACAAGTGAAAACAAAATCTGTCTCTAGCACCCAGCACAAAACACAGGCAGATATGGAAATTGAACGTTTTAAAAAAGTTATTGCAGATTTTGAAAATCAAATTTTACTTTTCATGTGATTTTAAAAAGTGGGTCAATATATTTGTGATTTTTTATTACTTTTCTGGAGGTCTGAGGAAGCATGCTTATTTAGTCAGCCCCAGATGTTATTTTGTTTCTTCAAATTGGTAGTAGGATGAATGCCATAGGTGTTGCCATTTTCTTCCTTACTGGCCGTCACTTCAGCCTCTGAACCATTAGAAAGCTAAACCAGGTGTTTCTGCATAGAAGGATGGCTCTGACTATCAGGATCAGGGACTACTATCCATTGGTATCATTTCTTTTCCTTCATTTTTCCCTTAAATCTTACTTTGGAGAAATAGCTTTGTATTGCTTTTAACAGAATACCCAGCCTATAGTAGCTGGGGAGGCAAGTCAGATTTTGTTCATTGTTTTGTGGTACTGGGAATGGACCTCAGGGCCTTGTTAATGTTCTACACTTGCTTTGTCATGAAACTGCATTGATGACCTGTAGATGTCCAGTAAGCTTCACAGGAAGGGCAAAGATTAAGATCAAGTCCAAGAAATGACCAAAGGCTCAGGAAAGAAATGTTGCCTGATGCCTCTAAGAAGTCTGTAAGGTGAAGAAATATTATGATGAGACAAGTGCTTTTGGACACAAGCATGAGATCTTATATTAAGAAGGCAAGTTGTGTGATAGAGAAACATGTGGTACCCAAATTAAGAGTATCCTCTCTTACTTCCAAGGCTCTGAGTTCTATCCTGACAGCCACAGGAACTGTAGGCACATCATAATGCTCTGAGGTTTCTGAGGGTCAGTGACATTCATGGTGGAACAAAAGTGCTGGGTAGTAGAGGGCCTGGGGTTCAGAGGTAGGAAAAGGGATGAGACAGAGGATTTGGTGAAGACCTCAGGTGTCAGACTTGAAAGACCAGATGGATGGTAGGATTGTCTTTGTGGCTGGTACATTCAGTTGAAGGGCATATTAAGGTGAAGAGTCAGGGGAAACTAAAGAGTCCCTTGTCTTCTTGAGGTGCTAGCAGGATTCCAGGGGCCTGTGAGGTAAGCTCAGACCTCCAGTCCTGAGATAGGTGAGCTTCGGGTAGTCTGGCTGAGAGGTAGACATCAGCAAGAGGAGTCCCTGTGAGGTGTGCGTGCCTTCTTGGGGGCTTCCCTCTGAAACATGAACTACTTATTGATGATTCGGACTAGAAAGCTATTGTGTTAGCTCGGAGCCTATGTGGAAACAACAAGCACTGTCTGCTTTGTCCCAGGAAAATGGACATACTGGTAGAATCAACTTCAAGGTGTACTGGGAAAAGAGCATGCAAAGTGCTTAGTTGAGACATGTTATCACCTAGTAAGTATGTCCAGTTTGTGAGAGCTGCTATCAAGGTTACAATTGTCTATACATGGGAAAGTTCCTTCTGTAGGCCCATTTTGAACGTTCCTTCGAATGGATGTCTTGTGATTAGAGTCCAACTGTCAACCTTGGAAACACATTTGGGTGTGAATGAAGCATGTGTTTTTGTTGCATGTGTATTGTGTATGAGTGTGTGGCAAGAAGGACAAACACCTCTATCTAGTCCCACTTCCTAGTCCCATGCCCTAGTCCCTCTGCCCCACGCCCTCCACTACCCAGCACTTTTGTTCCACCATGCATGTCACTGACCCTCAGGAACTGCAGAGCATCACGATATGCCCACAGTTCCTGTGGCCTTCAGGATAGAACTCAGAACCTCTACAGTGACAGGCGACCCTCCTCATTTGGGTGCCACATGTTGTGCTGGCAAAGCATACACTTTCTTACCCTGAGATCCTATCTTTCTGTCATGTTTATAGGGCTGTTGCTTTCTCTCCATTTTCCTCCCGGACTCTAGGAAAGATATTGACACTTTACTACAAGTCCACAAAATAACTGGAAGTCATTTGAGCTATTAGACAAGTCCTTTCTTGACTGTTCTAGAAACATACTTAGCTCTGAGCTGCTGGCACTCATGGCTCCTGGTTCATTAGTGAATATGGGTATTCACTTGGAAGACCCACATCTCCATTCTTCCCTCAGTCAGAGTTGGCATGCCTACCAGATGTGTGGTTCAGAAAGAAATCTTTTTTTTCCCCTCTGGAAACAGCCTGACATATGGCACACATTTACACAAAGAACTCACAGAGGAAGCATGAGAAGGAAAGTCTTTCTGGCATTGCCTTTTAATATTTTTGCATATGGTATGTGCAAGTATCCTACTTCCATTCAGATAGCAGAAGGTGATCTTGAATTTTCAATGGCCCCTTTTAATAGTTACAGTTGTAATAAAATGTGTACTCTATACATTGATTAGAAAAAGGGATGTGTTTTGGTACACCTGCAAAGAGAAGAAGAGAAGGGGCAAATAAACTCTGATCAACCAGCCAAACCTTTTCCATTCCCATCCCTAGGGAAATGACTCTATACTGTGAAGTCCAATGTCATTCCCACACATTTTCAATACCCATTCTTATTGCAAGTTTCAACTTGTCAATAGATGATCCACAACTTATCCTGGAAATTCTGCAAAAGAAAGGCAAGTGTGGGAGGGAACTTTCAGTGTATTTTGGGGGGCTTTTTATGACTGAAATGTACATGAGATGAAATGTACATCTAGTGCCAATTCTATTTGATTCTTTCAAACTCCAGAATTCATTAAAAAGTCTAAGAATAACATAGAATAGATGCGTCTCACAAACACCTATGGGCACCAATGCAGTTGAAGCCAGGAAAGGGCTTCCCAGGAATGACAGCTCAGTTGCACTGGAGCCATCTAACTGAAGGGCGTGCTTTTGGCATGTCTGCTTCTCTTTTGTATGGAGTCTTCAGGAAAGTGTTTCGACGGCTTCCCTTTCTGGGGAACAGACGCAGTGTACTAGGACTTGTGTTCTAGTGTTTTTATATGAGGAACAAGTACACAGTGTAGATTGTAAGCTCATAAAATAAGAAAGTACTGAGCAGAGCCAGATTGTGAAGATGGGTGTGTAACTGCGCTAACCCCCAGGGAACATTCCAGAATCCGACAGGAATTCCATAGCTGGGGTCCTCCAGGTTTGAAAGGTTTTGTCCACTATGAACCTTCTCTATGGCCTGAAGGCATGGTGCATAAGTGGGAAAGTGTACCACCAGCTGCAGAGTTATTCCCAGAGGCACCCAAGCAGGTGGTTTGAATTCTACTGACAGGTGTTATCTACTTCCTGTGTCAAGGGCACAGGCTCTTTCCCTCCTGAACACATTCTGGCACCAAAATATTTCTTTTTAAGGAAAACTTTCAAAGCCAAGCAGATTTATTTCTGTCACAATCTGGAGTTGAATTCTCTGTGTGATGTTCATTATGGCCTTAATTACACAATATCCAAAGTGCTAGCTCTGCACCACACAATGTGCTGTGGAGTCACTTGGTTTGTTTTGGCTCAACTCTCCTTACTTGCTCAATAATATGAATCTTGGCAAAGAAAAGAGAGCCAGAGTCCAAGTCCATATGACTCGGAGTTTGCACTGCAGGAAGAGGGAAGTGTGGCGGGGTGAGGGAGGAGGGAGGGAGCACAGAGATCTGCCTACTGTTCTGCCAGAAGCTATGGCCATTGGTTTAGAGTCTAAGCTAGCCTGCTGTTCTTAACCTTCCTATATGCTGCAACCCTTAAATATAGTTTCTTGTGTCATGGAGATCTCCAACTATAAAATTATTGTTGTTGCTACTTTATAACTTTAATTGTGTTACTATTACAATTCATTATGTAAATATCTGATATGCAGGATGGTCTTAGGTGATCCCTGTGAAAGGGTCAATTGACCTCTGAAGGTGCACCACCCAAAGGTTGAGAAGTACTGGGTTAGAGAAAGGTTTACTTTGTGTGTCATGATCAAAAGGGAGGGAGAAAATGATGAGTGGTAAAATATCTACACTGGCTTGCAAAAAGGGCTGATTTAGAGTTATAGTGAGAGTAACACCAGGCCTAGGCAGCAGCTGGTAGGGCCCCAGTTGCCCAGGCAGGGAAAGTAGGACATTAGGAGAAAGTACATGTTCCAATGTCCTCATCTCTTGTTATTAGCTTTTAGAAGTCTTTGTCATCCGTTGAACTCAACCATGTGAGGTGCTGATAGTAATAGAACTTCCAGTAGCTCTCAATAGGCAAAAGGACACCGACCTGTACTAAGGGTGACACTCTCTGCTTGGAGATATTCTTCTGAAACCACCATTATTTAAGTTCAGTGACAGTAAGACTCAGACAAGGAGGCTATACAGTAAAGGTTTCGGTAAGAACTATTTAGAGCTGAGCAATATTTGCTTTAAAATTTTTGATTCATGTTATTACATTGCAAATATTTACATGTTCCAGAATAGATTGAGAAAAAGAACTGAGTATAGAGACATTTTCACAATCAGTTCATTATTTTGAAATAATTGACATTTTCCATACTTCTAAATATATGCAAAGAGGAAACAATACACCCCAGAATGATGAGGGGTTGTGAAGAGTTATAAAATACTTATAAACAAATAACTACAAATCAAAGCATAAAGTAAATAAAAAATAAGTATTTGTATTCTGATTTAAAGTTTAGAAATAGTTTAACATACAAACAGTCTTTGATGAAAATAAAAGTTGAATGGTAAATGAAGCCCTTTTCCTTTGTGCAACTGCCTTGGAGTGCTTATTTCTTCAGGCACACAGGATTAAAAGTTAGGAAAGGAGGCATAGAAAACTAACAGAAAGCCACTTCTCTCCTGATGAAAATGTAATATGCATGATTAACACTCAGGGATATTAGTTTTGGTCACCTTCATGCGCAGCTCCACAATAGGACTCACATCTGTTGCTCATGTTTCCCATTTGCATTATATGATAAGCATTCTCCACCCACTGGACACTGTTCGAAAGCCATGACAGGAAGCAGAGATGTGGCCCATAGCTCTGGGTCTGTAATCAAATGCACTGTATGCTCTACCTCTCTCCACCAGTTACATTCCTTTCATTCTCCAATGTTCGTCCATTAAATGCTGAGGAGAGGAAGGCTTTCTCTTGTTGGCAAGACCAACTGTCTTAAGGAGCTTTAAGGCTTGCTGTATATTAACTGCTTCACCAGATTTTATATGGTGGCATAGCTCCACCATGTTCAATGTCTCACCAGTTACTTTTTCTTCTAACTACCTTGCTGTTGTTTACAGTTTGTCAACTACATCCACACAGATGTTCTAGGTGTTCTCACATGGAAAAGGCTGTGGCCACTTGTCTGTAATGCTCCACTGGGCATGAACTTTGGAAAGTGGCTATAATCAGATTCTACAGCTATTTCAATAGCTCTTCTGTCAACAGCTCATCTGTCAGAATACATTTTCCTAGGAAGTCTTTCCTTTGACCATTCTTTTTTTTTTTTTTTTTGAAGTTTTTTTTTTGTTTTTGTTTTTATTAATTTATTCTTGTTACATCTCAATGTTTATCCCATCCCTGTATCCTCCCATTCCTCCCTCCCCAATTTTCCCATTATTCCCCTTCCCTATGACTGTTCCTGAGGGGGATTACGTCCCCCTATATATTCTCATAGGGTATCAAGTCTCTTCTTGGCTACTTGCTGTCCTTCCTCTGAGTGCCACCAGGTCTCCCCCTCCAGGGGACATGGTCAAATGTGAGGTACCAGAGTACGTGAGAAAGCCTTTGACCATTCTTATGTCAGTTCTGTGACTGTGTCATAGGCAGCAGTGGGCCTGTGGCTCAGAGCAGAATCCCAGGTGCTTATCTTTTGTTGTAGAGATGTGTTGAATCACCACGACTTTCAGTGTAGTAGTTTATAATATGCCAGTAGAGTGTTCACTATTAGACACTTAAAAACACATCTATTCAAAAAATACCCGAAGAGGATGGTCTTCGCCTCCGGGATGCCCACTGCTAGACCTTGCAAACCTATATTTTCAATGCCTTGCTTCATACCCGATGCCCTGTTTGGTTTCCATGCAGCTCTTTTTACTCTGCTAATGCAGCTGGAAACAAGCTTAGATTGCTCTTTGGAGACGTCACAATTATTAAATGGGAAGTCATTTGAAAGCCAGGAAGTAACCTGTCCTGAAGAAAGGCAGCAATAAGCTGTTTACAACGTGTCCTATATGTGTTGCAAAACATAGCCCCTCCTTACAGAAATAGTACAACTAATGTATACTTTCAAATATGGAAAAACAATACAGAGCGAGTTACAGAATACACAGAGCATGCAGCACCAAGTTGTAGAAATATCTGGATATTCTACACCAATATAAACTATATGGTACTCACTAAATACTCGTTAAAGTTCAGGGACATTTTTCCTCAGTGTATCCAGAAAGTGCATGGAGTTCACAGAAACATATACATCCTTTTGGTATTTTCCTGCCTTTCCCTCATGAACACAATGCTTAGGACTTCGTAATTCTAGAGCCTGCCTAAGCACTGACTCTCCCTCTTCATGAAGATAGATGAAGTCAGCCAGATGCAGGGGCCAGTGGGTAAGAGAAGGGATAAAGGGGGTAGTTCTGCTCAACCCAGGAGACAAGGAGCAGCTCAAGAGCTGGAATAGAGAGTAGGAAGGCACAGCCTCCTCAGTATGCAGAGCATCAGGAAGGGTCTCATATGCACTTGTGCTGGGTCACTGAGACCATCGGGAACAGCTCACATCTTCTGGAACTATTGCTAGTCAAACAATATTGTTGGTCAATAATTTCACAAACAGCCTGCTAGCATGATAGACTCAATCTCACACATATTAAACAAAGAATCAATTTTCCCCAGACCCAGGCAATTTAGTTATCTCTTTCTCTATCACACAACATTCCCGGTATAATGACTTAGCATAGAGTTCTATTGATTATGTCAATCAAGTTCTAACCCACTCGTTTCTGTGATCACACCCCACATATTTTTTTCTTAAGTGTTTAATGGGAAACTACTACTTTTCCTTTGGATTCCATCTTCAGCTTAGAAAAAAAGGGAAGTTTTGGTTTTTTTTGTTTTGTTTCATTTTTGCTGTTGTTGTTAACTAATATCAGCCTAGTCTCAATTGGAACCAGAAGGGAACATCTAGACTGAACCTAGCATTTTACTGCTAATCGTTAAGATAGCAAAACCGATGCTTAGCACTGCAGCTCTAAACACAAACTGAGCATGCCAAGAAATGCACACTCCAGAATGGCACTGTTTCTGCTGTACAAATTCAGAAACTTGCAAAAAATATATCAAAAGAAATGGCAGCCACAATTCTCTGTTGCTAAACTGGGCATTATGGTTTGTCACTACTGCAAATGGGATTTTTTTGTCAGCTAGCATGTCTTTTTAAGTTTATTCATGAAACATTTTGAAAGTGCCTGCTCTGTCTCAGGTTTCACAATGCATTGTGATATTGGTTTTGTGTACTTTGCATGACAATAAGACTCTAGCAGTAGGTTTTGTTTTTGTTTTTGTTTGTTTGGAGACAGAGTTTCTCTGTGTAGCCTTGGATGTTCTGGACTCCCTTTGTATATCAGACTGGCCTCAAACTCATAGAGATCTGCTTGTCTCTGCCTCCTTGAGTGCTGGGATTATAGCCCTGTGCCACCACGCCTGGCTGTAGTAGTAGTTTTTAGTGAAGAGTGAACAACAAGGGCTTTACAATTTTTATGACTACACATGAACAAATAACTAACAAGCTAAATGGCTCAGAGAGAATCACTGACACAGAGGAATGTTTGCTAGGTTTTCATTTGTTGTAGAGTCTGACACAAGCTTTTTTAAAGCATTGAGAGGTAGCCCACAAATGTCACAACATCCACTAATAACTTCGTATATTTAAATGTGGGTTGTCTCTCAAATGCACATATGCTAGAGGCTTGGTCCCAGAGTGGATATATTTTAATAGGTGGGCATAAGAGAAGGTGATAAGGGTATTGAAAAGTTGTCTCTGAAGAGACTAATAAAATGCTCAAAGGATTTAGTTCCAAGGAGAATGGGTTGTTGTAAGGAATAAGCTTGGCAGGACTCAATTCTGGGAAGAGTAGGCTGATATAAGAAATAATCCTGACCCCTTTTCAGCTCTCTGGATTTCATTGCTATTTTGTGGTTACTTCTTCCAAATGTGACAATGCCCTATGTAGACTTTCACAAGAACGTACTGCTTGGGCTTTCAGCTTAAAAATTGTGAGGAAATAAAACTCTTTTCTTTATAAAGTACTGAGCCCCAGAAAACCTATTAATATGCAACCCATTCAATTATTATTACACATTATCTATTATTCCACCTTCTTTCCTCTATATATAGAGATTATAGGATGGTTTGCCTGAAATCCTATGGTGAGTGACTTTATCCAGAGATGAATCATTGGCCATTCCAAACCTTATCTCTAATTTATAAATTTATAGGATTAAAAAAAATTTTTTTCAAAAGCTATCTGATTTCTTCTAGACTGCAGTATAGTGTTCTGCTATAGAGATTATAGACCACTGTTACATGTGGCTACTCACATTTATATTAACCACTAAGTGGAACCAATACTTCTTATTCTCAGCCACATGGGCCATATTCCCAGGGCTCATATCATATGTAAGTGCCTCAACTGAAGAATACAGATTCTTCTGGGTGTGGTGGTACACACCTTTAATCCCAGCACTTAAGGAGGCAGAGGCAGACAGATCCCTGTGAGTTTGAGGACAGCTTGACCTACAAAGAGAGTCCAAGACAGCCAAGGCTACACAGAAAAACCCTGTCTCACTTGAAAAACCAAAAACCAAAACCAAACCAACAAACCAACCAAACAAAAAAAGCACATCGCCTAAATATCCCATAACAGCAAATTAGGCTGTATGCCTGCATGTTTAGTCAGCCACTACTTTAGATTAGAGTTTGTGCATAAATTGGCATAACACTCTGCCAGGTGTGTAAGATTCACAGCACAGAGGCCACACATACCCAGATATCTATGAATGTGGCCAAACACAAAATTGTTGTTGACCCCCCCGCCATCTCAATAATTTGGTGATTCTCTTGTGCACTTCTTGAATGTAAATTTGGTAAATAACAATGCCATGTAACAGTATGAATAGGTTGGACAGGCCAGTTAGTCTACAACACAAGCATCATTAGCTTTCGTTCATACCACATATACAACATGGTATAGTCAAGGCATCCACCCCATTTTTCCCCTAAAAGAACACAAACTCACCCAGAAGATAGATTCATTCAGAGTGAGGATGTTTTATAGTTCCCTCATCTCCTCTGGACTAATCCAATGGAGCAGGCATTGAAAACTTATAGCAGAGAGGACCGGAGGAAGCTGTTGCAAAAACCATGTCTCCAGCTTGGCCCAGCACTCTGGGCAGTCAGTGACAGCAGATTCAAGTACTCACTACATGAAAGGATGTCTGTCACATGGGGATCAGCTCTAGCAAAGAACGTCTATGGCAGACACGATAAATTGGGAGAGATTGCAGGCCTTGAGCAGAAAGGAGAAAGATCTTTCTGTCAGAAAAGACAGTCTCCAGGACAGACATTGATGTTTCCTGTTTTCAAAATCACAGAATCAATCTTCTTCCAAATCTTCATTAAGGAGAAGGAGAAATCTTTGCAGTTTCTGAGGAGCAGAACTAAAGAAAAAAAATTTTAGTAAAAGAAAACATTACTATCTTTAAAAAGTTTTTCTATTCCTGTCTATTGCTACACTAGTCAGAATAGTAAAGTTGAAGAATTAGTCTAGGTATCTGTCAGTAGATGAGTTGCTAAAGAAAACGGGGTGCTTACGCATAATAGAATTTTAGTTAACTACAAAGAATGAGGAAGTTATCCCATTTTCTGGACAATAGACACAACTAATGATCATCTTAGTAAGTGAAGTAAGCTATGCAAGAAAGACAAATATCAAAACTTCTCTCATTCTTGGAGCCTACATTTTTTACAAAAGCATAGAGGGAGGCAATAAGTTAGCAGGAGAAGGGAGGGACGGGAAGGAGGGACAGGAAGAGAGGAATAAAGGAAAGGGTACAGAAGACATATTTGTTAAATTATATGATATACTTTTAAAAAGCTTTACTAAATTTATCACTGTGCACAAAATAAATGTCAATATAAATTTAATAATAAAATACTGATAAAGAGATAATGTAATAATAAACCTTTTATTGTATATGCTAACTGAAAAAACTAATAATGAAAAAGAAAAATATTTAAATTTATTTGACAACATTTTGCTTCATGTTCAGCTGTCCAAATCTTTCTGCTGCTGTGGAAAAGTAGTGGTGTTCTTGGACTTTTTGCCTCGAGATATCTATCCTTAGCCAAACAAGTCAGCTTATTAAGTTACTCTTACTTCTACAATAGGTAAAAATGTCTAAAAAGGGAGATATTCTAAATTTGATATGCAATGCATTTAAACAAACAAGATTTTAAGATACATCTTTTTGTTGGTCAAAAAAATTTATGTCAGGTGCTAGAGAGATGGATCAGTGTTTAAGAGTCCACAGTTTTTCCAGAAGATCCAAGTCTATTCCTAGCACCCTTATCAGGTGTCTCGGAACTGCCTGTTACTCCAGCTCGGGAAGAACTTAGAGCTTCTTGGCCTCTGTGGGCTCCTGTACACAGGTACACCTGTGTCTAAACATATATGTGTGAAGTTAAGTCTTTTAAAAGGAAAGAATTTATTATTAAAAATATTTTCATAGTGATATATAATTTCTTTCAAAAGGGCACAAGCAGTTAGTTGTACGTAGTTCTGTCATAGTTTCTGAGAAAAAAAAAAAAGCTAGGTTCTAGTATTCATTTATAGAATGTAAAGGAATATTGAAATGTTTATATCATTTTTTTTTCTTTAATAGAAGAAAACTTAGTTTTGACACATGCAAGCCCCATTTTGTCAATTTTGGTAGTTCTGCAAAGCTTTCAATAAAGATTTGTTGAATAACTGAATAGTTTGATAGATCATAGTAGAATTAAGTAGAGTGGTGCATAAACTAAAAACCTTCATGTAGGTCCTGGTGCCAGGGCTCTCTCACACAAGAGCCTTGTTACAGCCTTACGCTATGGTTAAGCCAGTGCCTCTCAGTATGGACAGAGAGTCATACAGCTGAAGCCATCCCCAAAGAAACAGCAACTTGAGACAGTTTTGCCAGTGACTGGGACACTATGAATTCTTAAGAGTGCTGTTGTCAAACAGTGGAAGTGACTAAATTTTAGGACCTAGGAAATATTCAGAATCTATTATCTGCCCTCTGTCTTATGTCAACATGGCATGTTTCAGTCTGAGTATCTCAGAATTAATCAGTGTAGAGCAAAGCACCTATAAAGGACAAGATGCCTAGGGACAGTGATAGAGTGGTGAAAGGAGAAGGAGGAGATGCCTGACATATCTTGACCCAGCTGGAGCCACAGAAACAATAAAACAAAAACAAAACAAAACAAATCAAAACAACTCCTTCCCTTCCCTGGCCAGAACTCCTGGGGCCACCTTGGCTGAATGAAGGTGACTTGGATTTGAATCAAGTTGATGGGCCATACCCCTCCTGCTTCCACTGGAACTTCTCAAGATTGGTGGTTGTTAGGTGGTAGTCAAGACGCTGAGGAAACCTAAGACCCTAAGTGTCCTCAGAAATCAAGAGGACCCTGACTCTATCTTCCCGGGTGAATTCTCACTTCTAAAGGCACCTCTGAGAGCCATCTCTGCACACAGCTGCAGCAGGGATCGGAGAGTGGGACCTAGAGATCAATAGCATAGTTAAAAGACCAGAAAGTATTTATCTTTTGAAGAGGGATTGAGAGCAGAAGCATCAGGTTCATTTGCATGGAAGAACTCTGGCTATTATTAGTGTTTGTTGGTAACTAGGATTACTCATTGGCTTTATGATGAAACACTCACTTATTCTATTTTTCTTGGCTCTTGTTTTCATCAGTGACATTGGTGACAGAAATCTGCTCATATCACCCACAGAGGCTCATGCAGACAGCCCTGGAGGATGCGTGTCATTCCCAGTGGTTCTCCTGGGTAGCAACACAATGGGCTTTCTGAAAACTGGCCAGAGAATCAGAATGTTCCAGCAACTATGAGGATAAGTTATGCTACCGAGCCTGTTGTGAGGCCCATAGTCCAGGCCAGGAGTAAGGTTTGAGCCCTAAAATAATCTGCAAATCTATGTCTTCTTACCACAGGGGAGAGAAGAAAAAAAATCCTTTTCTGAGTTTTACCAGGCACTGTAAATTGGCAAGAGAATTGAAGAGAAATAACATTAAAAGCAGGCCAGGTGAATGAGTTTGAAATGGAAGACAGAAAAGCTTGCAATCATTGCTCAAACAAGTTCTTCCTTCCTTCCTTCCAAGAAATGAGGTATGGGGTGTGGAATCCATTGTAGCTAATCATAAACAGGTGCATCTTAAACCTGGATGCCAACCTGCTCCAACATGCTGGGCCCTCAGCTCAGGCTGCAGCTAATTACCTGTGTACTCCTATTGGTGCCGGCCACAGTTGTTCTGTAGTCTGCATTCCTGTTGAGACTTGTGAAAGGCCAGGGGTGGCCCTATGGAGCCTGCATGCCTCTCTCTTTTCACCTACCACAGTCCCATTTGACACCTGAAGACACTGAATCTGGATATGGAAGATTGGCACCAAAACTCTATGAAATTTTAGGTTTCAGAGTTCTTACGCAAACCAAGCATAATGATATCATTTTGGCAGACATCCTCAGATCACCTACATGGATGATTTTTGTATGATGACTAGTTTGCATGAATGTGTTGCCTCTTGTTATAGTCCTTACCCTACACTTTATCCTCAGGTATTTGCTGACAACTTATTCCTCATTTGTAGATCTTTGAGATTGCCAAGGATAGATTCCTGTAACTTATGCTTCCTTTTTCATGAATGTCCAATTTCCTACCTTTGTGAAATATTGCTAAACATAAGAAAGAAATATGTCTATTTCTTTGTAATATGTAATCTTATGTAAACTTATCCAGAAGTGATTATTTTGAGGCCACCAAAAAACTTCTGATGACACCTTTATAAGGTTCTAAATCTAACACTGATGTATAATATTTTTGTTTTCAAAATTATGGATTTCTATAACTATTTAGATTAGGTGTCCCTCAAAATCTGCACATGCTCCTGTGCCTACTGATAGCTCTTTAATTAAGAGCATGTACTGCTTTTGCTGAGGACCTGAGTTCAGTTCCCATAATCCACATCAGGAAACTCACAATCCTTTAAGCCCAGGTCAAGTCTGATGCCTCTAGATATGAACACTTGTACACCTACACACACACACACACACACACACACACACACACACGCACGCACGCACGCACGCACGCGCGCACACACACACACACACATTCATATGCACACAGACACTTAAAATAATAAAAATAAATATAAAAACAGGCTCACAGCCTTTTAGAATTTTAATTTAATACTTAATTTTCTCACAAGTCTATTCTGGAAATTGAACAAACTCCTCCAAGCCCTTCATCCCTTTTTTTGTCCCCCCACTTCCTGTTAGTCCCTTTTGTTTCCTTAGACAGTTTAGTTTCATGTCAGGACTTTATGTATCTATGTAACACCTAGGAATCATGTTTGAGAGAACACACAGTATGTGCTTTTCTGAGTCTAGCTTAACTCTTTTAATATGATCATTTCCTATTGAAGCTGTTTTCCTTCATGTGTTCTCTTTTGTGACTGTTGGACACCGAGGCTGCTACCACCTGAGGTGATATGGGAAAAAAAAGGAGACAGAGTTGGGATAGTAAGGCAGTTAGGTGGATCTTGGAAAACCTAGGGAAGGAGATAAATAGCCAAAACACATTGTACTACATTCTCAAAGAACTAGTGAAAATGTTAAAAAAAAGAATGTTGATGCAATTTGACTTGCCTTTCTCTAGTGGCTAATAAGATTGCACATTTTCTCATGTTTACCGTTTGTGATGGATATTCTTGCTTGCCAAAATGACTACATCTAGAATGAACTAAAATTAAAAAACGTAAGAGCACACAGGGGAGGGAATTTTGCTTAAATTGAAGTAGGAGTAGCCACTTCTAATCTTGTACTTTGCCTTTAGCCATAACTTTTGAGGTGGGCCATCCCTCATGTGGGTCATGCTTTCTGCTCAAAGTACATATAAGGACATGAAAGAAGAACATGTTTGCTCTTTGCCTGCTTGATCTCACCTTCCTAGAAAGTCTATTTACTGGCATTAGAGTCTACTTTTTCAGGAGTCCATTAAAGAACAGTTGACATATCCAGCCTCATGGACTGAACAACTAATGATTTATTGGACCTTCCATTCACAGTCAGTCATTGTTGGATTAGCAGCCTGTAAGTCATTCTAATGACACACACACACACACACACACACACACACACACACACACACACACACGCACACACATGCGCACACATACACATCTATCTATCTATCTATCTATCTATCTATCTATCTATCTATATGTTCATATATGTATGAGAATCATTCTATATATTTTGTTACCTGAAAGAACACTGACTAATATATATTTTGGTACCAGAAGTGTAGTTCTAGAGCAATAGAAGTATTGTGATGACTCTTTTAAGAATCAGGAAGAGGGTTTTGAATTTGCAAACAACTACAGTTATTGTAGCCTCTCCAGATACTCAAGATTCTTCTGGGAGCTCAGAGAATACTGAAAGCCTATTTTACAATCTAAAGGACACAAATGCATTTAACTATGCTGGTTCACCAATTTTGGGCAGCAATGGTTTTGTGATGCTGTATGTAAAACTTTCAAATGTTCTGAAAAATGAGAATGATGATACTGGTTGGCTGCTCCTAGCATTTCTCGGTAAATTGACAAAGGGAAGGAATGAGCTTCATGATAAAATTAACCAACTTCCAACATATCAGAGTAAAATAAAGGACAACAATGAATTTAGTGATAAATATTGACAGTCTCCAGGTGTCCATAAACAGTCTAAAAGGTTTCTAAGTGAGCCCAGGAAGAGAATCTTCTCTCCAACAGCCACAGAGCTCAAGTTGCAGACAATCAAGCCAAAGCCCTCATTATAAAGTTGCCTGAACTACTCCAAAATTCAAGCTTCAGAGGGTGTTGGAAGTTAAAGTAAGTTCATTAATTTGTAAATAATGGGATTCTGTAACTTTGAATGGATATATGAGGGATGACCCTACTAAAGCTGAGAATTTTAAAGGCCCAGATTCTCAAGGACTTATCTCATCTGAGGAATCAGTCTCTCCATCCTTAGCCAAAATGTACTCACAGCCTCATCCCCTGAACTATTGACCTTTCATCTTTGACTGAGGAAATTAATCCTCATTGTTTTTTAAACCAGCAGTTACATTCTCTGAAAAAGATGCTAGGCAAGACAATACAAATGTCCCTGAAGGCCAACCTCTAGAAATATAACCAGACTTAAGCCTAAATAGACTCTTAGAGTGGAGGTAGAAAGTGCATAAGGAGGTGCATTACACCATGAAATAACTTAACAAGTTTTCTAATCCATTCAAACAGTAATCTTGTGAATATTTGGAGGAATGGATTTTAAGGGTATGGAATAATGGTGGAAGGAACATAAAACTGGATCAGGCTAAGTTTACTGATATGGGCCATCTAAGTAGAAATTCTAGTTTTAATATGGAAGCTCATACAGTTTAAAAAAAGAAGTGCCAACATTTTCTTTTAAATAGTTGGTTGAAGCATTTGCCAAAAGATAGCCTAATGAAAATGAGTTGGAGATGCCTGATTAATCTTGGTTTAGTGTTGATGAAGAGATTTTAAGGAACAAGGAAATCGCAGTGTGAAAGTGGATGTGTGTGTGAAACCTAGTCCTCCACCATGGAAACCCAAAAGACAGGCCCTTCACTAATCCTATAATACACAAATTGGAGATTTGAGTAGCTTTGTGTAGTCCTTGTTTGTGCAACAATACCTTAGCATTGTAAATGCTGATGCTCAGTTGGATGAATTAAATGCTATGAATTTAATTGGGCCCTGAAGAAGCGACACCAGAGGCAGCATTGAGTTACCGAAGGCAAGGTGATCATTGTTAGTGCAATGGACAGCATAGACAAATCAATGTTCATAATGGCTTGATCTATAATGGGCAACACAGGAAAAGTGAATCTCCTGAGGACATGTATGGACTTTTCATAGTGGCTAATCAATAATGGTGTTTACAGACATGAAAGAGATAAGAAACCTGGTGAAGTTTTGTTTGATTTGTAAAAGAAGAAAAATCCTGAAATGTAAGAAAGGGTACATTGAATCCTGGCAAAAACAAATCTCAGCCTATGAACCAATTTCTAGATTTAAGTCAATTGTCAGCCCAGAATCCCTTGAATGAAAGACGGCCAGGCTCCCCTGAGGACGGACCTTGATAAAATACGTAAAAGTCTGACTGTTAGCCTTTCCCCATCCTTCTCCAGAAGGACTTATAGCCTTTTGCAAATGTAACCATTCACTGGGGGAAAGAAACTAATCAGACTTTCAGGAGTTTATTGGATATTGATTCTGAGTTGGGGTTGATTCAGAAAGATCCCTAGAAATATTCTGGCAGTCTAGTCAAAGTAGGGACTTATAGAGGTCAGGTGATTAATGGAGTTTTGGCTGAAGTGTGACTCACATTAGATCCAGTGCATCCTTAAATGTAGTTATTTTCCTAGTTCCAGAATTGGCATAGATATTGGTATAATTGGCATAGATATACTTAAAGTTGGTGAATTTTTTACGTTGTTTCCCTGACCTGTGGAGTGAGGGATGTTATGGTTAGAAAAAACTAAATAGAAGCCTTTATAGTTGCTTCTCCCAAGGAAAATAGTGAATTAAAATCAATATTGCATCTCAGGAGGAATTTCAGAAGTTACTGCTACCACTAAGGACCTGAAAGATGCAGAGGTCTTCATTCCCACCACATCTCCCTTTAACTTTCCTTTCTGGCCATTATAGAAGACAAATGGACTGTGAAGCATGACAGTTTACTACCAAAAACTATATCTTGGCACAAGGTATGAAAATATTGATCTGGAAAATATTTTTTATTGGTACTTGTTCATAATGAGCAGCAGAAGCTATTTGCTTTCAATTGGCTAGGCCACCAGTATTTCAATTTTAGCTCAAGGATTTATTAACTCTTCAGTCCTGTGGAATAACAGAGTTGGAAAGAATCTTGATCATCTGTCTCTTCCACAAAATCTCACATTAGTGCACTATATTGATGACATTGTATTGAATGGACCTGGGCAGCTGGAGGTAGCAACCGCTTTGGACTCATTGGTACCGTATACATCCATGAAAAGATAGGCAATAAATACTGCCAAAAATCAAGGGCCTTTTATCTTGGTGAAATTCTTAGGAGTCCAGTGGTGTATGACAGTAGAGATATTTCTTCTCTAAAAGATAAGATGTTGCACTTATCCACCCATCACCAAGAAAGGAAAACAAACAAACAAACAAAAAACAGATGATCATCTCATTTGATGCTGAAAAATTATTTGACAAAATCCAAAACCACTTCATGTTAAAAAGTCTTGGAAGGGGCTGGAGGGATGGCGCAGTGGTTAGGAGCACTGGCTACTCTTCCAGAGGTCCTGAGTTCATTTCCAAGCAACCACATGGTGGCTCACAACCATCTATAATGTGATCTAATGACCTCTTCTTACATGCAGGCAGAGCACTGTATACATAATAAATAAATAAATCTTAAGATAGAAGATACATACCTAAAACACAATAAAGGCAATATACAGCAAGCCAACTTTAAATTAAATGGAGAAAAACTTAAAGTGGTTTCACTAAAATCATGACAAAACAGTGCTGTCCACTCTCACCAATACAGTACTCTCTTCAATATAGTACTTGAAGTCCTAGCCAGAGCAATAAGACAACTAAAGGAGATTAAGGGGATACAAATTGGAAAGGAAGACATAAAAATATTGCTATTAATAGATGATTTGGTAATAAACATAAGCAACCCCCAAAATTCTACCAGAGAACTCCTACAGCTGATAAACACCTTCAGGAAAGAGGCTGGATACAAAATTAATTTAAAAAATTTTGTAGTCCTCCTGTATACAAATGACAAACAGGCTGAGAAAGAAAGTAGGGAAACTACATCTTTCACAATAGCCATGAATAATATAAATTATCTTGGTGTAAATCTAACCATGCAAGTCAAGGATCTGAATAAGAATTTCACGTCCCTGAAGAAAGAATTTGAAGATGATATCAGAAGACAGAAAGATCTCCCATGATCATGAATCAGTAGGATTAACATAGTAAAAATGGCCATCTTATCACAAGCAATATACAGATTCAGTGCAATCACCATCAAAGCACCAACTCGTTTCTTTGCAGACCTTGAAAAAACAATTCTAAACTTCAAATGGAAAAAAAAGAGCTCAGAACTAAGACAATCCTATACAATAAAAGAACGTCTGGAGGTATCTCCTTTCATCCCTGGCTCAATCTGTACTACAGAGCAGTAGTAATAAAAAAAACTGCATGGTACTGGCATATATATAGTCTGGCTGATAAATGGAATTGAATTGAAGACTCAGAAACAAACCCACATACCTTTGGACATTTGATTTTTAACAAAGGAGCCAATACAATACAATGGAAAACACCCAGCATCCTCAACAAATGCTGCTGGTTTAACTGGATGTCTACATGCATAAAAATGCAAATAGACCTGTATTTATCATCCTGCACAAAACTAAAGTCTAAGTGGATTAAAGACCTCAACATAAAACCGGACACACTAAGTCTATTAGAAGAAATAGTGAGGAAGAATCCTGAGCTCATTGGCACAGGAGACAGCTTCCTCAATAGAACACTAACAACTCAGGCTCTAAGATCAACAATAAATGGGACCTCATGAAACTGAAAAGCTTCTATAAGGCAAAGTACACAGTCAACAGAGCAAAATGAAAGCCTACAGACTGGGAAAAGATCTTCATCAACCTTACATCTGACAGAGGTCTAATACCCAAATATACAAAGAACTTAGGAAATTAAACATCAACAAACAAAATAATTCAATTGAAAAATGGGATATAGAGCTAAACAGAATTCTCAATATAGGAATTTCTAATGGCCAAGAAGACTTAAAGAAATGTTCAACATCCTTAGTCAGCAGGGAAATGCAAATCAAAATGACTCTGAGATCTCACCTAAAACCGTCAAAAATAGCTAAAATCAAAACCTCAAGTGGTAGCACATCCTAGTGAGGATGTGGAGAAAGGGGAACACTTCTCCATTGCTGGTGGGAGTGCAAACTTATGCAACCACTTTGGAAATAAATCTGGCATTTTTTCAGAAAATTAAGATTAGTGCTCCCTCTAGACCCAGCTACAGCACTCCTGGGCATATACCCAAAACATGCTCTTGTGTACAACAATAGCACATGTTCAACTATGTCATAGCAGCTTTATTCATAATAGACAGAGTCTGGATACAACCTGGAAGTCCCTCAACAGAAGAATGGATAAAGAAATAGTGGTACATTTATACAATGAAATACTACTCAGCTACTAGGAACAAGGAAATCATTAAATTTTCAGGCAAATGGATGGAACTAGACTGCTATTAACAGAGTTATAGAGGCTGAAGAGGACTCCTAGTGGAGGGAGGGGGGACATCAGTCCACAGACAGAAACTTCTACCTTAAAATTTACCCTGCCTCCAGGATGTGCAGGGAGAAAGAGCAGAAATTAAGGGAATGCCCAACCAATGCTTGGCCCAACCTGAGACCCACACTATGGGAGAATCACTGGTGCTGTCAATGAAGCTCTGCTGTGCTCGCAGACAGGAGCCTAGCATAGCTGTCCTCTGAGAGGCCACACCCAGAAGCATAGACTGGACCTAGGTCCTCTATACAAATGTAGCAGATGGCAGTTCAGCTTCATGTGGGTTCCTCAGTAAGAGTAGTGGGGGTTGTTTCTGACATGGACTTGGTTACCTGCTTTTTTTTTTTTTTTCACTTCCTCCTGGCAGGGCTGCATCACCAGGCCACAGGGGAAGAGGACATGCTAGGCCCGATGCAACTTGGTGAGCCAGGTGGGTGGGGTGTAGGTGAGGCTCCCCTTTTCTACAAATAGGCCAGGTGAGATGGGGGAAGAGGGAGGGACTGGGAGGAGAGGGGAAGGGGCTACAATTGGCATGTAAAGTGAATAAATAAATAAAATTTAAAAATTAAATAAAAGAGAAAGAAACACAACATTCAGTGGGAATATTTTAATGTTACAGACAGCATACTTAGGTATGCAGCGTGTTTCTGAAGCACTTATCCCAAGAGACTTGGAATGCTGCTGGCTTTGAGTGAGGCCTGGACCAGGAGAAGGCTTTTCAACTGGTCCAGTCTACTGGGCAGGATGTACACTTTGGATCATATGATCCAGCAGAACCAATGGTACTTGAAGTGTTAGTGGCATGTATTTTTTCCCCAAATTGCATTGTCCCTGTTGAAAGCCTTTGTGTTTTCATGTAATTTTCATGATGGTCTTTTTTTTTCTTTGAATGACATTGGAGACTTTATTTGGCTTGCTATGAATCTTTGGACTGTTATCCTAAGAACCAGTTTCACAGTATTGGTTCTTCCAAAGAAGGGAGTGTGAGGTCTCTCCATCTTCTAGTGTCTGTCTTGATTTCTCCAGTGGTTCAGGGTGTCCATTGTAGAGGATGGGAAGATACTCAGTTTACCTCCTTTTCCTGGAATTCTGCTGGACTAGACATTATTCTGTCATTCCACCTGTATTATATTCAGTCACATTTCACATTACCATTGTTTTCTACTTTTGACTGCTTATTTGCTTCTTCAAATTGCTCTCTCACTAGTCACTGGGAAGCTCTTTTTATCGCGCCTCTTATACTTATATTCTAGTGGAAAGGATGCTTCTGGTTCGTGCTTCAGATTGCTTATCACGCGGTTAGCATCATCTATTTCTCCCAAGTGAACTTTTACTGGATAGTGGAATAAAAAAAATCTAAACATCAAATGCATGATGCTACTGAATTGTCATAGCTTCTAAGTCACTTCAGTTGTAGAGGAAGGAAATATAAATGTGCACATTAGCCTGCATCTGTACACATATGTGGAATGTTCTATGTAAAATCGTTTGCATCTATGTTGTTCTTAGAATAAGAACAAGTGTATATTAATGTCTTCAGCACTACAGTACAGAATATTTTGCCTTCTTTTTCTGACTGTTTTCTTCAGCACAGTAATGGGAATTTCCACAGTCTGCCATGCATTAACTCAGGCATTCAATCTCAGCAAACACATACAGGTGTCAAAATTGCCACCCTGCACCCCTATAGGCACAAGAAAACAGATTTATCAGTGAGTGTGCTAGTCTGTAGACATATATGTTTGTCCTGTGTGTCATCTTTGTTCATGTTAAAGGCCATGTAAGTAAGCACCACTTTTTCCTTGGCACCTTTCCCTGAAGTTGTTTTTGACATTTATCAACCTTATTGCTTTTCTTATGCTGTATTACATAGCAACTGTCCTTGGTTGCCTAGACCATTTTTTAAATGCACACATAAATGTTTTTTCTATGCTACAAATAGCTATAGTTTTGATAACTGGTGCAGCTACCAAGCCACCACTATGTCCTTCCATAGAAAACTCTCCCCATCTGCATACAGCCTTGCATTTCACCTCTCAGAACACACACACACACACACACACACACACACACACACACACACACACACACACACACACACACACACAACTGGGAAATACTGATCTATTTCTTAACTGGGTAGGGAGTCCTTTTCAGAATGTAGTGTAAATAACACCACAAAATTAGCCTTTTTAGACTGCCATAGTCACTCAGCAATCTGTGCTTCTATTTTGAACCCTTTCTTCAGTGGATTGATTGTGTTTAGTACTTTAGTGCTTTTCCATTTTAAATTGTTTATTTATTTATTGATGAATTTCTAGCATTCTTCATACATTTTGAATACCAGATCCATGTTTTGTAAATATTTTCTGGTCTGTGGCTTGTTTTCTTTCTTTCTTTCTTTTGTATTTTTTTATTTTTAAAAACATTTTTTTCTATTTTTTTATTTTTTAATTTTTTTATTAGTTTATTCTTGTTACATCTCAATGTTTATTCCATCCCTTGTATCCTCTCATTCTTCCCTCCCCTCCATTTTCCCATTATTCCCCTCCCCTATGACTGTTCTTGAGGGGGATTACCTCTCCCTGTATATGCTCATAGGGTATCAAGTCTCTTCTTGGTAACCTGCTGTCCTTCCTCTGAGTGCCACCAGGTCTCCCCTTCCAGGGGACATGGTCAAATGTGAGGCACTAGAGTACGTGAGAAAGTCATATCACACTCTCCATTCAACTGTGAAGAATGTTCTGACCATTGGCTAGATCTGGGTAGGGGTTTAAAGTTTACCTCCTGTATTGTCCTTGGCTGATGCCTTAGTTTGAGCAGGACCCCTGGGCCCAAATCTGCCTATCATAATGTTCTACTTGTAGGTTTCTAGGAGCCTCTGGATCCTTCTACTTTGCTATTCTCCCATGCGTCTCTCATTTAAAGTCCCAATAGGATGTCCTCCACTCTGTCCCAGTTTCCTGGTAAGTGAAGGCTTTCGTGGGACATGCCCCTTGGGCTAGTATGCAGATATAAGTGAGTATATACTATTTGAGTCTTTCTGCTTTTGGCTTAACTCACTCATTATGATCATTTCTAGCTCAATCCATTTATCCACAAATTTCAGAAATTCTTTGTTTTTAATAGATGAGTAGTATTCCACAGTGTATATGTACCACAGTTTCTTTATCCATTCTTCTACTGATGGACACTTAGGCTGTTTCAATGTTCTGGCTATTATGAATAAGGCTGCTATGAACATGGTTGAGCAAATTTTCTTGTTGTGTGCTGGAGCATCTTCTGGGTATATTCCAAGGAGTGGAATAGCTGGGTCTTGAGGAAGCCCTATTCCCATTTTTCTGAGATAGCACCAGATAGATTTCCAAAGTGGCTGAACTAGTTTGCATTCCCACCAGCAATGAAGGAGTGTTCCTCTCTGCCCACATCCTCGCCAGCATGTGGTGTCGCTTGAGTTTTTGATCTTAGCCATTCTGATGGGTGTAAGGTGAAATCTCAGAGTTGTTTTGATTTGCATTTCCCTGATGGCTAAGGAGATTGAGCATTTCTTTAAGTGTTTCTCAGCCATTTGATATTCCTCTGTTGAGAATTCTCTGTTTAGTTCCAAGCCCCTTTTCGCAATTGGGTTATTCGGTTTGGTGGTGTTTAATTTCTTGAGTTCTTTATATATTTTGGATATTAGACCTTTGTCAGATGTAGGGTTGGTGAAGATTTTTTCCCAGTCTGTAGGCTGTCGCTTTGTTCTCTTGACAGTGTCTCCTGCCTTACAGAAGCTTCTCAGCCTCATGAGGTCCCATTTATTAATGGTTGACATTAAGGCCTGGGCCGTTGGTGTTCTGTTTAGGAAGTTGTCTCCTGTGACAATATGTTCCAGGCTCTTCCCCACTTTTTCTTCTAAGTGACTTAGTGTCTCTGGTTTTATGTTGAGGTCTTTAATCCACTTGGATTTGAGTTTTGTGCAAGGTGACAAATATGGGTCCAGTTGCATTTTTTGACACATAGACCTCCAGTTAGACCAGCACCATTTGTTGAAGATGCTATCCTTTTTCCATTGAATGGATTTTGCTTCTTTGTCAAAAATCAAGTGACCATATGTGTGTGGATTCATATCTGGGTCTTCGATTCGATTCCACTGATCAACCAGCCTGTTGCTGTGCCAGTACCATGCTGTTTTAATTACTACTGCTTTATAATACAGTTTGAGATCAGGTATGGAGATTCCTCCAGAGCACCTTTTATTGTACAAGATTGTTTTAGCTATTCTGGGTTTTTTGTTTTGCCATATGAAGTTCAGAACTGGACTTTCAATGTCTTTAAAAAATTATGTAGGTATTTTGATAGGGATTGCATTGAATCTGTAGATTGCTTTTGGTAGGATGGCCATTTTTGCTATGATAATTCTCCCGATCAATGAGCAAGGAGATCATTCTATCTTCTCATGTCAACTTCAATCTCTTTCTTCAGAGTTTTGAAATTTTTTTCAAACAAGTCCTTCACTTGCTTAGTTAGAGTAACTCCTAAATATTTTATATTGCTTGTGGCTAATGTGAAGGGTGTGGTTTTCCTAATTTCTTCCTCTGCAAGCTTGTCATTTGTGTATAGGAAGGCTACAGACTTTTTTGAGTTAATTTTGTATCCAGCCAATTTGCTAAAGGTGTTTATCAGGTGGTGGAATTTTGAGGGTCACTTATGTACACTGTCATATCATCTGCAAATAGGGATAATTTGACTTCCTCCTTTAGCATTTGGATACCCTTGATCTCCTTTTGTTGTCTTATTGCTCTGGCTAGAACTTCGAATACTATATTGAAGAGATATGGAGAGAGTGGGCAGCCTTGCCTTGTTCCCGATTTTAGAGGAATTTCCTTGAGTATCTCACCATTTACTTTGATTTTGGCTATTGGCTTGCTGTATATAGCCTTTATTATGTTGAGGAAAGTGCCTTGTATCCCGGTCTCTCTTAAACTTTAAACATGAATGAGTGTTGGATTTTATCAAATGCTTTCTCTGCATCTAAAAAGATGATCATGTGTTTTTTTTTTTTATTTTTATTTTCAGTTTGTTTATATGGTGCATTACAGCCTGGAATGAAGCCTACTTGGTCATGATGAATGATATCTTTGATGTGTTCTTGTATTCGTTTTGCAAGTATTTTATTTAGTATTTTTGCATTGATGTTCCTAAGAGAAATTGGTCTGAAATTCTCTTTCTTTGTTGAGTCTTTGTGAGGTTTAGGTATCAATGAGACTATGGCCTCATAGAATGAATTTGGTAATTTTCCATCCATTTCTATCTTTTGGAGTAGCTTGAAGAGTATCGGTATTAGCTCGCAGTTGAAGGTCTGGTAGAATTCTGCACTGAAACCATCTGGCCATGGGCTTTTTTTGGTTGAGAGACTATCAATGATTGCTTCTATTTCTGTAGGGGAAATGGGACTATTTAGCTTGTTTATCTGTTCTTCACTCAACTTTGGCAAGTGAAATTGATCAAGGAAATCGTCCATTTCCCTTATTTTCTAATTTTGTGGCGTATATGCCTTCAAAGTAGGATCTTATGGTTCTTTGTATTTCTTCAGTGTCTTTGTTATGTCTCCCTTTTCATTTCTGATTTTGTTGATTTCAATACTGTCTCTCTGCCTTTTAGTTAGTTTGGCTTACGGTCTGTCTATCTTGTTGGTTTTCTCAAAGGACCAGCTCTTGGTTTGGTTGATTCTTTGGACTGTTTTCTTAGTTTCTAATTTGTTAATTTCTGCCCTGAGTTTGATTATTTCCAGACGTCTATTCCTTTTGGGTGTTTCTGCTTCTTTTTTTTTCTAGGGCTTCCAGTTGTGTCGTTAAGATGCTAATGTGTGATGTTTCCAATTTCTCTTTAAAGGCACTTAGTGCTATGAATTTTCCTCTTAGCACTGCTTTCAATGTATCCCACAAATTTGGGTATGTTGTTCCTTCATTTTCATTGAATTTCAGAAACTCCTTGATTTCTTTCTTTATTTCTTCCCTGACCCAGGTGTCATTTAGCAGAGAGTTGTTTAGTTTCCACGTAGGTGTAGGCTTTTTGTTATTTCTGTTGTTGTTGAATTACAGCCTAAGAGCATGGTGATCTGATAGGATACAAGGTATTATTTCAATCTTCTTGTATCTATTGAGGCTTGCTTTGTGTCCTACGATGTGAACAATTTTGGAGAAGGTTCAATGGGGTGCAGAGAAGAATGTATATCCTTTCTTGTTTGGGTGAAAGGTTCTATAGATATCTGTTAGATCCATTTGACCCATGGCATTGGTTAATGATGTTATTTCTTGGCTTAGTTTCTGTTTCAATGACTTATCCTTCAGTGAGAGTGGAGTGTTGAAGTCTCCCACTATTATTGTGTGGGGATCGATGTGTGGTTTAAGCTTTTTTTAGCAGATCTTTTACAAATGTGGGAGCCTTTGTATTGGGAGCATAGATGTACAGAATTGTGATGTCATCTTGGTTGACTTTACCTTTGATGAGTATGAAGTGTCCTTCCTCATCCCTTTTGATTAATTTTGGTTGAAAGTCTATTTTGTTCGATACTAAAATGGCTACACCTGCTTGCTTCTTGTGACCATTTGCTTGGAATATTTTTTTCCAACCTTTTACCCTGAGGTAATGCCTTTCATCATGGGTGAGATGTGTTTCTTGAATGCAGAAGAATGTTGGATCTTGTTTATGTACCCACTCAGTTAGTCTGTGTCTTTTTATTGGAGAATTGAGGCCATTGATGATGGGAGATATTAATGACCAGTGACTGTTAAGAGTCTTAATTTTGATGTTGTTTCCAGTCGAGTGTTTGTGTAGTTGTGTTTTTGCCATGGGATAGTTATCTATTTCCTGGGTAGTTTTGGTTGTAGCTTGACCCTTTGGGATGGAGTTTTCCTTCTAGTGCCTTCTGTAAAGCTGGATTTGTGGATAGGTACTGTTTGAATTTGTTTTTGTCATGGAATATTTTGTTTTCTCCATCAATGGTTATTGATAGTTTTGCTGGGTAAAGTAGTCTGGCCTGGCATCGGTGTTCTCTTAGGGTTTGCGGGATCTCTGTCCAGGCCCTTCTGGCTTTTATAGTCTCTGCTGAGAAGTCGGGTGTAATTCTGATAGGTTTGTCATTAAATGTTATTTGGCCCTTTTCCCTTGCATCTTTTAATCTTTTTCTTTGTTCTGTATGTTTTGTGTTTTGATTATTATGTGACGGGCAGTTTTTCTTTTCTGGTCAATTCTATTTGGTGTTCTGTAGGCCTCTTGTATATTTATAGGCATCTCTTTCTTTAGATTGGGGAAATTTTCTATGATTTTGTTGAGAATAGTTTCTGGCCCTTGGAGTCTGATATCTTCTCTTTCTTCAATGCCTATTATCCTCAAATTTCTTCTTTTCATGGTGTCCTTAATTTCTTGGATGTTTTGTGTCAGGAGTTTTCCATATTTGGCATTTTCTTTAATGGTTGCTTCAAGATCTGTGATTGTATCTTCTAGACCTGAGATTCATTCTTCCATCTCTTTGATTCTTGTAGAAAAGCTCACCTCTGTGTTGCTTGCCTTCTTCTCTGAGTCTCAAGTTCTCATTTTTCTTCTGTCTGTGTGTTTATCATTGAATCCATTTTCATTTTCAGATCTTGAACTGATTTTTTGATTTCTTTCATCTGATTTTTTGTATATTCCTGAGTTTCTTCCATTGCCTCTTTATAGGTCTTCAGAGCTTGAACCGTTTTAGTTATTTCTTTCATCTGGTTGTTTGCATTTTCCTGCCATTTTTCCAGTTCCACTCTATGTGCTTCTTTTATGTCTCTCACCTGCTTGTCTGCGTCTTCCCTGCACTTGATTATGAATTTTATTTGTTTCCTCCATTATCATCCTCATTACTAAGGACTTGTGTTCATTTTTTTTTTGTATTTCCATTGTATTTGAGTTCTCTGGGTTGTTTCCTTTGGGATAGCTGGAAACTGGAGACGCCATGTTGTTTTGGGGTTTTTTTGCGTATGCTTTTATGCTGTCCTTTAGACATCTTGCCATCTTTGTTTTTGTTGGGTAGCCTCCAGAGTTGGATGGAGGGAGTCTGATGACAGATTCACTTGTTTACTCACAATTTCCCTAGGCTGGAGGCTATAATGCTTCACTGGTGTGGATGGTAGGAGGTTAGCCCTGTCATTTTGGACTCTCACAGCCAGTGCTCCTCAGCTTCCCTGTGCTGTGGATCCTGAAATCGTTCTGAGTCTCTGAATGAGCGTTGGGTCAGGCCAAGGTATCCACAGCCTTCTGTGTCCCATGCCAAGTCCAGCCAGGAACACTGGGCCCAAACCACAGGCAGAACTCAGCTAGATTCTCAGGGCCTGAACCATCTCAGGGCCTGAACTGTCTGCTGTGCTCAGGTAGGATTCTGAGCCCAAAATGCACACAGGGTCCAGCCAGAATTTTGGGGATGGAACTTCACACCAAGCTCAGCTAGGGGCTTTTGGCCCAAAGTGCGTGCTGTGGTCATTTATCGACTCAGGGCTCGAACTGTCCACGAAGCTCAGCCAGGAATTGTAAATTCGAACTGCACACTGTGTCCAACCATAGTCTTAGAGCCAGTGGAACTGATCGCTCTGCCCCGCCTGCGTCACAGCAAGAGAACTGTGGCTGAATCGAGCTAGGGCCTCCCGTGGAGCTGAGCGCTACACCCAGCCTGTGTCACAGCAGGAGAACTGCGGCTTTTCTGAGCTAAGGCTGGTGGTGGAACTGAGTGCTTCCCCCAGCCTGCATCACAGCAAGAGAACTGTGGCTGTGCTGAGCTAGAGCCACTGGTGGAACTGAGCGCTCCGCCCAGCCTGCATCGCAGCAGGAGAACTGTGGCTGCGCTGAGCCAGCACCTTCGGAGGAACTGAGCGCTCCACCCAGCCTGTGTCACAGCAGGAGAACTGCAGCTGCGCTGAGCCAGCGCTGGTGGTGGAACTGAGCACTCTGCCCAGACTGTGTTACCGCACTGGAGCTGCCGCTGTGCTGAGGTGGTGTCTAGGGTGGAACTGAGTGCTCTGCCCAGCCTGCGCCACAGCAGGGGAGCTGTGGCTGCGCTGAGTTAGTGCCTCAGGCAGAATTGCTTGCTGAGCTGAGTCAGCATCTCCACGGCACTGCACACTGAACTGAACCTGGGACTCTGGGGCTGAACTGTCCGCCGTGTCCAGTCTGGGTCCCAGGGCACCACGCGACCCAAATCCTGCCCAGAGTCCCCTCTCCCGCAGCAACTCCCACCGGCCAACACACCAATTGCGTCCACCGGAAGGCTCTGAGCTGCAAACCTCAGCCCCTAGCTCAGAAATCTGTGCATTCCCTGAATTGTTCACTGGGGCCTCCAAACATGGTCCACACTGTTCGCCGCCATATTGGATTCCCCGTGGCTTGTTTTCTTAACAGTATTTCTCATAGTGAAAATGTTTTAATGTAAATGTTAAGTTTGGCTTAGAAGACTTTTTCCTCATGGGCAATATTGCATTAGTTTTGTGTTATATGATATGTTGTATGTTGTGCATGAGTGTGTTACAGATATATATGTGTGTAGGTATGATGCATGCACCCATGAACATGCATGCAGAGATCAGAGCAGAGTAGCAGATGGGTTTCTCTATTGATATACACCTTATTACTGTAAAACAAGAACACAGAGAGAGACGGAAACACACAATCTCAGCTAGGCTGGCTGGCCTCTGAGCTCCTGGGATGCATTTGTCTCTGTCCCACAGGGCTGAGGTTATAGGCCCCAGCACCCAGTGTCTGGATTTTACATGAGTTCTGGGGATTGGAGCTCTGATCCTCAGTATTGCCGAATAAGTTCTTTTATCTAGTGAGCCATCTCCACAGTGTCTGTACTAGATTTTTGCTTTTTTGAATTTGTGCTCTTTTACCATGTCTATAAGCATTTAGGGCTGTAGAGTTCTCCTAATTAACTGACTACCTGGAAACTTCCATTTCTTTTCTTAAAAAAAAAAAAAAAAAAAAAAAAAAAAAAGACTGCTGGTGCTATGGTGCATACCTATAATCCCAGTGGATCTCTCTGAGTTTGAGGCCTGCCTGGTCTATAAAGCAAGTCCAGTACAGACAAGGCTACACAGAGAAACCCTGTCTCAACAAACAAACAAAAAATGTTTCTTATACTACAAATATTTTCATGATGAGTTCTGTTACTTTCATCTGCAATGTTTTTTTTACTAGATATAAATAATGTTCTATACTGATAGTTTGTTAGACCTCTAGTCATTGTCATCTTGCTTACATTGCTTCCAGCTCAAACTTGTATATAAATGGTTCTCTGTGAAACACTTCTCTCTTGTTAGAATTTCCTTTGTCTACTTTAAAGGTTTTTTTCTTTTTCATATTTAAGCAATTTGATATTAATAATCATTTCTATAGTTTCCTCATGAAGAAAAATATATTTACTTGTGGATATTTATATTCTTTAGAGTCTGCATGTATGCTTATAGTTTTAACTAAATCTGGAAATCTGTGGTTGATCTGTGCATGTTCTCTGTCCATTTCTCTTCTCCCAGAAAAGTGTAGATAGCTGTGCTCTACTTCTGCAGATCTTGCTGTTGCTCTGCTGGTTCCTTTTAACTCTTTGCTCTTGTTTTGCTTTGGATCATTTCTACTTCTATTTTCAAGCAGGATAATGTTTTAGGTAGCTATGCCTATTCTGTTGTCACTTTTAGCCAGCCTAATATTTATCTTAGTTACTATAGTTCTCAATTCTAAAACTAAACCAGAGTCTATTTTTTATATTTTATTTGACTTTTATATTTTATGTATTTCTGTTTAACATTTTGTTGTTGTTGTTGTTCTTGTTTGAGACAGGGTTTCTAGACTCACTTTCTAGTCCAGGCTGGCTTCTAACTCACAGTGATCTGCCTGCATCTGTCCCCTAGAGTGATGGGATTAAAGGCGTGTTTCACCACCCCAGGCTTCCATTTAACAGTTTGAACACATGAGGTATAGTCATTAGTAGGTTTCCTGTCCTTGTCCACAAATTTAGCATCCTGTCTGGGCTAGTTGTAACTGTTTTCTCCTTCTCGTGTGTTCTAACCCTCCTTCTTATCTGAGCATTTCTGAGCAGATTGCAGGAGTCACAATGCTCATCTTGTGGATTAACAGTTATTTTTAAATTCTACAAATATTTCTGATTTTTTTCTGGAGTACAGCACAGTTACTTGGAAATGGTTTGGCCCCCAAGTGCTGCTTCATTAGACTGTGCTGAATGCAGGGTTCTTAGTTCCCCTCTGAGAAGGTAATCCCATGAGTAGGACTTGTGTTGCTGCCAGTCAATGTAAGACACAAACCTTTCTCATGTTACTTATCAAGCCATGAGAGTGATTTCAATTTTCTGAGATGTCTGTTCTCTTGAATTTGCTACTGCTAGCTTTCTGAGTCCCTGTCAAATCATGGCTCCCTTGTCTCAACAAGGGTGACCTCTGTCCAAGCCCCTTCCCTGTGCCAAAGCCAGGAACTCTCTCCAGTGCTTGGCAACTCAGGGTATTCCTGGCTTGTTTCTCATTACTTCGGGCTTGTCAGTCTTTGTTGTATGACTTCTGTGTGCTAACCTTGTTCTTTTATATACTCTCTGTAGAGTATTGGATCCTGGTAGCTGGTCTTGGAGATGATCAGAAATCTCATGGTCACTGCTCCAATACTGTCCTTCTGTTGTCTTATTTAATCTTTTAATATTGTTTTGAAATAGAAACTGTCATAATCAGTTTGTAGTAGAAAAAACTGATGCAAAGCCAGAATAAGTAGTTTTTCCTGAAATCACAACTAAAAAAGTAGATTCTATTCTGCTACTCAGTGACATATAGAGCTTACAACCATTATATCATTTTAAACACTTATAGATAAACTTTTAAATAAATATTTTATAATATTGCAAAAAAGGTGAAGAAATAGTCAAGAAATTTCTACTATTTGCAATTGATGATACGTTAATGGATGGTTTTAGAGCATAATATTATTGATGCTTTCTCTTAGGTTTTCCATGAAGAGTGCCTTATTTAACCATCAAGTTCAATACCTTACCCTTCAGCCAGAACATTATGTTTAGGCTAATGAAGGAAGAAACTCCAGTTAAA
Source organism: Acomys russatus (assembly GCF_903995435.1). Classification (NCBI taxonomy): domain Eukaryota; kingdom Metazoa; phylum Chordata; class Mammalia; order Rodentia; family Muridae; genus Acomys; species Acomys russatus. The sequence continues at coordinate 337,557 of NC_067144.1, read as the reverse complement.
AAGCATTTTATGCCAGAGGTCAACAGATTATCATACTGAGACAGAAAGCTTTTGAAAAGAAAACGTTTCTTTGTCATATAGTTTTATTTAAAATACAACTGGAACAATGAGAGGAGTTACTCCTAGGAAGAGAGCTGTAGAAAGGGAGCTTTAATTCAGGTGAGATCAGGAAGTGAGTTTTAATTCAGCACCAAGGGAAGGAGAGTGTTGGAGATGTGATGACATACTAGGACCACTGTAAGGCTGAGTGCTAGGACAAGAGTAAAGTGCTAAAGCCACTGTGGGGTGGTGTGCTGGAGCCACTGCAAGGTGCTGGACAGGGTAACCATGGGCTGACCTTTAGGAACATTTTGTTTCCATTTGTTTGTTTGTTTTTGTGTTCCTGAGAAGAGAACTCAGGACCTCTTGGATGCTAGTTAAGTGCTCTGTCATGTGAGCTACAGCCTGCCACTGGTCTTTGTTCTTGTAATCTTGAAATGACCTACAATTTCAACAATATATGATGTACGGCACATAAGAAGTACCAACTGGTAACAAGAATAAATTAATAATAAAAAATAAAAAAAAAAGAAGTACCAACTGTTTTACTTACAGTTCCATATTTAACTGAATCTTTTAACCAATGATCATCCTAAAGCAAATGATGCCACTTTTGTTCTGGGCATGAGGAGATGGGCCAATAAGAGCTGCAGGATCTGCTGCAGTGTGCTTGGGCTATGAATTCACAGCCAAATTTTGTGTATTCACAACTTTGTGTTGCTACTCAAGTGGCATCATTAATGTAAATGGAAGCTTAGTATCATTCATGAGGTCTGAGATACCTTTTATCATTTTAATAGTGTTGATCTCTGACTCTCTGTCCTCTAGGCTGTAATCTGTAGTCGTCGTTGCTTAGGGAAACTAGTTGTTTTGTGGGTTTGAGAGCAGGAAACATTTAAGATAAGACTAGACTATCTTGTCTCTCAAGAAATAAAGGATAGCTTGAGAGTGTCCTGGAGTTGTATCAAAAGGACCTAGGAACCAAACTGAAGGTGATAAAGATAGAATAATTTGTGGGTCATTAAAGATAATAATTGTAGTTGTTTGAAAGAATAAATCAGATATTGTTTAAGGATTCTTCCTTGACTCCCGGAGCTGAGATAAGAAGTCCTATTTGAGAATGTATGTATGTATGTATGTATGTATGTATGTATGTATGTATGTATGTATGTAATGTATGTATGTATGTATGTATGTATGTAATGTATGTATGTATGTATGTATAGTATTAGTTAAAGCTATATTTAGAATTTGTGATTGCATACAAAATTCATGCAACTCCATCTTTTTCTATGTACACTTCTAGATGGCTTTTCTGTGCACACTTAGGAAAAACAGTGTACTGTGAATCAGTGAGTAAATACCAATTCAGTCTTAATTCACTCATTTCTATTATTTCCTCCATGCCTTTCTCAGCTTTTCCATTTTTTTCTCTTTTTATCCGTTGCTTAACTTGATCTTGAAACTTTAGCTATGCCTGAAGCTGAGTTTTCCCATATGTATCACTGAAAGTATCTCTCTTAGCTCAGTTTGTACTCACAGAGAGTTATCTAATAGTTGCCATAAACTCTCATGGAAATGCCAGAGAAAAATAGCTTCAATTTATAATATCCCAGAGACTTAAAGTAAGATCATATGAAGCTGATGGCCCTTTGGGCATCTGTGCAGCACCACAGCAGCTGGGTTCCTTTGCGTGCATATTTCATTTACATCAAAGGCACATCAGAAAACAGAGATCTCTTCTGGAATAGATAGTTGTATTTTGATAAGAACATGTGTGATATGTCTGAAACTTCTGGGTTTATGATCTTGACCAGCATAAAGACAATGTCATGAGAATTTCAAAGTGGTTTTCAATAGACAAGTTACTCTGGAACTTTATGGGAAAGAATTAAAATTAGAACAACTCTGTAGTACTCATCACCACTGAACTCAATAAATGTGCTATATCATAATTTACTATCAGCAATGGAAAATGAGTTTCCTTAAGCAAATAAATTATTTAAAAATAGCTTTGTCCATTTCATTATCTTTGCTTTGTTTCTGTGTTACAGTGTCAACTTCTGAGTATTTCTAGGAAAATAAAAAAGGTAGAAGTTCAGTGAGCTGGAGGGCAAAACCAAGTAAGATGAGGAGGATGAATCTGAGTTGCTCTTGCACAAAGAAAAAAGAATATCAAATTGAAAAAGCAGGCAACCTATTCAAGACTGACTTGGTTCTTAGAAGTCAGGCTTAGCATCTACATCAAATATCCAAATAATAGTACACTCTTTAAATGGTTGCTTCCATGCCCTGTTGCATAACAGTGGGTTAGACTCTTAGAAATGTTTTGAGCTGGCAGACTCAGTTTTGAATAAGATGAGGATGTCTACAAATTAGTGGAGGCTTCTTGGCTAAAGCTGAAGATCTATTTGTTATATCAGACATACAGTGACCCAGCTTTGCCAAGGATAAACCCCTCTTTCATATGTATTCCATACACATATATGCAATAAAATAACAAAACAGCTAGCTTCTTTTTACACTTACTTTTCATTTATATATTCACTTTACATCCCAATAATAGACCCCCTCCTTCCACTCCTCTCAGTCTCTCCCTCCTCCCCTCCTTCCCCTATCCCCCTCTCCTTCTCCTCATAACAGGGGAGTCCTCCTACCAACCTACCCCAGCACATCAAGTCATATCAGATCTGAGCTCATCCTCATCCACTGAGCCAAGGCAGCCCCATTAGGATGAAGTGATCGAAAGCAAACAACAAGATGCTGTGGCCAGATAGCAACCCTTAAAGAAAAGGAAGGCAACAACAGAGTCCATATATAGATAGTACCTGCTCACCTTACTAGGAGACTCAAATGAAGATCAAACTGCCCGTTGGTTACATATGTGTAGAGGGCTTAGGTCTAGTCCATGCATGCTCTTTGGTTGGTACTTCTGTCTTTGTAAGTCTCAGTGGGTCTATGTTAGTTGACTCTGTTGGTCTTCTTCAGCATTCTTATCCCCTCTGGGTCCTTGTATCCTTCCCTCCTATTCTTCCACAGGATTTCCTAAGCTCTGCCCAATGCTTAGCTGTGAGTCTCAGCATCTGAATAAATCAGCTGCTGGGTGGGGCCTCTTAGAGAATGGTTAAGTCTGGTAAGGCTCCTGTCTGTAAACATAGCAGTCTGTCCTTCATAGTGTCAGGGATTGGCTCTTCCATGGGGAGGGTCTCAAGTTGGGGCAGACGTTGTTTGGTCATTCTCTGTCTTTATCTCTGCACATTTTGTAAGCAGGGTAAATTTTGGTTTGAAGGTTTTGAATGTGTATTGGTGTTCCCCTCCCACCACTATAGGTCCTGCCTAGCTACAAAGTGGCCTCCTCAGTCTCCTGTCCTCACTGCTAGAAGGCTCAGGTAGAGACATCCCCATACCTTTCCTGTAACCTACCCTGTCCACAGGTCTCCAGCTTGTCTCAGTGATGCTCCCTCCACCTTTGGTTTCCCGTTTTCCTCCAGGCACTCAGACCTCCCCCCACTTTCCTCACATCTGATCCCCCTATCATTTCCATCACCACATCCTCTCCAGGTGCCTCTACACTTCCCCTTCTACTGTCTATTCTATTTCTCCATCTGAATGAGATTCAAGGAATCTCCGTTGAGCCCTCCTTGTTACTTAATTTCTTTGGGTCCCTGATTTGTAGTATGGTTATCTTGTAATATATGGCTAAGATATGCTTAAAAGTGAGTACCTACCATGTATATTTCTGTGTCTGGGTTACTTCTCTCAAGAACATATTTTTTTCCATCCATTTGTCTGCAAATTTCATGATTTTCTTGTTTTTAATGTCTGAGTACTATTCCATTTTGTAAATGTACCACACTTTTATCCATTTTCCGGTAGAGGAATATCTAGGTTGTTTCCAGAGTCTGGTTATTATGAATAAAGCTGCTATGAACATAGCTGATCAAATTTCCTTGTGGAATGGTGGAGCATTTTTCTGGTATGTGCTCAGGAGTAGTATGCCTGGGTCTAGTGAATGTAATCATGTTTTTGTTTTGATCCCAAGTATGGGATGTGGAAATGCCTTGTAAGAGGATGCATTATGTTTATCTGCTAGAAAGGGAACTGCCTCATGTGGGGGCATGGTTTTGCCAGTTGAAAAACATTCCGAATGGACTATGGGAGGCTATTAATAGACCCTCTCCCCCAAACAAACCAACCAACCAACAAACAAAAAACAAAGAGAGACTGCTTTTGCATTGCTTTACATAACTTGTCCTCTTGACTTCTCATCTCTTCTTTGAGATGCTTCTAGACAAAAATGCTCCAGAGAACACTTTGTGTTTTCTGACATTGCTGTTTGACTTGAGTTCCATAATCCTGACTATAAAGAGTGGAACCACCCCAAGGAACTAAGTCTTAAAAAGGTCTATCTCTTCTATTCCTATTAACATTCTTTCTCTTGTACGCAGGGTTGGTCGGTTGGAAGGGATGTAAATGCACTAAGGAACCCCAAATAATGTAGATTTTAAAAAGATCAAAACCCACAGCTGGATGTTGAGGTAGCACTAGTTCCAATTTTCCGAGAAAGCATCAGATTGATTTCCAAAGAGGTTGTACAAGTTTGCACTCCAACCAAAAATGAAAGAGTAGTCACCTTTTTCTACAATCTCACCAGCAAGTGCTGTCACTTGAGTTTTTGATATTAGCCATTCTGTAGGGTGTAAGATGGAATCTCAGCATTGTTTTTATTTGCATTTCCCTTATGACTAAGGATGTTCCTTTAAGTACTTCTCGGATTCCTCTGTTGAGAATTCTCTATTGAGCCTTGCATCCCAATTTTTTAATTGGTTTGACAGTGTTTAATTTCTTGAGTTCTTTATGTATTTTGGATATTAGCTCTTTGTCACATATAGGGTTGGTGAACATCTTTTCCCAATCTGGAGGCTGTCATTTTGTTCTGTTGACAGTGTTCTTTGCCTTAGAGAAGAGAAGCTAGCATCTTCAGAGTGGGAAGGCATGGGTAGAATTTGAGAAAGAGAGGGAGAGAGAGAGAGAGAGAGAGAGAGAGAGAGAGAGAGAGAGAGAGAGAGAGAGAGAGAGAAGGAGAGAGAAAAACTTGGGAGGGGGCTTGGTAAAAGGGGAAAAATAGTAATTCTATTTTAATCAAAACACTAAAAATAATAAATAAAATAAAAAAGCACATATCATTCTATAACTAACTGCTATAAATCTGTTTCATATCATAAGCAGTGACAATAATGCCAGGTGTCATTACTATGAAGTGGAAGATGGCTTAGTGCAGCACTGTAACCTTATACTTAGATTTCTTTGGAAACAGAACATTTCATTTGTGAATGTAAAATGACAATGAAGTTATTTATGATCTAGCAGGACATTTGGAGTTGGGAAAAGGAAAAATTAGGAGAAACAGGTAAAAAGCTGAAACTCTTGTTGACCTATGTTCTGTGCCATGCTGCTCTCTGTAGTGTGCAACTCAGGCTTGAAGGGATACAGTGGGATGTGGACTGCGGTACACAGCTGGCTTCATCTTTGTATTTCTCTATATTATGCATTACTTTATATCCATATATAATATAGGAAAATATATTTTATATAATTTTATACATCCTACCTCCTAATAGTATCCATATCTTTTCACGATGAACATGTTTGGCCAGCTCAAATAGGTGATTCTTATTTTTTCCTTTTCCTTAAGCAGTCAACACAAATATGCAGGGAGAGAAGTACTACTAATCATCTTCAAGGTTTTTCTGCCTGAATGCTGAGCGTTTGCTTATTCTCACTTTGACTCTCATCGTGGATGTCCCATCACACCCTTGGACACTTTTTTCTAGCTTCCTGGGGCTCTTTTTGGCAGGTGAGGTAGATTTCCATCTTCTGTGTCCCTGATCTCACTGGATTCAGAGTTTATTTTCTTTCCCTTCCCCCAAATTTCATTCTCTGACTACAGGCTTTTAAAGAAAAACTTTGAATGTGATTAATGGTGTCAGAGATTAGGCACATAATGTCCAAACACTGAGTTGTTTGTTTGTTTAAGAGAGTTGTTCTCAGGCTGTTTCTTAACCAGTCACATACCACTTACACCCTGAGTCTTAGCTCTGCTGTTGGCTGGAAGAATACGTCTGAGTCAGGCTTGGAGGAGAATCTCAAATTTCTAAGTCCAATTCGCCCTCCTAACCACAGGCTCTGCATCAGAGATTCAGCCCATCACAGATAAAAACATTTTAAAAATTATTTTTATCTTGATGAGCATTTACAGAGGATGTTCCCAAACAATAAAGCACATCAATTATTTCCTTAACAACATAGTATATTAATTATTACATTTAAGTTATCTATAGAGATCCTTTAACATTTATAGATGAATGTGTGCAGATTCTACTTGTTTGTTAGCCTCATGAAGTTCTGAAATCTGTAAGTACTAAAGGATGACTGTGTTACAGTTTGTATGCTGAATGTTGCCCAATGCACATGTGTTAAACTCTTGGCCCTAGTGTAGTGTTATTGAGAGAATGATAGAAACTTCAAGAAACTCAGTGGACAGTCATTAGATTATGGAGAGTGTGTCTTGAAAAGGATTATGAAACCTCACCATTTACCTGTTCCATCACTCTGTCAATGAGGTAGGCTGCTATGCTTATCCCATACTCTAAAACTGTGAGCCAGATAAACAATTCCTTGTTTTAAGTCTTTGATGTCACATGGTGTTTTGTTTTGTTGTAGTTACAGCAAGCTAATTAACACAGACTGTAATTCCTTTCTGTCTTCAGGATAGATTTTTTTAGGAGAGGGAGAGATGCATTATATGCGAAGTTCATATTGAGTATAGCATACTCTCAGAACTGAAATCTGATATACTGTTGGGGCAGGGAGGGTGGCTTAATGAAACTAATAGTACATGAGCATGACCATATTTTTAAAGGGAGTGTTGGAGCACTGCAGGTTTACATTTTATTTTGTGTCCCAGTGGACATCCCGTATATCAGATCTCTCTGTACATTCCCTCAGTGGACTCGATATAATTCTCTAGAGTGTGATTTAAGATTAAGAGGCAACAGAAGAAAAGTTTCTTTTTCAAGCGTTACCCAGCAGTACTCACCTGCCTTGACTGTCTATGCTACGATTAAAGGCTTGGCTCTCCGCCCAGGGGACCATTGGGTGGTGTAGAATCTTTAGGACGTAAGGCCTAATGGAGGAAGTCAGATCATTGTGCTTATTCATTTGAAAGGAGGTACTAGCTGTTTGGCTCTTTTTTCTCTTATCTATCAGCTTGTTGCTACGAGGTAAAGTAAGCACTTCCTTCTACTAAATGCTTTCACTTCTGTGGGCTGCCAAATCACAGGCCCAAAATCTAGGGCCAAGTGACCATGAATTGAAACCTCCTAAGTGGAACTCAGACAACCCCTTTCCCTTTTATATTTAGTGTCTCTCAGGAATTTTGTTACAGCCACAGAAAGATGATTATAGAGTTATAAAGATTTGCACCAGCTCTGGTGGAATCAGGTCACTGTCTTAATTATTCACTTAGCTCAGGTACAAAGTCTGTGTTCTGTGTGTTTGGATTGGATACCAGCACATGTAAAGCAGACAGGATTTCACATAATATTTTTCTTTAGTGTGTGACTCTGCTTTGTCCTGGGGAGGTGGGAGCTTCAGCCCCATAACAGGCATCTGTCCATTCAGAAGCCTCCTTTGACTATCCCTAGAGTAAGTAAGCCACAAGAAAATGTGTGCTCATGTTTTGGGAGAAAGCTGTGTGAAAGTTTTCTTCTTCTTCATATTCATATTGGCACTTTTTTCTCTTCTATTTTCAAAAATGCTCTTTTCTGTCTGCCTTTTACTGTAAGTTTGTTAAACTGGAAAATGGTGATTGTTGTATGGTGTTGCCTTTCTGCCAAGAAGGACTAATTATTATTATTTTTGCATTGCCAGCTTTGAATCTTTAAGCTGTCCACTGTTTCTGCTATAGTGAAATATGATTGATAACAGAGAAAAATAGTTTTAACATAGAATTTGTGAGTTTTGTTATTCTTCATGGGTTACCAAATAGTTCTGTAAAATTATAGCACTAGCTTCTCATTTTCAAGATCTATTTAAAGTTAGTCATTTAAATACAGTCTGTAAAATGGCTTCAATTTGGGTTAAGGTGGGGAGGGAATATTTTTGAGTACAGCTAGAGTGCAAATACAGTCCATATCTGTGGCAAGGCCCCTGTTCCAACAAGCATCCATTGATAGTGATGGATAGGTACATGTGTCCATGGGTCCTATAGCCCTTTCTCTGCAGGTATCACTCAAATTCTGTTGATGGTCATATACCTCCTGCTGATGTCTAAGACAGTTCCAGAAAGACAATGATGGCTTCACAGCTTTGTTCAAGTACAGATAAAAATTGATGCCCCTTGCATGCATGTGTTTCTCTGTCACTATCTCCTTGGGACCACACATCTTCATAACTCTTTTCTCCACACCATGATTTCTTATGAACCTCGGAAGGACAGCTCTGTCTTATGACTTTTCTTCAGAAATGGCAAAGGCATATTTTATTCTCACTAAGAGCCCTGGTAATTGATAAAAAATTATAGCTAACTTAGTCTAATATTAAAGAAAATTGCTAAAAAAAACCCAAAAAGAAACAGTCATACAGAGCAGATACTTAGCTGCAAGACTCAGTGAATAATATTTCCTGACACGTTATACAGCAATCTTCCAGACACTGTTGTACAGCAATCTTCTAGCTCGTGACTTTTTCTCAATACTGAAACCACTGATGTGCTTCTGATGTTACTGATCTCATCCTCAAATCCTCATCAAAGACTTTCTTTCATTGATCATTAGGCACAGGCCATATTTCTTGCCTACAGTGTTCACTATAAGATGTTGCTGGTGACTGAAAACCATTCTCACACTTTCATGAGAAGATTGTTTCTTGTTGGTTTTCCAAGCTGCAGTGATTGACTTTAAGGACAAAGTGCACTGTGTTGTTTCTCTGCATATGGTACCCGAGATCTTACTTCCTTGGAATAACATCAGATGCAAAGTGATGAATGTAATCTGTTTTTCATTAGAGATAGAATTTTAGTGAACTACTTTGTTGCATTCAGGCTGCCTGAATACCTTTGCCCATGTTCTGTTAGTTTTTGTCAACTTGACACAAACTATAGACACCAGAGAAGAAGGAGCTGCAATTGGGAAATTGAAATTGGTCCCTGGGCATTTGTGCAACATTGTTTGAATTAATGATTAATGCATGAGGGCCTTTCCCACCATGGGTGGTGCCACACTTGAGTAAATGCTTTTAGAATGTATAAATAAGCAAGCAGAGTAAGCCACAAGGAACAAACCACTAAGCAGCATTTTTTCCAAGGTGCCTTCTTTAGTTCCTGCCTCCAGGTTCCTGACTTGGCTTCCTTCCATGATGGACTATTACCTGTAAGATGTAAACACTTTCCTTCCTGAGTTGCTTTTGGTCATAGTGTTTCACCACAGCAACAGAAACCCTAACTAAAATTCCTTTGAAGAATGCTTGTTGAACAAAATAATTACTCTGTGTTCTTATATGCTCCATAGGGTGCTGGTTTATCATGTGATCCTTTAGCATTGGAATTTATCATCTGGCTTTTCAGAGATGATGCAGATGGGTGTGCTTATAACATGATGCATGTCATTTTGCTGTGTGTCTATCTGGTATGTGTTCATTCAGAGCTTTGTCCCAGAACTAGACTTGTTTACATCCAGCTATGCCCCTGGAGTGCTGCAGACTTGATGATTGGCTCAGTGGTACAGCTCTCTACTGACTCTTAAGAGTTCAGAATATGGAAACGAAATTGTTCCCACAGTTTTCACTTTCCACCATCTTTGGTCATGCTGCACACGTCTACATCAACAGTCTGAAGGCTGGGCACCTAACTGACCTTGGCCAGCCTAGAAAAAAAATTGAACTCCCATTTCCTCTCTGCAAGAAGGAGGATATCTGGTGACCCCAATCACCATGAGTATAGCTTCTTTTGTCAGTCTCCTTCTCACCTGCAGACCATGGCTATGTCTTTAGTTCAGCATCTATGCATCTCAGGAAGACTTTGGTGCAGACATCCAATTGTCATGAGTTTGGCACAGAAGGGCTAGGAAATCCTTGTCATTCCTCATCAGTATTAAGCAATCAGCTTCCCTGGAATCCTACTTATGTTTAACCAGATAAGCTGTCAGCACTCTGAGTGGCCTTTCACTGACATGAGGTGCCTGGTCCCATTTACTTAAAACCTGCCTGATGGTTAGAATCTGTCAGAGTTAGTGGGTTCATGCCTTTTTTCCTTCATGCCAGCCAGTCTTCCTTCAGAGCTCTAATAGAAAGAAAAAACTAGAGGCAAACATTGCAAGGTATGCACACTGACCAGTAGTGACAGTGAGACAAGCAGGAGGAGCCTGTATGCTACTGGATACTGTATGGTGGGACAGGTTTTGTCACTGAGCCCTGAGGCTGGCTTTCTTCTGACAGATGGAGATGGAGAGCAATTAGAGTTTAGAAGTATAAGCAGACCAATCTGTTTTGTTTATACAAAGAGTTTTCCCCAGAAGTGAGGCAAAAGCAGAGACATAAGTAATGAGCCCATGTGTTTGGAAAGAGTATAAGGTACTTATAAATATTATGGTGGCGTCACTATAGTTAAAAGTCTGGTGGCCTTTCCATTGCAGAATCTTGTTGTCAGGGGGGTTAAAATTTAGCTATAAACATTCCAGGCTGCAACTTGACAGCTCAGGGCGTGCCTGGGAATAAAGCAGTATTCCTTGCTGCCATGAAAGTCTCTCTTGGGGTTCCCATGTATCATGCTCCTCCCTCTGCCCCATGGTCCTGTTTGGATCTGCCACAACAGAAGAGATGGATCTCAGACACACTTCTTTGGTTATTGGGAAGCTATATGAGAAGAAACCACTGATGTATCAACCTCTATTCCTAGATCTAGAAACAACTTTTCCCCAGATGTCAGTGGCTCCTACGATCACAGCCACCAATGACCAGATGTGACTGGACTTGCATTTGGTTTAGAAAAATGCAGCAAAGATCATAATGTTAATAGATGAAAGGCAAGTATTCTTATATGAACTGCCTCCTGAGGGTCCACCAAATCTCTTTGAGTGGAATCTCACCAAGGTTGGTTTCCCCAGATACTATGCTCTAGGAAGTGGATACAATACTTTATCTTTGATCTATAATCACATTTTGAAAAGAAAAAGGGCAAAACACTTTGGCAAAGGGTACCATAAAGGTAGTGAACATAGAAATAAAGAGGTTCAAAATTAAAAACATAGAAATAAAGAGGTTCAGAATTAATCAGGTCCAGAATTAATCAGATAAAAACTGTCAGGTTAACAGAGCAAAAATTTAGCAATAGAATCCATTTTCCCCTCATTGGCTGATGAGAACAACTGGGGAATTTACATTAGGAAATGTTCTGTGTTGGGTGACACCAAACTTAAGGCCTGCGTGCACAACTAGCCCCTCCATTTCCAGGTTGTTGAGAGATAGTGCTCACTTTGTTCTCAATCAAGGTGACACAGTCTGTTGCAATTATGCACAGTCCACCCGGACCTGGCAGGAGACTGGAGGTCAGCTTCCATCATGACACTGTCTCATCTAGTCCCAGCCTCCTCTGTTATCAGTACATTGGGCCCTTCTAGTTTACATCCCCATATAGCTTTAAAAGAATGTCTTCATCATTGGACTGATATGTGCTGTGTTCCAAAACACATTTTAAACTGCTAAAGATGCAGGTTCTTAAGACAGTACATCAAGAAACTTTATTAAGTATAAAAAAGAGGCCAATAAATATGCAGAGGTTAGAAATGTTCAATCGAAAAAAATAAAGAATCAAGACAAATTGAAGTTCACATCAAACCTGAAACATGTTCTTTGGGAGAGCTTAGAATCCTCTCATGTGCTCATTTGCCATCATAAGAAATGAAGTGCTTTAAGCAGTGTCCCTTGGGTTCTTCTTGTTACTTATCTTCTTTGGGTCTTTGAACTGTAGTATGTTTATCTTGTGATATGTGGCTAAAATCTGCTCATAAATGAATAAGTACATATCATGTGTGTCTTTCTCACTCAGAAGGGGAAATAAAATTGACAGAGGAAGTGGTTGAAGAGAAGGAACAAGGTAGGAGAAAGAACACAGAGAAAAATGAGGGTAGAAATCAGACTTGAGGAGAGCAGGGGGTGCAGGAGGACAGAAGGCCTTCAGAGAGAAGAGAAACAGTGGTCAGAGTCATCTCTGGGACAAGCTGGAGACCTAAGATAGAGTGGCTTCGAGGAGGATAGGAGGATGACTCTGGCTGAAACTCCTAGTAGCGGGCATCATGAAGATTGAAGATGAAACACTCTAACTTGACACAGCTCCTAATGAAAGGAGGGCTATGTTAACCCACCCACAAAAACTTCAACCCAAAATGTATCCTGCCTACAAGATGGAGAGGGATAAAGATAGAGCAGAGAATGAGGGAATGTCCAACTGATGTCTGGCCCATCCAGAGACCAACCTGATGGGAGAAAGCCAATCTTTGATACTATTTACAATATTCTGCTATATTCACAGACCAGAACCTAGCATACCTGTCCTCTTAGTGAGTCTAGCAAGTGGTAGATGAAAACATATGCTTAGACCCATAGCTAAACATTGGATGAAGTACAGTGAGTCTTTGAAAATGGGGAGAGGGATAGAAGGACCTGGAGGTGACAGGAGCTCCACAAGAATACAAACAGAGCTAATTAACCAGGGCTTAGAAGGCTTGTGAAAACTGAATCACCAACCAAATACCATTCATAGACTGTGTAAGCCCCCTACACAGATGTAGCCAATAGGCAGCTCAGGCTTCATGTGAGTCCCCTATTAGGGGAGAAGGAGCTGTCTCTGACATGGACTCTGGTGGAGCTGCCTCACCAGGCCACAGGAGAAGAGGATATACTCAGTCCTGATGACTTGATGAACTGGGGTGGGTAGGTAAGGGTCCCCTTTTTCTGAGGAACAGGGAAAGGAGACAGAAGAGGAGGGATGGAGTATTGGAACAGGAAAGCAATGAGGAGGCTACAATCAGGATGTAAAGTGAGTAAATCAAGTGCTAGTTGCAGAGTTGAGAAAGCATCTTTTCTCTGTTCTCAGTCATGACATTATGTTCAATAAGAAGCTAAGTTCCTCTCTGAATCTTCCTATCATGCCCACATAGACAGAATGTGCCTTCAGCAAAGAGGTGCTTACCAGCCATCATTAATTGCTGGTCATGCAATTTTGAAAGAACTTAGATTTAAGTGATGTACAGTAAACTTACTTAAATGTATAAGAAAGAAGTCATTGTTAAAACTGAACTTCAGTTACAGCTGAGTCTCTGGTATAAGAAGATAAGGAGGGAAGGAAATTGGGAGAGGGATACATGGCCTCACTTGGATTTGCAAGCTTGCTCTTGAGAGCCAGGCCTAGCTGAGATCCTGTAATGGATAAAAACTTCTATATTCTGCATAATGCCATGATGGAAGTCTGGAGAATTCTGTCAGTCAGTCAGAAGTCAAACTAAGAGTTCCTTTCTGGGCAAGCAATAATGTAAGCATTTTAAGAGACAATTCTTCTCAAAGTGGCCCTATACCTTCCTGGCTGACATTGTGGTATGGTTTAGTTTGGGGGACAAGTGTCAGTTCCATGACCTTTCCCTTGCTCAAGAGTGTCTTTTCTTTTATATTTTCTTCTTTATCTCTTCTCATTATCATTTCTAAAGATATTCAACATTTATTTATAACCAGCAAGTTATTGTTTATATTTGTACCACAGTAATGTGTTCATTACCCATTCCATTCCATACATGTGTACAGTTCTATAATCAAATTGAGGTGGTGAGTAGAGCCATCATTTTAAATATTTGTCATTTCTTGTTTTTGTAATACCCAAATCTAGTAGCTATTTTGAAAAATATCATTAGTTATATATCATATTATTACAATTAAAAATAATTGTTGATTGAAGTTCCCATGTTAACCCTGGTTTCCATAGGATACTACAGAACAATAGGAGTTACCTCTCTTGCTCACTTTATCTCTGTATCCACTATCATATTTTTCTCCACCTGGTTCCCAGCTTCTAATAATTGCTGTTCTATGTCTCTACTTTGTGAAATCAACCATTTAAACTTCCACATTTGAGAAAGAACACCCTGATTTTCTTCATCCTAGTGTCTTAATATTGTTATAAATGTTCCATATTATGATTTCTAAGTACCCAGGACAGAAGCATAGCAGTATTTAAACAATGTTCAACAGAATACCCCAGGAAGTTCTCTAGCATTCTTCTCTCTACAAAGTGAAGACCAGAAAAGACCAGTGAAGTGTTGCATGGTGAATCAATGCAAAAGTATTGTCTCCCTGTATGTGGGGTTCTATTTATATTCTTTTAAACATCATGCATCCTCTCATGTGTCTGTTTTCAGCAAAAGATCACATGCCCTCTCACAAGATAATTTCCAGAAAAATATCAGATGACATAACTGAGTTTTTAAAGAAATCAGAAATTTCCACTTCACTCAGGTATACCACTCTTGTGAATATGCTCAAAGGATGCCTAATCCTAGCACTAGGACACTTGCTCAACCATGTTCGCTGATGTTCTATTCATAATAGCCAGAAATTGGAAACAACCTAGATTGTCCTCAACCAAAGAATATATAAATAAAATGTGGTACATTTATACAACGGAGTATTGCTCAGTTGTTAAAAACAATTACATCAAGAAATGTGCAGGCAGATGGATGGAACTAAAAACAAAAACAAAGAATTAAACAAAAGAACCAAAACAACAACAACATCATCCTGAGTGAGGTAACCCAGACCCAGAAAGATAAATATGGTATGTATCCATTTATCAGTAGATATTAGCTGTTAAGTAAATGATAATCATGCTACAATCCACTTACCCAGAGATGCTGGGTAACAAAGAAGGCTCAAGGGGTCATGGATCTTCTCGGTAAAAGAAAATAGAATAGATTTTGTGGGTGGAGTGCAGGTGAGTGAGTATGAAAACAGAATGGTCCAGGTGGAAGTGGGGTTTAGGGAGTTGAAAAGAGAGAGCAGTGGGAGAGATGACTGGAATCAGGGGGTCTTTGGGGTCATATGTAGAAACCTAGTACCAT
Source organism: Acomys russatus (assembly GCF_903995435.1). Classification (NCBI taxonomy): domain Eukaryota; kingdom Metazoa; phylum Chordata; class Mammalia; order Rodentia; family Muridae; genus Acomys; species Acomys russatus. Next base: position 322,357 of record NC_067144.1, on the reverse strand, counting down.
GTAAACTCCCTGGACTCTATGACAGTCACCCTAATGAAGTCTCCTAGTAATGGGGGTAAATAGAGCTGGACTTGGCCATCTTGTATAACCAGGCAAGCCTCTCAGCAGTAATATTGGAACATCAACCAACCACAAAATCTTTGACTTACAATATGTCTTGCCTGCAAGACGTTCTAGGATAATAGTGGTGCACAACTTGTGGCAGTGGCCAACAAATGGCTGGTCCAATTTGAGGTCCACACCATGAGAAGGAGCCTATGTTTAACATTGTGTGGGTAGCCAGGAAACCAGAGACTCAACAGCCCAGAGACCCAGGATAGAACAAAACATGGCTGGAAAAAAGTCAGTGAAATTATTTCTAATGATATTGTGCTATACACATACATTAGTGCCTAGTCCAGTTGTCACAGCAATGCTTCTGATAGGAACAGATACAAAAACCCACAATCAAAAATTAGGGGAAGCCAGGGGAAACCAACAGAAGAGAGGCAGAAAGGATTCTAGGAACCAGAGAGGTCAAGGACACCATGAGACCATCACCCACAGAATCAACTCACCAGGGCTCATAGTGGTTCATAGAGACTGAAGAACAGTCAGAGATCCAGTGTGAACCTGAGCTAAACCTTCTGCATATGTTATGATTGTGTAGCTTGGTTTTCTTGTCAAACTCCTAACAGTGGGAGTGGGTAAAACTTGTGCCTGTACTTGGGACCCATTTCCTCCTCCTGTGTTAACTTGTCCAGTCTTTATATAAGGGCTTGTGTCTTGTCTTATTGCATCTTGTTATGTCTTTTTTTAAAGGGTAATGTAGGAAGAGTGGAACTGGGGAAGAGATAATGTTGGTGCCAGGAACTGGGACAAGTGGAGGTAGGGGAAAACTCTGCTCAGGATATAATGTATGTAAAGAATAAAAATAAAAATAAGCTTTGAAGTAAATAGAAACATCACACACCAAATTTGAACAGTCCTAAAGTCTATATATCTCAGTGTGGTTTTTTATGATTAATAATTGCTTTAAGAATTTTTTTATTCTTAATGTATGCTTAATCAATAAGGGCACTAGAAGCCTCTCATTTCAAACTTGAGTTTCCAAATTTATAGTAGTTTCTAACAGCCAGTAACTTCATCTTGTATTAAATAAGATGAACACTCTCTCCTTTTCAGAGTAGATATAGATTTTTTTCTTATGGTCCAAAAGATGAATGCAGCCCTCAAATAATTGCTTTTGGTACTAGCAATTTAGCCTGGGGCTTCTTGCATGCTGAACAAAGCATTCTGTAATTATTTTGGAAACTCTTTCCCCAGTAAGACATAAACAAATGCCCACCCACTATTCATATGCCACCAGGGTCAAAACAAAGTACTGTTTCACCAAAGTTCATCTTGGGGACCCAATAAGTTTATTGATCTTACCTAAAGAACATGGGTGAAGAGTTACTTACAAGGACAGGGGTAACCACATGGCAGCATTAATGGAGTTTCTCCTGCAGTGAACCTTCCACATGCATTACCTGTACAGCACCTTCCATGATGCTACATGTAATTAAGTGAAATTATATACAGCTGGCTTGATGATACAGAAAGGGGTGGTGTGAACCTCAGCAAAAGGTTCAATGACCCTCTTCTTTTCAATGTGGGAGCATCAGCAGTCTGAGTTTGAACATTCCTTGCAAGTGATTACAGCAGCTCTGATAAAAATGGCACCTATTGTGTTTGGGGGACAGCATTCCACAGCTGTCAAATAATTCCTGGACTTCTACTCTTTAGCTGTTATTGAAGTAGTTTATTTAAAATACTAAACTTGTGCTCATATGATAGTTTATTGCATAACACCTGATAACCTGGAGGAAGAGAATTGATTTCTGAAAGTTTTCCTCTGACTTCCACATGTAACACACATTCACCCACATACACACACACACAATCACACTCACATATATATATATGCACACACACTCTCAAACACGTATATACGTGCACATATGTACATATACTCACCTGCATATACACACAGACACATATAATACACACATACATATATGCACTCATATGCACACATATACACATACATACACACTTACCTGCTAAATACACACATGTACACACTCTCAAATACACACATATGCCAACACATACACATATACACACACACACACATACATACTCATACACACATATGTCCACACACATACACAGACACATACATATATACACATGTACACACATTCACAAAAACACACATTCATAACTCTCATGCACATAGACACATATGTTTACACCACACATACACACTCACACACACTCTCACACATATACATCACACACACAAAACACATATTCACACCACACACACACACCACAGTACCATACACACACACACTCAAAGTAAATAAAATAAAAAATAATTTTATGTGCTCAACTTTCAGTCATACTTTGTTTCTTTACTGAGCCTTTTAAAGTGTCCTGACATCTCAAGCCATCACCGTGAAAAGTCCACTTAAGACTGTATCCAGATGCTGTATTTTTTCATACTGAACAAGCCAGTGCAACACAGGTCTGGGAGAATATCACTGGGTAAAATTTCAGAAGTTGCATACTGCCTGTGGTTCTGAGTAGATACCTTCATGTTAGTTAGTGTCATATGTATTGGAGGGGACATTTCTTAGGCTTTCACTTGAACTTACCCACTCCAGAACTCAACAGACCTGTACAAGCTCACATGGCAAAGGAGGAAAAAGAAAATGCCTGTCCTCAAGAAAAACAAGAAATGTTGGTAAGGATGCTGGCAGACGTGTGTGTGCAAGTGTGTGTGTGTGTGTGTGTGTGTGTCCCACACTGTTGTTGAAAATGTAAATCAATGCAGTCATTATGGAAATGAGTAGAGTTTCCTCAAAAAAACGTTAGAATAGCCATATCACTTTCATGCTTGACCAGAAGGGACTCATAAGTTTCTTTTCCTAAAACCAATCCTAGTTTTCTTACATCAGTCTTAAGAAAGACTGAAGGGGTGATTGAGTTCAGCTGTTTGACAGGAAAAAAATGTTACCTCACTCTGCTACATACAATTTCACAATAAATGGCTTACATTCCAGATATTGAATTTAAGTGTTCTTCTGGACGTGATAAACATAATTAGGGAAATCATCTGATGCCTTAAATGGTTGGTACCAGAAATGTTTGAATTTTACAATAATTGTGTGTGTGTGTGTGTGTGTGTGTGTGTGTATAAAACTCCCTTCTGTTTCATATAGACCTTATAAATACAACCTGAAGGTAAATTTATATAATTTATTTTTTGTGAAACAGTGTCTCACTATGTAGTCCTGGATGGTCCGAAACTCATTTTGTAGACCAGGCTGATCTTGAACTCATGGAGATCCCCTTGCCCATGCATACTGAGTGCAAAGATGAAAGATGTGTGTCACCATTGCCAGCCTAAACATACATATATACATGCATGCATACATACATACATATAGCATACATGTATACATACATATATACACACACATAATTGTGTTACTTACATACTTTTAACAACTTTTCTTTGATTCTTTTTGAGTTTCACATCATGCATCCCAGTCCCACTCATCTCCCTGTTCTGTTATATCTGCCCCTTCATCCTTGCTATCTCCCCCCAAAATAATACACAGACAGAGACAGACAGACAGACACACACACACACACACACACACCACCACCACCACCAACAACAACAACCATAAAAAGAAACAAAGCATAAAAAAGATCTCATTGTGGAAGCTGTAAGTATGTCACAGTATAACCCATAGTATATTCCTCTCTTCATACGTCTTCTCTTGCCAGTGTTCATTGCAATGAGTCATTGGTCTGGTTTGAGATCTCTGGCTTCTGTGATCCAATCAGTATAGGATTTTCATTAGGACTCTTCAGTTATCATGTTGTCCTACAGCCTTAGGACAGCAAGACCGGCCCCTTCACATGTCCCATCCATTCGCAGACGATATAGATTTTAGAATGGGCCAATTCAGAGGCCCAGACCTGGGTCTGGGTGATGGCTGAGCTGAAGCCCACCGGAACTCCCTTATCCACACTACCAGGGTGAGCTCGACAGTACTTTATGGCTGGGCCATCATAGGGAAGAGACAGGGTCAGTTCTCCTGCCCTCATGCCCTTGGGATGGCTCACTTGCAAATACACCTTCCCTGTGCTGCCCACTCTCTCAGTGTTGCAGCCTTTAATGGCCTGGTTCAGCTCCTCTGCTCTAACGCTCTCAGGACTGGCTCACCTTTGCCTTTGCCATCAGGGCAAGCTCCACTGTGCTGACCAGGAGACGTACAGGGCCAGCTCTCCTGAGTGCTATAGCTAGTGATGGGTAGGGATAGCTCTCTTGTTCTCATGATTCCTTGGCCACCTTTCCAGGATACTGCAGGGGGCAAAAGAGTGGACAGGAAGGGCATCAATGCTGTACCCATGCCACCTCAGAATGTAGGAGTAGCAAGGACAGCTCTCCTATGTTTTCACCCTCATGACTGGATCACCCAAGCCTCCTCTACCAGGGCCAACACTTTTGTGCTTCCCAGTTGAGGTACAGAGCCAGTGAGGGCAGGGCCAGCTCACTCACTCTCATGACCCAAGGGCCAGTTCTTCAGACTGCTGGATGTGGTGAGGATCGAGGAGGTGGAGGGCATCACCACCACACCCATGCCACCTCATGCCAGATGAGAAGCTCCACTTCTCTTTCTCTCCCATCTGACCACTACATACACGTACATTGTAATGGCTCCCATGGATCCTCTGGGTGACTTACTCCATCTGTACTGCATGGCATGGTACCAAGTGGGTGTCCATGGCCCACCTGTGTAGTGTACGTGAAGACAGGTTTGTGGGTTGCATCATGGCTCTTAGATCTCTCTCTGTCTTCCTCCTCTGCACTGCACTGCATGGATTTGATATAGTTTTATTACATTTATTATGAGTCCTAGGCATAAGACAACTTTGGCCAGCAAGCCAGTCATCGAGCTATGATGAACAAAGGACAGCTGTCTGCTCTGCCCTGGACTGATATAAGAACACCATGAACAAGGTATCTCTTTGCCCATTCCTAGGGGTGTGTGGATGTGTTAAATACACTTTTAGTTGAAATAGAATTATGTCACTTTCTGCCCTCCCATTTTTCACTCCAGTGCCACCCAGCTACCCTCCCTTAAGCCTTTCCTATTATCTCTCTTCTCAAGTTGATGGCTTCTGTGACACACAAACACACAAATGTACACAAGCGAATACAAGCATGCACATGCCAGTGAATGTAAATATGTATAAAAACAACCTTCTGAGTCTGTGTTTGTTGCTTATGTTCATGTGGCTTTGGGGATAGTCACTCTGCAGTCCAAAAAAGGGGTTCATCTCTGGGATGGTGTAACTCTTTTTCTAGTAGTCATCAGTTGAAATTGTTTTATATGTGAGGTCACGTTTAAAATTTTCCACTTGTGGTATTGTTTACACTCAAGTTTCAATTTTCAGAATATTTTTTATTTCAGACATTTGGATTAGTAATGTTCAGTCTGTTTGATATTTACTGAAACAGTAAAAAAAATCAATAAAGTTAATAGTGCCAATCAAACATAGTTTAGAACTTTTGCATGGACTTTATTTATTTATTTTTTTGTGAGAAATGAAATGGATCCTTTTTCTTGGTACAGACTGTACTGAGTTAATCTCTTGCCAAAATTGAGCTTGGCATGACAGATGTGCAACACTGTTTTCTACATAAAGCATGCAATTTGCAATCACTGGTCAACCTGACATTCTGTATCAATTGAAATTCTGTTTCCTCCAAAGTATTTTTCTAATACTATAGTCAATTCTGTTTCTCCAAAGAGTTGCTGTGGAACATTTTTAGTTCCTTCCTCGAATAGGATTGTAGTATAAGCTTTCAAATTTGCTAAGTCCTGTAGAAAGTCTTAGGGAAGTCATGAGAAAAGGTTAAGGTAAGTTGAATTTTTTAACCAGGAACAAATAGAGCTAATGTAATTATTTTTATACAAAGAAGAAAAGGCTGTTCGATGTAAAATATGTGGATAATGAAATAACTGATATTAAAAAAACAGACAAAAATACATAGAAGAACTTTTGGATAATTAAAGTGAGTCTAGGGGACATTGTTCAGTGGTAGAGCACTTGCTTAGCATGTATGAGGGCCTGGATATAATTCCTATCTTGGCATACACTCAGTCACTCACACTCATGCACAGGCACACACACATACTCTTATGCTCAGGCATGCATATATGCACACACTAAAATGTGAAAACAGATTGTTGTAAAACCTTTGAGGATTTCTGGATGTTAAAAACAAAACTGTGTCATAGCTTGTCCTTGTAAGGAAGTCTTGCCGAGGTATGTTCCTGTACTGGGGCTTTAAGACAGCTTTTCTCCAAAAGAACAGACACAGTCTTCCTATGATGGGTCACACAGGAGTTCATAGCCATCTAGCAGATTTAAGACAATAAGCACTGTCACATGAGTAAAAGCCAACTAGCGTACCCTTTTTACAAAAATCATAACCTTTGGAAAACATCCAATAGCCTGATGGCTGAGCGGGGAAGCCGGCCCAAGTAGCTCACTTCCTCCCACTTGTGTTGTTTCTACAGAAATAGAATGTGACTCTGCCCTCAGTGCCCTCTGGATCTGGGAAGGATCCTGGACCAAAGCAGGAACAGGCATGAGATGAAGGGCTGTTTGCAGGTCCTTCCTCCCCATGGAATGACCAGACGCCAGAAGGGAGCCTGAGCACTAGGGTTCGCTGGAGTCACTCGGGTAATCAATGTACATGAACTACATTCCTCCAAGCACTGTGACCAATGCCAGGAAAATAAATTCTTACTCCCCATATTTTGAGAACTGAGAACAAACCAATAACAAAATACTTTACGGTGTGTGTGTGTGCCATGTATGCGTGTATATGTGTGGTGTCTGGGGTTACTGAGGGGTATGTGGCGGGGGGGAAGCAGAATCTGTCATGGCAGCAGTGGAGGAAGACGATGGGGCCCTGAGGGGCCAAACTGCGACCTTCTAATGTAATATATGTCTGGAGATTGCTGTGGTCAGTCAGCGTGTATGACCACCTGTATTTTGGGCCCTGTCTTCATCAGTGGCTGGAGACATGGCCAGACCAGTAAGTGTGTAAAGCTGGCACCAGCCGTGAGAAGATTGTTTCTCTTTATGGGGGAGGGAACCTGAAGCGCCAGGACCCCAGATTGAAAACTCACGCTGCCTTCAGGGCCAATGGCCAGCTCCAGAGAGCAGAGGTTGGTTCCAGCCATTCTGTGATATGAGGGCCTTTCATTCCTCTCCTGGAGTTGTTGCTTTCTCCTTTGGCTCTTCAGCATCATGTTCAATGTCAGCGAGTCTTTCCGAAGGGGAGCAGGCATGGATCTGGGCCAGCTGGCAAGATTCCCTCTTTCTGTTTCTCGCCACCGTCTTTTTCTGGCTGCTCAGTATTTGAGCGGTGTCTCCTCCCTGCCCACCTCTAGTTAGAGGACAATCAGTATCGGCATTCCCTGCTGGCCCTTCCTCGCTTTTGGACCACCCCCTCACTACCATGACCCATCTCTGTTTGCTCAGTCCTTCTTCAGGAGGCTGTGGGGAGGCGTGACCAGTCTGCTTAAGACAGGAGGGTCTGCTTCTCTGTCCTATTGGCCCAGTAGCAGGGTCACTACCCGCCCTGGAGGAGGACAGACTAGATCGCTGTTCAGTTCTCTTTTCTCCAATCCTTTGCTTTCTCCCAGATTTCTTGATTTGATGTTTAAAGTTGGGTTCTCCCCAGTTCCTCCAATTGTTGATTTAATTTTATTTTCTCTCCCCACTGTCTTGAGTTCTGATTCAAATATCTCCTTTCCATCCCTCAATACCTCCTTTATTACAAATTCAAATAATGGAAAATTGAAAAAATAGTTTACAACATGAAGAAGAAGTAGAAGAAGAAGAAGACGAAGAAGAACCTCATAGTATTATATTCAATGGAAGATATAAAACTTGGAAATGAAAGATATTAAGAAAGATCTCAATACTAGACTATGGCAGATAATGCAAATTTAGACAAAGTTCCACAGGAACCTCTTAGTATGGACATATGGTATGGACACATAGTACCATGTGGCTAGCCTCCAGGGGGCAGGCTGCCTAGCCTTGGACATTATGAAGATAGTCCTCATAATGTAAATTTCTCCATCTTCAGCCTTCTTTTATTTCTCTGCTTATGGTCATTGAATGTTAACATATGTACACTTTAGTTGTCTTTGAATTTTGTGGAATTATAGTAAACATGTCTGCTCATCTGACATATTCCCACTTAAGATGATAGTTACTGGATTGTCACTTATTTTCTCTATCAGGCAGGATCTATCTATCTATCTATCTTCATCATCATCATCTATCTATCTATCATATGTATCATATATTAGGGTTTTATTGTTTAAGGCTAACCTTAAACTTGTGATCCTCCTGCCTTGGCCTTCCAAGTTCTAGGACCAAAGGTGTACATCATCTTCATGCCTTGTTACCTCTTGCAGTATGTGTACACAGGCCTGTTCTAACTTATAGATGTAGAAATCTGGTCTTCTAGAAGGTTGTACAATACTAATTAAAATCAATGGCATAATGATAAAACTAATTAAAATCTTGACTACATAAGGGAAACATTTCCTGCTCTTTTTCAGAGCAGTAGAGTATGTTTTTTAGTGCCAAGCCTGCTACCTACATGTTTTATAGGTCTGTGGATAGCAGCAGTGAGGAAAGGACAATCAAACTGGCAAACTGCCTACCCTTTTAGCTCCTTCTACAAAATTCTGATTGGTTAATCATGTAATTCACACAGTACTGCTGAAAGCTGATGTACAAACATTCTGTGAACATCGTTATTGAAACTGCTAAAGACCTTTTTAAAAAGATCTAACCTGTCAGAGGACCTTGCATGTGTTCTAGATAAGTATCTGGGGGAATAGCCTTTTTCTCCTCCCACAATCTGGAGGAGCTCGGTCTGCTGGCTTATTTTATTACTTAACAGAATCCTGCAGTCCCACTGGAATGGCTCACCCCAGGAGTTAGTTACTTCACCAGTAGTTGCAGCATTCCCTTTTCTTCTTCCACATGGGGATTGTGGAAAAGCTAGACTTAATCTTAGGATGCAAATGGTAACAGAGATCCAACAGATGCACTGGAAAAAAAAAAAAAAAAGAACAGTATTAGAGAGCGAGCTTGGTGTTAGTTCCTACGGTGCAAAGGTTGTAATCCTCAGTGAAGGCTTGGAAATGTGTCAAAAGGTGACAGGCGGAATGCAAAGGGCGGGGATGAGAGCAAAAGACATGTAAAGCCCAAAGTTAAAGAAGGCTTGAATAATTACTTTTCATTTTTATGTTATTTTGTACCCTATTATTTATTGATGAATATAACATCAGATATTCTAATGCTAAGAAAGTCCCAAATCCTCTTTTTTAAGAGACATACATTCTGTCCTGTTAGTATGTGTCTGTCTGTGCTTGGGAGAATGTGTGAATAAAGGTTCTAACATGTTTACAAACTCAACAAAGATAATGAAATAGTATGCCTATGTGCAGGGTATATGGCTTAAATTATGTAGTTCTATGGCCAGCAGAGGTTGGTTCTACAAAGGCTGATGCATAATTGAGGTCATTATTAACTCTCAAATTAGAAGGCTCACCTGGAAAAACAAATATAGGCTCCTTTCCAGGATGCATCTGCATGTCTACACCTGTCACAAGACAGAAAGCTGTCTCTGGCCATGGAAGAATCTCTGGGGTCAAAGCACCTGGTGCTGCCTTGGTAGTTACTAAAAGCGCCAGTTCAGCCAGATGGTTGGGTAGATGTGCAAAAGACACGATGCCCTTCCTTCTACAGATTATGTAGCCTCTGGATATTATTTGAAAAAATCATGTTATTTTGGGACCTATTTACATGTTTATTTTATTTATTTGTTATTCATAATACTTTCATGATTTTTTTCACAAAAGCACAAATAAATGTAATTTTAAAATTTTTATTTGTTTATTTATTCACTTTACATTCCAAATGCCGCCTGATCTCTCCTCTCTTCCTGGTCCTACCCTCCCACCCTCTTCCTCCTTACCCCCTTCCTTTTCTTCTCAGAAAAGGGAAGGTCTCCTCTAATCAACCCACCCCAGCACATAAAGCCACATCAGGACTGAGCACATCCTCTTACAGTTAAGACAGGCAAGGCAGCACCACTAAAAAGCAGGCAACAAAGTCCATGTTAGAAACATCCCCTGCTCCACTTGCTAGGGGGCCCACATAAAGATCAAGCTGTCCATCAGTTACATATGTGTATGAGGCATAGGTCCAGACCATGCATGCTCTTTGGTTAGTGGTTCAGTCTCTGTGAGCCCCCACGGGCCTAGGTTAGTTGACTTTGTTTGTCTTTTTGTGTCCCCTCCAGGTCCTTCTATCCTTCCCTCCACACTTCCATAAAACTCCCCAAACTCTGCTCATGTTTGACTATGAGTCTTAGCATCTGTTTGAATCCACTGCTGTGTATAGCCTCTTAGAGAACAGTTATGCATAATCAAGCATAGCAGAATATCATTAATAATGTCAGGCATTGGCTGTCTACCATAGGGTAAATATCAGGTTGGGCCAGTCATTGGTTGGACATTCCCTCAATCCATCCTTCTTTGTCCCTGCACATCTTGTAGGCAAGGAAAATTTTGGGTTGATGGTTTTGTGGGTGGATTGGTGTTCCCCTCCTTCTATTAAGAGTCCTGCCTGGCTAGAAGGTGGTCACTTCCATCTCCATGTCCCCTGCTGATAGGAGTCTCAGCTAGCTCTATTCTTCTGTCTTCTCAGGAGCCTACTCTGTTGCAGGTCTCAAAGATCCATTTCTCTTCTCCTATCCCTCTCACCTCCCAAACCCAATCTCCACATCTGATCCCCACCCTTGATTCCTTCCCCATACCATCTCCTACCCAGTTTTCTCTCTTCATCCACTTCTACTGTCTATTCTGTTTCCCCTCTGAATGAGATTTGATCAACTTCTTTGTTACTTAAATTCTTTGGGTCTGTGGAATATAGTATGATTATTCTGTACTATATGGATAATATTTGCTTATAAACACATGCCTAGTTTCTTTATCTATTCTTTGGCTGAGAACATACAGGTTGTTTGCACTATTATGAATAAAGTTGCTACGAACATAGTTGAGCAAGTGCCCTTGTATGATGGGATGTCTTTTGGGTATATATTCAGGATGGTATACCTGGGTCTTGAAGTAGAACTATTCTCAATTTTATGAGAAAGCACCAGATTGTATTCCAAAGTGGTTTTACAAGTTTGCACTCCCACCAGCAGTGGAAGAGTGTTGCCCTTTCTCCACATCCTTGCCAGCATGTGCCATCACTTGAGTTCTGATCTTAGCCATTCTGAGTGAAGTAAGATGGCATCTCAGAGTCATTTTGATTTGCATTTCCTTGACGACTAAGAACACTGAGCATTTCTTTCAGTGCTTCTCAGCCATTCACTATTCCTCTGCTGGAAATTTGTTCAGTTCTGTGCTCCATTTTTTAATTGGGTTATTTTGTTTGCTGCTGTTTTACATTTTGAGTTCTTTCTATATTGTGTATATTAGTCCTTTTTTGAATGTAGGATTGCTAAAAATCTTTTTCCAATGTGTAGATTGTCATTTTGTTCAATTGGCAGTGCTTGGGCCTTATAGAAACTATAGTACATTTACACAGTGGAATACTACTCAGCTATTAAAAACAAAGAAATCATGACATTTGCAGGCAAATGGATGGAACTAGAAAAGAGGAGGTAACTCAGATCTGGATCAAAGACACATGACAGGAGCCTGGCAGAGAAGTCCTCTGAGAGGATCCACCCAGCAGCACCTAGAAACAGATGCTGAGACTCACAGCCAAACATTGGGTGATGCGTGTGGCGCCTTGTGGAAAAGAGGAGAAGGAATAAAGGTTCTGAAGGTGACAGTCTGTTAGTTTCATTATTTCTCTGTTTAGTTTCTGTCTGGATTACCTGTCCATTGGTGAGAGATGGATGTTGAAGTCTCCTACTATCAATGTGTGGGTTTTGATGTGTGATTTAAGTGTTAGTAATGTTTTCTTTATGAATGTGAGTGCACTTGGATTTGGGACATATATGTACAGAATGGGGATGTAATCTTGGTATATTTTCCTCTGCTTAATATAAACTGCCCTTTCCTATCTCCTTTGATTAATTTTAATTGAAATTCTACTTTATTAGAAATTAGAATAGTGATCCTCTTTTCCTTCTTTCGATCCTTTTACTCTGAGGTAATGTTTATCTTTTTTGCCGAGGAGTGTTTCTTATATGCAGCAGAATGATAGATCCTGCATTCACAACCATTGCTAGCTATTGGTTGTTAACCACAACCCTTGAGGCCATTGATGTTGAGAGATACTAATGACCAAAGACTGTTAGTTCCTATTTTTTTGATGGTGTGTGTGTGTGTGTGTGTGTGTGTGTGTGTGTGTGTGTTTGTGTGTGCTTCCCTTTTTACTCTGGTGTGGAATTATTTATTTCTTAGATATTTTCTTAGATATAGCTACCCTTGTTGGGATGGAGTTTTCCTTCTAGTATTTTAAGTGGGGTTGGATTTGTGGATAGATATTGTTTAAATTTGGTTTTATCTTGGAATACCTTGTTTCTCCATCTTTGGCGATTGAGGGTTTTGCTGGGTGTAGTATTCTGGGCTGACATTTGTGGTCTTTTAGGCTCTATAAGACATCTGCCCAAGCCCTTCTGGCTTTTAGAGTCTCTGTTGAGAATTCAGGTATAATTCTGATAGATCTGTCTTTATAGGTTATTTGGCCCTTTCCCCTTAAAGCCTTTTTTTTCCTGACAGGATTTTTCCTGTGTAGCCCTGCTGTCCTGGAACTTGCTTTGTAGACCAGACGGGCATTGAACTCACAGAGATCCACCTTCTGCCACCCTAGTACTTGGAATAAAGGTGTGTGCCACCACCGCCTGCCCCCCTTGAAGCTTTCTATATTCTTTCTTTGTTCTGTAGATTTAGTGTTTTATTATTATATGGCAGGAGAATTTTCTTTTCTGGTCCAGTTTAACTGGTGTTCTGTATGGTTCTTGTATGATTATAGCCATCTTTTTCTTTAGGTTAGGGATATTTACTTCTTTGATTTTGTTGAAAACATTTTCTGGTTCTTGGAGCTGGGAGTCTTCACCTTCTTCTATTCCAATTATTTTTTGATTCGGTCTTTTCATAGTGTACCAGATTTCCTGGATATTTTGTGTCAGTAATTATTTTTTAGATTTAACATTTTCTTTGACCAATGTATCACTTTCTTCTATCATATTTTCTATGCCTGAGATCATTTTTTTCATCTCTTCTGTTCTATTGGTTATGCCTGTGTCTCTTTTCCCTAGGTTCTCTATCATCTCTTCTGTTCTGTTGGTTATGCCTGTGTCTCTTTTCCCTAGGTTCTCCATCTCTTCTGTTCTGTTGGTTATGTCTGTGTCTCTTTTTTCTAGGTTCTCCATCATCTCTTCTGTTCTGTTGGTTATGCCTGTGTCTCTTTCCCCTAGGTTCTCCATCATCTCTTCTGTTCTGTTGGTTGTGCCTGTGTCTCTTTTCCCTAGGTTCTCTATCATCTCTTCTGTTCTGTTGGTTATGCCTGTGTCTCTTTTCCCTAGGTTCTCCATCTCTTCTGTTCTGTTGGTTGTGCCTGTGTCTCTTTTCCCTAGGTTCTCCATCATCTCTTCTGTTCTGCTGGTTATGCCTGTGTCTCTTTCCCCTAGGTTTGTGTTTTCTTCAATTTCTTTAAGGGCGTTAGTTGTTTCCTCTTTAAAGGCCTGTTTGAGTGTATTTTCCCATATTTCTTTAAGGAATTTATTAATTTTTAAAGGCCTCTATCATTTTCATGAGATTGGATTTAAGTTCATTTTCTTGTTCCGCATCTGTGTTAGGATATCCTTGGCTTGCAGTACGTTAGTTGTGTTCTGGTGTTGCCTTATTGCCCAGGCTCTTGCTATGTGTATTCTTAACCTGGCTTTTTAACAATCTAGTTGTCTCTGTTATTGGAAAGCCTCAGATAATGCCAAGCAAGTTCTGGGACAGAAAATGGAGAGCTGTTGAAAAAGTGTGGTTCAGCTTTTCTGGGGAGTGTTTTAGGTGGATCAGCTGGCCCTAAAACATTGGGGGACAAGTCTTAGCTGCTGATCCTTGATGGCCCCAAGCCTCTGGGAATGCAGGTATGTCTGTGATCTGGGAAATAGATTGGGAAAGAGAGGAGGGTGTCATGTACTGCTGCTTATCCAGGAGCCCTATGCAGGTAGTGGGTTGGCATGTAGAGGTCTTATCAGTCTCCTCCAGCTGGCTGCCATGTGCCTTTGGAGATGGGGGTCTACGCTCTGGGCCATGAATCTTCATGATTATTTCTTAAGAAGCCCAAATTTGTTTCCTTCTTTTAGGCTTTTGTTTCCAGAGTTCTGATTTGGTACCTTTCTTTTTTAGCTGAAAGATGAATATTTCACTAATTTTAAGAAGTTAATATGAACCTACAGACTGGGAAAAGATCTTCACCAACCCTACATCTGACAAAGGTCTAATATCCAAAATATATAAAGAACTCAAGAAGTTAAACCACCAAATCAAATAACCCAATTGATAAATGCGGCTCAGAACTAAACAAAGAGTTCTCAAGAGAGTAATATCGAATTTTAAGAACTGCTCAGCATCTTTATTAATCAGAAAAATGCAAATCAAAATGACTCTGAGATTCCATCTTATAACTATTAGAATGGCTAATGTAAAAATTCAAGTGACACCACATGCTGGCGAGGATGTAGAGAAAGAGGAACACTCCTTCATTGCTGGGCAGGGGGATGCAAACTTGTACAACCACTTTGGAAATCTATCTGGTGCTTTCTCAGAAAACTGGGAATAGGGCTATCTCTATACCCAGCTATTCCACTCCTTGGAATATACCCAGAAAATGCTCCACCACACAACAAGGACATATGCTCAACCATGTTCATAGTAGCCTTATTCATTATAGCCAGAACCTGAAAATAGTCTAAATGCCCCTCAGTTGAAGAATGGATAAAGAAACTGTGGTACATTTACACTATGGAATACTACTCAGATATTAAAAAACAAGGGAATCCTGAAATTTGTGAACAAATGGATAGGACTAGAGATGGTCATACTGAGTGAGTTAACCTGGAAGCAGAAAGACTCAAATGATATATCCTCACTTATAATTGGGCACTAAGCCAAAAGGCATGTCCCACAAAAACCTTCACTTACCAGGAGATTGGGATAGATGTGAGGACATCTTACTGAGACCCTAGGTAAGAGAA
Source organism: Acomys russatus (assembly GCF_903995435.1). Lineage (NCBI taxonomy): Eukaryota > Metazoa > Chordata > Mammalia > Rodentia > Muridae > Acomys > Acomys russatus. The sequence continues at coordinate 306,990 of NC_067144.1, read as the reverse complement.
ATATAGAAGATGGGGAAATATAAAGACCCAGAGGGTCCTAGAAATTTACAAGACGAATATCATGATGGGTGGATTGGGGCCCAGAAGGGTCTGCTCAAACTATTGCACTAACCAAGGGCAATACAATAGTAAACATCGAACCCCTACTCTGATCTACCCAATGGACAGGACATTCTCCACAGTTATATGGAGAGCGGGGACTGACTCTGACATGAACTCTGGTGCTTCATATTTGACCACCTCCCCTGGGAAGGGAGGCCTGGTGGCACTCAAAGAATTTAGAACCACTGAGAACTACTGATAAAAAAAAAAGTCTTCTCAAGTGGTGGGCACAGTGCTGTGGATCATGTTCCCACAGTCTTCTGGTTTAGGAAATTTCTAGAACGAAGCATGACCTAAGTGGAGGCCAATGAAGCTAGAAAAGAAATTTCATCCTCAAGTCTCCATATTTTCCATAAGCTTTTGGTAAAGACACTTCAATTGTACCAAGTTTTTCTAGGGACACAGACGTAACTTTAGCATCATATGTTAGATTGAACTTTAAGGCCTAATGTCAATTGGAGCTATACAGCTGTTTTTTTTGTTTGTTTGTTTGTTTGTTTCTTTGTTTGTTTTGCATTTATTCCCAGGGAATTGATGCATTGAAATAAACACAGAACTGGGACAGAAAAACCCTGAGTGATTTGGGAAAGTGAATAATAGGTACAAATAAATTTGTATTTAGGCTTAATTATTTTTATAAAATATCTTCCTTTTTAAGATGCCTAAACAAATACAGCAGGTTCTCTTTGTAAATTAGTCACCTAAATTAAAAATTTATTTAAATATTTGGACATTGTAGTGGTCTGAATGATAATGGCCTCCATCAGCTATTATATTTGAATATTTGATCATTAGGGTGTGGCACTACTTGGGAAGGGTTGGGAGGTGTGGCCTTGTTGGAAGAAGGTGTGTCACTTGGGTATATGCTTGAGTTTTCAAAAGCCCAAGACAGGCTCAATGCCTCTTTCTGTCTTTTTGGTGCTTGTGGATCCAAAAGTAGAACTCTCTGTTCCTTCTCCAGCACCATGTCTGCCTGCACTCTGCCATGCTTCCAACCATGACAATAATAAACTAAATCTCAAAACAATAAGCAAGTCCCAATTATATGCTTTCTTTTTTAAGAATTGCCATGGTCACCATTTCTTCATAGCAATAGAACACTGACTAATAGAGGCATAGACGATTTGTGTTTTCTCCAATTCATGGTTACCTAAAATCTAAATTCTTCAATCAGATGTTACAAATAATTTTTTCAAAATGACTATCAGAGAAAGAGAAAAATTATAGCATGGAAACTTTTCAGAAAAAATATAACCCCTCCAAAACACACACACAGCACACATACACACTCACACACGCACGCATGCATGCACGCGCACGCACATGCAAACACACACACACAACTTGTAAACAAAGGGCTTAATTAGATAAATGATTTAAGCAGAAGATGAGACACAGGCTTAGGTTCTTTCCAGCAATGTTAGTGTTAATGCCTTTCTCGCCCACTCTAGTGTGACTTCATCATGACATTTTGTTTTTCATAAGTTATCCTCTTATCGGTTGGATCATTAGAAACTGGAGGTTTTGTTTCTGGTCTTAAATTAAGCTTTATTGTGTATTAAGTGATTTTTAAAATGTATTACTCTAAACCTGTTTCCATGGCAATACAAGTTTTTTGAAGCATCGTTATTTCTGGTAGCATTGTCAATTGCATACTCTGAGAACAATTATACTTACTGTTTCAGGAGACAACCTTGAAGTTTACTGTATCAATCCTAACCAGGAAACTTTCAAATTTGTCACATAATTTAGATTCTACTTTCTGAAAACATAACTTGAAACAGTGACCTGTAATTGAACTTTGGTGAGATTGTATTATCTATCAAAAGGGGAAGGCTTGAGAAAGCTTCCCAGAGAAAGAGAATCATGGGAAGACAATGAATGGCCAGGGAATTTCTGATTAGTTTGTGACAAAAACTCTGGGTATTTGAACTAACAGGTATGTTTTTATGCCACTCATCATAGTCAAAATTCTATTGCTGTGAAAAGACACCACGGCCGTGACAACTCTTAGCAAAGAAAGCATTAAATTGGGACTGGATTATATTTCAGTGATCATGGTGGGGAGCATGACAGCATGAGTATGGATATGGTGCTGGAGAAAGAGCTGAGAGTTCCACATCTGGATCCACAGGCAGCAGAAAGAGAGAAAGAGACACTGGAACTGCCTTGGCATTTTGAAAGCTTAATGTCCACCCTTCAGTGACACACTTCCTCCAGCAAGGCTACACCTCCAATACCTGTCACGTAGCACTAATGACTAAGCTTTCAAATATATGAGCCTCAGGTGGGCATTCCTATTCAGTCCACCTCACCACTGTTGCTAAAAGTGACTCGACAAAGAAAGAAGGAAGTGGGCCCAAAGCTGAAAAATGTTTTAGTTCAAAAGCGGGTACACGAATAACTTTACTATCTACTTTCCTCTATTTCTGTCACAACACACGGTGTTTATCGTATGCAATGGTCATGAAGCATGCACTAAAAAGGTGGTGTTGGGAAGTTTTGGGTACGCACAAGTAGCAAACAAAGAAGAACAGGAATTGGGGCAGTGAACAAACTAATTTTAGGTAAAGCTGATTATTCTGGGTCTCACTGACCTGGCAGTGCTCAGAGGGTCATATTTTATGTGGATGAACTGTTTTTGCTTTCTCTTGCATCTCTGGAGCGGGGAGATAAATTTTTCTGTTATCTCAACAGTTTTCATGTTCCTCACCATTTCTTTAAATTAATATGTGGGCTTGCATGGGTTTATATGAATCGATATGAACATTATATATTGTTTTCACCATTAGAGAGCAATTATCTTTTTTCATTTCTTTGTTTGTTTTGGACTGACTTTTTGACCTTCTGGTCACTGGTATACTAGAATTTTCTTGACATATTTCTCAGCTCCACTATAATGTGGGTATAAAATATCATAGTAAAGTTTACAGGTCATATAACGTGATTCTTATCAAATACACCTTCTCAAATACCATCAGTCATTGTGATGTTTCCCAATCCAAGTGATTCTATCTGTGGATTTCTGTTTGGGAAGGCCATCCTGGTAAGGTTATCCCATATTTGTATTAGGAAAACATTTCATGTGGCCCCATTTTCCTACCCTCATCCTCTATTTTGTTGTTCTTGAGGGTTTTAGTAACATAGAGAAATAAATTGAGGTTAAAGATAAAGCAAGGAGGTTAAAAACATTTCTGTTTTATATTTCTCTCAAACAATCTAATGAATGGGGAGACAGTGTGCTTGGAGCTGTGCCTGTGACAGCTCCACTGGCCCTGGACCTGGGGATGAGTCATTTTCAATTACCACGGGGTCTGACTTTACCTTCATGCTGCATGTAGTCATCACACTTTGTGCCTTAGAAATGTATTAGTTGGACTATTCAGATTTTTCTATAAGATTGTAATGCTGGTTTACATATCTCTGACATATGCACAAAACTTAAGAGATTCATGAAGCTGTAAGAGAAAAGTCTAACCACAGAAAATGTGGCCCCACTTTCACTCTCCCACACCCCCTGTTCCAACCACAGGCACTATGTCATTCTTACCTCAAGATATTTGTTTATATGGCATAGTGAAGAGTTCCTAAACTTTGTCTACCAGATTTCTTGTGCACAGTCTTAGTGAGTCCCCCAAGATTCATAATGAGCCACTGCCCAAGTGGCTCATGGAACACAGCCACTTGACCTTTTTATGCAAACATATGGCAACATCTATATCCGTACTATGCTGAAGTGGCATCCAATATACTAAGCATAAAGTTAGAGGCACATAAATAAAGTGTAGGAACACATTCATAGTACCACAGTTATGTAAACTAACAGTGTACAGGTAAGACAGTAAAATGAGTGCAAGCAATAATCCATTTATACTATCTCAGAAGGTAATATTCACAGCTGTTTTCATCATTCTTCTGTATAATTATTATTTAATAAAATCCTGTATAGCTTGAAAAGATGTATGCTACCATAAAAATTAGCCCCGAAACAGACCACATGTCAGGTTTGATTCAGCAGCCCCTGAGTTCTTTTTACAATACCCTCTGCTATCTCCTGTACTGTCCTCTGTTTTGGCTCTGAGGTAAGATGGGGGGACAAACAGGACCTAGGAGCTGCCACTGTGCAAAGCTACCTGGTGGAAGACAGAACCATGTGTATGTGATGGTTTCTTCCCACGCTGAAGTCTAATGCAGGGTGGCCACGTGGGTTCCGGTTTTTGCTTTTCTCTCCTTGGTTGCGTCTGACTGTTCTCATGGCCCCATATCCTGCTTCTGGCTTTGAAGTTGGGACAACCTAGTACCTATTTCTTCTACATCCTGTTTCAAGGTGCTGGGTGCTTTGGTGCCCACATATTTTAGTTTTTCTGAAATACCATGAAACTTTGAAACCTGCTCAGATCTTACCAATAGATCTTGAGGGAGAGTGTGGGAAGTCCTGAAATGTTTAGAAGAGCCTGCTATTCCATTCCAGATATTTGGGCTGTTCCCATCCACCCTGCATAGAGGGTTGCCTATAACAAGAGTCAATGGCCAAAATAGAAAACCATATATATTATTACCTTTATTCCTCTCTACACTTGAGCAGAAGCCTGTTAAGGCATTCTGTTTTTTCACTTATTCTGCGACAGTGAACCCTACCTGTACCAAAGTTGCAAAGCTATTACAGAACATAATCTGTCTTGTAAAGACTTCTGCTTTGGATGTCCCTTGCCCTGTCATGTGCTGAGTGTGGGTACCTTCCTCAGGCTTGTGGTCATATCCTGTACCAGACATGGAATGTCACTAATTATAGACATCTACTTTTTTTTTTTTTTTTTTTGACAACTAGAATTTCTGAACAGAAGAGATATTTTATTTATTGCCAATGAAATAGAGAAGTCATTCAATAAATGTCAATTGGACAGGTTAGTTATTCAATCACTCTAACCCATGAAACCATATTTAAATAAAAAGAAAATTCCAGAAGAATTCTTCCTACTATTGATTCCTCAAGGCAGAAATTAGTGGAATTTTTCTCCAACAGGCCAAAAGTAAATATTTAGGGTTTTCAGACATACACCTTTACCACAGCTATTCAGACTCATGGTTTCAGTGCAAAAGCAGCCATGGACACATGGAAAAAAACAAACATGGCTATGTTCCAGAAAAACCCAATTCACAGGAACAGAGGGTGGCTGGACTAGCAGCTGAGGCTAGGTCTGCCTTTTTCTTTCTGAATGGTCAGCATAGATCTTAGTGCTTCAAACTCAGTACCAAAGGTACATTTTCATTTGATTTTCCCCCCAAAGCTTTCATGCTTTTGGGCAGCTTGGAGCAGACTCAGCAATTATTCCTTAATTCAAATTAGTTCACATATTCTTGCATGACATTGGTCTTTCTTAAAGTCAAACTCTTTTCCAAACAGACATTCTAGAAATTCAGGCAACTCTCATAATTGGTTGGCTCCAGAGAAGTGCTTTGCTTAGTATTTTACTCTGGTTGTCTTCTCTGCTGTCTAGATGTTTCTGGAACAGTGTTCCAACAGTAGCTTGCTAGTTTGGCTTATCTTCATTTCATTTTGATTTAGTTTTTTCTTGTCTTGGTGGTTCTGTTCATGGTGTCTGGGTGAATTTGTTTTTGAAGATGCATTTGTGCTTTCTTGGGCATGCCACCATGGAGTTGGTGCCAAAGCAGAAGTGGGATCATGTTATTTCCCCAGTCCTTGTGGATTAAAGGCTCAGTTTGAGTCTCAGGAAAGAAGCTGGACACCAACTATGTTGAAATATTTCCTTTCTCTTCTGAAAAAAAATGTGCTGTTTGTAGTTGTTCCTATGTGCACTTTTAAGTTTAAAACAATATAAGATTGTGGGATAACACTTATTCAACAGCAGCCATGGTTAGAGTCAAGCACTGCTACATACACTACATTTACCCTATGCCTGTATATCTCATACACTTCAGAGTATAGATCACTCACAGGAAGGGTTTAACAAAATTTAATAATAAAACACTGTCTACCAGGGAAATGGAGACAAGAAATAAGGTATACAAAAGTCTCATGCAATAGCCAGTTTTATTCAGAGCATCAGATAATTTATACTCTGAGGGTTAAGAGTCACCTGAGCAAAGTGTATAATCATAAGGACAAACCACATGTGGCAAAACCATATATTTCCAAAGAGGTCTATGAATAACCACAGCTGAAGTACACTCAGTCCTACCCACTACACCACAGAAGAACATGAAAACACATTCTAACAACAATTTTGTGTTTTGAAAAAATGGAGGTCACAAGACTCTTGTTTTCTTGGAGAGTTCTCAAAAGCACACAGCAGTCTCACAGAAGTCCATCCTTAAAACTATGTTCTGTTAAAGCATATTTTTTGAAGTGCTTTGCACTCGGGCAAACACTCTGCTGATAACCCACATCCCCAGCTCAAGTCCCCAGCACTGTTTATTGAGAAGCATTATTCTCCAGAACATCTCCCTAGTATTTTCGTAAAAAACCATTAGTCTATAGATGTATAGATCTTCTCCTCAGTACTCCCTTCTCTTCTACAACTATGTGTGTGTTTCTATGCACTACTAGGCTGTTTTACTTCTGTGGTTTTTGTAGTTTGGTAGCACAGTACCTCCTGTGTTGCTCCTTCTGTAAAACTTCTCTCTCTCTCTCTCTCTCTCTCTCTCTCTCTCTCTCTCTCTCTCTCTCTCTCTCTCTCTCCCTCTCTCTCTGTCTCCCTCTCTCTCCCTCTCTCTCTCTCTCATTGTATATGTTTATGCATAACATTTTAAATTAAATTTCATAGTTGTGTGAAAAACTTTTTTAAAGAAACAACTTTTATTTTTGTGTAAATATGTTAGTGAATGCCAAGTGTGTGAGGATGCCTGAGCAGCCCTGGAGAGGACATCAAATCCCCTGGATCTGGAGTTCCATGAAACTATGAGTCCCTGGGTAGGAGCTGGGAACTGAACTCAGGTCCTTAGTCACTGAACCAGCTTGCCAGCCTGGAGGATGCCATGGTATTTTACTAAGCATTGGATTCAATCTTTAAGTCACTTTGGTTAGTGTGGACATTATTATGATATGGATTCGTCCAATCAGAGAATACATATGGCTTTTCAGTTTTGCTCCCTGTATCAACTTCTTTCACTGATATTTTATAGGTTTTAATATAGAGCACTTCCAACTTTATGGTTAAACTACATAGTTTATTTTGGTCATTACTATAAATGAGATTCTTTTCTTGGTTTCTGTTTCAGGCAATTTTGATTGTTAATTGGATTGAGAATTGACTAGGATGATCAATAAAATATATTTCTGGGTATGTCTGCAAGGATATTTTTCAGACAGGAGTAATGCATCAGCACCTGTCTCCCAATTCCCACCCTGTTCTGACTTCCTTTGATGATGAACAGTGATGTGAAAAGATAAGCCAAATAAACCTTTTCTTACCCATGTTGCTTTAGTTGTCATTGTGTTAAATCACAGCAATAGAAGCTCTAACTAAGGTGGAAATTGGTACCAGGAGTTGTGTATTGCTATGGTAGACCTGAATTGTTTACTGGAGCTTCTAAACACGGTCCACACTGCTCACTGCCATCTTGGATCTCTCATTGTACCACAGTTTTTTATTCATTCTTTGGTTAAGGAATATTTAGGTTGTTTCTACATTCTGGCTATTATGAATAAAGATGCTATGCACATAGTTGAGCAAATATCCTTGTATGGTGGGGCATCATTTGGTTATATGCCCAGGAGTGGTATATCTGGGTCTTGAGGCAGAGCTACTCTCAATTTTCTCAGAAAGCACCAGACTGATTTCCAAAGTCGTTGTACAAGTTTGTACTCCCTCCAGCAGTGGAGGTGTGTTTCCCTTTCTCCACATGCTCACCAGCATGTGCTGTCACTTTAGGTTTTGCTTTTAGCCATTCTGATAGAGTGTAAGATGGAATCTCAGAACTATTTTGATTTGCATTTCCCTGATGACTAGGGACATTAAGCATTTCTGTAAGTGTTTCTCAGCCATTCGATGTTTCTCTGTTGAGAATTCTGTTTAGCACTATAGCCCATTTTTAATTGTATTGTTTGGTTTGGTGGTGTTTAATTTTTTGTGTTCTTTATATATATTAGAAAGTGGCTCTCTGTCAGATGTAGGGTTAGTGAAAATCTCTTCCCAGTCTATAGGCTGTCATTTTATTCTGTTGACAGTGCCCTTTGCTTTACAGAAGCTTTTCAGTTTCATGAAATCACATTTCTTAGTTGTTAATCTTAGAATCTGAGCTATTTGTGTTCTGTTCAGGAAGTCAATTCCTGTTCCAATGGTTTCAAGGTTCTTCCCCACTTTTTCTTCTAACAGATTTAGTGTGTCTGGTTTTATGTTGAGGTCTTTAATCCACTGGGACTTTAGTTTTTTTTTTAAATTTTTTATTAATTTATTCTTGTTACATCTCAATGGTTATCCCATCCCTTGTATCCTCCCATTCTTCCCTCCTTCCAGTTTTCCCCTTATTCCCCTCCCCTATGACTGTTCCTGAGGGGGATTTCCTCCCCCTGTGTATGCTCATAGGGTATCAAGTCTCTTCTTGGTAACCTGCTATCCTTCCTCTGAGTGCAGCCAGGTCTCCCCCTCCAGGGGACATGGTCAAATATGAGGCACCGGAGTACGTGTGAAAGTCTTACTCCACTCTCCACTATACTGTGGAGAATGTTCTGCCCATTGGCTAGATCTGGGTAGGGGTTTAAAGTTCACCACCTGTATTGTCCTTGGCTGGTGTCTTAGTTTGAGCAGGACCCCTGGGCCCAAATCTGCCTATCATAATGTTCTACTTGTAGGTTTCTAGGACCCTCTGGATCCTTCTACTTTGCTATTCTCCCATGCTTCTCTCATCTAGAGTCCCAATAGGATGTCCTCCCCTCTGTCCCAGTTTCCTGGTAAGTGAAGGCTTTCGTGGGACATGCCCTTTGGGCTAGTATGCAGATATAAGTGAGTATATACCATTTGATTCTTTCTGCTTCTGGGTTAACTCACTCATTATGATCATTTCTAGCTCAATCCATTTATCCACAAATTTCAGAAATTCTTTGTTTTTAATAGCTGAGTAGTATTCCATAATGTATATGTACCACAGTTTCTTTATCCATTCTTCTACTGAGGGACACTTAGGCTGTTTCCATGTTCTGGCTATTATGAATAAGGCTGCTATGAACATGGTTGAGCAAATTTTCTTGTTGTGTGCTGGAGCATCTTCTGGGTATATTCCAAGGAGTGGAATAGCTGGGTCTTGAGGAAGCCTTATTCCTGGTTTTCTGAGATAGTGCCAGATAGAATCCAAAGTGGTTGTACAAGTTTGCATTCCCACCAGCAATGAAGGAGTGTTCCTTTCTCTCAATATCCTCGCCAGCATGTGGTGTCACTTGAGTTTTGATCTTAGCCATTCTGATGGATGTAAGATGGAATCTCAGAGTTGTTTTGATTTTCATTTCCCTGATGATTAAAGACGTTGAACATTTCTTTAACTGTTTCTCAGAAGACTTCCTATTGGGACTCTTGGTGAGGGAAGCAAGGGTGGTACATATAAGTAACTGTATAGTATATAACACAAGTGAATTGTTCCTTTATTCTTCAGACTATTTCTTGTGATTCAGGACCCTGAATCCTTGTGTGAGACCCATGCCTGAGCTCTAGCAGGGAAGCAAGTGAAATGGACCTTGAGGATTTAGTGTCTGATGGTTGTTGTTTCCTCATATTTATGGTAGAGAAAAGAAGGGTGATTTACCTCAGATAGAAGAGGAAGCAGGATGAAGGGACTGCTAGACCCAACCCGAGCGACACTTTGAGTCCTAGATAGCAGTGGAGGGAGCGCAGGGAAGCTGGTGCTCAGATGTAATAAAGGTGAAAGCCTTACAGCGAAGGGAGGTCTAAGTATTTCCACAAATAGTGTGGAGGGTGCCACTCAGTAGCAGCAGGAAGAGGTTTATAAAAGAATACCTGAAAGCAAAGTAGCAGTGGCTTTGTGGAGGGCTGGACTGTCACTCTGCTTGTGAGGTGCTGCAACTATCTAGGTTCTCCTGGGCCGCTCGCGAGGGCTGTAGGCTACTTTCAGGAGGGAAGGGACACAGTGCATTTGTGCCTTAGGGATGAACAAATGTTACTACACTGTAAAAAAAAATAAGTAATAAGAAAGGTATAGCATCTGAGCTGTAGTTAGCACAATTATATTTGTAAAATCAATAGTATAAAGGAAACCTTACCCAGTCTTTTATCTCTTTCACTCTTTCGCTTCTTTTGGAAACCTGACTTTTGAAGAAATGAACAATTTATTCTCTTATCTGGGAAATCTCAAATGAAATGTTATCTCCATTTAACAACTTCCCCCAAAAGAAGTGACATGTTTGCTACAAACCACTCAGACTTCTGTCTTTGAGACTACTAACACCCTTCCTTTGACCAGGACCTGAGATATTGCACAGGGTTTTCTTGGGGTGCATGAAGAAGCAGGGTTCTTGGCCTTCAAGTACAGAGTGATGCCATCATCCTCTGAAGCATCAGGTGGGCATGTGGGATGATGATGGGAGGCCATGGATCCAGGGAGAAGCTCCTCACACAAGCCTGCATAAGGTACAGTTAGGAAGGTCACTTAGAACAGGGCTGTTCATGCACTGAGAGCTGCTGATAAGTGGACAGAGAAGCTGAAAAGTGCTGCTATAAACTGAAGGGGAATGGCTCCTTTGAAGGAACGGAGCAAGGAAATCTAGAGGAGCTCAGACTCTAGAGCTCCCGTCTTTGATCTAGAGATCTCTGTGGTACTGGTAGGAGGCCAATAGCCACAGTGAGAAGTGTCAGGTGGGTCCGTGTGGAGTACTAGGGTTATAACTTTTACGGCCGGAGTGCTGGGTTGCTGAAGCTAGCTGTGGGATGCAGGGTGTAGGTGCTGCTTGGCTCCTTGGCTCCTGTACAGCACCTATGTCTGGGTCTGTGATTACCTGTGGCAGCTCTCAGCAGGCCAGGACTCGCTTGTGTACATAGCTGAGGGTAATGACAACATCCTCACCGTGCAGGTGCCTGCTGGGGATGAGGGCCTTGCAGAAGCAGGTGAGCAATGCTTCAGTCTGGTGAAGGTAACTCTTCCTGAGCCCATGTGCTAACAGGCTTCTAGGTACTCCTGAAATGTTTTATGTGAACAGAAGCAATGGCCACTGGGCACCTCTATGAAGACACACACCACTAAAACTCAGTCATTGAGGGCAAGGCATGGTGGCAAATGTCTGATGTCCTGGCACTGGAGAGGTCATGTTAGCCTCGCCAAATAGTGATGCCTGTCTGAAAACAAAACACCCAAAAAACAAACAAACAAACAAAAAACCTGTCTCTGATGGAATCACCTTTAGGTTATTTGTAATTTTCTAAGAAGGTACTGATGTCTTTTATTAGAAAATCTGGTCAAAAAGTTTTATGAAAATATTATTATACAGTTATGTCTTTGCATGAGGAAGCTACTACTTTGACTGAATGTTCAGTCTGTCCCATAATGTCACTCAGAATACAAACAGTTAAGTGACCTTTATTCATTGTCCAGAGGCTTTTGGTCATTTCAGTTGGATTCTTCACAGACCCAGATGTCTTTTAGCAGGGTGATTTCCAAGTAGCCTGTGATGGTCTGAGTACCAAGGTGCATCTCACAATGCCTTCCCCTCCCCCAAGTCTACATTCTTGCCCTTCTTAGGGGGTTTGTAATCATTGAGTGTTTGGCTACAATTAGTACAGTAGGGCTGATTTCCTCTAATGCATTTATTTTTGATACTAGCTTTAAAATGAATTTATAGGAAACACAGAAGCTAATCAGTTTACACCCAGACAGGCCACAAGCCCCCAAACAGCCCCATGGAAAAGCTGCCAGAAGCTTCCCTTGACCTGTCTCCCCTCAGGTCATTCCCTGGGTCCCCAGAACCCCTCTTAAACATGTCTCCTGGCACCACACATAAGGTCTGTGTCACCACTCAGCTAGTCTCAAGGTTGCCTAGTGAAAATAGTTACAGTGGAAATATTTCCTAGTGAAAATACTCACAGTGGGAAATATTCCCTTATGCAGAGGATTTTTCTGCCTGCAGGTGTGTAGGCTTGGCCTTTGGTCCCTGTAAGCACCTAAGGCCACACTTTTGGGGGAGTTGTTTCGAGACAGGGTTTCTCTAGGTAGCCTTTATTGTCCCAGACTCACTTTGTAGACCAGGCTGGCCTAGAACTCACAGTGATCCACCTGCCTCTGCCTCCTGAGTGCTGGGATTAAAGGCATGTGCCACCACGACTGGCTAAGGCCACACTTCTTAAGATGAACATTCAGGAAGACAAGAGGTTGGAACTCAACAACCAGCCTTGGGGGGCTATGGAAGATGGAAGGATCCTCTTTATTCTCTCTACTCAGGACTATGCCTTTGCAGGTAGATGCCAGGACTATCTTGGCTTTGCTCTGCTATGTTCCATGGTGAAAAAGAAAATATACATTCAGTTTTTGAAAAAGATAATGTCAGAAAACTAAGATGGTTGGTTATTCGGGTAACATTAGAGATTTGGCTGAACTTCATAAGACTGACGAATGAGGGAGGAGGAGATGGTTTTGTGGGGACAGTGTTATAGATATGAACCAGGCAAGATTCAGCTCCTGAACTCTATCTCCTTTGTGCAGAAGATGCTATTTCTCAGAGCTGTTTTACTGTGCCTATAACAGTGCTGCTTCTGCAGGCCACAAGCATGTGTGGAACCTGGGTGTGCGCTGGTCTCTACCTGAAGATTCTAGATTCTTCATTCCTCAGCTTCAGTCCTTATCTATAAGCTGGGAAGAAAAAACCCTGGCTCTACTTCCTTTTTAGTCCGGTACCAGCAGCTCTCTAGTTTCAGGGCCTAGGAACTATGGAACTCTATGTTACTTGCATACAAAGCCAGCTTTTGATTTATAAAGGCTTCAGCCCCTCCATGACCTAACCTCTAAAGACAATTGTGAAGAATTTAGGTGGCATTTCAGGTCTTTGGCAGACATGGGGAATCTTCCTGTTCTTAGACAGGGACTCTGCTCCTTGATATTTCTCATTGAGACCATTCTGACTATATTTAATTAAGTTTAATTCACTAGTCAATTTCACTGCATGGTACCTTAGAGTCAACATACTTGGAAAGTTTTCTTGTTTTTCTGAAGCTCAAGTTCTCCTAAGAAGCAAGCACTCACCGTTTATCCTTGCACGTTTGATTTTACATCCGCACATGGAATAACAACACTGAGCTGGGCATTCCTCACCAGTAGGACTTGTCAGTGCCATGTGGAGGGCTGTGCTGCTGTCCACTTCCCTTTGGAGTGTGTGTGTGCCTCAGCTCAGCATTACATGGTATTATTCATACCATATCCTGGATGCCAGGATGAGACATGCTTTCTCATTATTATATCTGATCTGTTTTCTAGTCCCTCCCTCCAGGCTTTCCTAAGTACTGGTGACCAAACCCAGAATGTTCTGAAAGTACTTTACCACTGAGCAGCATTCTAAGCCCTTCCATGCTTTTATTTTTACAAGCAGAACCTTCACCCTGCAGTTTTCAGACAAATAGACACTCCTTCTATCATTGGTGGACTCAGAAGAATCCAGAGGGAAATCCAGAACAAGACACGAACAAACCTTTTTTTTTTTTAAAGGAGAAATCTCCAGAATCTTTTCTACTTTTGCTTTTAGTTTTCCAGCTTCTACGAAGGATGTACATTACAGAGAGAGAGAGAGAGAGAGAGAGAGAGAGAGAGAGAGAGAGAGAGAGAGAGAGAGAGAGAAAGAGAGAGAGAGAGAATATGTGAATGTGTGAATTGTGTAAGAGTGAGTGTGTGAAGTGTGTTTGAGAGTATGCATGCACATTGTGTGTGTGTGTATGTATGTGTGTGTAAATATGTTTAAGTGTACATTCATGTGAGTACAAATGTATTTGAGTATGTGAGTGTCTGTCTGTCTGTCTGTGTGTGTGTGTGTGTGTGTGTGTGTGTGTGTGTGTGTATAATGCACACACAGGGAAAAAAGTCTTTGAGAGACTCACTTCTAGGAAATTTTCTTGTAATTGGTGCAAAGAAACCCCCTTGGTCTCCTCTCAAAGTAAATTTTTTATTTGTTTTAGTTTATAGAAGTGGATGTATTGGGAAGTTTGGTGGTAATAATGATGCAGCCACTTAAAAAAATTCTTTGAACTTTTAAAAGCCCTTTGTGTTTTCCTAACAGTTACTCACTGAAGGGCTGGGATAGGAAAAATGCAGGCAGGCTGGTGCCTGCTTTTGAGTGCTCGGGTTTAAGCAATACTGTGCCTACAATTTAGTGAGCTACCTTTTTTCCCTCCTGGTAGTGGCAGCAAGAAGTTGGACAGGTTTCTGAGTTCTTAGTACATTTTGTCCTCTGATAAAATGTTTTGTCTTCTCCCTTGTGTGTATTTGAAATGGGTCCCTGTGCCCTGGTGGAAGTTGTTTGTCTGAAAACTGTGAGTAGGACACAGTAGGTTCCAGGTACTTAAGACTATTCCATTCTAACTAGCCTAGCTACCCCTGGTTAAGTAGGAAGCTGCTGAAAGAGTAACATTCACTGCCACATCTGTTCTTTTTTCTGTAGATGTCACTGGTCACCTGTGGACTACAGTGTCCTAGGATATGTGGTAGATGTTTCTGTAAGAGCTGCACTTGTGTTTGAAGAGTCTTAGAAGCTGAGCCTGGTGGGCGAGTGGCCAAGAGATGGTATCTTTATAACATCTGCCGTCATCTTTGCTGTGTGGGAACTAATGGCTGCGTTTGAATAATTAGGTCTTTGCAGCATAGCACAACAAAAGCAGGTATTGCTCCATTAAAGCCAACATAATTACTGTAGCTCACTTAGTTAAAGCTCCTTTCATCCCTCCAGGACCTGAAGTATTTGGGAAGATCTGTACTCCAGTGTCTCTGGCCCTGGCTGCTTAGGGTCAGGCCCCTCTCCACAGAAGCAGTCATGCCATCAGAGATTACTCTATTTCTCTGATATCTACAAGCACCGGCTAGAGAGCCACATGTGAGTCAGCACTTAGGATACCAAGCCTCTATTTGGTCATGTGTGAAATCAGCTCCTCCTACCAAACTGTGAGTGCAGACTTTGCCACATTTGCTTCTCTTTTATAGACTCTAAAGCTATGGTTTTCTGAGCTCTGTGGACCTAGGTCCACTCCTCTGTTAGTTACCACATCTGCTCCATCTCCCTCCAGGCAGACTATAAAGATCAAATGAAGTCATGGATATAAAGTGATTTGCAAAGTATTAAAAATCACATACAAATAACAGAAACACTGCAGTTACCTGAGGTGAGGCATGGGTACTCTAACCTTGTCCGCTTTGGATGTACAGTGAATCCCTATAGCCGTTACTTTTAGGAAATTAGATTGTGTGATGACCAAGATAATCCTACAAGATAACAGTCCTTCTTAACAGAAATTCCAGGTTTCAGAATTACATTGGTATATTACAACTACTGCTACTGCTGCTGCTGCCACTGCTGCTGCTGGTGCCGTTACTGCTGCTGCTGTCGCTGCTGCCGCCGCCGCCGCTGCTGCTGCTACTACTACTACTGCTACTGGATGTATTTAACAGTAAACAATGAGTTCTTCTCCCCAATCAATGTAACAATATTCTGGGGACACCTGTTGCATGGTGTTAGTCATGCTGCAGTAGTCAGTGCCTAACCCTGTGCGTGTACAGAGGCATTGGGGCATACACTCTTTCCAGTTCGGTAAAATCTGATAGAATTATGCCACATTGGTGGTAAAGACACAGAAGGCCCAGAATTCAAAATAGGAAGGGGGATTCCTATACTTTTTCCTTCAAATTCAATCTAGGATTGAAGAAGTGTTAATAGAAGAAATGGGACACACATTCAAGGATGGATTAAACCAGTCTATGGAGGAAAGAAGGATGGATTAAGAATTATAGTGATAGCCATCATTTAAAATGTGCCTGGAGATGCCCAGTCTTTGACTGTTTTCCTAGATGTCAACTTACTATACTGGGTCTGCGTCCCCTGCAGTCTAGGTGAAAAGCCTTGGTATAGGCCATCAGTGGTAGGGAAACCCTTTTAAGTGTTAGCAATGTTTCTAGAGCGCTCACATTTCTCAAGGTAGTAGGCTACTTTATATCTTCTGCTAGAGTGTTCAGTTCTACCAAGCTTATCTAACAGAATCTTTTTTCCCTTTTTTATTATTAATTTATTCATATCACATCTCAGTTGTTAGCCCATCCCTTGTATCCTCCCATTCCTCCCTCCCTCCCGCTCTCCCCCCATTCCCCTCCCCTATGTCTGTGACTGAGGGAGACCTCCTTCCCCTGTATATGCTCATAGGGTATCGAGTCTCTTCTTGGTGACCTATTATCCTTCCTCTGAGTGCTACCAGGCGTCCCCATCCAAGGGACATGGTCAAATATGGGGCACCAGAGTTTGTGTGAAAGTCAGATCTCCTTCTCCACTTAACGGTGGAGAATGTCTTGTCCATCGGCTAGTCTGGGTAGGGGTTTGAAGTTTACTGCCTATATTTTTTCTTGGCTGGTGCCATAGTTTGAGGAGGACTCCAGTGCCCAGACCCACCTTTAGTTTTCCAGAACCCTCTGGATTCTTCTATTTCATTCTCCCTGGCTTCTCACACCTAAAGTCTCAATAGGATATCCTCCCCTCTGACCCACTTTCCTGGTAGGTAAAGTTTTTCATGGGGATGTACCCCTTGGACTAGTGTCTCGATATAAGTGAATATATACCATTTAACTCTTTTTGCTTCTGGGTGAACTCACTCATTATGATAATTTCTAGTTCAATCCATTTGTCCACAAATTTCAGAAATTCCTTGTTTTTAATAGCTGAGTAGTATTCAATAGTGCAAATGTACCAGTTTCTTTATCCATTCTTCTACTGAGGGACACGTAGGCTGTTTCCATGTTCTGGCTATTATGAATAAGGCTGCTATGAACATGGTTGAGCATATGTCCCTGTTGCGTAGTAGTGCATCTTCTGGGTATATTCCAAGGAGTGGAATAGCTGGGTCTTGAGGAAGCCCTATTCCCATTTTTCTGAGAAAGCTCCAGATAGCTTTCCAAAGTGGTTGTAATAGTTTGCATTCCCACCAGCAATGAAGGAGTGTTCCTCTTTCTCCACATCCTCACCAACATGTGGTATCAGTTGAGTTATTGATCTTAGCCATTCTGATGGGTCTAAGATGGAATCTCAGTGTCGTTTTGATTTGCATTTCTCTGACAACTAAGGAGTTTGAGCATTTCTTTAAGTATATCTCAGCCATTTGATATTCCTCTGTTGAGAATTCTCTGTTTAGTTCTGAGCCCCATTTCTCTATTGGGTTATTTGGTTTGGTGGTGTTTAATTTCTTGAGTTCTTTATATATTTTGGATATTAGACCTTTGTCAGATGAAGGGTTGGTGAAGATCTTTTCCCAGTCATCTAACAGAATCTTAACGGGGTGACAGATAATGACAGGTATTTCTGTGGAGAGGGTACATAAATCGTATTGATTCTGTGATCTGAAAAGTTAATGTTTTTGTAGAGAGTAAAGACACTCACAGGACAGGTCCTGTGGAGGACTAGGCACAGCACTGCATGATAGGAGTGCATGCTAACAGCACAGGAACACAGAGCACTTGAGAAATCTCTGAGATTTCTGGTGCGTGAGTAAGTTATTCAAAGGAACAAAAGGGCAAAGAACATCAAAAAGACAGGAGGAAGAATGCTGGGACCCTGGAAATGAGAGTATGACAAGAAGAAAATGGCAAGGGAGGCTGAGTTTGAGACATAGAACCCAAGAAATCCTGATCAAAGTTTAAAAAGCTGAGACTGACATAAAAGGAAATGCCTTCAGTAAGGTCAGATCCTTAGCATGCCATGATAGCTGTGTAATATACACTATAAAGCCAGTACACAACAGCATATCTATAGGGATGTTTATTTCTCGTAAGGTAAGGGAGCTGAAATTCAGGAGTGTCCTGCAGCATTTCAGAACCCCTAAAGTCTATGAGTTTGGTTGGAGAATGCTCATTGTATTGATCTATTCTTTGAATGGTGATTATTATACACTAGACAAGACATGGAGGTGATTGTGTCTGGGACCTCAGCAATACTCACATAAGTAAGTAGTACAAAGCCTTCTGATGTGGATGAAATGCTTGGACATGGGACTTGGGAATGCCTTGGCTTCTTAGCAGAGATCAAGATGGTATTATAAAAGAGGGGATATTTGATGGGCAGAAGGAAGCTCATTCTAAGGAGATGTAAGATGTAGGAACATGCATTGAGGGTAATTGTTCAAACCTAATGGCTTAAGTGGCTCGAAAGAATTGGAAACCCAGGGGCTTCTCAGAATGTCACGGGTGGTGGTAGCCAGGCACCTTTCAGAAGCACCAGCCTGCCTTGAATGGCCTTTCCTAGAATGGCAATCCTGTCTGTATCTAAAATGTAGTGATCTTCTGTAGAAGCAAAAATTGTCTCCACCTAAAGTCACTTTCTTCATGTAATTTTACATCCTGCTGACTTGAGCACTAACACTCGGTGTACCTGGGAATGGGATCAGCAGCAAGTTTTGAGACCCTCACTTGTGCTATGATAAGAACGGAGTGAATCGGCTCATTCTCACATGACCCTCTGTTAGGTCTGTAAAGCACTAATCAGAGGAACCCAGAAGTCTTAGCTCACATGGTTACTTCTTAGCTGACTGTTGTAGCTTGTAGCATTACATCTGCTTCATGTAGCTTGGTGTCTGTTCAGGTGTCTTCCTTTCGGAAAGCTGGGCTCACTTGGATGAACTTACCCAGACAGTGCTCAAAGACAAACATTAACTTGGTTCTTCCTCCAGGACAAGCAACGCATATTTCAGTTTTAGATATAAAAAAAAGTCCATGGTTGACCTCCTTTGTTTTCCCAGGGGTATTTTACATTTTTCTTGATGTCCAAAATGAACAGGATGCTATTTCTACCTATGTAGTTATGAATGGAATAAAAACACTGATTCCTTTTCTTGATCCCATGTACTAGGCTACAGGCCTTCATGGATATGTGGGTTAGAGGAGCAGATCTGACCTCTTGATTTATATTGTGTTCAAAGTAGTGTCACATCAGCTTTCCTGAGAATCAAAATGGCCTGAGCATAAGAACTCAACTGAGATCAGATTCCAAGATCTCCATCCCAAGATGCCTTGGGACTCAAGCCTGCTCTGCTCCTTCAAAAAATACAGGCTATTGGCTGTGTGTCACATCATTGGAAACAACTGTGAACAGGACTGGTGATGCTTGTATTTTCACAGGTTTATTTTCTGAGAGAAGTAAAATATGAGAAGCAAATATAAAATAAAGCACAGAGTGACCACAAGATGAAACAGAGCTTTGCACATCCCCTTGTACAAAGTGGTCACATGCCATGTCCCTCTCTCTTCTGTACTATTGAAATATTCTAAACAAGAAGCCACCCTGATGAGGTTGTTCAATTTTACATTTTCTTTTGAAAGCTTTGCTTGCATTGCTGTTTTCCACTTTCTCACCAAGCAAGTGGGAGACATATTAGAAACTGGCTTAGGATCAAAGCCCTCTTTGGAAGGTAAAGAGACTGGCCAGGGTATTCACTGTCACCCCCTTCCTCAACACATTTATCTGAGACATATTCACCCACAGACCACCAGGCTGCTCCACCCCCTTAGCAACCCTCAACTTCTGCAGCAGCCTGTGTGTCATCAGAGCTGCCAGAACTGGAGACTCCACCAAGCCACTCCTCTCTTGCATCTCCTCCCACTGCAAACCATAATCTTGCAGACAGACAATGAGGATAGGGCAACTATTCAGAAAAATCGCGTGGCTGGGGAGGCTCAGGGCATGTCCTGACTGCACCTGCAGGTTTTCCTTTCCTGAGGCTGCTGGGCACTGGCTGTGCTGCACCTGCTGCGGGCCAGCGCCTGCCTTCAGCACATTCCTGGGACTTGGTACAGGCCCTGGCCTGCTCCACATCCTGCTGCCCTATTCTACCTCCTGTGCCCTGCTCCGCAGCCTTAAGAGGCCAGCTTGTTGCACCAGCCACCTGATGCTCTCTAATCGTGTACCCACGGAAGGAACAGAAACGCAGCAGGTCTTTTTGCCTCTTTCTTACTGCCAAAGGCATGGTAGGACACTGCTTGCCATGGCTCCGTTTGCTTCAGTCAGTGTTCTCATGATTATGGGCTGGTGCTTGCTTATATTGGACAGATCTGGAAAAGTGATAAGCCAAATGTATAGTGACATACAGCTTCATAAGTCTCTTTTGAGTAGATCATAATTGTTCCTTACTAAAAGCAGCATACCAATTTCTAATAAAAACACAGGGTATTGTCGTTAGAGCTTAAAGGGCTTATTTTTGGTTTTGTTCTTAGTTGTTTGCAAGCTCCAACTGATGTCTATAGGTGTATTTATTCAGAGATGGGGAAATGTTAAGAAATGAGGTACAGGGTATCAGAGGGACAGAGGACATACTGGTTCTGGTCCTTGGGGCTTTTCCATCACTGTCTGAATCATCAATGAGGCTGGCTTTCAATGGCATGTGGTGATTTTGTTTCTATGATTTATCAGTCCACATTCAGCAATGAGAACAATGCCATGGATGACAAGATAAGTTTCACTAACTTCCCTGTCCAACACAGGAATGTACATATTATGATTATTTTTATGGCAGTGACCTAGAGTCCTTTTGAACCTTGCCTGGTGGGCATCCATATTTCACCAGAAGTCTGCACAGGTGATTGGGTTTTCGGTTTAGTCATCCATGTCAATGAAGTGTGATGGGGGAGCTAGCAAACCTACACCGGGTTAAGTGCAGGGGTAGGCTGTATCCGTCCCTTATCTAAATGCTGGTTCACCTAATAGGCCCTTGAGCAGGGGACTCTGTGTCAGTGGCTGGGGCCATCTAATTGGGGCAGAATGGGGTAAGCAGAGCAAGAAGGCGGCAGAATAAATAAAAGGCAAGTGTGAGTTAGGGGGAGGAAAATCTTCCTGATGGATTAAATGACAGCCTGAGGTACACAGCAAGCCACAAATTACTGAGCCAGAGAGGGTTTTTCTGTTCTGTACCTACTGGCTGCAGGCAAATGCACGCAGATGTAATGACATGTTGAGGGGATTAGTGCATGTCTTGGGCACTCCCTGCTATAGCTCCCAAGATTTCTATGTAGACTTCCACAATTAGGAATGTATGCGGCAGTAAGAGGTAGTACAGGACTTCTATACACCTGATGGACACATTGTGTCTAATTCAATAGTTCTCAACCTTCCTCATGATGTGCGCCTTTAATACAGTTCCTTATGGTGTGGTCACCCAAACCAGAAAATTATTTTGCTGCTACTTCAAAAACTGTAATTGCTACTATTATGAACTGTAATGTAAATATCTGGTATTTCCAGTGGCTACGTAGCAGGGTGTCTTGTATTCTCACTAGCAAACCAATGCTTTCCTGCTGCAGAGCTCCTAGCCACCAAGGTGTTCTTCCTGATCATGGTCCACTAAATTGTCTCCACTTACAATAAAGACCAATTCCCTTTTTCCAAGGTTTATTTGGGTATATATCAACTTAGGTTAGCATCTGCCTTTAAACCACTTCCAATTGTTGTGAGCCTGATTGCTCTTTTTTAAGAACTTGATACAACTAAATTAGTCCTTGACTTTCATTCTTCTCTGTGAAATAATGATTCTTTTTGTAATTTGTCATATCATTATCAAAACTGAAGTCCTGCTTTGGAGGTGTCCAGAGTTCCCACATCTGAGCTTCTTACATGTCCATGTGAGTTTGCAATGAACTGCCTTCAGCTTTCTAGATCCACGCATGTTCACCATCTGCTAGAGCCTACATCAGACATGCTCATGGTCCCTAAAGTCACAGCCCCCTCTGAAGCTCGTAGTGTCTGCTCTGTGCTTAGCTGCTGCTCACTCAGCTCCGCCAGCCACTTGCTAATTGACGGTCATCTGAAAGGAGGTGATGCCCCAAAGCAACTGCTCTACTTGCTGCCCTTCTGGAGAATGGAGCTTGGTTATGTACCACAGAGACAAAGCACACAGCAACACTGCTGTGATCTAGAGGCCCCTGGCTGCTCCCTGCCAAGTTGGTAGTCTGATTTGATGTCCCTGTCATTTGTGCTTAGCTGTTCCCTCCCTGCCATCAGAAGTGCGGTTACCTCAAGGAAACCTCATTGTGCTCTTTACTGTGGGCCTAGCAATACCTCGACAAGGCAGATTCAAATTTTCCTCTTTTCTCAGTCTTGAGTGATCTTTCTCATTGTTGCTTGCCCTCTCTCCTACTCACAGTCATTTATCTCAACTGTAGCTATGAAAGCAAAATTTTCTATAGGGATTAGCCTTGTGGTCCCACAACAGCTCTTCTACAAATGTTTGCAACAGCCAACTTAACATGAATGTGGAAGGTTTATATGACCTCAATACTTCTTCTAACATGTAGCATCTGTGTAGCTTAATTTTCTCCTCCCTAGTGCTTTCTTAGCCACTTGCTCCTCCACCAGTTCCCTTCTGGACCTCCAGGCTGTTTCCTTTGGGGTTTTCAGTATCTGTCTTATTCTTTCAGGCATCATTTTAAAAGAATCTAGTTGTTCACTGTTTTCTCTGACCTTTGATCCAAAACCTGCTTTTTGACCTAAAACTTTGTTTTCTACACCCCTACCCCAACACACACATATCCCAGCTCCAGCCATCAGATAGAAGACAGGGGGCATCAGTAATAGTCTGTTCTTTCCACCATTTCGAGATGGTCACATCAGTGCTACAGTAATGACTAAGTTGAATTTCTCCTTCCTGGACTCTTTGTAGACTAGACTGGCCTCAAACTCACAGAAATTCCTCTGTCTCTGCATTCCCAAGTGTTGAGATTACAGGTGTGTACCACCATGCCCGGAGAGTTCAGTTTCTCTTTCTTTCTTTCTTTCTTTTTGCTGTTGTTTATGTCATACAGTTTTCTTCTTTTATTAATTAAACATTTTTAATTTTTACATGTACACACATACACACACACACACACACACACACACACAATAGACTATCTATAGCAAGAAGAACCATGACACAGGAATTATATAAATGTTACATTCTTAGTGTTTTGGCTATTTGTATTTGACAGCCTTGAAGAAAACATCTTTCCTATCTTGGTGTGTCTAAAATTCTAAATGGAAATTAATGTCCATCACATCTTGCCTTTATCAGCTTAAAACATCTATCTAGACCTAAAAACATCTTAACCCGTCAACAACTAAACTTCATTAAAACTAAGCTAACTGGTCTTCAACTCCATCAGAGACTTGAGAAGGAATAAACTTCTAAAAGCATAAAGCACCTTGTGTCACTCCTCAGAACCCCTTTTCACATCAAGTAGGTTTAAACAGGAAATAAAAAGGAGTTAGGCAAAGACCCATAGCTCCATATGCACTCCTTTTCTCAGCTGAAAAAAAAAAAAAAAAAAAAAGACTGCTTATTTGTAAAACCACCTCTGATTGCAGGTCATAAGAAAGACCGAGAAGTAGCTTAACAAAGTGCTGAGCACACTCTGTATGCAGCTAGATCTAGTTCTTCGCTGGATATACAGAGAGAGTTTGTGAAGCCACAGGAAACTCTCAGCATTGTGTGCACTGAGTTAGGGTTGCAAGACAGAGTCTTAGGTATGGAAGGCAGTGGTAGCACCTGGGTGAGAGGAAGATGGCATTTTATCCCCTGTCTCACAGTCATGAGTTAATGACAGGAGGGTATTATGTGGGAGACAGCAAGCACACCTCCATTGGCATGGTCTGAGCCTCGCCAACTTGTCAAAGACTCTGAGGCTGTTCCACCCCCTCAGCAACCCCCAACTTCTGCAGCAGCCTGTGTGTCATCAGAGCTGCCAAAACTGGAGACTCCACCAAGCCACTCCTCTCTTGCATCTCCTCCCACTGCAAACCATAATCTTGCAGACAGACAATGAGGATAGGGCAACTATTCAGAAAAATCGCGTGGCTGGGGAGGCTCAGGGCATGTCCTGACTGCACCTGCAGGTTTTCCTTTCCTGAGGCTGCTGGGCACTGGCTGTGCTGCACCTGCTGCGGGCCAGCGCCTGCCTTCAGCACATTCCTGGGACTTGGTACAGGCCCTGGCCTGCTCCACATCCTGCTGCCCTATTCTACCTCCTGTGCCCTGCTCCACAGCCTTAAGAGGCCAGCTTGTTGCACCAGCCACCTGATGCTCTCTAATCATGTACCCATGGAAGGAACAGAAATCAGCAGCCTTAGGTCTTCTGATTTTCTCTCCCACTGATCCTTAGAAGATAAGTCATATAAGAAACCCATGTCTTTTGCTTAGCCAATTTTTCTTCTATCCTACCCCATCATTGTTTGATTTATCTTTTTCCACTGTTATCTTTATTTCCTCTCCTTTTAAAAGACAACCACCACTGTGATTTCCTGCAGTCCAATCTTCAAAAAAAGGAAGAAATCTTTTTACACATGCCTTTTATGTTTAGGACTGTCTGCAGTTGCAATGGCAGATGTGAATACACATCATGTGTAAATTCAGACAAAACTTCAGAGACCTGAAAATAGGGAGTCTGCTGACTTCCTGGTGTATAACAATGTTCCAAGGCTGCTGGGATCTCTTCTACATTTAAATGCCTAAAATACAACATCAAGCAATTAGACATCCACAGAGTGCAATGGTTTTCATTTCACTTGATCAAATAATCAAGACTACAGTAAGGAGACTACAGTATAAGTTGGAAGCATTGCCATTCACTAACTTGTGTACATGTCCATATTTATTCTGTGGGGTTTTAGGTTTATTTTGCTTTCATATAAATCATACATTGTATTTATTTTTTTCTGTAATATACACTGTGAGACCAGTGTAAAAAGCACATTTAATGTTTTTTGTCCTGTTTTGATTTTGTGGTAATTAAAATTAAATTTAAGGCCCCCTACATGCTAGAAAAGTGCTCTACTACTGAGCTACATCCTCAGTGAAACACTAAAGTATGAATTTGGCTTTTAAAACTGTATTAATTAGTAGTACCTTTGGCTTCTTAGTGGCATGTAGTAAACACCCTACTATAGTTTCTTGTGTTTGGCAGTTTGGTCACTGGCCTCTAGGTTTTAGCATCTCCAAATAGACTCCCAATGATTGGTCATTAAGGCATATTCCTTCTTCTTCAATAGAGCAGTCCAACTTTTCTATTCTTTTCACAATCCAGTCACGGACCACCTACCTCACCTTCTCTTTTTGTGATCTGTTGTCTGGCCTTGTATTCACCAAGGTGGTGACAGCCTGGCGACCACTTCATAGAATTTATAACCCTTGGAAACTTGGTAAGCCACAGTCCCAGCTTCATGTGTAGGTTCATAGTAGGAAATCTCAAGATGTGCTAAGATAAGGAGAGGTGATGACTCCCGCTGAATATGTATTTTAATGCAGCAGCAAACAGCAGCCTTGAGGGTACATCTGAAAATTCCTCAGGAAGATAGAATACTCAGTGATCACAGCTAGGAATCATGAGGCGACAGGAGCAGATGCTGCTTCCAAGAACTGTTTAATGTTGTTAAACACCAACAAACCCAACACTCCAATTAAAAATGGGGTACAGTGCTAAACAGAGATGCCTAAATGGAAGAACAGCAAATGACTGAGAAGCACTTAGAGAAATGCTCAACATCCTTAGCCATGGGATAATGCAAATCGAAACATTTCTGAGATTCCGTATTACATCTATCGGAATCAGATTTAAAAAAAAAAAAGTCAAGGGACAGCACATGCTGGTGAGGATGTGGAGACAGGTAAACATTCCTCCATTGCTAGTTATATACAACAACTTTGGAAATCAATCTAACACTTTCTTAGAAAACTGGGATCAATTTTCCCTCAAGACACTGCTGTACCACTCCTGGGAATATACTGAAAAGATGCTTCACCATGCAAAAAGGAAATTTGCTCAACGATGTTCATAGCGACATTATTCACAATAGTCAGAAACTTGAAACAACCCAGATGTTCCTCAACCAAAGAATGGATAAAGAAACTGTGGTAAATCTATACAACGGAATACTACTCAACTATCAAAAACAAGGACATCATAAAATTTGCAGGCAAATGAATGGATCTAGAAAAGATCATCCTGAGTGAAGTAACCCAGAACACGAAGGATACACATGGTATATATTCACTTATAAGCAGATATTAGCCATATAATACAGAATAACAATATTACAATCCACACGACTTAAAGAAGCTAAGTAACAAGGAGGTCCCTAGGGAGGATCCTTAATTCTCATTCAGATGGGCAAAGAGAATAGACACTGAAAGCAGTTGAAGAGAGGGAACAGGATGGGAGCCATACTATAGTTGTCCTCTGAAAGACTCCATCCAGCAGGGGATCAAAGCAGAAGCTGAGTCTCACAGCTAAACTTTGGGCAGAGCACAGGGAGTCCTATTGGTGAATAGGTGGGTAGATAGACCCAGAGGGGACAAGAAACAACAAATCTGGGCTTGGGTGGGCTGGTGGAGACTGATGCAACAAACAAGGACTGTGCATGGAGAGGACCTATGCTCTCTACTCAGATGTGGCCAATAGGCAGGTGAGTCTCCATATGGGTCTCCTATCAGGGGATCAGGGGCTGTCCCTGTCATGGACTTTGTTGCCTGCACCTTGATTACTTTCCCCTGGTGGGGTGCCTTACCAAGCCCAAAGGAAGAGGATGCAGATGGTCCTGATGAAACTTGATAGGCTGGGGTCAGGTGGTAGAGGGGAAGAGCTCGCCCCTCTCTGGTGAGTAGGGGAGGAGGTTGGGGGGAGGGGAAGGGAGGAGGCTATGATTGGGATGTAAAGTGAATAAAAAAAATAGACGAAGTCTAAATCTTGGCTATGTTTGTTGCCAGTTGTGGCCAAATAGCAAGTTTCTAGTCTATCTTAAGTCCAGTTACCTCACTCTGTGCATGAAAACTATCATAATGGTAATACTTACCTGCTAGTTGCGAGAAACTGATGAGATAGTGTGGAGTACTTAACCCCAAATTTCTAATTGCATCTGTATAGAAAGCACAGTTGAGACTATGATCTGTGAGTCTGCCTACCTAGAGCCACATATGGGCAGTGTGGAATTGAGCAGGTAGGAGGAAAATAAAAGTAAATAAGATGATGTATGTGTCTTAGGGGGATAATATTCTTTTTGACAAACTAAGAAGGAGGCAAGAGATAAAGGAAAAGCGGTACATTATCAACTGTTGCCCAAGGGTAATGCTACACTGGCCAAACCATTTCAATGTGATGGCCTTCAGATTTCTCATGAGATGAGCATGTTTCTTGAAATGTACACAACTGTGTTGGTGACTGAGTGATAACACAGGCTGGAAAATCTTACCAGTGACTATCTGCCTAGCTCGAACTGGAAAGGAGTTATGACATCATAAGCCACAGGTTTTCAAACTGTAATAATGCACTGGTGGTCCATGTCTCTTGGTCTTTTATACTCTCCTCCTCCCCCTCCTCCTCCTCTTCTTCTTTCTCTCTGTCTCTGTCTGTCTGTCTCTGTCTCTCAACTCTCTCTCTCCTCCTCATCCTCCTTCCTTTTCTTTCTCTCTTCTTCTTCTCTTCTCTCTCTCTCTCTCTCTCTCTCTCTCTCTCTCTCTCTCTCTCTCTCTCTCTCTCTCTCTCTCTCTCTCTCTCTCTCTCTCTCTCTCTCTCTCTCTCTCTCTCATCTGCAGTGCAATTCCCAAACTTCTTTTGGTCAAACTTGGTGAGAACTGATGATTAGCTCTGGCTAGAGTTGCCATGATTTCTGAACTAAGACTTCAGATGTGGAAATTCATTGCCAGGCTTATGTCATATTTGATTTTAGTTTCTCTTATCAACATTTGGTTTAGACAGATACACCTGTATATGTTGAAGGAGAGTGGTTGTCATCATGAATCCACGACAGGCAATGACACAGCCAATGCCTGATATGAGATCATCATCTAAACAAAAGATGAGCAGCCAGACAACTGATTTAGACCACATCAGCTCTCACTGTATCACACAGAGTGTAAGCTAATGCATGTTGGATGACTTCATGATGTGAGCAATTACAGCCCTCATGTCTTACAAGTACTGTCTTGTACACAGAGATATCTGTGAGGAAGAATGCAGGGCTACCAGTTTTTGGTGGTGGTTTTCAAATCCTGTGGGTGCCTAGAAGTACTCTTCTAAACAGAATCTCTGTACTGCTTGCAAGGCAGTGTGTATTTATTCTAGAGGGGCCTAGGGTGGCTTTTTTTCTGGTTCTGGAGACCAGAGCAGAAATGGGAAAGCAAAATCTTTAAGGAGCCCATGGAAAGAAGGATAATCCAACCTGTCCAGTTGTAAATACTTTCCACTATCCCAGCTCAGTCACCACAGGGCAGGCAGGGGACTAGGCTGCATGTTGGGTGTGCTTTAGTAGAAGGTCAAGCCAAGCTAAGCAGCAGTGAATAAAAGCTCAGAATAGGCCGGGAGGGAGAAAGATGGTCTTTCAAAGAACTCTGTGTGCTTAGATATGCCTGGCATCAAGTGAGGAGATATTTGTTGAAATCACTGGAGCTGCCACAGCAACAAAATTATGAAAATCCAGTAACTTTTTCATGGTAACAGAAAAAAATTTTGTTCACATTCTTTGCTCACAACACAAAGAGGTTGTGCTCTTCATGCATATTGGGAATCTAATGGACAGGCATATATGCCCTTTGAATTGTGTGCCAGCATCAACTGAAGGTGTGCTGACTTTAGGGTGTTTTATTCACATTTTTAAGACTTAAATAATGTTATGTAATAAGGAGGGTTAGTCATATGCAACACAATATAGAGTCAATAAAAATTTAGATGCAGTATGCTGCTTAGGTTTTTATCTACTTGACACAAACTAGTGTCATCCGGAAAGAGGGAACTGGGGTTAGGAAAATGCTTCCATACCATGTGCTTGATTAATGATTATGTGGGAGGGCCCAGTCCACAGTGAGTAATGCTGCCACTGGAATGTATTTCAGGGTGATATAAGAAAGCAGGCTGAGCTAGGCATCAGGAGCAAGCCAGTAAGCAGCATTCCTCTGTGGCTTCTGCTTCAGTTCTTGCCTCCAGTTTCCTGCCCTGCTTGACTCCTCACCATGACTTCCCTCAGTTATAGATGGTTACCTGGAAACGTAATGTGAAATAAACCCTTTCTTTCCCCAGTTGATTTTAGTTATGGTCTTTATCACAAGAGTAGGAAGCAAGCTAGGGCATTCAAAGAAAAGCTATAGTAATAAAAACAAATAAAACAAATCCTCCATGGTTTGGGAGGAAGGGGAAAGACTGCTGTTATCAGTGACGGGAGTAGTGGTCTCAAAAACCAGCAGCATCTTTGTGAGAACTGGAGGAACACACACAACCTCAACAACAATTTGCTTCTTAAACTGATTCCAAAAGAGTCCATGTGAGATAAGCTTCCAGGGTGCTCACCATTAGTTACTGTAGCTGCAAACACTAGACTACACTACATTAGTGTACACAATGATCACTGGCCTGATGCTGCCCGTTGCGCTGCCACACAGAAGGAAGACCAGCCAGGCTGAGGACAAACATTGGCCAACAAGGTGCATCTGGAAGAGATGGCTGTTTCAGCACAATCACATGTAAATCTGCACTTGTGGAGGGGCCAACATAAACACACCTCTAAAAACTGAAGGAACTCCTCAGAATATTAATCAATACTTTAGTTCTTTAGCTTTGTAGTTTCTTATGCTTCTGAAATACTTTTTTTTTCAGTGAACGAAAATGACACTAGAAGATATGATTCAAACTGAGTCAACTTTGTGTTTGGCAAATATATACAAATGACAAACACTTTACTTTAAAAAAGTGTTCAATGCTGCCACACTAAGTATGGGTCTAAACTATTATATGGTGTCGCCTTCCCCAATTTTAGTGGCTAGTGCTAAAAAGACACACGAAAATAACACAAGCTAGTGGTTTATGTACATCATCATGGGAAAGAGTATAACAAAGTGGAAATAAAGCTAGTAAACAACACTAAACTATGACACAGAGTGACACCAGAACCTTGCATTCATTTCACAGAAATCACATGATACAGATAAGTGTGATACAGATATAATCTGTCTATTATTAGACAAATAGAAACAAAACAATATGATAATTATCTACATGTATATGTTTTATATACATTTGCAGCTTTTAAAATAGGATTTTACATAATTTGTGACACTGGATAAACTGGACATTATGAAAGCACAAAATTTCATATCCAGAAGATAACAGTGCTACAGAACCTCATTTTTAATGTGAATTTAAAGCCAAGAACCTAACAGTTGCAGAAAGTAGGGTGGTAGGTGGCTATGACCATCAGTAAACAGAAAGGAGGGGCTGTTAGTCAAGGTGTCCGGGGTTCAGTTATTCAACAGAAGATACAGTGGTTATACTGGAAACTTACCATGAGGGCAGACTGCACTCAAGCCAGACATATATGTGTTGACAGATATGTTACTTAACCATAGTAATAATTATTTAGTCACATACACATATACATATTGGGTACACCTTAATTACACATCATTTGGTGACATTTATCAAAGAAGCTATAAATTTAGAGAACATCGCGTTCTATTATTTGCAACTGTCATAAAAAGAACACTCATTTAAAGTCCGTTGTATCAGTACAGTTAATTTCATAGAGTTGCTTGTTCCATTTATTAGTAACAGCCAATTGTTGTATGCAGTATAACCTTTGCATAAACTTCATAATGCATATAACACAAGTAAGGGGATTTGCTTTTTTACATGTTCTTTAGAGCTTGTACACATCAGGGGTGGGTACCACATTGCTAACCCTCTTACTCTGAGTACCAAGGGACAGAAGGGAGCTCATAGACGTCTTTTGGGTGAGGTTCTTTTAGTGTTACATGATGCCAATGGCCCATGGTGCCACAGCTGGCAGGAGCTATTATTATACAATATGATATGATGAATGATAATGGGCTATATACTGGACACTCATGCAAGGTGGAACCAGGACACAGCCTTGCATACGTGGTGGTAAAGGAACTACAGCAGAGTTAGAGTGGTGTGACACTAGAAGCTAGGCAAGGAGGACCTCGGCATCTGACTGCAATGCAGATGTCAGATATGCCTCCAGAGGTGAACTGAAAGCTGGCCTCATGGAACAGAATACTTCTCTCTGCTTATGGACAGCGGGTAATTGTATGGCACTTCTCTGTTTTTCATCCAATTTGAAATATTTATTGAGGGACTATTACATGAAGAAGGCTAACTTCTATGGTGGCTCTGAAGATGTGTGTAACAAAATCTTTGCCCTCCCATGATTATGAGCTAGTGAAGTAAACTTCACACAACAGAAGAAAGCATAGTAAATCAGCTTCATGTGCCCTTCATCTTGCTGTGGCTCCCAGTGACAGTCATGTTCTTATTCTTTTGGTACCATCTCCATCACTTATTGCTATGAAGAAAAGTCTGGGGTTTCAATAATATTTCAGTGTGTACTCAAAATCTTTCTGACAAGAAGATTGTATCCATAAGTGATGGCCACATAACTTGTTCATTGATTTGATTAATATGGAGAGTCACGACATGTATATGTCTT
Source organism: Acomys russatus (assembly GCF_903995435.1). Taxonomy (NCBI): domain Eukaryota; kingdom Metazoa; phylum Chordata; class Mammalia; order Rodentia; family Muridae; genus Acomys; species Acomys russatus. Next base: position 275,246 of record NC_067144.1, on the reverse strand, counting down.
AAAGTCCATGTGGTAAAATAGCATTAGTAACGTCAACTTCTCTTGCCAAACCTAGCATCTATGAGGATGCCCTGAATGAAAATATATACAAGTGAACTGAATGTTACCACAGCATCTTCTGAGCTGAGAAGAACAGATGAACTTGGACATACTCAACACAATGCATTTAGGCGTTCACACGTCATTAAAATCATGAGGATCTTTGAATACTTGTGCTTCGAATTCCATCTGGCTCTGTAAGATAAATGTTCTGAACTTAGTATAGTCTTAAAAAAAGAGGTGGAACAAAACTAAATGCTCTGAGTACCTCCCTAAGGTCTGCAGAAAGAAGGTCAAGGGGAAGGTGGGTGTGGTGGCTCATCTTGATTACTAACTTGATTACATCTGGAATTAACTAAAACCCACACTTCTGGATGAGATCTTTTCTTGATTTGATCATTTATGGTGGGAAAATTCACCTTAAATCTGGGCCACACATTCTGGTGGCAGCCTATACAATAGACACGGAAGAAGGAAGCATTTGCTCTTGGCCTGTTTGCCCTCAGTTTCCGTGGCCAGTAGATTCCTTTACTGGGACCAGAATCTACTTATTTGGGATCCCAGTGAGTACTGAAGGCCAGAAGAGATATAAAGGCTTGGACTTTCCATTAGGGGACAGCCATTATTAGAATAGTTAGACCACAAGCTGTAAGCTTTCCTAGTGCTGGGACCCTTTAATAAGACAGTTCATTATATTGTGGTAACTCTCAACCATAAACTTATTCCTGTTGCTATGTTATAACTGTAATTTTGCTACTTCTATGAACCATAATGTAAATATCTGTGCTTTGTAGTGGTCAGAGGTGACTCCTGTGAAAGCGTCATTCAAACCCCAAAGGGTTGAGCACACAGACTGAGAATCTCTCACTAGAGAATTCCAACCAATACAGTAGGCATTGAGAACTTCTTCATGTGTTTTTGACTCTCATATTGCTTTTCAGTAGCCTCCAGCCTAGTGGAGGCAGGAACAGGGAGTATAGTCCTGATATAAGGAAGGTTTCAATGGAGATCAACAACACTGAACTCTGCACATCCAGGGACTCAGGCACAGGCGAGGACCCAAGGGCATTCATAAGATTTATCAACTGGATGTGTGGAGAGACCGGGTGATCTAAGTAACAAGATTGTAGGAGATGATGAGTGTCTCCAGACATGTAGCTGTACAAATATAAGTGGCTATGGAACTCATGTGAACACATACCCTCTCCTTCCTTTTATCCCATCCTTTCCATTTGCTTTTTAAAAGGTTTATTTTTAATTTTGTGTGTTACATGTTTCTATGTGGGATATATGTGCATGAGTGCCTGCAAAGATCAGCGGCATCAAATCTCCTTAGAGCATGAGTCCCAGGCATATGTGCATACTCAGAACCCAACTGGAATTACCTATAAGAGAAACACATGCTCTGACCTCTTAAGCCACTTCTAATGCTTTTTGTCTGGTTTTTTAAGATGAGAAAAAATGAAAAGCCTTTAGAGTTCAAAACTTTTAGAATTCTAGCAGGCAGGTTTTACAAGCTTTGGAGTAACTTGAGAATGTTGGGAGGGTACAAAAGAATGACTAACCGGTTCCCGAATATGGGAGACAGACCCAGGATTTTCTCCAAGGTATCTCAGAGGCTATCCATTCATCGCCATCCATCTATCAACCTTTTTCTAGGCATCTACTCAGTGCAGTCAATCCGTATGTTGTGTGAAAACAGTGTAAAAGAAATCCCTTTCCTGACTTCAGGAACTTCACATTTATGTGGTGAGACAGTATGCAGACAAATAAATATTGTGTAAGAAATCGTGCAAAGGAAAAAAAAAGCAAGTTTGGGCACAGAGATGAAGGGGTAAAGGGGCAAATGTTGCCTATAAAGTTGTAGTACGTCCTGTGAGATTGGGTGACTTAGGGCACTGAGGCATATGAACGGTTGGGGAAGAGATGGGAAGGACACGCCAGGTAGAAGAGTAGGGAGAGAAGAGTATAGAGTTGGCTGGCCACACTGCAATGGCCTGAGAGAGTGTGGAAGCGAAGAAATGTTACTGAAAAGATAGGATACAGATTTGGCATCTGGAAACTTCACTGCAGAGTGTGTGGACAAAGGTGGGACATGATGCCACCTGCATTTTCAACTAGAGTGTATGTTGCAGGGGGAAGTAAGTGGGGAGAAGACGGAGAGGGTAAGAAAGCTAACTATTTTGATAGGACAGAGGATGTTGGCAACTGGCATGAAAGGAGTTGCTCAGAGTGCCGGGAGAAACCAAACATGGCTGCCAGGTTACTGAAGTTGCTGCAAATAGGGCACCTCATTTGATGCCACAAGGGGAAACAAGACAGATGTAACTTGAGTTTGTAGCTGGAGATACAAACAAAAGGTCAGGAGATGGGGATATTCATAAATTGCATTACTTGTCTGCTTAAATCCCAAACACATCCTTGTCAATTTCCAGACAAATCCAGGCACTGGCTACCTCATCTCTAGCCAAGTATATACCAGGTTCTTTTGTAAGACACCTCCTGTTCTCCCCGCCATCCCTCCCCCCTCCATTCCTCTCTCTCTTTCTTTTGTACACATGTCAGTTCTTTTGCTTGGATTACTTCCTCATTTTCACCTGGTTATGCTTTCTTTGAGACCTGGTTCTTTGGATAAGGCCTCGTGTCTTCCTGTGGTTTGGATGGTTTGGATGTTCTTTTTCCTGTTCATCACCACACTCTACACAGTTTTCTGTGGACAATGGCGCCAGCTTATCCATCCTGGCACTCCATTAATTAGTTAAATTAGCTTTGATAAAATGCACAAATCCTCTGAGTTTAATTTTTCATTCATAAACTAAGTGATATGATATCATTTTTATGACATTGTCTGGCACAGTGGAAGCACCATGCAAGTCATTTAATTTTTTCCCCCTCCAGTGCAGTCACTGAGCGTTTCCTCTGGGCATCTGATGACATTGAGCCTCATTAATTCTTTATAACAAGGATTAATGCAGTTAAGAATTAGAAAAATGTAGCACTGAGATGCAACAGAACCCTGAGACAAACTGTCACTTCTGTATGCTCACATTCTTCTGGCTACAATATAAAAAGCTGAGAAGTTCTAGGCTAGCTGCTCCAAATTTTGTTTTGGTTCAACAAAAAGCAATATTGTTACCTTTGGATCAGGCAGGCATGGTCCAAAGGCTTCCAGCAGGAGAGTCTCTTCTCTCACAGACTTTTCATAGTCTGCAAAGGACAGTTTCCCGTCATGGTCCTGGTCCTGCGATGTGAGAAGCCAGGGTCAGTCAGCATATGTCACTCTTGCTGCAAATGAAGTCTTTTTCACAGTCAGGTGTTAGCAGGAGAATGAGGGATTAGGTTGGGAAGTTGAAAAGTAACTTTCCTAGTGTGTGCGTGGCTGGGTGGGGTGTTGCTGAGCATGGAATTGAGAGTCTCTGACATGCTAGGCAAGTGCTCTGTCACTTGCAGCCCAAGGCAAATATTGTACTAACAAGTGAACGTTATCTCTTATTTAACTTAGACAGAATACTGAAAATCACCATAACTTAATTTTTACTTCTATCCCATGCTTTGCCTCCAAGTTTCAATAGAAAGCCTTCTAAATTACTCATAGTTACCATTTTCTTAAGCGTAATTTCAACCAAATCTTTAATCCCTTCATCAGGGTCCTCCTCTGAGGGCTGCTTAAGAAGGCTGTTCTTCAGCATGTGGAACATTTCCTCCTTCGAAATGAAGCCATCACCATTCAGATCAAACACTTCAAAGCAATCTAAAGAGAATTATATATAATATATTATATGTATGTTCAATTTTCTTAACAAATAATTTTTATTATGAACTTATTAACCAAGAGTATGTCACTGATAACTCAATTAACTTAAACGATAGGAAAAGAAGATTAAAGAATACAATAGCAAAACGGTAAGGATATCAGTTCCAAGGAACAATTCTCCTGGTGTAGTCAGCAGTATTTCTTCTGTTGGAACCTGGAGTAACCAGAACCTGGAACCTCAGCAGGAGCCCAGAACCCTGAAACCTTCCCTCGAGTGGTTCTCTCTAGGAGCACCTTGAAGTTAAGTGATGAATAGCCAAAATTTATATGTATATATTACATATACATGTACACATATATATTTATACTTGAGATTATCAATAATGTGAAATTTCCTTTGACAAAGTATTCAAGGCAAAGGCATACCTCACTGCTGCATTATGTGGTTGCACTCTTGATGCTAGTTGACTCTCACAGCAATGTCAGTTATACTAGGGAAATATTTCCATTCCTCCTTACATGTTTCTTCAACTGACTATGAAAACACACATCTAACAGGACTGATATACTCATTACTAACTGAAAATATAGAAAAAGCAATTGCATGTTTAAGTTAATTTATTAAACGAGGTATAACTCCATTAATTGAGAATTATTTAAGAACAAGAAAACTTGCATTTTTTTGGTTTAATGTTTACTATCAAGCAATGTGACTACTTGGTATAGGAATATATTGGTGCATAGTTAGAATGTAAGGTCACAACTTGTGCTGTTTCTTTTCATGTTACTCACTTCTTAAATGGCTTGGTGTTTCTTTTAATTAATATACTCCCATCCTTTATTGACTTAAATTTGTTCCATAGAAAGGCCAATGAAGACTCACAAACCAACCAACCAACCAACCAACCAAAAATTTTAGTGGATTGGAAAACAGTGGTTTAAAAGTCTTTTCTATGTTTATCATAATGTATAAACTAATAGATCATATTCAGACTTACATTTCATTTTTTCTTCTAAAGTGCCCCGAAGAAACAGTGATAATCCCTGAATCCATTCTGATACACTGACACAGCCGTCATTGTCTCTATCAAAACCTCGAAATACTAAAAAAAGATACAATGTAACATTTGTGTTAGATTTTAAAACTCCATAAAATGTATCAAGTCTCACATTACTCTTCTTTTCACAGCTGTGTTTTTGTAAAATTTTATTTTATTATAATTTATTTAGATTATACCCTGATTGTTATGTCCTGACATGTATCTTCCTATTCCCACCCTCCCCTCTCCCTCTTATACCCTATTCCCTTTCCCTAGAACTCTGATAGAAAGGGGCCACCTCCCCCACCATATGACCATAGCCTGTCAGAACACATCTGAAGCCCTTTTCTCTGTGTGCCAGCCAGACCTCTCCACCAAAAGGAAGTGATCAAATCTAGGGTGCCAGAGTTCATGTCAGAGGCAGTCCCTGCTCCCCCCACAACCATGGAGAATGAGCTGTCCATTGGCTATATCCGAACAGGGGATCTAGTTTCACTGCATGCATTGTCGTTGGCTGGTGCAACAGTTTGTACAGGACCCCTGTGTCTAGAACCACTGGCCTTGACAGCCTCTATGTGGGTCTCGTGACCCCTCTGCAACCTTCCATCCCCCCCATTCTTCCATACCACTCTCAGGGCTCTGCCCAGTGTCCAGCAGAGAGTCTCCGCATCTGTCCTCATCCCTCGCTCAGTGTAGTCTCTCAGAAGACATTTATGTTGGGCTAACATCTACTTATAAGTGAGTATATACCATGCAGGTCTTTCTGGGTCTAGGTTTGCTTACTCACAATGACCATTTCTAGTTCCATCCGTTTGCCTGCAAATGTCAATATTTCTTTGATTTTAATAGTTGAGTACTATTCCATTGTGTAAATGTACCACCGTTTCTTTATCTATTCTTCAATTGAGGAACATCTAGGTTGTTTCCAGATTCTGACTACTAGCAGTAAAGCTATGAACATAGTTGAGCAAATAAATGTCCTTGTTGTATGGTGGAACATCTTTCAAGTATATTCTCAGGAGTGGCATAGCTAGGTGTTGAGGTAGCACTATTCCCAACTTTCTGAGAAAGCACCAGATTGATTTCCAAAGTGACTGTACAAGTTTGCACTCCCACCAACAATGGAAGAGTGTTCCCCCCTTTCTCCACACCCTTGCCATCATGTTCTGTCACTTGAGTTTTTTTTAAATCTTAGCCATTCTGGTAGGTGTAAGATGGAATCTTAGAGTCATTTTGAGTGCATTTCCCTGCACTTCAGCTGAGGACGTTGAACATTTCTTTAAAGTATTTCTTGGACATTTGATGTTCCTCTGCTGAGAATTTTCTGTTTAGCTCTGTACCCCATTTTTTCAATTGGATAATTTGGTTTGGTGGTGTTAAGGCCCAATGTCCCATGACCTCAATTTACAAAAGGAACTGAGATTCATAACCTTTTAATTACATATTAAACTTATTACATAGAAAACTCTTTTAATTACATATTTAATTTCCTCTTCATATGTTGTGGGAATAATGATCTTAATATATAAAATATGGATAAAATAATAAAAATAAACATGCTAAGTCATTAGATATTTAAGCTGCTTAATAAAAAGCAATAATGTTTTTACTCTTCTGGACAAGTAGTGCTGTTACATGGTGGGAGAACATCTTACCTGTTATTGAGCTATTTTCTTGTATATAAGGAAATTTAAATAGAAGCAGATAACTATGGAACTTTTTGTATAAACTATGAAACCTCGGTACCCAACACAATTTTGTTCTTTTTCTAAACAGCAAAAGGAAGAGGAGACTGCTTCCTTCAGACATTTTGGAAGATTAAAATATATTGAAATGAAATTGAGAGTGTAGAACAAGAGATTCTTCCCAAGAGCATGACCAAACTTAAACCTTTGGTAATTACAGGTGTATTTGGCAGTTTAAGTGGTATGTGTATCTTACCTCTGTCCATAATCATGTCATCTGTCATTCTAAATGTCACATGCAGGATGTTCCGAAATGCGTTACGGTCTAGTCCAATGACTACCCCTTGCTTCTCTGCTACGTCTCCCACCAAATTATAGAAAAGTGTGATAAGGCAGCTCACTTCAAATTTATTAACTGTAAAAGATCAAAATGAACAAAAGTATATTTAAAAATTTTAAGTTCAAATATTGCATTAATGAGCTTACGTGTTCAAAATCAAAGACATCTAATACTTGGTTGCCACTCCCATATTCTGTGTCACAGCTTTAGAGTTAAAGAAGATGATGCCAAAGTCATCTGAGATACCCACTAACAGAGGGTAAACTCTTCCTGCTGGAGCCAAATGCTAAGTAAAATTAGGTCCCATTGCATTTAGGATGAAAGAAGGTATCAGTCACATGACCCAAATGTCTGTGCTGCCAAATTCTGCAGTTCACAGTGCAGGCAGAGGGAAAGTCACAGTAGAGTTGTTTTTGACTGTTAGAAGCAGCCAGCTTTTGATGGAGGTGCTTATGACAGCTACAAACAAGTGTTTCCCTGGAAATTTAGGCTGCCAAATATCTGTGTAATCATTTTCATTTCAGTGAATGCTTAATGAATTTATAAGGCATAGTTTTGAAATAAAATCAGAATTATTTTTAATAAAGAAATTTTAAGCCAAGAAGCATGGTTTTTTTCTCAAAGTTGTGTGAACATTAACAAGAAACTATTCAAGATTACTTCTGGAGAAGGAGTTTTTATTATTTAAAACATACACACACATACACATACACACACACACAAAGAAAGAAAGAGGAAGGAGAGACAAAGAGGTGAGAGATATGAGAGAGTGAATAAGAGAGTATGAGAATGAATATGTCCTGGCATTAAGAACATTAGTGAAACGTGGTTAAGAAAGAAAGACAAACTAAAAACCAAACAACAAAATAAAGCCAAGCATTTGCCTCACCATGGAGGTCTGGTGACCTGACTTTGATACTACTTACACACATACACACACACACACACACACACACACACACACACACACACACACACACTCCATTAACACCACCACCATCAGCAACAACAAATAGAACATTTTAAAATGCAGTTTACTAAATAGAACATAAGTGAATTTAAACATGAAATATGAGTGAGAGATGGAAAATCCTTATTTAAAACTAAAAAATTATAGTTGTATGCTTTCATACATAAGAACAAAGTCTGTGTGTACTAGAAAATAGAGAAACGGCACCCTATTCTACATGCCAGAAAAGACTCAGGGTGTGGTTCCTGGTTTTAAGAATAACATTTTAGGAGAAAAACATTAAAGAGTGGAATAGGAAAAAAAGTAAGTAAATAGTAGAAAATAATATAATGGTTAAGACTTTAGGCTGTGGAGACAGCGTGCCAGTTTCTAAAAATAAACACAGTGTGATCCAGTGATCCTGTGAGTCTGCTTCAGCACAGCACTAAAGAGAGGAGGAACTCAGCCATTCGCCTGTATATTAGTGTTCACAGTGGCATCATTCAGAAGAGTCAGAAGGAGCAACCCAATTGTTGTGTGATGCATGAGTGGCTAAACAAAAACTGTGATGTAGTCAAGACGTGAAATCCTGGCTTTTAAAGGTTGTTACAAGATGCATGGGCATTAAGATAAGTGGGAAAATGGAAGGAAAACATAGCCATGCCCTCATGCTGATGCCACAGTGCTGGAGAATATGGGTAAAGGAAACTACTTCTGTCCCTCCTTGCACTGTTAGACCTTCCTTTCACTTGCAAATTGAATGTCTTTAACAGGAATGCAGGAGTCAGAGCTTGAAGTTGACTTTCAAAGAAAAAATACAATTCACTCCTGTCCTACATTTAGCACAAATATAGAGCAAGCAGACTTGGATCTAGCACAGAGAGAGATGGACTAAGCAAGAGATAGATGGGTTGAGCACAGAGATGGACTTAGGGACAAAGAACTCTCACTTCCAGAACAAAACCCCTGAGATGCCTTTATGGTTTTTTTCTTCTAGAAGTGAATAAGTGTGTACCTCTGTAACAGAGGACAGAAACAATAGAACAACACGACCTAGGTCCCCTTCTACCCCAAGAAAAGACCTGTCTCTCAGATGTGCTTATATATGTGTCCTGAACTCTCTCCAGGCTTTCTACAAACTGAAAGCCTCCCACAGGCATGGTAGGAGTAAAGTGAGATACCCTCCCGCAACTTGTCCAAGCAGTAAATAAATCCTTTTTTCTTTTACCGGCTTGTATTTTCCCATGACTGTGGAAATGCAGGGAACCTGAAGAAGCATGTTTATGGACTAAGTGGGTGGTAGCGAGAAGAGAAAACATGGTTCCACTTACATGATGTACCCACTCTTGTCAAATTCACTGTGGCAGAATCTGATGGCTTCCAGTGGTTGTGGTGGTAGGAAAGGGAATTAATTTTTTTGGTATAACTTTAATTGGGAAAGATGAAAGTTCTGGAGATGGATGGTCTACACTGTCCCCTCCTGCGTGAAGTTTCACTTCACCTATTATTACAGTGCAAGATTAATGGATGCACTCTAAACATAATGACTTTTACTTTAGCATGTTGTTGTAACTATTTTATTTTATTGTTTGTAACTAACCTAACCTCTAAGTGGGCCTCATTTATGACTTCAAATATATTAGGTATATGTGCAGCGGAAAAAACATTGAATGCATAGTGCTCAACAGCAGGCATCTTAAACTCTACCCCCAACTCCATGGATAAAAGGAGACTTCTGAACTTAATGCCAAAACCATACATATAAAACAGTTAAAGTGTTAAATAGAATGATATAAAAACACACATATGTAAGCAAGCAAAGCTCTAAAAATGAAGAACTGCTAGTGGCTGGGGATTGGGCAACATATGCTGTTTCAATCTCAACAGAAATGTCACTTAAGTGACATTAACTTAATTTATTACAGAGATTGAAAGTCATTTTAAAGAAAAAATGTTTCTTGCTGATTTTTAAAACCTTTTTACTGCTTCACATGTGAGCACTGCATCTAAATCACTGTTGTCTTTTCCTCTATCTCATGATCTTTTCGTTTTATTGTGTACACAAACACACACACACACACACACACATACACATGCATGCACATACATGCATACAGTAATGGATTTGGATCTAGAGCCAACTTCTTGGGATTGGACAGCCTATGCAATTGTTGTCCCTGGATAAAACTGATTCTCCTGTCAGCAGCCATTGAATATCTATAGTTATTTAAATAGGAGTTGCACTAATTTCCTTTATACATGCTGATGTTGGTCACAAAACGATATTGTTGGGATTTTATGGCTTTATTCTTCCTGGCCATGCCTAATGATACTATTTAGTAGCAAGTATCCTGGTCTTCTTGCTCTCAAAAGCCTTCTTCTTCTTCTTCTTCTTCTTCTTCTTCTTCTTCTTCTTCTTCTTCTTCTTCTTCTTCTTCTTTCTTTCTCTTCTCTTCTTTCTCTTCTTCTTTCTCTTTCTTCTTCTCTTTCTTCTTCTTCTTCTTCTTCTTCTTCTTCTTCTTCTTCTTCTTCTTCTTCTTCTTCTTCTTCTTCTTCTTCTTCTTCTTCTTCGACTTTCCCTGATCCTTAGGGGTAGGGGTTACATTGTATATGTATTAGTTAGGCTTAGGCACCTCATAGGCACTTATTCTTTGCATTATGACGAGTTGTGGGTCTCTAAAATTTACACCATCTGTTGAAAACAAAGACTTACTTAATGCAGACTGAGAGCTTAATTGTGGCTAGAAGAATAATTACTTGGAATACAGTTAGAGATTATACTGGTTTAGGAAAATGGCAATGATAGATCCTCCTCTAGGGTTCCTGATCCCTCCAGCCATGGCTGGTTGGCTAGGTTTACAGTACAAGACATGAATTCCTGCCTATCCAGTGGATCTTAAGTTCAGTTAAACATCTAATGGTTGCCCCCAAGATAAAAGTTCCCACCATTGCAACATGTCAATCTTCCGAGTCGTTGTTCTGGTTTACAGGCTTTCCTCTGGGTAGGACTACTGATTGGTCCTCTCCCTTGGCAGATTGGACACATTTTAAAACAGGGGTTAGGAGCACCAGCCAGGCAGTGGTGGTGCACACCTTTAATCCCAGCACTTGGAAGGCAGAGGGAGGTGGATCTCTGTGAGTTGGAGGCCAGCCTAGTCTACAAAGTGAGTCCAGGACAGCCAAGACTACACAAAGAAACCCTATCTCAGAACACAAAACAAAACAAAACAAAACAAAACAAAACCCAACCAAACAAAAAAGCACTGGCTATTCTTCCAAAGGTACTGAGTTCAATTCCCAGCAACCACATGGTGGCCTATAACCATTTATAATGATATCTGGTGGCCTTTCCTGTTGTGTAGGCATTCATGCAGGCAGAATACTGTATAAATAATAATTGTAAAAAACTGTGTAAGAGCTAGTCCTCAGTGAGGACACTTCCAGTCCATCTTGAGTTTAATATCTATGAATTCAGTGTCTGAACTATATGGCATCTTCAGCAATACAATCATACTTTCAAGTTTTAGAAGACAATAAAAGGCAAAGGCAATGACCCATATTGTCTTGGGAATTCTTTGTATTACCTATCCAATAAATTGAAGGGAGATTTCCCAAGCCTGGCATGGAATTTTGTGTTGGATAGTATGTGGCTCTTGGATACTTGGATATAGGGAGATCAGCCTCACCTCATGTAGCATAACTCTCTCTCTCTCTCTCTCTCTCTCTCTCTCTCTCTCTCTCTATATATATATATATATATATATATATATATATATATATATATATATATATTGTGTGTGTGTGTGGTATACATATATATTAATGAATATTTAAGTAATAAAAGTGTTTTCCTGTGCCTTTTTCAAACATTCTTGGTGTTATTTATCTTTTCTCCCTTCCTTTCCCCTGTATTACTGTTCTGTCCCCTGAGTTTTCAACATATTACATGAAGTTAAGAGCAATCTCAGATTCGTTTTTCATTTTACAGAGTCTCTACATGTGTCCAGAAGGTTGCATCGGTATCTAGGTTAACTAGCTTCCCACCTAAGACCTTTTCTTCTTTGGTTCAGCACAGTGCATCCACTTCATTCACTGTGCCATCGTCTGCTATTTAAAGACATTTCAATGTTCACATGCTGTTTGAACAGAACAGTCCATTCATTTTTCACTAATAACCACTTTTATTTAAGAACAAAAGTCAAGAGTTTTTTTTTCATTGATAATTTAAAATATAGACAGAAGAGAATATAGGGTTTAGCTTAGTGGTCGATTGCTTGTGTAGCATGTTCAATCTTTAGTATCACAAACAAAAAGAACAAAAGAAAAACCACTTATTTTTTAATCGTTCTCAGTGTTTTTGTTAGTGAAGAGGTGTGAACTTATGAAACAGACTCAATCTAATGAGCATTATGTGCAGAAGTTATTGATCTGTTGTATTTATCAGATATGTTTGTACTCATTTTAGAAATATCAGATACTCCTCCAGAGATAGAAGCATTCATTACAGGAAAACAACAGAAGAACACAATCTCTGTCAAATTTACAAACACCTTAAATGACAGGATGCCCTTTTCTGAGAATAAGACTATAACACTATATTACAATTTTCAGTTCGGACACTAACCCCATGACGTCAATTCTCACACATTCTATCAGATAATAATGATGTTGAAGGAACTAGGCCTGAAGCTACATTAGAAGTTCATTTCTTTTTTTTTTAAATTTTATTAATTTATTCATATTACATCTCAATGGTTATCCCATCCCTTATATCCTCCGATTCCTCCCTCCCTCCCATTTTCCCCTTACTCCCCTCCCCTATGACTGTTCCTGAGGGGGATTACCTCCCCCTGTATATGCTCATAGGGTATCAAGTCTCTTCTTGGTAGCCTGCTATCCTTCCTCTGAGTGCCACGAGAGAAGTTCATTTCTACACCTTCATTCAACAGAGATGGTTTGAAGAGGTGGATCTCTCCTGTTTCATCAAGCGACCAGTAGATTTTCAACAATCACACAACTTCTAAATTCACACATCAAATACTGCCCTCATCTCAACCACATCCATACATGGCTTCTTAGCCCAAGGGCAGCTGTTTTTTTTGTTTGTTTGTTTGTTTGAGTATAACAGTAGGATCTCTTTTACCTTTGGGAATTGACTGTCTGAAACCTAGGACAGATTCCTTACTATCTAGGATTTGCTAAGCAATGCAGTTTTCAAATAGAATACATCTCCCTAAGACAGTTCCTGCAGCACTTGAAATCTTTCTTAAAGGTGTTCAGGAGTGGATGGCTCTTTTCCCTCATGGATCTCTTAGTAAACCTCCACAGCTTATACCACACAGGTTCTTTTGCTCTACAAAGAGCTAGAAAGTAGATTAAGATGCTGTACATAGGTCTGCTACTTTCTTAATTCTGGCAGTTTCTAGAATTTCTTTTTCAACTTGTCTAAAGCTAAAATCCCAGAAAGGGACTGGGTAGAAAGGAGATCATCGGTCCTCCGCACTCGGTTCTTACTTACAATGCTTGCAACTTTTAGTTAAGGTGTCCGTCAACTTCTGTAGCTTCTTTCGGTTCATGGTGGGTGTTCTTAAAATTAGGTCTCAGAGCGTCATCAGGAGCCTAGTGCCAGGACGCTCCCGAGCCCCAGGTGGCGGCAGCTTGGTGCAGCCAGCTTGGCTTTGTGCATTTGCGGCCCTAACAGACAGTGTAGCCATGGCAACGGTTCAGCGGGCCACCAATTGCCTCCATGAATGAGGTCCCTACACACAGAGCAACCATGGCAACGGCCTAGGCGGGCTACCGATTGGCTCCTGCCCTGGAGGCAAACTGGTCGACCCAGTAAGACCTGCCAGTTCTGGCTACCCAGCCAACTGTACCTACATTTAGACTCAGTTGCAGCGTTCTAGCCTGGCACTTTGCAGACTGTGCTGTTTGTTACGTTGGAGTTCTCCCCGCCCCCACCTTTGGGTTTTTTTCAACCTTTTTGGTTTTGTTTGTTTATTTCTTCCCACTCCACCTCCACCCCACCCCACCCCTCCCGCACCATAGGGTCTCTCTGTGTTAGCCTTGGTGTCCTGCACTCGCTTTGTAGATCAGGCTGGCCTCGAACTCACAGCAATCACCTGTCTCTGCCTCCTTGAGTACTGAGATAAAAGACATTCACCACCATGCCTGGCTCCATGTTGGAGATTTTAATTTTCACTTATCACACTCTCTTTTCAGTTAACAGTCCCTCAAAACTGCATAAAATCAAAAGTCTAAGAGTAAGATGTGCACACTGGACAGAAGTTTTGGGTGATGAGCTTAGGGTTTTCAAGGAGATCTGTGGAGGCGCTGGAGGGAAATAGGTGTGTCATCCAATCAATTGTCATGTGTGGCTTCTTGCCCAAGTATGAGGAGCTTTTTCTTCAGGACTAGTTGACTTACCTACCACTTAGTCAGTTTTAGTTAGTTACCACCGGAAGGGAAGGGACTCTGAACAATTACGGTTTGAACTGTGTTACTGAGAAGGTGGATTCATTCTCTCTCTCTCTCTCTCTCTCTCTCTCTCTCTCTCTCTCTCTCTCTCTCTTCCTCTCTCTCTTCCTCCCTCCCTCCATCCCTCTCTCTTCTTCATCTTCTATTTCACTCTTTGGAGGTGGAGGATGTCAGATTTGCAAAAGGCCACTGTCAAATTTTAAGTTTGTTATTTAAAGTTATATCCTCTTATATGGAGATAGGCTCCCATTTCAGTGTGGGCTATAACTCAAGCTTGCTTTTTAAAAAACATAACCCATTAAAATTTATCTTTTGCTTATTTGTAAGATACCTACTGGGTTTCCTTAAAAGAAAAAAAAAATGATTACACATCCATAGTGCTGCAATTCTTTCTGTCTTGCTCAATAATAGATGGGATGCTCTGTTTGAATTTAGACCAGAATGAATGGGCTAGCTCAGCATGAACCAGTAGTTTATTGTAAGCATAATGTCCTTTTCAGCCTGAAAATAGATAAATACTGCCAAGAATAAGGAACAACCCAAAATTAAATAGTACCAGTGTTGAAGTGCCTGGTTTTCTTTTACTGTTTTATTTGTAGAAATAATTGCAATGCTGTTTGAAACTAGAACCAAGAACCCTTGGAAGCTCTAGGGACTGTTCCTCCCTAAAGAAAACTGAGATCATTTAAGCAACACGATTGCCAGTGTCCTCAGTCTGGAAGCTGAGAAACTCTGGGCTTTAAAAGCAAGTGAGAACTGGGTACTTCCCATAAACATAAAACAAAGAAGTTGTTCCCTACAGTGCAGAGTTGAGGTTGTGAAAGCCAGGGAGCAGGTGTGGCTTTCAGTAGTTAATGACAAAATCATGGGCATATGGAAGGGAATATGGCCCATAGGATCTGGTGAAATAAGCAATTATCTCATCGATATGTGCCTCCCATAGGCATCCAATGTGTGCTGTCTCCCAGGATGCCTAAGCGCATTCACTGTGTGTTCATCACCAGTGGAAAACTGCTCCTCAAGACATACCTGCTTTGTCAGCTTAAAGTGAAAATAAATGTTGGGACAGTGTTGGAGACTGTTGAGATTGAAACAGGCAAGTGCTTACAGCAGACAAAAATGTCTTAGCCATGCAGCAACATTTGATAGAAACCTCCTCTGCTTCCTGAAGTACCATTGAGTTAAAGAGATCTGCATGAATTTTGTGCAGCTCATTTCTTTGAGTTGTGGAGACAACCTCAGCTAACCTATGTCAAGGTAATTATATTTTATTTGAAATATGTTTTTGTCAAATCAAATGTGTATACTTCAGGTCACCCATTGCATTTTATAAAAATATCAAATTCATTTTTTTTCACTTTAGCATAAAGTTGTAGGCTTCTAATCACATTTTAAGGCAAAATAAAATTTGTATGTGAACTTTTTAGTTGCTTGATATGAACACACTCATGACTGCCTTCCCATAGGGAATTCTAAGAGTAAGTCAATCAAGGATGAATGCTTACCTTTGATCAAATCAGTTGATAACACAATAGTACAATATTTGTGTTAGATAACAATTTTACTGTGCATGAAATGACCATAAAACTTTCTAAAAGTCAAGAAACCTTAAGATAGATATTTTTCTAAATATGAAAGTATATTTAAGTGATTATTAATGCTATAATGTTTTGTTTAATTTTGAGTTACCTTGACTTGCTTCTCTTTGGAATGTTGCCATGATAAATAGTTTGGACCTGGACTTGGTGAAAAGTGTTTTTCTTAACACAGACCTTTTATGATGAAGGCTCTTGGACACTCATTAGGAAATGATCCCATGGAATCGATGTCCAACTATGGTATATTATATGTATATTATGAAATTGCTTCAGAAAAAGAAACAGAGTTTGGTTGTCTACATCATTTAAGTTCAACCTTACTAATTATTTCATAGAGATAATGCTACAAATTTGAAGTTAAGGTTAACCAGTTGTTTGAGTTGAATATTCACTATTTCTGGCCATTTTGTCCTTTGCAGTGATGGTCTTATTTAAACTAAGAGCTTACTGAACATTGTACTCTCAGGACTTCTGTATATATTTCGTCTCTATACAATAGAAACTACAGTTCTTCAATAGGCCTTTTGGTGCTTCTATGAAATCCTCCTTAGTTGTCATCTTGCAGAGGAGCATTAACTTTCTAACACTCACCACTAGACTCCAAATCACTGGATGGTGTGCATTCTCTATTCTCAAACATGAATTTATTTTAATCAGTATGTCCTTATGTGCACTTGTCTAGCCTTTGTCTATACTTCTGAAGTTTAACAAGCCCCATTGGGTTAGCATTAACAAAAGTGAGAGGTAAAAATGTGCAAACCTGGTTCTCTAACATATCTGTATACAGAGCCCCATAGATGCTGTGTGGGGCACATTAGACAGAGCATTTACTACTTTAAGAGGAGTCCTTAAAGAGAGTAATGCATTAAGGAAATGCTTTTTTCAAACCGACCTTTCCCCATAGTACACATCCAGTACTTACTGGTGTTAATAGAGTCAAGAAAAAAAATTTTGATAATAAAGTGGTCAATAGGTAAAATTGATTACTAAAGTTTACCAAGGTAGGATTCTTACAACTCACACGTAATCTGGAAAGTTGTAAATAAAAATGTGGCCTGAAGTAAGTAGCTATCAGATGACCATAATATCATCAGTATGAGTAAAGACATTGGTTCCTCTAAAACTGTTCAAACCAGCTTAAAAATCTAACAGGATTTGTGGGACTGAAACCTACACAGGCTGTACCATATCCTTTTGTGAAAAGACTTGTGATAACTGTGTTGTTTCTATAGCAACCACAGGGATAGTAGATACTCTCCATTTCTAGGCAGAACTCTGGGATGCTGTGATCTTCTAATGAGAACAAGGAAAGTCATCACACACCTCCTCTGTAGCTTTTAAATACAAGATTTAAAAGTGGTGCCCAAGATTTCACCACTGCCAGGCATGCCAGGCTATTCTCTGGCTGACTTATGAGTGCTTCCAGGCTGGGTCTCAGTTTTCTGTCCTTCAGAGTCCTTATGAAAGGTCCTTCTGAAGTAGACTATTACCTACTACAAACCTAGACATGTTGGAAAAAGACAATGCTGGTATGTAAGACACCATTAGTTTTCCTCCTATTGTGTATTGCACTTCTACGCCTCACAGCATCAGCTGGAAACGGCAGACAGAAATAGAAATGAATTCTGGCCATCATAATATTGGCCAAATCCTTTGCTCCCTCCCTCCTTCCCTCGTTCCCTTTCTCCCTCCCTTCATCCTTCCCTTCTTTCTATCCTTCTCTTCTGTCCTTCCTCTCCTCCTTTCCTTTTTTCCTTCCTTCCCTTTTTTTTCTTCTTTATAATTCTATTGTTTTTGTTTGAGATAGTCTCACCATGTAGTCCAAATTGAACTCAACTTAACAACAATTCTCCTGCTACATCCTCTCAATTATAGGGATTACAGATCTGTGCATCATCTCAGGCATCTTTGAAATGTATTTATCAGAGATCAGATGTGGAGTGAGTGGGGAAGGGAGGTTAGTGGGCTTGGAAAGAAATGGGAAACTGAGGGCCGGGCCTCTCTGAGACAAGCAGGAAACCTGCTAGAGGGTAGGCTTCAGGGAGGATATGGGGATGATTCTAGCAGTAGAGCACATGGGGACAGAGGACTCCACCTTCTATCCAGGCAAGACTTACAATGCTGGGAGAGGAACACCAACCCACCTCTAAAACCTTTGATCCAAAGTTTACCCTGCTTACAACATGTACAGAGATAAAGATAGAGACTGAGGGAATGTCCAACCAATACCTGGCCCAACCTGAGACCAACTTTATGGGAGAGAGTAAACCCCTGACATTGTTAATAACATTCTGCTGTGCTTACAGATAGGAGCCTAGCATAACCATCCTCTGAGCAGCTCCATCCATCAGAGATCGTAACAGATGCTGAAACTCACAGCCAAATGTTAGGTAGAGCTCTCTGTGTCTGCTGGAAGAGTTGGAAGAAGGATACAGAGGAGACAAAAACTCCACAAATAGACCAAAAATGTCAACTAACAATAGAACCATGGGGCCTACAGAGACTGAAGCATCAACCAAAGAGCATGCATGAACTGGACTTAGGCCCCCCCGTGCATATGTAACCAATGGTCAGGTTGATCTTCATGTAGGCCACCTAGTAAATGGTGTGGGGTGCAGTTTATGACATGGACCCTGTTGTCTGCTTTTTGATCACTTCCCCCTTAGTGGTACTACCTTGCCTGGCCTCAGATGATGAGGAGCTGAGTTCTGATGCTACTTGATATGCTGGGGTTGGTTGGTGGGTTGGAGCTCCTCTTTTCTGAGCAGAAGAGGACTTGAGATAGGGGAAGGGGATGGGAGGGTGGGACTGGGAGGAAAAGAGGGTGGGGGGCTATAATTGGGATGTAAAATGAATGAATGAATAAATAAATGTAAACCACATACTTATCACAGATCTGTGTTTTGGTTGTCCAGCATCTTACAGACTGAGTGATTGTCACTGACTGCGCTGTCTACTAAGAGCAGGGAACACCCATATAGTCAGAAAGCAGGGGGTGCATTCTCTTTTACTCCAGGTTTCTGTAAAGGGCTGACTTTAGTTTGTTTGTTCTTTTTGGTCAGGGTTGATTTAACCAAAGTCCAGTTAACTTAATTGATAAACGCACTTAACCATTCATACACTACGTGACATAGCCACTGTGATATCCTGAAGCCAAACAATCCAAGGGAGGCTCCACTACTGCTTCTTCCACTTCTAGAAAGGCTTACATTTGAATAAAGTTCTGGAATGAATATTTGAAGCCCCAGGAATTCATAAACTCAAATTCAAAATAAACCCATAAACTTATAAACTTAATAAACTCTGTTAGGAGGGCTAGGAAGAAGGAGGGCTTCAAGGGCATTTAGGTAATGAAGGTAAAGCCACTATATTAAAACTAAATTAAAACCTTCACAAGTCTCGAGGGAGCCCCTTTCTCTTGTGGTGCTTGTTGACAGAACCAGAAAATGGCTTTGTCAGATGATGAATCTTCATTGTCATTATCCTGGACTTCCAAGCCTCTAGAACAGTGAGCAATAGAAGGTTATGAAATTTGCCCAGCTAATGATCCTTTGCTAGGACAGCATAAGTGAATTATTGCATGGGTAACTGCTTTGCAAGCTCAAAAAAGGTATGAGATATGCCTTGTAATATCCTCTTGACACTCCCCCAATGTCTTCTAACTCAATAACTTCCTTTCAGCAATCTGTGACCTCTTTTTGCCTCTTTTGTTTGCTCCTCACCGCACCCTGCACATTCCTCAGCACAAGTTCCCCCTCCTAACCTTCAAATAGGTAAATTCATCCTACACAGTTCCCCTAAATCTTTACTTTTGCCCTCCCTAGCCTGAAAAGATCATAGTGAACCTTCCTTTTTTGCCACATAAGAGATATATTCTTCTTGACTGCTGTAGTTTGAGTGTAGAATGGTCCCTATAGGCCCAAAGAAACTCTTAGTCCCTATCTTAGAGCAACTGTGAAGTGTGGAAACTTCAGATAGTGTGGCCTAGAGGGAGATTTTTTATAAGTGAGGCATTCCCTCTAAAGGAGTAGAGATATGTCAGTCCTTTCTCTGCCTGTCCTTCTGTTCTGTCAGGATGAGCAGATTTGCTACACCACAGGCTCCTGCCATGACATGCTACCATGCCGGAGGCCAGAAACAGTGTGGCTGATTAATTATAAGCAACACCTACTCACTCTTTTTTTAAATTTTTTAAATTAATTTATTCTTGTTACATCTCAATGATTATCTCATCCCTTGTATCCTCCCATTCTTCCCTCCCTCCCATTTTCCCCTTATTCCCCTCCCCTATGACTGTTCCTGAGGGGGATTACCTCCCCCTGTATATGCTCATAAGGTATCAAGTCTCTTATTGGCAACCTGCTGTCCTTCCTCTGAGTGCCACCAGGTCTCCCCCTCCAGGGGACATGGTCAAATGCTACTCATTCTTTTTTTTTCTCTTAATATATTGATCATGTGGAGGAATGCTGGGAGTGGATGTAGAAGTTGTTAATAAAGTGCTGTTTAGCCAATCAGCTGGGCAGAAGGCAGGAAATGGAAGGCAGGGCTTCTAGGAGAGGAGGAGGAGCTGGAGTTGTCAGTTGAAGTAGACAGTTGACAGAGGGTGTTTGTGGAGAGAAAGCTGCCCAAGGACCATCAGATTGGCGAGTGCTTGAGATATAGTAGGTTATGAGGACATAGGATTAAATTAGTTTAGTTTTGGTATACTAGTACATTAGTAGCAGTCTAGATTCTGCCCAGCATAGTGCTTGCAGCTTTGAGTACCATTTCAGTCTCATTGTATCAGTTATTGGCTTCCTAGGCTGAACACAGATACAATTAACTGCAACAGGACATGCATCTAAGACATTTGCTTTAGTGACAGAAAGGAAATATACTGACAAATAAATGGTCTTAATGTTTGTAAAAGGCATGTAAATGTCTGTTCAATGTTGCAGCTTATGTTCAAGTGCACAGTTGAATATGGCCTTGAAATTTTGTGAATCAGTGTTTGATTTTTCCCCCATTTTGTATTGCATTTGAACATGTAACTAACTGTAGCTGTACTGAATTTTTTGGGTGAAATAATGTCAAAGAATGCAATATTCAACCAGAAGCTATTAATTTAATATTATGTGACAAGTCAAGGTTGAGTTTGAAAATTGAAGATAATTGGTTTCCTAGAATTAAGAGTTCAGACTTGAGATACTGGACTTTCATTTTCTCTTACATTCTAGGCTGAATTTACATTTAGCCGTGTAGTTTATCTACAACTGAAGATTTAATGTCAAACCTTTTTAAATAAAATATTCAAATTTACAGGCTACATGACCAGGGAGGAAACACATACATTTTCCTTCTTCATCGACCCTAGTGAACGAAGTCCTTAATGAGATCAAGGTTTCTGTTTGGAAAATCTACAAGCTTCTTGTGAAAATTTGATTGTGTGACATGACTGTTCAGTGCCCGCAGTAGGCAAGAGATCATAGCACATAGGCTGCTGCTTCTGTATTTTTCTCTCAAAATATCTGATATGGAAAATATGTATAACTCTGTACCAATGGAACTTCATAACTGATGAATCTTTGGAGGCGCTCAAATAGTACCAATCAATCCAGAAGTGTGGTTCTATGAAACAAAGTATGACTCATTCTGCCTTACAGTGCGTGGTTAGGAAGAAAGTGGGTAGAGATGTGGTTTTAGAATCACATAGCCATTAAATAGTTAATATCTGTAGAGGGTTTTCAGGAACTGGTGAAGATGTCTGTGAAGGGAGGGAAGTGTTTATTGCTAGCTTTAGGATCTGTTGTGGAATTAGCAGTTAACCAGAACATTAGAAAACAGTAGTCTAAGAAGCAAAGTGATTTTATTTGTTGTCTATTTGAAGGCTGTCAATGGATCATAATTCTTTTGAAAAAAATGTTATTATGTTTATTTTTAACATATGCATTTATATTATTACACATGAGTAAAATAAACTACATATAGCAGGAAGAACTACGAGACAATCAGGAATTATACAAATGTCACAGTCATAATGATTTGGCCATTTGTATTTGGCAAACTTGAAGCAAACATCTTTCCTATCTTCTTGGGTCTAAATTTCTGAATGGAGATTAATACCTATCATATCTCATCTATGTTAACTTAAAACATCTATTTGTTCTAACCTACTAAGCTTAAACTGAAAGACTAAAATATCTGGTCTTCAGAACCATCAGAGACTTGAGAAGGGATAAAACTTAAATACCTGAGTGAACCCAGAGTGCAGGTTAGTAGTTTCCAGAAATGAAAAAATGACTGAGACAGTTTACCGCGTGAACAGTCACCTAACACTCTCTATAACATTGGAGCATCATCTTCAGCCTTCAGGCCCAATATATCTGACAGACATATTTGTAAGGCAGGAACTATTGTAGACTTGCTTACCCTGTCTTGGCAGAGTGTGGTTGTCGACTCTGCCTGCATCTAAACTTGCCCATTTTTAGTCAGAATTCTGTCTGCGGCAGAAATGACATTTTTCCCAGTGGCTTGTTTGCCACATTTCAAGCAATGGCTCAAAATTAATGAGAGTTTCTGAACTGGACTGGACTGCTGGCAGCTAACTGTGGAGTATCATTCCTTCAACTTCAAATAATTTAAAGCTTTTCTTCTTGTGGACCCAACCTGACTTACAGCAGCTTCCATCCCTCAGCAGTTCTTATTATATATGTAAAGTTTTATTTTTTAAGATATTTTATCTTTTTAAGATAATGCATGTATGTGGCTGTGTATGAGTATGTGGGCAAGAGTAACCACTGGGCCAGAGACAAGCCTCCTCTGTAGTGAGCGTTGCACACAGTTGCTCGTCATACATTGACGAGAAATCTTCTGAGAAGTCCTTCTTCATGGTTCCCACAAATATCTATGGTCCAGAAGGAGTACAGGTTGTGTATTAAGCCAACTTTGGTAATGTGTATGGATCTCCATGAGTTACTGGTTTTGGCTGCATGTGACCGGCAGGTTTGCAGGAGTCACGGAAAGAAGATGGTGGTTGAGTTAATGCTAGGCCATTGTTGAAGGTGCAGACTCAATGAGGATGGAAAATCAAGGTGTGAAAAGGCCATAAGGAGAAGCTGAAGCATGGCAGCATGGCAGCATGTGAGGGGACTGGTGAATGTGTAGCCAAGTGGCAATGAAAACCCCAGCATGCTGGTTACATCAGAGCCATGAGATGTCTGTGCTGACAATGGCAGGTATGATGTGTAGTGAGCCTGGGTCTGTGAGGCAGTCTGTATAGAGCTGGGGAGGTAGACCTACCCAATCCCTTTGGAGCCCAGAATATCAGGAGTGGGTCCCAGCTGCAGAATATTGGGCAACAGGCTATTGGATATAGGTCTTGATTTTATTTTATTGTGACTGTGCCCTGGATCTTCCTGCTTAAGAAAGTAATTATCTAGTTTTTTCATTTACAGGAATCCCTAGTTGAGAGGCTTTATACTTTTAAAGTGACATAGGGTTTTAACAGAGAATTTGGACTTTAAATGCCTTGAAACTTTCAAAAATTGTGGTATTTTTAAAAATTGTAATGTGTTTTATATCCTGATACTGACATAAGATCTTGGTGATAAACAAGAAAGAAAAGATTATAATTTAATAGTCATATGATCGTGAGTCAGGTTAACAAAGGGCCAGCTATATTGGTTAGTTTTGTCAGCTTGACATAAACTAGAGCCATCTGGGGAAAGGGAACATTACTGAGGAATTATGCTGGTTTAGTCAAGTGGTGGTTATGGATTCTCCTCCAGGGTCCACAACTTCCTTAGCCCTAGGTAACTGGCTAGGTGTCTGGCATCAGACATTGTTTTTTTTCTTCTTGAGTAGACCTCAAGTCCACTTGGGAGTCATTGGTTACCACTAAGATATGGATGCCACTACTGTACACTTAGGCTATCACGCCATGCTGCTTGCTGTTATGGTTCATAGTCATCAAAGCTTGGTAAGACTATTGGTTGTTTCCCTTCCTTGGAAGATTTACTACTGTGAAAACTAGTTTTCAGGGAGGAAGCTTTCTGGTCAGACCTAGCCTAGATGCTCTGAGTTCTGTGTCTAAATTGCACAGTCTCTTTAGCCATAAGCACTTAACTTTCATTTCTTGGTGACAACCCAGGTTAATAACAATAATCTATAAAGTTTTGAAAGTTTATTTGAGAAGGAGGGTCTTTCTCATGATTGGTGTTGGGATTTTTGTTAGATGCTTTGTGTTGAGGGCAGCATTGCCAGTCAAGATGGAAATTTTTCATTTGAAATATATATGTTTATATGAATTATATTTAATTTTAAGTAAATAGTGATTTCTTATAACTTTTTTCAAACATCATTGCTTTTATTTTATCCTCTTCTCATTTTCTTCTGTATTTATCTTCCTTTTTTCTCCAATCAAATCCCCTTCCTGTTTTTTTCCACCCCTTTCAAATCACTTGTACCTGCTGCTCCTCTCTCTATTGCTCCTCTTCATACTTTGTATTAAAAAACAACCTGCCTTTAGTGAATGCCATATGCTAAATATTGTTGTCTGTACAATATTTAATCATGTAATCTTTGTAATGCCAACCCTATTGAGTATATACCACTCAACATTTTTTTGTGTTCTACATTTATAAATCAAAGCTAAGAGACTGAGAGGTTCCAGAACTTGCTCAGTGTTAGAAACGAAAGAAGGATAGAACTCAATAACCAAGAGGAGGCTCTTCTCCGTTCTAAGTGCTGATGATGCTTTCTCGTCCATGTACAGTACCCATGTGCCTGCAAGTGTGTGTGTGTGTGTGTGTGTGTGTGTGTGTGTGTGTGTGTGTGTGTGTGTGTGTTGGAAGGTATGCTTTTGCCTACATACCTCCCCAGTTTCCTAGCCTTTTTATTCTTAGGGGCCATTTGTATTTTACCATGAGAGCTCTGTTTATCACTTGCCATTTCTTATCAGCCTGCAGTCCCTAGAAAGCTGTTTCCCTTGAAAGATGGATGCGGACAGAGCTTTTGAGTTCAAGAAAGTATTCTATTTCCAAATGCTCCATTGCTGAGTGTTTTCAACAGGCATGACTATATACTGTCATTTGAGAGCTAGGCCTTGCTCAATTCTGGCTTGTAGGCTTTTATTTCTTGGCTTAGGTACAGCTTTGGCTTCCATTATTATTTGTATTAAAAAGCAGGCTTTCTCCTGCAAAGAGATGCTCAAGTGAACATCAGAGTCTTGTCATCTGAAAGCAGCCATGTATTTATGCATGTGAGGCTGCCTGAGAACATTTGCTTACTTTGTGTGTTTTACCACATTGTATATAATGTACTGGATGTGGTCTCATTGGCATCAAGAAGTGAGGCAGATCAGATATTTATCTGTGCTTATAGAACTTCTGCCTTCATTGTTCAAACTCTGAGAATGGGACGTCTAGGCCTTGTTCACAATTATATCAACTGCTTGGGCTACTACCACAGAAGGCCAACTGGATTGAAGGTAGAAGTCTATTTTTTTAGTCCATGATGGAAGTTTTGGCAAAGCTGATGCAACCTTCGTCTTCTCTCCTGGACTTGCATATGGCCATCTTCTCATGTCTCTGTGTTGCACATGATGCTTCCTGCTTTGTGTCTTCAAGGGCATGTTGACGTATCCAGTCATATTGGTTTAGACCCCCCTTAATGATCTCATTTACCACAATTATGTCATTAAAGGTTATCTTTAAATATAGCCACCGGATTAAGGTTATGGCTTAGACTGCAATGTTGTAAGGGATATTACATGGTATGCTTGTGGCCCCTGTAAACATATGGGTTTGCAAGCAGGTAACATACCACCCACAAGAAGCACAGTTGCAACACTTGCTTGTCTGCTTTGAACTCAGAAAAGGCAACTGGACCCCAGCTGTGTGTTTTAGCAGAGGTAGAGTTTTGCTGCTGTCCAGAAGGTTAGGCCAAGCTACAGCAAGAAACAGCTTCTAAGCTAGAAAGGGCCTCCTAAACTTTGTTGTGCAATATCTTTCTCTAAACAAATAAGACACTTGCACATTACACATCAGAGACCAAGTCCTGGGAAGTGTCTCCTTGTGCATTCCAGAGAGTCACATGCTTACAAGTAGTCATAGTTGTTAACATTATTGATGGGGCTTCTCTGCTTTTCACAGAAAATTGGTCCTCATATTTTAATGAAATAGAAAGAAAGAATACACTTCAGTTTATTCTTCTGTTAAGCATCCATGTGTCCTCAGGGGTTGTTTTAGCTCTTGGTTTGTTTGTGCTCTGCATGTAATAAAACAAATGAATTTAGATTTAGCAACTGGAAGGCTCTGGTGAACCAAAGCTCCAAGAATCAGCTGCCTTTTCTCTTTCTGTTTTTGTTCCCTACCTCAAGTACACGTACATTGCTTAATGGATTAAAAAGCCAGTGAAATCACAGAACAAGAAAAAAAAAATAGTAATATAAAAGAGCTCTTTCCAAACATGCTTAGCAAATGCTTTCTTATTTTAATCTTTCATTTTGATTTATTGAGTATTCAAAGTTGGTCCCAGAGATCCATCCCAACAACTCTAGCTTGAGGAGATAAATATCCTTGCTGACTTTTAGCTGCATTTGGCAATCTACTCATGGCTAGTTTTTAACTGCACCCCTAAGGAAATAGGATCACTGTGTATTCTAGGGAAAAAAAACACCCCTTTCAAACCATCCCTCCTTCTGCGGCCTCCAGAGCACGCCACTTGGGCACCTCAGTGTTTGGGAACAGAAGGGCTTTCTGTAGAGCTGGCGAGCTCATCCCCAGCAGCCGACTTGCTGTCTGTGTGGGGAATTCCTGCTCCAGGCCCAAACCCACAGGCCTCCTTGTGAAGGCCACAGCACACACACTCTTTCTTTTGCCTGGATAATGATCTCTGCCTTGGAGACTCACACAGAAGAGGGGAAGAAGGGAAAGAGAGGAGAAGAGAGGGAGAGAAGAAAAGAGGGAAAAGAATTTCACCTACATCCCTGATTGCAAAACATGTTCTTTGTGAAACAGCCTTTTAAAAATCTTTCTATTTTGGCCCAGAAACAAATTTAATAAACTGAAACAAAAGTATTCCTTCCAGCCCCTGATTTCTTGAGTAGTAGCTGGTAACAGGCAACATACTTCATCCCCAAGCATACAACCACACACCATGCTGCACACATCTCCTGTTCCCAGGGTCTCTCTTGAGTAGCCTAGGATTCTCTGCTGGCCCACTTACCAGAGTTGTGGTTATAAGAACTTGACACTTCATATTTAAGTCAGCCACCAGGGACAAAGTTTAGTTTTTAGAGCTGCAGTTTGCCACAGGCGTCACTGGAATCCTAACTTTGGACAGGACCACAGGCTTACATTTTCATACTACCTGAGGCTTCAAAGTGAGGTCCCACTATACTCCAGGTGAATATTCTGGAAATCTTTACAGGTTATTTGTGTAACTGGCCAGGCATCCTAGAGAAAATAAGCCGGAGTTTAGAGGCAGCTTCTGCCTCATGGTGTGAGGCAAGCATAGGAAGTGTGGGGGAAATGAGTGGAACCTTTGTCCTCTAGCTCATCACAGCACCCAAGAGAGATTGTGAAAATTAAAGGTCTTCAATCCCGGCCATAGAAGAGCGTGGTTCGTAAAGGTTCTGGGGAAGGGCCCTGGAATGTGTTCCTTAAAAGCGCCAGAACTGGTTCTGACTTCTGAGAGAATTAGAATCCATTTATTTATTTATTTATTTATCTATTTATCTATCTATTTATTTATTTATTTATAAGTTCTGACTTCCTTTGTGGCTCTGAGGAACAGCAGACTGGAAAGGGACGTTCTGGAAGAGGAATCTTGTTTAGTTCAGAACAGCACTGTAGTACCTCTTCCTGTGTGACACTACTGGTGTATCAGTGGCACCATTCATGATAAAGCACCAAGTAGCCACAGAGTTCATCCTTTCTTTGTTTGGCTAAAGAGGGCCCAGGAGTAAAGTACATGAGAAGAGGTCCTTGCAAAGCACACTCACACTCTGTACCACAGAGGAGTTGGTAACACTCCTACCTATCCCCTACAGTGTTTCTTGAAGAACCATCCTGCTGGCTTCAGTACTTTATATTTAAAACTTGATCTTGTAAGATGTTGTGACTATAAGATTCTTTGTCTGCTGAGTATATGTCCCAATCTGTTCATGTGTACTTTGGAGATGCAACTATGTTAGGGTGCAGCTTTGTGCTAAAAGGATTTACTGATACTATTATAATGAAGAATGGTATTATAGTATTATATAAGACAGAAGTAGAAGAAAGGGCACATACTAGACACATTGCCTTGAGCCTCATGACTTCACTGACAGACTATATACATTAAATTTTAACTTATTAGTTATATTGATTATATAATTTATGATATGTGAACGTATTATTAGGAAAATACTCTATTTATTTGTTTGTTTGTTTTTTACGACAGCTTGGTTCAGTTAAATCATTTGTGCCTTTACATTTTAGAATCACCACTATGAGAAAAAAAAAGAAAAGAAAGAAAGAAAAAAGTAAAAGAAAAAAGAAAAAGAAAAAAAGCAAAAAAACAAAACAAAACAAAATAAAACAAAAAACTGACAACAACAACAATTTAAAATAATCAAGGAAAAAGGAAAGGAAAGCCCAGAAATGGATTCCTGGGCCTGCGTGGGGTGAGTGTGGCCTTGTAGCAGTGAGCAGGTCCTGAGACTAGCTGTGTTATCTCTTTTAGACATGCTATGGTCTAAATGAGATTGAAACACAAGAATGGCCCTCTGTACCCTGGAAATAAGACGTGTTTTGGAGAGTACACAATAAGTATAAGGAAATTCTTACAGGTAGAGCCAAGACCACAGATGAAACTGTGGCAAGTTCCTGAGTGCTGAGGTCTAATTATCCATGCTCCCAATATGTTGAAAGCCACTCCTCAAGGTGGAAGAGTTTCACGATGCAACTTTGTGAGGTGATTTGATGACATTATAGAACCCTCAAGCCTGGGTTTTGTGCTGTGATTAAAGGGACCCCAGGGAAGTTTCCTCCTTTTCTCCATGTGGGAACACAGCAAGAGGACAGCTGGTGGTAAATGGGAAGCTAGCTCTTCTCAGACCCTGCATCTACCGTTACATTGGCTGTGGACTTCTGAACTTTTAAAAATCAATAGAAGGATCCAGAGGGTCCTAGAAACCTACAAGAAGAACATTATGATCGGCAGATTTGGGCTCAGGGGTCCCGCACAAACTATGGCACCAGCCAAGGACAATACAGGCTATAAACTTCAAACCCCTTCCCAGATCTAGCCAATGGACAGGGCATTCTCCACAAACTCTGGTGCCTCATATTTGACCACGTTCCCTGGATAGGGAGACCTGGTGGCACTCAGAGGAAGGATAGCAGGCTACCAAGAAGAGACTTGATACCCTATGAGCATATAAAGGGGGAGGAAGTCCCCCTCAGTCACAGTCATAGGGGAGGGGAGTAAAGGGAAAATGGAAGGGAGGGAGGAATGCGGGGATACAAGGGATGGGATAACCATTGAGATGTAATATGAATAAATTAATAAAAAAAATCAATATCTGTTTTTTATAAGCCACTCTAATTTATGTTGTTTTCTTAATATGGCAGCCTGGAAAAACAGAGAAGAGTTGGTTTTGAGATTCAGGGTACAACTGCAACAAATATCCTCAAATGTCATACCCCACTTTTAGACTGGGTAATGAGTAAAGGCTTGGAGAGTTTTGAGGTTCATGCTTGGGATAAGCTTCCTAGACCCACTAACAATCATTCTCAGCAATAAAAGGCATGAACTCTCAACAGAAGCAACACTTTATATAAATCCCCAGACAAGTCGGTCGAGGGATGAAAAGGGCAAACTCTCACAGTTACTCACTATAGTTCCTTCTGTAGAACATGACAGAAAACAAATGTGTTTTTGCCGAGATCTAAGGATGGGAACAGAGAAGAGAGCATGGGTCCTTTCATCAAACTGGAATAAGAGAAAAGGTCTTGCTAATGTAAATGTCACGAATATACTAAGGGAGAGGCACCATGCTCCCTTCACTTTATATTTTTCCAAGTACCAGTTAATCTTCCTTTATCTGCTTACCCACTATTCGTAGATATTTACCATCCCCAAGGCAGAGAAGTATCCACCATTAAACTGAGGCAGAACACAAGACACACTGACTGCTAAGAGGAAGCCTGCAAACCGCTGAGGAGGGTTGGCCATTTTATAGAGGACAAGGAAATCCACAGTAGTTAATGCATACTTCATGAAACTAGGAAGAAGTCTCCCAGATGAAATCTCATAAAAAGGAACCTGTGTTTTCTTAGAAGAGCTTGATTTCTTCCCTTCCCTTCCCTTCCCTTCCCTTCCCTTCCCTTCCTTCCTTTCTTCCTTCTTTCCTTCCCCCCTCCCTCCTTCCCCTCCTTTTCTTTCTTTTTTGAGACAGGTCCCACATTTTTTAGACAAGTCCTGCTGGGTTATAACTCACTATGTAGACTAATCTAGTCTTGAGTCCAGAGAGATCTACCTGCCTCTGCCTCTGTAGTGCTGAACTTAAAAGCATCCCTCACCATGCCCATCAACTTAGATTTATACTAAATATTGTTTAAAAAATTGCACTCTTTAACTCTGTTATTAACTACTTTAGGGCTTTTGGAGACAGGAAAGGGAAATGGTAAATGATGTAATTATATTAAAACCTCAACAAATTAATTATAATAATATACAATTCCTGCCATTGTGGCTGCTGGCTCTGGGTGTGGGCCCATAGCACTGTTCAGTCATTGTAGTCATTGTCAAATGTGGGCTTGTCCATTCTAAGCAGCACTGGCTGAAGGTGGAGGGAGGTGGGGCATGGGCATCACACTGGCTCTCAGTGTAATCTCTGGAGCAGAAACCACCATGGTTTTCCACTTCTCTTCTGGGTGCTAGATAAGTGTTGCTTTCAGTCTCAATATTTGCATCTGTTACTACTTTTGAAATTTATATACTAAGGCACCGACCATCAAGAGTTCCTGCACCAGAGTTCCTTGCTGAGTAAATAACTATAGTCACAAATTTCTAAGATTTCTGTCATGTTGTATAGTTGTTTTTAGTAAGAAGATGAATTTAAGGCACAAAATGCATAAAACCCCCCATTTTATACTGTCATTTTTAACACAGGCAACACATTCCGTTTTGTTGCAACTAGGATTTTAGTCATTGACTCAGAGACTCCAAAATATTGCTGCCTGTCTCTATAAGAGGTGGCATAGGGCAAATGCTGTTTGCAGACTCACTTTTAGTGGGTCTGAGATATTTCCCATGGGTATTATAAGAGTTCTTATCTAGCTATTATAAGATTAATAAATGCAAATACTGTAGAATACTGTATATTTTAAAGCAGAAAAACCCAATGTTAACCTAGTTTCCCTGCCACTGCACTCTTAAAGCATGTTGGCCCAGCTCTGGCATCTCTTGGAGAAGATTTTGAAATTCCCTCATCTTCAGTTGGAAGGCAATATCACCATTCTCAATGGGATCTCTGCCGCCATAGTCCTGATTATATGCAAGACATGCATCAGAGGTGGGAAGGAAAATGAAACAAGAGAGGGGCTTTTCAATTCACATCCATATTTAAATACATTTAAAAATTTAATATCAAAGACCTTTAGTATAAGGTAGTGTATATGCAGCACTCCTCAGCCTTTTCTTTGTTGCTTTGACATGCTTGTTTTGAGATGGAGCAGGGTGGGGTTTTTGGTGATGTACTTGGGTAGCCTGTCTCCTGTATGAAAAGTGGGTGCCTAGCTTTCATCTGCCTCACTCCAGCAGACCAGACCATGCCATACTTCATTGCAGCTCTACCCTTCCTTCTCTGCTCAAGAAAGGGCCTGAGTGAGGGATGGAAAGTGGCTTTGTTAGGGCTGTGGAATTGCTACAACTTCTCAAGTAACACTGGTGCTCCTCTCAGGTGCGCTTATGCACACAGTGGTCCGTGATCACAGTGTTCTATGTGGAGGATGGGGATGCAGAGCTCCCAGCGTGGGCAGAGGCCACAGAAGCTCCTTAGAGAGCAGTTTGGAGCTTTCTGATACCACCCAAGCTTCCATTTTCTCATTCTAAAGTGGAAAGTAGATATTTCCTACATTATCCAATTAGAATTGATGAAATCATAGCACAGCATTTTTAGCTCAGTGCCCAGTACATTTGAGTGCATTGGTATAGCTTATTATTTCCACCCTTGCTCACCTTCCCAAAAATGATGCTTTCTTCAAGACATGGCTTATCACAGACATCAGAAAGCTTCATACCTCAAATGACCCCAAATTTCTTAGCAGAAAAATCAGTATAAAACAAAAATGTAAAATTTAAAGATAACAATTTGTATGTCATTTTAGTAGTGTTTTAAAGAGGTCAGCTTCTTTTGAGATCAATATTTTTAATAGTTGATGTTTTACACAGAGATAAGTCAGTTTCATAGGTATCTTGTGGGTCCTATAATTGTTGCTTTTTACCCTGATATACTTTTCACCTGCATTTAACATTATTGTCTATTTATTGATATTTTAAAACTTAATGTAAATCCTTAAAATTATGTCTGCTATAATTTTTGTGTCAAAAGTTCTGCAAAATACTAAACATTTGTGTTTGTAATTGTATAAAATCAAAAAGAGGAAGGAATCTATATTTTCTCAGTTTGAATTTGACTGAAAAAAGTTACATGCTTGTAAATTTTGAGGTGGCTCATCAGGCACTACATATTTTCATCATTAATATTATCAGAAAGATGAATATGATGGTACCTGCAGTGCTCTAGGCTGGTTGTGTAGCACAAGTTTGGATAGTGCCTGATTAATGATGCTTCCTGAGTAACTACGTAGAAAACTACTGAGACAGCCCCAGAAACAGATTTTTTAAAACAGGTTTAGATTTCTCATATATTTCAATAATCTTCATCCAGTCTTCACACAAAGAGAAAGCATCTTTCCTCCTTTTTCATTTGCTTTGCTTCAAATGCCCAGGCAGGGCTGGAAAGGACTGTATTTAAAACTTTGCAAGTTTTGTGTACATTGTTTTAAAGGCTTGAGCAATTTCTTCTCATTTTGGATAGTTTTCCTCACTGTTTCCTTCCACCTGAGTTAGGTTTGGGCTATAACTATGACTATATTACAGCCAGTGGTGACTTTTAAGCACTGAAAGAGTCCACTAGTTTGATGTCTCTTCTTTGAAAGTGACTTTTCTGTCTTGGATACCTTTGATAGCTTATTATTTTATTCATGTGGTTATTCCCTAACTGCCCACGCAGAGTGGTGTAGAACTGTCCACACTAGAAAGGTCATGCTCCCCAGATTCTCTATCACTGCCTATAGAAGTTTCTTTTTATCTGTGGAGGGCCTTGTTTGTACTTCTTCTGAAGAAGTTCGAGTTCTGTTAATGTGTTGTAGCTAGATGCCATCTGCTTTCAATTAGTGCTTACACATTTGTGATAGGATATGAATGTCTCATATTCTCTATTTCCTGGTAAATCAGCTGCCCAGTAGCAATCAGTCTGTGAGCAGTAACTTGCACCATCTCATTATTCTCTAGAATGGTCTCCCAAGGCTAGAGTCTGTGAAGAGTGTGGTCTAACGGGAGAAGCTGCAGACACCAGGTCCCAAGATCCAGAGAGAAAGGGGTTAGCATAGACCAGGAGGCAGGGCCATACCCTGTCAAACTTGTCTTTCTGTAAAATGCAAATGCCTCTTTGGAATAATCAGTATACTTTTCTTCTGTGATTAGAAACCATTTCATGTATCTTTTTTGTAAAAGTTTTATTTTCCAGGGAATTATGAAAAAGAATAGGAACTAACAAGCCTGGTCAATTTGGTAAGGTGGCAGATTCAGTTGACAACTCTAAGTGTACTCTCACAGTGTAAGAGTGTACAGAAGGTACAGCAAGTCCAAGGAGATGTTTGGGAGAGAAACTTGTGTTTGAAATGTCCCTTTGTATCTTGTGACAAGTGTGGGTCCTGTGCCTGATCATTTTCAATCTCACACTCCTGCAGATATAGTCCATGTGAGTATCAGCTACTGTGGTGTGCATTGAACTGATCTGTCCCCAAGCCATCGAGTTTGTTCTTCCAAGGCTAAACTAGAAAGAGAATCTGTGCATAGAA
The DNA here is from genome assembly GCF_903995435.1 of Acomys russatus. Lineage (NCBI taxonomy): Eukaryota > Metazoa > Chordata > Mammalia > Rodentia > Muridae > Acomys > Acomys russatus. The sequence goes on along the minus strand of NC_067144.1, from coordinate 241,251 downwards.
TAGAATGCAACACTGCAGAGTGAACACTATGGGATCCAACAGTCTTGCCAACACCAAGTAGAAACAGCAGCTCAACAGGAAATGTCCAGTAGATGACTTCCCATTCAAGACTGCTACAGAGGAGCAGCAAATTTATTTCATGTTCATTGTTTCTTCTTTCACAACAATAACGTGGAATTGCAATATTTTCTTACTATGCCAAGAATGAGAATTGAGCATGCATATGAACACTATTACATGGTGATATACACTGGATTCCAGATTTCTCACTTGACACTCACTTCTAAAAGTTTCTAAAAGTTCTTTACTTTTCCCACAAAGTGTTTCAGAAAATTTCTGAAATACTAGCTACTTTACTTTAGCCGGAGGCAACTGATTTTCATAGAAGATCTGAGAGAATTTATGTGGTCTCTCCTTACTTATGAGATGTGGTATCATGTGTGGAGCACACTAGTTTTTGAGACTGGCTTTCTCCATAGCCTTGTGTGGGCCTTATGCCTAAGAAACCCTGCATGCCTTGTGTGCTGGCTCATTTCCAGTCACCATTGCTTTCCACCATCCATTCTGTTCTCTTGGTTTTAAGCAGCATCATTTTTTTTTTGAGATTTATTTATTTATTTATTTATTTATTTATTTATTTATTTTTATTAATTTATTCTTGTTACATCTCAATGTTTATCCCATCCCTTGTATCCTCCCATTCCCCGCCCCCATTTTCCCATTATTCCCCTCCCCTATGACTGTTCCTGAGGGGGATTACCTCCCCCTATATATTCTCATAGGGTATCAAGTCTCTTCTTGGCTACCTGCTGTCCTTCCTCTGAGTGCCACCAGGTCTCCCCCTCCAGGGGACATGGTCAAATGTGAGGCACCAGAGTACGTGAGAAAGTCATATCACACTCTCCACTCAACTGTGGAGAATGTTCTGACCATTGGCTAGATCTGGGAAGGGGTTTAAAGTTTACCTCCTGTATTGTCCTTGGCTGGTGCCTTAGTTTAAGCGGGACCCCTGGGGCCCAAATCTGCCTATCATATTGTTCTACTTGTAGATTTCTAGGACCCTCTGGATCCTTTTATTTTGCTATTCTCCCATACGTCTCTCATTTAGAGTCCCAATAAGATGCCTTCCCCTCTGTCCCAGTTTCCTGGTAAGTGAAGGCTTTCGTGGGACATGCCCCTTGGGCTAGTATGCAGATATAAGTGAGTATATGCCATTTGATTCTTTCTGCTTCTGGGTTAACTCACTCATTATGATCATTTCTAGCTCAATCCATTTATCCACAAATTTCGGGAATTCCTTGTTTTTAATAGCTGAGTAGTATTCCATAGTGTATATGTACCACAGTTTCTTTATCCACTCTTCTACTGAGGGACACTTAGGCTGTTTCCATGTTCTGGCTATTATGAATAAGGCAAGCAGCATCATTTTTAACAATGTGCTTAAAAATTTAAACAGCATTGGCTATGTACAAAACATTAGGAGCTGGTGTGGTCTGGACACCTCTGATGAGGTCATTTGCTGTGAAGACAGTGACAGGAAAATTGTGTGCATGCGGCATTGAAACTGGAAACTGATGGACACAGTAAACCTCAGTTTCTTAGGAATAGAACTGATACTATGTTTGGTGGTTTGAATAGGTATGGCCCCCCTAAATGCATGTGTATGAATTCTTGTCCCATAGGGAGTGACACTATTAGGGGGTATGGCCTTATTGTAGGAAATATGACACTGTAGGAGTGGGCTTTGAGGTCTCCTAGGCACAAGCTACATCCAGTGTGACACACAGTCTCCTGCCTTGAGATCAAGATGAAGAACTGTCAGCTCCTCTACCACCATGTCTGCCTGCAGGCTGTAATGCTTCTTACTATGATGACAATGGACTAAACCTCTGAAACCGTTTTCCTTTATAAGCGTTACTGTGGTCATCTTGCCTGCTATAGTATCTTAACTCATATTTCACACACAGGCATATATGCTTTTTTTTTTTTTCATTTACCAGCCCCCTCAAATGGGTTTACATAGGTGGATATCTAAAAGAAGAGAATAATCTCCTTCTTTATTACCTAAAGAAACTGTCACCAAGAGACTTCTGGCACTATATTCTTATCTAACAGAGATCACAACACATAGCAAAGACTAGTTTCCCCCTTTACCACCAATTTGTTCATAAAGTGTTTAATTATGATCTGATAGATTCGCAGATGTCCAACTGTTCTTGGCTTCACGGAATCATAAGAGAATTGTTGCATCTTCAGTGTGCTTCGTTTCGAAGCACTGGCTTTGGCTTTGGCTTTGCTTCTGAAAAGGAATGCAGAGTGGCAGCACTGCTGCGTCTTTACTGCCTATCCTGGCACAACCTACCCTCTAACACATTTAGTTTTATGCAGCTGATTTTCAAGAGCAGTCAATTGTAATGCTTTTCAAACTCTAATTTGCATACTTTTTTCAGTCTTAGCCTACTTTATCTGTTATATATCTGTCATGTCATAGACAGACAATCAAAGAGGGAAAGGCCCATCTGTAAACCTGACTACTGTCAGTGTGTTCTGTTCCTACTCAGAATACAGCTCTTATCTCTTGGCTTGCTTTCTTGTCTACTCAGAAATCTAAAAATCCATAAGTTTGAATAGAATTGTCTGGGAAAATAGTCCCTGATTTAAAAAAAAAAAAAAAAAGGAACTTTCAGTAAATATTTTGCATCCAATAATCTCTAAAGTTCCCTGATACTTTTCTGGGCGATCTGTCTCTGAAGTCATACAAGCTCCTCACAACTTCTCTAAACAAAACAGCACTTTAATAATTATGGGAACAGACTTGTGCTCAGGACTCTGAAGGGACAGTTAATAAAAGGCTTACCTGCTTGAGCCTCGTGCTCTGGTCATACCATGGAATCTAACAGGGAGGTCTGATTTGTTCCATGTGTTCACTTGGTTCTTTTACCCACTGCAGTCCATGTTATTTGGTTCTGTTCACTTGATAATATTTATCATGGCATGACATGCTTCTAGAAAGTAGCTGTACTTATTTCAGCGCAGGTGCAGGCAATCTCAGGAAACTGGCTGCTTATATTCACTGATAATAAATACTGCTTACTGGTTCTTGCTAGACTAGCCTTTCGGATAAAACCACAGAAAAGATACACACATAATGTACCCTCTAATGGTAACTGAGAAACTGAGAGCTGCTTCTGGAATCCAACAGTGGAAATGGATACCAAGTTTATGCTTATACCTTTTCCCACACATAAAACCATTGAGTACAAGCTAAGAGAAAAATGTATTCAGAGTTTACTATTATCTGTAGTAGTTTGTCTTTTTTATATATTGTGGATATTATTCAGAAGCCATATTTTAACTTATTATTTAACAGATACCATATATGTATTCTATATTAATGTTAAGTAGATTATATATAATGTAAATATTACATATATGTTAAAGCCCAGATTTCTGCTCCATAGAAACCCTTCATAGAACATACACAAACATATACATATACAAACATATAATTCATATGCATATATCTATAATCACATAAGAGAAAAATGGTCTAATGTTATTTGTTAACTGAAGGCAATAAAATAAAATAATTTAGCTAAGTTATCAGAGAGGGATGGGCTTACAGGATAGGGAGCAGTTAAGGGGCAGATTTAGTCATTGGTTGGCATAGGACAAAACAAACACTTCTATGGTGTTTATTTGATAATGCAGAAATGATTCATACTAGAACAAACATCTAAAGGGTATATATATGAGGAAAGAGAAGAAAATATTGGACTTTTCCAAGTGATTTTTTTTAAGGATCTGAATTTTTATAGAATTTTCCACAGGATTAAAAAGCAGAAACTGTTGCTCAGTACCCTCTGAGTTATTCAAGTGTTGAGTTGCCTCTTGATGTTAGAACAAATTATAAAGCCTCAGTAACTACTTAGAAACTGTTGGCCTCCATTTCAGTAAGTGTTCAACAGTAATAACCGATGTTTGAACTCTTCCGAGCCTTTGCCTTTTACAAAGGAAATGTGCATGGCACATATTGGGGCCCTTGATGCTTTCTGACAATACCAGAGCTCATCTTATTGCTGAAATCCTTGGAAAACGTGTCCCCAAATCTCCATAAATCCTATTTTGGCCTTGTCTTTCCTTTCTTCTTTCAGTCATGGAGTTATCTTATATATCCTTCATTTCTTAAGTCAAATAAGGTACATGATTAACTTTATGGTCAAACAGCTGCTTTATAGAAGTTTTTGGAATTAAATTTCATGCCTATTTGTGGAACGATATTGAATATTTATAGCCTTGGTATGCACAATATCAAACAAATATTAAAAACTGTCTGTTCCTATCCTTCATACCCTCTTTGTCATGTCAGGATAAGTTGCCTAACTGGCCTAGGCGTTGAGTAGAGCCCTCCTACCATCCATAAATCAATCCACATAAACAGACCTAAGGAGAGAACCTACAGGCCAATCATGGGGAGCAATCTTCTGTCCTGTGGGCATCTCCACCATGCCTCAGCATTAGCTTATGGGTTTCAGTGCTGGAGGCACAACAAGGCATCATTTGGGCTGGGGGGATATGCTGAGTTATTGATAGGTTGATTTACTCTAAGGGAAATGCGTACTTCTCCATTGCTTATAGAGAGACTGAGGTTTTGTGCAGAAAAGATCATGGGTAGTTTATTGTTTAGAAATTTATGACTGTGATCCAGAAACACGGTTGAGTTTCTAGATCTCAATAGATGAGGTAATATCTTTTTATAATTTAAATATTTTGGGAATATGAGATGAAACACTTTATGATGACAAATTTCTGAGTTATTTAACTGAAATAGATTTTTAATACTTTGTAGATGTTAATTTTCAAAACTCCTTGAATATAGTTTAACACTGAAATTTTTGTTTCTGCTAATGACAGAGAAAAAATACAGATCAATTTTTTATTAGTATAATATTTCTAAATAAAATATTAGAACATGTATCTAACAATACACAGACATAACACTGTATTATGGGCAAGCAGGCTTTGTAGAAATAATGAGCTAATTTATTATTTATTTATTTATATTAATTTGTTCACTTTACATCCTGATTATAGTCCCTACCTCTTCTCCTCCCAGCCCCACCCTCCATCTTCATCTTCCCTCCCCGTTTCCTAGTCCTCAAAAAGGAAGTGCCCTCCTTCCCTATCATCTGCCCTCAGCCTATCAAGTCTTATCTGGACTGCTTGAGCCCTCTTCCTAAGTGGCCTGGCAAGGCTGCCCAGTATATACCATGCATGTCTTTCTGTGTCTACCTCATTCACAATGATTGTTTCTAGTGCCATCCATATGCCTGCCAATTTCAAGATTTTCTTGTTTTTAATAGCTCAATAGTATTCCGTTTTATAAATGTACCACAGTTTCTTATTCATTCTTTGGTTAAGGAATATTTAGGTTGTTTCTACATTCTGGCTATTATGAATAAAGATGCTATGCACATAGTTGAGCAAATATCCTTGTGTGGTGGAGCATCTTTTGGTTATATGCCCAGGAGTGGTATATCTGGGTCTTGAGGCAGAGCTACTCACAATTTTCTCAGAAAGCACCAGACTGATTTCCAAAGTTGTTGTACAAGTTTGTAGTCCCTCCAGCAGTGGAGGTGTGTTTCCCTTTCTCCACATGCTCACCAGCATGTGCTGTCACTTTAGGCTTCGCTTTTAGCCATTCTGATAGGGTGTAAAATGGAATCTCAGAACTGTTTTGATTTGCATTTCCCTGATGACTAAGAACATTGAGCATTTTGTTAAGTGTTTCTCAGCCATCTGATGTTTCTCTGTTGAGAATTCTGTTTAGCACTATAGCCCATTTTTAATTGTATTGTTTGGTTTGGTGGTGTTTAATTTCTTGTATTAGAAAGTGGCTCTCTGTCTCTCTGTCAGATGTAGGGTTAGTGAAGATCTCTTCCCAGTCTGTAGGCTGTCATTTTGTTCTATTGACAGTGTCCTTTGCTTTACAGAAGCTTTTCAGTTCCATAAAATCACATTTCTTAGTTGTTAATCTTAGAATCTGAGCTATTTGTGTTCTGCTCAGGAAGTTAATTCCTGTTCCAATGGTTTCAAGGTTTCCCCCCACCTTTTCTTCTAACAGATTTAGTGTGTCTGGTTTTATATTGAGGTCTTTAATCCACTTGGACTTTAGTTTTGTACAGGGTGATAAGTAAGAGTCTATTTGCATTTTTCTATATGTAGACATCCAGCAACATTTGTTGAAGATTCTGTATGGTTTTGGCTTCTTAATAAAAAATTAAGTGTCCATGTATATTTCTGGATTTCTTATTTGATTCCATTTATCTATCTGCCTGCTTCTCTTCCAGTACCATGCAGTTTTTATTACTGTTGCCCTAAAGTACAGCTTGTGATTTGGGATGAAGATACCTCCAGAAAAGGTTTTATTTTATAAGATTGTCTTAGCTACTTGGGTTTTTTTTCCCATATAAAGTTGAGAATTGTTCTTTCAAGATCTGTAAACATTTATATTGACATTTTGATGGAAATTGCATTAAATCTGTAGATTGCTTTTGTTAAGAAGGTTATATTTCAAGCAGGATACCAAGAAGAAACTTGATAGCTTAGGAGCATATAGTGGGCGAGGAGGTCCCCTTGGTCATAGACCTAGGGGAGGGGAAGAGGGTGAAAGAGGGAGGGAGAGAGGAATGGGAGGATACCAGTGATGGGATAATAATTGAGTTGTAACCTGAATAAATTAATAAAATTTTTTAAAATTTAAAATGAAGGCTATTTTTCTATGTTAATTGTACTGATGCTTGAGCATGGGAGATCTTTCCATCTTATGATATATTCTTCAATTTCTTTCTTTGAAGACTTAAATACAGTAGATACAGAAGCTTCCAGTGCATCTCTGCAAGTATAGTAGTAAAAAATTACATCCATGTAGCACACAGCAAAATCAAACACTGAAAAACAAAGTCAGGATAAAACACTTACAGCCACCATGCTAGACCTATCAAACCCTACTGACCCAAACAAACCAGCACATACAGATAAAGAGTAGCAAATACACTTACCAATGGGAGAAGATGATTACTTACTAGTATGGATTTTTTCCTACTCAAATTGTTCTATTGATTCACCACAATGGCAACCAAAATCTCAATAGATTTTAAAAATCATTGATTTTAAAGCATTATTAGTCATAATGGTGCATTACTGATCCAAGGAAAGACAAACAGATCAAAGGAAGAGAATATAAAGCCCAGAATCAGATCTAACTACATACACACAACCAACTTTCGGCAGGACGAAGGCTTCTCAACGGGAAAATAAAAGCTTGTCATTGGAATATGTTAAACATCTTCCTAGATGTGTAAAAATTGTACAAGGAGCCCAACTGTAACGCATGCCTACCATCCAAGCCATCAAGAGGCAGAGACAAGATGATCATGAACATCTTTAAAAAATTAAGGATCCCGAAGTAATCCTAAAGCAACAGAGGTAGATGAATCTTTTACAGATCTGTAATGGGCTGTCCAGTTTGTGAACACCTACAGTTACCAACGCCTCTCCAGCTACTAAAGCCTCTCCTGGGAACTTGGAGAGTACTAAGTAAATGAAATGGGCTATTTTACAAATTTAAGGAAATAAATGCATTGGATTATCCTGATTCACCAATTGTGAGAGGCAACAGACTTGGTGATTCTGTATATAAACTTTTGACAGTTTGTGAAAAAATAAGAAAATGATAATGCTGGTCAGTTGCTCCTAGCTTCTCTAGATGAACTGAAAAGGGAAAGGAATGAGCTCTGTGATTAAAATTAACAAACTATAGCATCTCAGAATATGGTGAAGGACTACAGTTAACATAGTGATAAAATTTACTGACTACTGGTGGGCATAAACAATCTAAAGGTTTTTAAGTGTGTCTTAGAAGAGACACTTTTTCCCAGCAGTAGTGTAAAATCAAATTGAAGCCCTCGTTATAAAATTGCCTGAAGTCTTAACCTCAGAAAGTGTCTGTAGTTAGAGTAAGTACATTAATTGGTAAAGAATGGAATTTTGTAATTTGGCATAGGGATGTGTGGGAGGACCCTATTGAAACTGAGAACATGGAACCCTCAGATTTTCAAGGGTTTATCTCACACACAGAAGTGGTCTCTCCACCCTCAGTAGGAGATGTAACTCACACCCCCACCTCCTGAAATATTGCTTTTTAAAAAATCTTTGACTAAGGAAAATTAATTCTTGTATTACTCCAGCCAATAAACCAAGTGACTGGGAAAGCTGCGAGCTTTGAGTGGCTTCTGGAACAGGAGAAGGCTTTTCAACAGGTCTAGGCTGTGGTGTGGGCTGCTCTACCACTTGGACCACAAGGTCCAGTAGACCTGCTGATACTTGATGTGTCATTGGCGAATAGGGAGGCTGTTTAGAGCCGTTTGCAAGCCCCTATAGGTAAATCACAAAAGAGACCCTTGGAATTTTATAGCAAGGTTGTTCCATAATCTGCAGACAACTATTCTACCCTCAAAAGACAACTCTTGGCTTGTTATTGGGCTTTAGTAGAATCTGAACATTTGATAATGGGCCACCAAGTTACCATGCAACTTTCACTATCCATCATGAGCTGGATGTTATCTGTCCCTCTGAGTCATAAAGTAGGACATGCACAGCAGCAATCCATTATCAAATGGAAGTGAGATGTATGAGATCAGACTTCAGCAGGTCCTGACAGCACAAGATAATTACATGAAGAAATTACCCAAATGCCTATGGTTTCTACTCTTATTACAATGCCATTGCCTGCCAAGCACACCCATAGCCTCATGGGGGTATTCCCTACAATCGATGGACTGAAACAAGGGACTAGGGCCTGGCTTACAGATGTTCTTGCACTTTTTGCAGGCACCACTCAGAAATGGACAGCTGTAGAATTACAACACTGAATGATACCTGTGAAAGGAAATCTTTACAGTGGGCAGAACACTAGGCAGCACACATGGTTGAACATTTCATTTGGAAGGAGATATGGCCAGATGTGTGGCCAATGGATTGGCTGGATAGTAAGGGACTTGGATAAAGGGCAATTGGAAAATTGGTGAGAAAGTCATCTGCAGAAGTGGTGTGTGGATAGATTTCACTAAATAGGTGAAAAATGAGAAGACATTTGTATTGTTTGAATAAAATGACCCCCATAGGCCCATAGGCATTGGCACTAATAGGAGGTGTGGCCTTTTTAGAATAGGTGTGGCTTTGTCTAGCATAGAACTTCAGATAGGATATGGTGTAATGCTGAGGGCAGGGCATGCTCAGATGTATGCAGTTACCAGAATGTCAAATTGTTGTCTGTAACTTATTGGATCTACTGTGTGTACCATGTTTGTCAAACTCACTTAATCTGAATATAAGACTTGTTTTATTTCCTGCCATGCCTCCATACTGAGGTTGGTGGCTGTAGAAAGAACACACTCAGCTTCTTCCCATACTCAGTTTATTCCTTTGCCCATATATTTAATCACACTTACTCAGCTGTGTGCTCACTCTGCATAATGTCTTTGTACACTGTCCTGGACCACACAGGGTTGACTGTATTTCCCATTGTTATCACATTGCAAGGTGTACTGGCTGTCTACAAGCATCCTGAGAATTGGTTGAAAATTTGTTATTTTTGTTGGAAAGGCATAGTGTAACTATTCAACCAATTTCCATTAAGAAAATAGGGGAGAAGGGAAAGGAAAATAAAAGGAAGAAGGGAGAAGGACGAGGTGACAGGAAGAAATTGCTTTTCTTTTTTTGATGTGTGGTTTAGACTTGAAGGCATACAATAGGAAATATTTACATATTTATTGTGGTTCTAGGAACTCTCAGGGCATGTACTTGCTACCTTGCCTCTCTCTCCCTTTGTTTTCCATCCTTCCTGAACCTCAAGGTCCTGTCTTTGCTCTCACCTAGCTGTTTGCTGTGGAGAAGTGGGACATAGCAGTTGGGAGGATCCAGAGGGTGAGGCTCAATTAAAATATGTCTCTGAATCACCCTGTGGCAGAGGAAGATGGAGTGTGCCTGGGATGTCTCCTTGATGCCTGTCCAAGGCAAAGGTAGACAGCTGTCTGACAGACAGGCCTAGTCCCAACAGGTTACAGTGAATAGCATCACCCTGAACACTGGGCAATTCCCTTTATGAGTTACTTTTCAGCTAGAATGAGTCATATTCCACATTTTTAGCCTTTACCTTATTGACTTGATGATTTGGTAGGCAAATGGGTGGGGACAAGTTTTTCTCTGATGACGCACAGTCTGATAATACATAGCTTGTCCCCGACCACATGATTCTTTTTTGTTTTGTTTTGTATTTTTGGTTTTTTTTAAAAAAAATATTTTATTAATTTATTTCTATTACATCTCAATTGTTAGCCCATCCCTTGTATCCTCCCATTCCTCCCCCTCCCACTTTTCCCTTACTCCCCGCCCCTATGTCTGTGACTGAGGGGGACCTCCTTCCCCTGTATACACTCATAGGGTATCAAGTCTCTTCTTGGTAGCCTGTTATCCTTCTTCTGAGTGCCACCAGGCCTCCCCATCAAGGGAATGGACCACATGATTCTTTAAGGACCTTGTGTGAGCAGTCACAAATCCCTCATGAGCCAGAGGCAGACACCTTACCTGGAGAATGGAGCTTGAATGAGTCCATTTGTTGTGTAAGAAGGCATTTTCTTTTTCATGCATGTTTTACTCCTAACTTTACAAAGTGAAAAGCTTATGTCCTCACCACCTAGGAGAAGACAGAGAAGTCAAATTTGGGTACTGCTGGGCTTTGGCCCAACATTTTTTGTTCTTTTATCAGAAAACTAAGATGCACTTGCATCATTGACTACTGACATTCTTAAAAGCTCTTTCCATTTTTTCATGGTTTTAGAAAATAGATACTTAGCAAGAACTTAGCATTGACTTGCCATTTGCAACCATCTTTTCATTTTTAGAACAATTGTAGACATGATTTAAAGATAAAAAGACTATTTTACACAAGGCAACTGAAGAGATATGACTCTAAAGGCCACAACAAAGACCACTAAGTATGGGCAGGATGTGGCATTCCTATAATAGTTGCTGTGAATATGGATGTCTGAGCATTACCTTCCACTCAGAGACTGACAATCATTGTAAACTTGATTGGACTTAGAATCACCACAGAGACATACTTCTGAATTTAGGGCCAGACATAAACATTTTTGTTTGATTCTGGAAGGGGATAGAGGAGTGTGAGGTATCCACAGTGGTGGTGAGGGCTATTGCTTCTTACTCATTCTAAGCTATAGAGATGCATGCTTTTGGGAGTGGAATGTACCTGCAGAACTGAGGCTGAGAAAAAGATGTGACTAATAAGGAGATGTGAAAGCTGGTGTCTGGATGTTGCTCTGGTGCCAGTTCTGTAGGCTTGGAGCTTTTGAGAGGGCAGAAGGCAGGGAAGAAACTTCCTTTCCTCCTTCATTTTCCATGTCCTACCAATCGGCAGTGTCTTTGGGGTCATGTCTGCATGGAGGACCAATTCCACCACTTCAACTGCTCTTTCTTGCTGCCAGCCGTGGCCCTAGGTTTTGAGAATGTCTTAGTCTTTAAGAGATTTCTATTTAAAATTAGACTCTTTGTCTCTCAGTTTAAGAAAGATGGTGTAGGTTTGAGTGGAGAGGAGAAAACTGAACTCTGGAGTCAAGCATGCATGGGCTGCATAGATGTGGAAAATACCAGAGGTGAAATACTCTTGATTGTCACAGTGCCATGTGTGAAGTATCTCCATAATTAAGCTGACTTACCAGCTTCAGATGCTTTATCTGGACCTGTTTTTGAACTTTAAACTTGATCACAGATATATTCAGAAGTGTGTCACTTTGGTGATACTAAATCTAACCATGCTGACAATTGTAATCAGTCGCAGAGTTGATGGTGAGAGGGAGACAAGCAGATACATAGTGACCACAGTAGGATGACTCTGTCCTTCCTATTTTCAGTGGTCTTTGAAGTCATATCTCTTTTATCCATAGATTCTGCCTATCCTAGGACCCTTCACATATCTCAAATATAAGAGTCTAGCAAAGAATAAGAAAGAATCTTTCATAGGGTGAGGAAGCTGAAGCTCCAGTACTTTTCAAGGAAGGAAAAAATCCAGTAGAATTTTACAGAAAAAAAAAAAAAAAAAAAAAAAAAAAAGGAAAAACAAAAACAAGAACAAAAGGGGGGAAGTCAAGTAGAATTGACAGAAAAAGAAAAGAAAAGCACATTTCTGTGATTATTCTTAAAGTAATATGAAATTTCACTTTGCTATAAGGAAGTCTGAATTACTAGTTCTCAGCCAGATAAAAGTTTTGTGCAGACTGCTGAATGTTAGGAGGAGTTGCTAATATAAATGCAGTACATTGAAGATGTAAACAATTAATTCCTGAGGATGTCCTATGGCTGTGGGGGTGTTCCTCCCTTCCTCAATAGATAGCTAATGAAAGAACTTCAACCTGGGAGGATGTTAGTTCATCATATCTCTATATATTTAATATCATTAGAAATTGTTGTATAGATGTGCTCAGGGCATAAGAGCACTTTCTGAAAAGCATGGATCCGAGTTCAGATTCTAACATCCATGTAAAAGGCCAAGCATGTAACTCCAGAACCAAGATGCCTGGAGACAGAAAGATTGAAATGTCTTACTGATCTCTAACCTAGCTCTAGGTTCAAACACATAATGTGGAGAGTGATAAAGCAAGCCACTTGGTGTCCTCCTGTAGCCTCAAAATCATACCAATGTGCGTATATCCACATACAGACAAATGTGTACAGGCATAGTTAATGACACTAGTGTTGTTTATAATATATGCCAACATCATTGGTTCCTAAAATATGCATTGGATATAAGCTACAGTTGCGTTGTTTCCATAACATTTTGTCCTAGGCCTTCCAGACACCTATTATAACTGGGACATGGTACAATGTGTGTGTGTGTGTGTGTGTGTGTGTGTGTGTGTGTGTGTGTGTGTGTGTGTGTGTTATTCTTTAGACAATAACTTTTGTTGATTTCAAACATAGACTATGTCTGTATTTATGTTTTATTACAGTCACTGCTCTGGGTTGGTTGATTATTGCTCCATCTGAGCTTCTAAGACTTTTCAAGATAAGGCTTAAAATAATGGAAACTCATCAAAGCCACAGATACACTCATGTATAGTTCAAGTCACAGGAAACACACAAGTACAGACATACATGTAGAAGTGCAAAAGGCTCTTTCACCTTTTTGGCTGTCATGTGGCTTGGCAGAGGTGTATGTTGAAGCATAAATGCTCAAGTGGGCAGCAGTTGCTCTCTTGTGATATGGCTGTTTTCATGAAAAGATAGAAGTAGAAGTCACTGAAAATTAGGATATGATGTGCTATATAAAAATTGGTCCTATGTGGCAAATCAATAAAATCAGAAAGGAGACATAACAAGCAACTGTGAGGAAATCCAAGGAATCATTAGGTCATGCTTCAAAAGCCTATACACCACAAAATTTGAAAACTTAAACAAAATGGACAATTTTCTTGATAGACATGAACTACTGAAATTGAAACAAAATCTGGTAACCAAATTAAATAATTTTATATCTCCTAGGGATATTGAGGAAGTCATCAAAAGTCTCTGAACCAAAAAAAGCCCATATCTGGATGGATTCAGCACAGAATTCTACAAGATCTTCAAAGATGAGTTAATATCAATTCTGTTTAACCTTTTCCACAAAATAGAAACAAAAGGAACATTACCAACCTCATTCTATGAGGCCCCAGTCACCTTGATACCTAAACCACAGAAAGACTCTACAAAGAAAGAGAATTTCAGACAAATTTCTCTTATGAACATCGATTCTAAAATACTTGCAAACCAAATCCAAGAACACATCAAACAGATTATTCACTATAACCAAGTAGACTTCATACCAGGCATCCAGGGGTGGTTCAATATACTGAAATTCATCAATGTAATCAATCATATAAATAAACTGAAATTAAAAAAAACATATGATCATCTCCTTAGATGGGTTTGAAAAACCCAACACTCATTCATGTTTAAAGTTTTGGAGAAAGCAGGAATACAAGGAACATACCTCAACATAACAAAGCCAATATACAGCAAGCCTATAGCCAAGGTCAAACTAAACGGAGAGAAACTTAAATCAATTCCACTGAAATCAGGGACAAGACAAGGCTATTCACTCTGTTCATAGCTCTTCAATATAGTTCTTGAAGTCCTAGCTAGATAAGTAAGATAACTCAAAGAGACCAAGGAGAGACAAATAGGAAAGGAAGAAGTCAAACTATCACTATTTGTGGGTGAGATGATAGTATACACAAGTGACCCTAAAAACTCTACCAAGAAACACCAGCAACTGATACCTTCAGCAAAGTGGCTGGATAAAAAATCAACTCAAAAAAATTAGAATACCTTCACTATACAAATGACAAACAGGCTGAGAAAGAAATTAGGGAAACTACAAACTTAACAATAGCCACAGAGGGTATAAAGTATCTTGGTGTAACTTTAGCCAAACAAGTGAAAGGCTTATATGAAAAAAACTTCAAGTCTCTAAAGAAAGAAATAGAAGAAGATATCAGAAGATGGAAAGACCTCCCATGTTCATGGATCATTAGAATCAACATAGTAAAAATGTCCATCTTACCAGAGGCCATTTAGAGATTCAATGCAATTCCAATCAAAATTTCAAGACAATTCTTTACAGACCTTGACAGATCAATTCTCAACTTCATATGGAAAGACCAAAAGCAAGCAAGCAAACAAACAAAAGCACAATAGCTAAAACAATCCTGTGCAATAAATGACCTTCTGGAGGAATCTCCATCCTGTATCTCAAGCTATACTATAGAACAACAGTAATAAAAACAGCATAGAACTGGCATGGAAATAGCTCGATGACCAGTAGAATCAAATAGAAGACCCAGAAATAAACCCCTAAATCTATGGGTATTTGATTTTTGACAAAGAAGCCAAATCCACACAGTGGAAAAAAGATAGCATCTTCAACAAATGGTGCTGGTCCAACTGGATGGCTTCATGTAGAAAAATGCAAATAGACCCATATTTATCACTGTGCACAAAACTAAAGTCTAAGTGGATCAAAGAGATCAACCTAAAACTGAATACCCTAAATCTGTTAGAAGAAAAAGTGAGGAAGAGCCTTGAACTCATTGACACGGAAGACAGCTTCCTGAAGAGAACACCAACAGCCCAGGCTCTAAGATCAACAATTAATAAGTGAGACTCTATGAAACTCAAAGGCTTCTGCAAGTCAAGGGAAACAGTCAACAGAAAAAAATGACATCCTACAGACTAGTAAAAGATCTTCACAAACCCTACATCTGACAAAGGGCTAATATCCAAAATATATAAAAGAACTCAAGAAATTAAACACCACCAAGCCAAATAACCCAATTAAAAAATTGGATACAGAGCTAAACAGAGAATTCTCAACAGAGGAATATCAAATGGCTGAGAAACACTTAAAGAAATGCTCAACATCCCTGGTCATCAAGGAAATGCAAATCAAAACAGCTCTGAGATTCCATCTTACACCTCTCCGAATGGCTAAGATAAAAAATTCAAGTGATGGCACATGCTGGTGAGGATGTGGAGAAAGGGGAACACTCCTCCATTGCTGGTGGGAGTGCAAACTTGTACAACCACTTTGGAAATCAATCTGGCACTATCACAGGGAATTGTGAATAAGTCTACCTAAGACCCAGCCATACCACTCCAGGGCATATACCCTAAAGAGGGTCCACCGTAAAACAAGGACTTTTGCTCAACTATGTTCAGAGCATCCTTGTTTATAATAGCCAGAATCTAGAAACAACCCAAATATCCCTCCACTGAAGAATAGATAAAGAAACTATGGTTCATTTACACAATGGAATACTATTCAGCTATCAAAAACAAAGAAATCTTGAAAATTGCAGGTATCCTGAGTGAGGTAACTCAGACTTAGAAAGACACACATGGCATATTCTCACTCATAAGCAGAGGTTAGCCACTTAATTCGTGTTAACCACATTATAGCAGAGAGACTGATGGTCCAACCAAGGTCCATGTAGGATGTCCAACTAGACATCTTGCTCAGATGTAGTAGATAGGCAGCACAGTCTCCTTGTGGGTCCCACAATATCGGGAGTAGGGATTACTTCTGACATGGACTCAGGCCTCCTAATGTTGTTCACTTCACCCCTCACAGGGTTGCCTTGCCAGGCCACAGAGGAAGAGGTTAGAGATAGTACAGAGGACACTGGATAAGCTGACTACAGATGTTAGGGGAGGGGGACTTCCCTTTCTAAGGACTAGGGGAGGGAGGGAAATGAGATGAGGGAGGGAATGGGATCAGGAGGTGATGAGAGAGGGGATGGGATTGGGAGGTGATGAGTGAGGGGCTGCAATCGAGATGTAAAGAATTTAAATGGCAGAACAGGCAGGTAATTTATATTGCTAATCCCTTTACATGGGAACAGTGCTGAGATTGACTGAGTTATGAATGTCTGTGCATAGACAAGGCTTCATGTTGGTCACAGATTGTCTGTGATTTATTATTTGAGGTCATTCTTAGTATAGCCTGAAGGAAAATTTGCACATTTCTTACTTCTGCTCATACAATGAGCAGAGAACCAGCCTTAATTGTTCTGTGCATCCCACACACCTCATGCAATTATAATGTTAGAGCTGTATAATGCTTGTGAGAAATTACGTTTGCAGAACAAAAGAACTGGACACTGAAGCTGGATCAAAGCTGAGAGGATCCATGCCTCTCAGCATGCTGGATGCTGACACCCTGCACCCTCTGTGTTCCATCCCTAGGCACCTCAGTTGCTGTTATCCATCAGAACAGAACACCTTCCAGGACACACTGATGAAAGCTTCTGATCCCAATTGGTATTTCAGACTGTCTCACACAAGACTCCTATTAAGCCTAGAATTCCTCAACATTTAGAAAATGGACCACAAACGCCATCCCTGGCTTGCTTAACCATTTTCCCCAATTTGGGGGGGGGTGAGGGGAGGACCTTCTAAGTTATTATTTGTCCTACACCAGCCTGAAGAAACGTTAAGAGAATGACATCCCATTTCCTCTAAGGGATTGTGGGGGTATGTGTTTCTGTTTGCTTTCTTGGTCTACAGATGCTTATTTTCACCAGGAGTTCGTTATAAGTTATTACTGGCCTTATACAGAGAGAAAACTAGGTTGGGCTCAGGGTCAGCTTTCTTTTCCTTTATCTTTCTTTTGATTTCTTTTTGTAGATGAGGAGATAGGAGATGAAAAGAAAGAAAGGATATAGAAATATAGAGGGAAGATAGAACAAAAGATAGACAATTGAATCTACTCTTCAACTCAAGACCTTAGTTGTTACTCACAAATAAGATTATTTTTAATTCATTGGTATAGAATTTTATATATAGATCCAAAATAAGTGTAATCCTGATAATATTTATATTTGTATAGAATTCAAATCTAAGATTATTCTTCACACACACACACATTTTATATCTATTTCTACTCTAATATGAGGTATTATACCCATCCAACTCAACAATAATACAAAGTTTACTTCCAATATCTTGAAAGTGGTGCTGCAGCCTACTTAAGGTAATTAAATAACAGAAGCTAATTGTTAGTTGAACAAATCATGGTCATGTTAAATACTAGTCTTATTTTATCACAAGAATATATATTTTAGGTCTAATAGATAGATATGGTTCTATAGCTATAAAAGGTAAAATAGTTAAATAAGGTCGTCAAAAGCCTCAGAGACCTACAGAATATGGCATTTAAAGATTTTTATTTTACCAGGTAGCTTAGTTGTACAATGAAGCTGAGTTGTTTAGGGGTTTTTAGGTTTAGATAGGTGTTTTAAGTTGATAGAGATGCGATATGATAGATATTGATTTCCATTCAGAATTTTAGACTCACCAAGATAGGAAGGATGTGTTCTTCAAGGTTGCCAAATAGCCAAAACACTATGAATGTAACATTTATATAATTCTTGATTGTGTCATGGTTCTTCTTGCTATAGGTAGTTTATTGTATATATGTATAATAATATAAATGTATATGTAAAACGAAAATGTTTAATTAACAAAAAATAAAGGTGTTTTTTATTATTCTAAAGATACTTTGACAACAAGACAAGTTAACTCCTGGAAACACCCAGCCTGTCTCAAAGAAGATGATGAGCACCAAAGAGCCTCCTTATAGAGTTGGCTTCAAATGTGACAAACTAGCCACTGGGAAAAATACCCTCATTTCTGCCATAGATGGAATTCTGCCTAACAGTGGGCAAGCTTAGATGCAGGCAGAGTCGATGGCTGAACTCTGCCAAGACAGGGTAAAGAAGTCCGCAATAGTTCCTGCTTTGCAAATATGTCTGTCAGATATATTGGGCTAGAAGGCCAAAGATGATGTGCCAATGTTATAGAGTGTTGGCTGACTGTTCAGGCAGTAAATTCAGTCTCAGTCATTTTTATTTTCATTTTGGAAGCTTCTAACTGACATTTCTGGTTCACTCAGGTATTTAAGTTTTATTCCTTCTCAAGTCTCTGATGGGGTTGAAGACTAAGTAGTTTATTCTTACAATTAAGCTTAGTTGGTTAGGGGTTAAGATGTTTTTAGATCAAGATAGATGTTTTAAGTTAGTAGAGATGAGATATGATATACATTGATTTTCATTCAGATGTTAAAACCAAACAACAAAAGAAAGATGTTTACTTCAAGTTTGCCAAATACAAATAGCCAAATCGCTATCCATGTAACATTTATATAATTCCTGATTGTCTCATCATGCTCCCTGCTGTATTTAGTTTATTTTATTCATGTGTAATAATATAAATGTATATGTTGAAAAGAAACAATTTTAAAAAAGAAGAAAAAATTCATGACAGTCATAACCTTATTCATATGAGATAGCACTATTAACTCATGAATATTATTTTAAGAAGAATGCTTTGTCTTTGCATATCAATTATAGTCAACTTCCTTATCTGAAGATTTCTCATTCTCATATGTAATTAACAGAAGCAGATAATATTTTAAAATTGTGTTTTATTGAGTATATATCCTTTTTCTTATCATTACCCTAAGAATACATACAACTATTTACCTAGCAATGACATTGAAGTAGCTATTAGAAGTATTACACAGGTGACTAAAAGTAAATAGAATTGTATAAATATATGAAAAATACTACAGAGCTCTACCTGAGGACTTGGCATTTGATAAGTGGTCCTATGACCAATATCCCACTATAGATGAAAATAAATACAATGTTTCAGCTGTAAAAACAAAAAACACACACAAAAAAATTTGGTCCTGTTAGGATAGCTCCTATCATCAGGACATCCCTGTGGCTCAAAAGACATATGAGAGGGATGCCTTTGTCAAGTAGGTGTCACCTTCCAACCCCAGAATGATAGACAACTGTCAGGTCAGATGTGCCTATACAATCTGCCTAACCTATCTTATCTTGATCCTCAGGATCCTCTTACAGAGCAGAACAGATGCTGAGGTATTGACTGTGTGTGTGTGTGTGTGTGTGTGTGTGTGTGTGTGTGTGTGTGTGTGTGTGTGTTTGTGTGTGTGTATGTGTGTGTGTTAAAGGGGAAAAAGTCAAAATGTGGAGGCTAATGCTGGGAGAGTTCAGGGCTCCAGAGGAAGAGTTTTTACAGCTATTTCTTTGAACCTTGTTTGACATAAACTTTATCTATGCCTTGTTTAAGCTTCCTTTTGCAGAGGACTTCTACCTTTCTAAGCCCTGTCAAATTATGGGAGAGATGCCAGAAAACTACCAACAGACCAGCACCTAAGAACGGTCAGTACTGTCAAATATGAAATCTGGGAGCTGTCATAATCCAGGAGAATTCTAGGTATAAATTGTTTCCAAAATAGGCTCATGAAGCAGAGAAGGGTCTTATAAGAAAACTCCGAACATAGCAGTTCATCAACACCATTTTGTAAGAGGAACAGTGGAAAGGCCAGACAATATGCTTGTTCGTATTGTTTTATTCTGAATAAAATGTAGGCAAGGGCTGAGAGTCCATTCTAACAAAGTGATTATTAATTTTTACTCACAAAACAAAGTCTAGCCCCAGTCCTCCTACTGCACATTATCCTTATCCAAACTCTGCTTCACGCACAAACACACAAAATAAGAATTAACCCTCCAGATCAGAGTCTAGCAACAGCAGTTACCTGACATTTATATAAGTGCAGCAAATAAAAAAAAAAACAACAATATGAGGGCTTATGCTTTTAGGGTACAGTGACAGATGGTATCTAGTCAATGACGCAGCAAAGGACAGAAAGACCACAGACATTTTATAAAGTAAAAGGGGTTTTGAAACATTTCTTTCAATTTTTTTCTTCTTTTCAAGTATATGTATGTGAGGTATGCATGGTTATAAATGTTTCCATGGGAAAGTGAAAATGTGTGTTCATGAGTGTTTATGCTCTCAAGATCTGAATTTGATGAAGAAAGTCTTCCTTTATTGCTCTTCTATCTTATGCTCTGAGGCAGGGTCTTTTAATCAAACCCATATCTCAGCTCTCAGCTCTGGGGAATCATTTCTGTCTTCCACACACTGGAATTAGAAGAGAGCTGCCATGCCTATCCTGCATTCTTATACGCTTTGGGCCTTTCTTGCAAAGCAAGCACTTTAATAGCTGAGCTAATATTTACCAAAGGCTTAGCTTATTAACCATTACTTTTCACTTAAGTACATACATATTTTACACAAAAGCCTGGTGGTCCTGTTAACATTTCAAAACTGTCTTTTGATTTTCTATACTTTTTTGAGTATGAAGTGCTGCATCGTCTGTTTCGTGTTCCAGCGCCCTGCTATCCTTGTCCAACTTCTTATTCTTCAGCTATATCCTGTGATTCCTCTAGTCCTATCCATAGTTAGTAAGAGGATGAGAACAACTGCTGCTCCTACTGGAAACTGCTACATGGTGACCTTGGCTTCATTCATTACCCTTTGGCTTTAGGTTCAACTACTCACATATCACACCTTTCCAAAGAGATCAGGGAACCATCTGGTCACGTGCTTTGTTAAAATCCAGACCTGTTTACTAGTCTTCCTGATTTCACAGCTGGCAACAAAGGCAAAACAGGCAAAACTAAACAAACCAAACCAAACCAAACCAACAAAGAAATCCCTGACACAATTTGCTTTCTGTAAAGCCATGGTGACTTGCTTGCCTGCTTGCTTGGTTTCTTTGTAAAATTCTTCATTGAGCTGTTAAGACCACTGTTGTACTTGAACTATGCTGTCCCTGTCCAGCTTTTTTTTTCTTCACATTGCTCTTCTCAGCATTAGTTTTCTCTGTCTTTTCTACTTCCTCGGCTCTAAGAGCAGACCCTGGGCTGGGGTCACTCATATAGGCAGCATACTTGAGCATTCACTTCATTTTGTTCAAAAGATTCAGGCTCTTCTGAGGAAAAAGTAGAAGCAGACAAAATCATTCATTTTAACCTCCTTGGATTTTGGTTTCTTAAAAGTATTTATTATGCTCTTCTATCCCAAATGGTTTGGTTTAGTGGCAAAAAGTAAATTAATCACAGTTAAGGGTTGGTTTCTGTTTATGATTCACCAGTTTTCATCAAGAACCTCTGGCAACAGAACTATCATTTTCAAGCTCTGAGGTTCTCTAGTAGTGGATTGTAATAGTTAATAGATAAGGAGGGGTCTTTGAAGTATGCGCCTGTGCAGGATGACCACTGACCTTGAGCATCTGACCTGCATCTCTATCCCTCCAGCTTCTGCCCTAAGATATGTGGGTACAGTGCAAACTGTAGGCTGCTACAAAGCATTAAAACACCTTATCTGAGGTAGGTGTCCGTTAGGTCATGAGTCATAGGATGAATTTTTACCACACATGTTCACATTTCTTCAGTGTTGTTTGCTTTGTGTTCGCATGCTTTCAACCTGATTACATGTCTTGTTACTCTTCTGCACACACCTGTGCTCTCATTGCACCTTTCTTTTTGAGGGTATGAACCTTTTTATATCTTAGATAAACATAGAGAATCACTGAACAGGATATGAACATATAGAAAAGTGCTTAGTTTTTCTTTCTTTCTTTCTAAGTGATTTATTCAGATTACATCTCAATTGTTATCCTCTCATTTGTAACTTCCATTCCTCCCTCTGTCCCTCTTTCACCCTATTCCCCTCTCCTAGGTCTGTGACAGAAGGAGACTTCCTCCCTCACTATATAATCACAGCCCCTTTACTGTCTTCAATCTGTTTGGCTGCATCTTCATGAATTTATTTTTGGATTTTATTTGTTTCTTCCATTACCATCTTCATTTCTAAGGATTTGAGGTCATTTTCTTACGCTTCATTTGTGTTTGAGTTCTCAATATTGAATTCTTTGGGATAGCTGGGATTTGGAGATGCCATATTGTTTTGGTTTTTGTTGTTTCTATTTTTATGTTGGCTTTTAGCCATCATGCAGTCTTTGATGTTGAGAGGTAGTTTCTGGTGTTCTTCACTGGTCATTAAGAGCAGTCTGTTGGTGAGTGTCTCGAGAGCCCTCACCTGTGGGTATCAGGGAAACCTTAACTGGATCAGGCACATGAGCTAGTCAGCTCCAGGGGACTTTGCTTCATATCCTGGGCTCCTGATTGGGTCAGAAGAGGCAAGTGCTGCTGCTTTGCAGCCCAACGATCAGCTCGATGTAGTGTAGACAAAGCCAGTCATCCTGCCTTTGGCTGGGCTTTGAAAACCCTGCCCTCAAGCACTAGGACTTTGGGGGCCTAGGCTCAGTCCACACTAAAGTGCAGGAAGCTGTGCTAACTTGTGGCAGTTGGCTAGGCTTCTGCCTGTTCCATCCAGTCCTTGGGGCCTAGGATCAGTCCTGCCTGACACAGCACATACTGCCCTCTGGCTTGTGGCAGTTAGTCAGGATTCTGCCAGATCCCTTCAAGCTAACTCAGTCCTGTCTGAGTGCGTGAAAACTCCTGTTATGTTGTGGCAGCTAGCTAGGCTCCGCCTGAGCTTGCTTGCGGAGAATGGCTCCCTGGGTTGGGGTAGCTGGCTGGGTTTCTTCCCAATCCCTTCAGGCCTGTTCAGTCCCTCTTGAGAGCATGGAAGCTCCTGCTGGGCTGTGGTGGCTGGCTAGGCTTTTACCAGATCCATTCAGGCCAGTTCAGCTCTGCCCAAGTATGCGGGAACCTGGGGAGGCTGGATAGGTTTCTGCAGGATCCATTTAGACTGTGACACTTTGGATCAATCAACTCTAGAGTGTGGCTGTGGAGCTGTAGCTGGAGAACAGGTCCACAGCCATCTGGGCCCCCTTGTGGGCTCTGATACCCTCTGTGGACTGGCGGGATGATCTGAGGTCAGATCTATCCTACGTCCACACTCTTGGCTACCCGTGGGCCAGCAGACACTGACAATGTTTCTCTTTGGACCACACGTCAGTCAGAGAGGGAGAGAGAAAGAGTGAATGTATGGCACTGCATGCTAGGCTGTGCTGGGCTTTGGATACTGTGCCTGCATGGTCACCGGCCCCTGGGGCTTTCTGTGGATTGGCAGGGCAATTTGATGTCAGATCCACCTGCTTTCCCCTGGCCAGCAGGTCCAAACTCTTGTGCTCCAACGCCCACAGTTAATTCCCAGATACCGATAAGACTGCAGCTCGCAGGCAGGTATGGGTCTGGACTCTGGGGACTGGGTTAGTTGGATGGCCCGAGGCTGGACCCACCTGTGCTCTGCACTGTGTGGACCCCTCACACGTAGGGGCTGTCCAAGTCTTGTGGTACATAGCTCCCATCTGGGTCCCTAGTCTCTGTCCTGCAGATCAGATACTGTGCATGTTCTTCAACCTGATGACTCCTTGGGTGGCTTCTACTCCAACAGTATCTTTCTCCAACCACCTGCTCAACCATCCTCCTCTGGTTCCTTCTTCTTTTCCTCAGCAGTATTATTCATTACTTACTTTTATTCATTTTACATCCCATTTTGTGTGCCGATCATAGACCCCCTCTCTCCTCTTATCTGGGACCCTTCTGGCCTCTCTCTTCCCATTCTCCCCTTAATAATACAGTCTCTTTTACATAAAAATCACAAACTAGCGGCCGCGCCGGCGCGTCGAGCCAGAAGCAGCCACGGGGATGGACATGTTTCTCATGATCCGGCGCCATAAGACCACCATCTTCACGGACTCAAGGAGTCGAGCACCATGTTCGAGCTGAAGCGCATCATCGAGGGCATCCTCAAGCGGCCGCCGGACGAGCACCGGCTGTACAAGGACGACCCGCTCCTTGATGACGGGAAAACTCTGGGCGAGTGTGGCTTTACTAGCCAGACAGCACGGCCACAGGCCCTTGCCACAGTGGGCCTGGCCTTCCGAGCAGATGATGCCTTTGAAGCCCTGCGCATTGAGCCCTTCTCCAGCCCTCCAGAGCTTCCAGATGTGATGAAGCCACAGGATTCTGGAGGCAGTGCCAATGAACAAGCTGTGCAGTGAGGGCCCCAGGGCCACCCCTTAGAGACCCATTCCCCCCAATTAAAAAAAAAAAAAAAGATTTGGCTGTCAAAAAAAAAAATCACAAACTAAATGAAGCCACGTCTTTCAGTGTACACTGATGTGTGAGAATTTCTCAGCATAGGAAGGACTGCAATACCCCTGTTCGACATCCTTTCAGAGACAAGAGTCAAGGAGAGTAAAGACGTTTGCTCCAAGACTATGTGGTGCATGCACTAGGATCAGGGATCAGATTATAAACTCATTAAGAGATCTAGTAATAGTTTATGCATTTTCGTTTAAGTGTGATGTTCTTTACAGATGAAATTTTAGCTTTATCCTTACCTTAAGCCAACTTAAATATAGAAAATGTATAAAGGGGAGCACCATTAATTTTCTCATTGAGTTCACCATTTATTCACTAAGTTTGAGTTTACTTTATTACTTTAAACTATGAATGACAGAATGATTGTTCAGTGCCCTTATTCTGACTGAACATGCCATGTATCATAGATCTTAAGGGTTTTCTTCATAATGGTTTCTAGTCTCATGCTTCCTCTTCAGATACAAGTGCAATCGGTATTCAATTTGAGGTTCTTTTGAAATATTTGTAGATGTGATGTCAGGGAAACTCTTGATCCCCACTGTTGCCCCATCTGCTGTCTGCCTTCTTTGTTCTTCCCAAAATCCTGACATCTTCCTTGCTCTTCAGTAAGCAGCTTTGTGGTGAAACAAAGCAAGAATGGATTTGATGCTATTTTATGAGAGAAATCACTCAACATGCCTCAGTAAGCATACATTTCTTTCCCACTTCTCTCATCTTTTGAGCTTAATTTTAGTTATAAAAACATCCCATAAATCCCAAGGAACATATGTAATAATGAAATAAATTAGTATGTGTATAAATCAACAAGGGCATTATAAAAATACATTGCCAGTTCTACAAACTGAACCTCTTGAGCATTTGCACTATACTCACAACCTCAAAACTTAGATAATAAGCTTCTAGTGCCAACAAGATGGCACAGATATGTAGGCTCAATTTTTTTTAGCAAATATATTTTCTTACAAACTTATTAACCAAGAGAACCTCACTTATAATCTGACTAACCTAAACACTAAGAAAAGAAGATTAAAGAATACAATAATGAAACTGTAAGAATATCAGTTCCAAGGAATGATTCTCCTGGTGTAATCAGCAGGACTTTTTCTGCTGGAACCTGGAGCAACCAGAACCAGGAACCTCAGCCAGAGCCTGGAGCCCAGAGCCCTGAAGTCTTCCTTCCAGCAGTTCTCTCTAGGAGCTTCTCAAAGTGGAGCAATGAACAGCCAAAACTATCCCAAGTGTCCAAAGGTTCCACCTCTTGCTTTGAGTTCACATTTATACCTACCCTCAGAAGTTGTTCAAGGGTCTTTTTCAGCTGGTTAACAATCTCCCTCACATGGTGGTTCGACTTCTAAGGGGATAAACATCACCTGCTCTCTCATAAGTCTTTTTCTCATGCCCCACTTGTGATCTAAACAAAAAACATATTTATCTCTCCTTCACACATACCCTTCCTTCTGTTCTCTTCTGCTAGGGGCTAGGGCAATTATCCCCAGAAGCCACCAGAGGAAAAGAGGGGAAGATGTTTAGAAAGAAATGAATAGGTGTGGGTGTCTGAACAGTGTGGAGTTTGTAATTCCCTCAGACCAGAATAAGCAGCTCAGGTCAGAGTTGTGGGACCCTTAGTCCTCAGCAGATGGCATCCCATGTGTGGGCTCATTCTCCCTTAAAGAGAATGTGTCTCTTTAAAAATTTCATTAACAGTGGTGCACCAGGCAGTCAGAAAGGGTAGTTCCTTACAACCCTGAGGAGGAGATAGTAGACTTTCTGTCAATGTTCTTTGCTCCTCTTACAAGAAGGCCCCATTACAAAGCAAGGTCAAAGGCCCTAGCAAGCTCAAGTGTGTGTCACGTCATGGCACACTTGACTGAGGTGGAGAATTTGGCTTTAGGAACCCAACTAGAGTTAGCTGACTATGTGTCCCACAATATAATATTCATCTCCTGCTACCAAGAGATACCTGGAAGACCCATGCTGAATTAATTCTCAAATAGCATTTATTTAATGGCAGTTTTGGATTCACAGAAAAATTGAGTGGAAGGTAGCGATACTTTCTATAGCCATCCTGTCTCTCATGCATAAACTCCGTATCCATATCTGAACCACCCCAGCCTACTCATAGTCATACATGACACTCCAAGTCCTCAATCCACAGTCGTCTTCACTGACTGTACACAAATGTACAATGACAATTTAGCCTTAATTGCTTCATGCAGAAGAGTTTCACAGCCCTAAAAGTTAGGTGTGGTGCTTCTTCATCCTATTCCCCCTTTAGCTCATGGCAAGTACTGATCTTTTCACTGAATGCGCAGTGTTGATCTTTCCACAATGTCCTATCATTAGCATCATGCTCTATGTAGTTTGTCAGGCTGCCCTTTTTTGTTTAATAATAAACATATAATATTCATCCCTATCTTTTTATGTTTTTGACAGCACATTTATTTTGGCAGAACAGCTCTCAATATTTTGGTTGTTACCAGGTTTGGTAATCATACATAAATCTGATATAAACAACTCAGATATGGTGCCACATACCTGAAACTGAAACCCCAAGACTTAGAAGGCCAAATCAGGAAGAGAAGGACTTCAAGGCCAACCTCTGTTATACATTGATCTGGATGCCACCTTGGCTTACACCAAACCCTAACTCAAAAAAACAAACAAACAAATGACAAACAAATGACAAACAAAGGTGAGATGGCTTAACAGTAAGTGCTTCCCGCATAAACATGAAGGCCAGAGACAGTTGGCTGCCTAGACAGTCATCCAGAACTATATGTTGAAGTATCATCTTCAACCTTCTGGCCCAATATATCTGGCAGACAAATTTGTGAGGCAGGAACTATTGAGGACTTGCTTACCCTGTCTTAGCAGAGTTTGGGCTTAGGCTCTGCCTGCATCCAAGCTTGCCCACTTTTAGGCAGAATTCTGTCTGTAGCAGAAATGAGGGCATTTTGTCTAGTGGCTTGTTTCCCACACTTGAAGCCATCTGCATAAAAGAATTCTTTGATGCTCATCATCTTCTCTGAGGTAGGCTGGGTGTTGCCAGGAGTTAATCTGTGTGATTGTCAAAGGATGCTTAAAATAATTAAAAAAAAAAAAATCTTTAAATGCCATTTTCTGTAGGTCTCTGAGATTTTTGAAGACCTTATCTAACTATTTTACTTTATCTATCTATAAAATCCTATCTATCTGTTAAACTTTGGTGTATATTCAAGTGATGAAAATAGACTATAATTGATATGGCCATGAGTTTAATTTACAAGTAACTTCTATTATTTAGTTATTCTAAGCACCCTGCATTAGCACCTTCAAAGTATTGGAAGTAAACCTTGTATTAGAATTAAGTTGCATTGGTACAACTACCTCCTACTTAAGTAGCAATATATTTATATGTGTAAAGAATAAAATTGAATTTGAATTCTTTACCAATGTATCAAAATTGAATTTATATTTCATCAATATACAAAACTCTATACAAATGAATTAAAACTAACCCTGTTTATGAGTAACAGTTAAGACCTTAAGTTGAGGAGTTGGCTCAATATTATACTTTTGGTCTGTCATCCCTATATATTTCCCCTCTTTTTTCTTTTCTTAGGTATGGATCTATATATATTTTCAAATTTTATAGCATATATACTTTTGAAGTAAAACCTAATGATTCCTTGGATTTCCTTGATATTTGTCATTTTGTCTCCCTTTTCATTTCTGATTTTGTTGATTTAAATTAGTTTGACTAATGGTTTGTTTATCTTGTTAATTTTCTCAAAGAACCAGCTCTTTATTTCATTGATTTTTTGCATTGTTCTCTTTGTTTCCAATTTATTGATTTCTTCTGTGAGTTTGATGATTTCCTGCCATCTAGTCCTCTTTGATGTCTCTGCTTCTTTTTGTTCTAGAGATTTCAGGTGTGCTGGTAAGTTGCTAGCATGGGATCTCCCCAGTTTCTTTGTAAAGGCACTTAGTGCTATGAACTTTCCTTTTATCACTGCTTTCATTGTGTCCCATAAGTTTGAGTCTGTTGTGCCTTCATTATCATTGGATTCTAGAAAGTTTTTAATTTCTTTTTTTATTTCATCCCTTACTCAGAGGTCATTGAGTAAGGAGTTGTTCAGTTTCCATGATTTTGTAGTGTTTTTGTTTTTTTCTGATGTTGAGTTCCAGCTTTAATCCATGGTGTTCTGATAGGATGCAAGAGATTATTTCAATATTCTTTTATGTGTTGAGGTTTGCTTGGTGACCCAGCATATGGTCAATTTTGAAGAAATTTCCATGAGATGCTGAGAAAAAGCTGTATTCCTTTGTGGATGGGTGGAATTTTCTGAAGATATAAGTTATGTCCTTTGACATCTATTAGTTTCATTATTTCTCCACTGAGTTTCTGTCTTGATGATCAGTCTATTGGAAAGAGTGGGGTGTTGAAGTCTTCCACTATTAATGGTTTGATGTGTGCTTTAAGCTTTAGTAATGTTTCTTTTACTAATGTGGGTGCTCCTGCATTTGGGGCATAGGTGTTTAGAACTGAGACATCATCTTCTTGTATGTTTCCTTTGATGAGTACAAAGAGTCCTTAACCTATCTCTTTTGATTCAGTTTTGGTTGAAAGACTGTTTTATTATATACTAGAATGGCTACTCCAGCTTGCTTCTTGAGCCTGTTTGCTTGGAATACCATTTTCCATCCCTTTACTTTAGTGTAATGTCTATCTATATTGCTGAGGTGTGAGTCTTGTATGCAGCTGAATGATGGGTCCTGTTTTAACATGTATTCTGTTAGCCTGTGTCTTCTTATTGGGAAGTTGAGGCTATTGCTATTGTGAGGTATTAATGACCGGTGGTTGTTGGTTCCTATTTTTTAAATGTTTGTAGTTGTAGTGTATGTGTGTGTGTGTGTGTGTGTGTGTGTATGTGTGTGTGTGTGTATGTGTGTATGTGTGTACTTCCTTTCTTTTGGTTTTGTGAGTGTGGGGCTATTTATTTCCTTAATTTTCCTGGGTGAAGTTACTCCCCTTGGGTTGAAATTTTTTTCTAGTGTCTTCTATAGCACTGGATTTGTGGCTAGATACTGTATAAACTTGGTTTTGTCATGGAATATCTTGTTTTCTCCATTTACGGTTATTGAAAGTTTTGTTGGGTATAGGACTCTGGTTTAGCATCTGTGGTCTCTTAGTGACTTCATGACATCTGCCTAGGCCCTTCTGGCTTTTGTAATTTCTGTTAAGAAGTCAAGTATAATTCTGATTGGATTGCCTTGGTTTGCGAGTTGGCCTTTTTCCCTTGCAGCTTTTATTATGTAAATTTTTGTTGTTCTGCATGTTTAGTGTTTTGATTATTATATGGTAGGAGGATTTTCTTTTCTGGTCCAATCTATTGAGAGTTCTGTAGGCTTTTTGTATGTTTATGGCCATGTCTATGATTTTGTTGAAAATATTTTCTTGACTTTGGAGCTAGGAGTATTCTTTTTCTTCTGTTCCTACTAATCTGAGATTTGGTGTTGTCATAGTGTCCCCGATTTTTTGTATGTTCTGGGTCAGGAGTTTTTTAGATTTAATATTTTCTTTGACTGGTGTATCGATTTCTTCAGTCATATCTTCTATCCCTGAGATTCTCTATTCCATCTCTTGTATCTTGTTGATGATGCTTGTGTCTGTAGTTCCTGTTCTCTTTCCTAGGTTTCCCATTTCTAGGATTGTCTCAGATTGTTTTTTCTTCATTGCTTCTAGCTCCATTTTTAGGTCTTGGATCATTTTATTCATTTCCTTCTCCTGCTTGATTGTAGTTTTCTGTCTTTCACTAATTCCTTTAAGTGATTTGTTCAATTCTTTCACCTCTTTCTTTGTATAGTCCTATTCTAGTTTGAGGAATTGGTTTTCCTCCTTCAAGGCCTTTATCATTTTCATAACCTCAGATTTGAAATCTTTCTCCTGTGTTTCAGGTATGATAGAATCTCCTGGGATTGCTGAGGGAATTGTTGCTTGTGTTCTTATGCTAATCTCTTCCCATTGTGATGTGTCTAGTGTTAGCAGGTTTTTCGGTCTCTGGTGGTCTGTGAGTTTAGGGGTAAGTATAGACAATGGGGCTTTGGTCTGCACCCAAGTCACCTCTTCTGGGTTTAGTCTCTGCTTGCTTGCTGCTTCTGACTCATGAGGGTCTGGCTGCTGAGGAGCAGGCAGAAAGTTATTTGGACAGAAATATGTACCCAGCAGGCCACTCTGGGATGGAAAACAATAGGGCTTTGGTCTTGCACACAAGTCCCTTCCTCTAGGTTCATTCTCTGCTTGTTTGCTATTCCTGCCTTGGGAGCTGCTGGCTGCTGATGATCAGGAAGAGAAATAATGGAGCAGAAAACTACTTCAATGGCCCAGTGGCCTCTTCCAGGCGAAGGGAAATGGGTTTGGTCCCATTCCCAAGTCCCGTCGTCTGTGTTTGTTCTCTGGTTGCTAGATGTTGCTGCTTTAGGAGGGTCTGGCTGATGATGACAAGCAGGCAGAAACATATCTGAGCAGGGAGTTACACCAGCGGCCTGGCCTGCCTGCTCTGGGCAGGGAACAATGGGACTTTGGACTCAAGCCCAATTCACCTCCTTTGGTTTCAGTTTCTGGTTGTTTGGCTATTTCTGACTTAGGGAGGTCTGGCTGCTGACGAAAAGGCAGAAAGACATCCAAGCATATAACTATTCCAGTGGCCTGGCAACCTCCTCGGGGCTGAGGACTATGGGGATTTTTGTCCCCCCCTCCTCTGGGTTTGCTTTCTGCTTGCTAGTTGTTTCTGATCTAGGGGTTGCTGGCTAGCAGGCAGAAAGGTATAAAAGCACAGAGCTGCTCTGGTGGCCCTGCAAGCTTATTCAGGTGGAGGACAGCGGTATTCTGCAATCTCCTGTTCAGTCAGATTCCTGGAGAGCACAGGTACTCAGAGCTTGCATGGGAGTGGCTACACTTAGGAAACTGAACATCCACCTGCGAGTACCCAGGGACTATTCTCCGAATTATTCAGGGGTTGGATCCACCCGTGCTCCACACAGTGTGGACCCCTTTCACCTGGGAAATGCCAGCATTGGTGTTTTGTAGTTCTCAGTTTGTTTCTTAGGTCATTGTGCAGTCACTGCACGGTGTGAGATCCGTACCACCATTGTGGAACCTATTTTATTTTTTTAAGAGAATGCACATAAAGTAGGGAGGAAAATACTGTAGGGAAGATTGGGGAAGAATTTGAGGGGAAAGACTGATTGGCATTGATTTGATTAAAATACCTTATATGTATAAATGATTATTTAAAAAAATTCACGTAAAAGTAATATGATGAAAAAACTGACGCACACTAATTGGCACCTTAGATGAAATATGCCAGTTCTTGAAAAGTACAAGCAACCATCACAACACAACATGAAGTAAATTTTTTTGGAAATTTCAATTTGTAATTAAATATCTTTCCTAAAAGGAATCCCTTTGGTGAGGCAATCTAAATTCAAAATTCTATTAAGTCCTACTACTGAAAAACAAGTGACACTAATACCATACACTGTTTTCCTGGCCCTAGAGGAATTAATTTTTCTAAATTCCATTTACAAAGTTAATATTGTTCTGATATAAAAACTAGACAAATCCAGCACAAAGAAACTAAAGACAGATAACTGAGAGAAAATGTTCTGTATGCTCTAAAACCGAAAGATTCGAGCCTTAGATGATTTATTTTTGTGTACACTGAGAGCTTGATTTACTGTCATCAGTTATGAGGACTGGCAATCGCTTTCCTTGGCTGTAGCCTATGAGGGTTTTTTTTTTTTTTAGCTCCTCTTTGTGTTTGTTTTTCCTTAATAGTCTTTATTCTATTGAATACAAATTTTTGTGTCAGTACTTGTGATAACCTTAGTTAAGTCACCTTATTGTTCCAGAATCTGTTTCTTTATTTGCTCCATGTAAGGCAGTACCAATCTCATGATACTGTTACTGACATATGTAAAGTATCCTGTTTGAGTACTTGCAAGTCATCATAGTCAAGACATTTATTACATGTTGTGATCTCTCTTGTGGTCTACTTTGATGTTTAATCCTGACTTTGTGGCATTTGTTTCTCCATAAGATTTGAAGGTTTGTGATTTACTTAGATACTGTTTGGTGATAGAAAAAAGAAAAAAGAAAACAAAACAAACAAACAACAACAAGAAAAAACAAGCCTCTGATCATAAACGCAGGTTGGAACTAAAGAACCTACCAGTGTTGTGTTGTCAAACTTTATGAACCAACAAGGCATGTGGGTTCATTTTGACATTGCTGGACTGGGCAGATTCTTCTATAGGCATTCCTCTTGGAACCTGAGTTTATAAACACTTTATAGTTCATGAATTAGCAACATATGTGGGAAATAATGAAGAGTAAGGAAGAAGATGGGGGACTGAAAGGAGACTAAAGGGAAGGAAATCAAAGGCAACTGTATATATAAAACTCTAGTGAAAAGTCGTACAAATTAGAATGAAATCCAGACATCAGATAAAGTTGTAACAGCCTAAAATATGGATTAAAGCTCAAATCCCAACTACAGAAACAAAATGCAAGGAAAGTATTTGTTAATTACAATGAAACGAAACTTGGCTGTTGGATAGCATCTTTCTGGCACCTTGAGCTTTGTGGTGAGCAAATGGATCCACCTTTGCTTACAATATTTTAACATTTCTCATCTTCATTTGTTATTTTAAAAACCTTCAAATCATGTTTTCTAAGTCAATAAATTTCTGGTGTTTGATAGAGTTGGATTGCTTCTATCGTTTCATTGTCTTTGATAGAATCAGATGGATAAATTCTCAATTCTGCATTATAGAGGCAAGACACTTAACTGTTGGGTGTTTTTCATTCCTTAGAAAGATTCTTACTGTTCTGGGGTACGATGCAAAGCAGGAAGAGCTCTGGGCTGCCACGGCCAGTACGTCATGAAGTAGTGTTTCATCTTCCAAGCCTCAGACCCAAATTTGGAACAGAGGTAGTACATTGCCCTGTATACACACCAAGGGTGTTCAGTTGCTATCAAATGGGATAGGCTTAAGGAACACCTTACAAACTATATAGGATTTGCAATAATTCTTCTGATAAAACCATTAGGTATAGATGGTAAAGAACTGCACTCCATCGTTTATTTTTAATTTTATTATTGTAGTCCTGATGTGTTTTCTTTCTTAGTTAGCACAGAAAATAGCAACATGACCTTTATAAACACATATTATTACACATGTTCTTATTGTATTTTATCTACTCCCTGAATGGTCCACTTTCATGTCACACATATTCTATGAACTGTAAATTTTTCTTACTGAAAAAAGAAGGTGGTTTTGTTTTAGTTTTGTTTAATTTTTTATTTTGTAAAGTTATACCTAAAAATTGAAGCATTAATTTACATAATGCTATTTTGGATATATTTTAAAACTCTAGATTTATATATTTAGTGTAATTTTGAGTCTTAGACTCATGTAGCTCAGCCTTGAAGTCATTCTGTAGCTGAGGACAGATGATTTTGCACTGACTATACTGCCTTCAGCTCCAAAGTGTTAGGTTACAGCTATGTGCTGCCAAGACATTTTTAAAAAAATATGTGGTTCTGGAGATCCTACCCAGCTACATGCATATTTGCTAAGCACTCTACCAATTGAGCTAGAACTCCAGTCCTAGAAAATGTTTTGATACAAACATTTCTTTAGCTACAAATAATGGCATGAAATACTTCTCCTACTTGAGTCCTATTGATCTCTCTCTCTATCCCCCCCCCTCTGTGTGTGTGTGTGTGTGTGTGTGTGTGTGTGTGTGTGTGTGTGTGTGTGCTGTGTATACAATAGAAATCTGGCTTTTCAAAGAAATATACTTCAGAAAACCTATAGTTATCGTCATTCAATGCATGGTGAGTACAACTGCACACACACAATACACATATAATCATCCTTCTAATATATATGCTGCAAATCTATTCATCAAATAATTCATTTTCAGATTTCATAGCTAAACATTTGTCCAGCTATGACAGTTTACATTATTGTACCTGCCTGGCTGGATTAAGATCAATGAAGAGGAGTTTAAATTTGACTTCCTATACATGAATCAATAAAAGGATATGTGTGAATCAATGTTGATGTATGTCATTGCATTTTTAGGTAGCATTATTCCTCTAGTGTCACCAGTAGGTATATAGATATGATTGATTTACCTATATATGGACAGCATTCTTATATTTATAAAGGAACTTCTGTAAAGTTTTTATAATACTGTTACTTATTATTATGTTCATTATGAAAACATAAGGAGAAGCAAAAGTGTAAAAAGGTATTTCTTCTTTTATATTATACAATGTCAGTAGCTGTTTTAGTCACTGTTCTATTGCTTTGAAGACACACTGTGGCCAAGACAACTTTTATAAAAGAAAACATTTAATTGGGGCTTGCTTACAGTTTCACAGTGAAAGTTCATTACCAGCAAAGTGGAGATCATGGCAGCATGCAGGCAGTCATGGTGCTACACCCTGATCTGCAGGCAGAGGAGGTGGCTCCTCTGACCTTTTGAAACCTCAAAACCCCACTTTCAGTGATATACTTCCTCCAACAAGGCCACGCCTTCTCTCAAGACCACGACTTTTTTTTTTAATTAATTTACTCTTGTTACATCTCAATAGTTATCCCATCCCTTGTATCCTCCCCTTCTTCCCTCCCTCCCATTTCCCCCTTATTCCCTCCCCTATGACTGTTCCTGAGGGGGATTACCTCCCCCTGTATATGCTCATAGGGTATCAAGTCTCTTCTTGGTAACCTGCTATCTTTCCTCTGAGTGCCACCAGGTCTCCCCCTCCAGGAGACATGGTCAAATGTGAGGCACCATAGTACGTGAGAAAGTCATATCCCACTCTCCACTCAACTCTGGAGAATGTTCTGACCATTGGCTAAATCTGAGTAGGAGTTTAAAGTTCACCGCCTGTATTGTCCTTGGCTGGTGTCTTAGTTTGAGTGGGACCCCTGGGCCCAAATCTGCCTATCATAATGTTCTACTTGTAGGTTTCTAGGACCCTCTGGATCCTTCTACTTTGCTATTCTCCCATGCTTCTCTCATCTAGAGTCCCAATAGGATGTCCTCCCCTCTGTCCCAGTTTCCTGGTAAGTGAAGGCTTTTGTGGGACATGCCCCTTGGGCTAGTATGCAGATATAAGTGAGTATATACCATTTGAGTCTTTCTGCTTTTGGGTTAACTCACTCATTATGATCATTTCTAGCTCAATCCATTTATCCACAAATTTCTGGAATTCCTTGTTTTTAATAGCTGAGTAGTGTTTCATAGTGTATATGTACCACAGTTTCTTTATCCATTCTTCTACTGTTGGACACTTAGGCTCTTTCCACGTTCTGGCTATTATGAATAAGGGTGCTATGAACATGGTTGAGCAAAGTTTCTTGTTGTGTGCTGGAGCATCTTCTGGGTGTATCCCAAGGAGTGGAATAGCTGGATCTTGAGGAAGCCCTATTCCCATTTTTCTGAGATAGCACCAGATAGATTTCCAAAGTAAAGCCACGACTCCTAATCCTTTCAAACAGTTTGTAAACTGTGGACTAAGCCTGCAAATTTGAAACTACAGGGCCCTTTTCTATTTAGACCACAGGAGTAATGTTGGATTTGAAAGTATTAACAACCACCTATGTCATATACCAGCTGTGTGTTTTGCAGAAGCAGTCCACTGCCAATTTTCATCCCACTAGGCTACTGAAAGGACTGTATGAAGATGAATGTGGATGTGTGGTAGTCATGATTGCCATCACTGCTATTATCACCATGAACTACAAAAACATTAGTGCCTTTTTCAACTACTTGCTCCAATGCAGCAGATGCCAGCAAAGAGCCATGCTGTGTGTATGTTATTTGTTGATGTTACTGACCATATTGTCTCAACATTTTTACCCAATTCATGGTGTTTTGTCTTATTTTATTCCAGATGTCAATAGCTTTTCAGGTATAACTTGCATATTTTTGACATTTTCAGCTTCACTATGCATTTAATTATTGTATTATTAGAAACATTGATTATTACTCAATTATTATCTTACTGGAAACTGAAAAGCCAGCTGGGGAATGATAGGGTATGTTGGTCAAACAGTTAAGAAACTAATTTTCTACTTTGTTACTCTGCTATAATTCATACTTTCCTCAAGAGACACAATACTTTCATTTTATAGACTACTGAAACAGGAAAAAATGTGCTTCTCACTCAACTAGTTTCACTTACTCTCAGTGGGGTGTATAGACATAGAGATATAGTGTTCCAGTATTTCTCTGTGAATGTTCAAGTGTCTGTATTTGGGGAGGGTAATCATGTCCCCCAGAGGATTACGAGCAAATAATGAAGGTGAGGAGCAAATATTTTCTTTGTTATTTGGCGATATCACTTTCCATAGTGCACATTAGTATGTATACATCCTATGTCAACTTAAATTCTGCCATATGTTGCAAAGAAAAAAAAAATAATGGCAAGTTGCTATTATGCCCCTGAACCTCAGACTCACAAAAATAAGCTTATCATTGTGTACAGATATATAAACTTCCCCCTTTACCCTTGTTTTAAGGGAAAAACAGAGAGTGTAGCATATTCTTTACTTATTCCCCATCCTTCCAGAAGAAGCAGGAAGCCTGTGCCCTCACTACTGTCATCTCCACACAGAAATCCTAGCCAGTCAACTGTAGCTTGAACAATCTGGGAAGTCTAAATTGTTGTGCTTCCCCCAAGCCCTTGTAAGATGAGTGAGTGGACAATTAATACCCACCCCTGGAAATACAAGTGAAACATGCTGGTATCAGAGATCTTTCTGTGATTAACACATCTTCACTGACTATTTCACCCAGTAGTGTGCTGGATAACGCAGGGCCAATATGAGGGGCTATGTGTACTCTCTACACATTCATGGAAAGACAGCTAAGTGAAGTCAACTCCAGGCCTGCCACTATTCCAGTCATCTGCACAAATGAGGACCTTGAGGTCTGAATCGCTGAACATTAGTCTTCGATTATCAAAGCTTAAGGTCCAGGGTTCCTTCAAGCTTGGAGTGGGGAGAGCATCATGAACTCCTATCCATAACTGAGGAGCTATTGACAGTTTATATCCTCTGGTGATTTTTTCTTGAAGAGTGTGGTCCCTGGTAGATCAACTCTGCTCCAGTAGAGGCCCAAGTGTATATGGCAGTATAAATCAGGTTTTGTGGGTTATTAAAAAAGAAAGAGAACATGAAGTTGGGAGGGGATGAAGAGGTAGGAGTATTGTGGTGGGAGGAGGTGAGGGAAAATGCAATCAAAACGCATTGTATGAGATTCACAAATAACTAAACATATTAAAAGTAAAAAATAAGGCTAGTTTCAAAAACTGCTAAAAAGAAAATAGGACAAAACATGTTTTTGTTATGGCCAAAGAGACTATAAAAGAAATCCTTCCACAAATTCTGATCCTTAGTCACTTTCCTGAATATCATTTTCAGAAACTATGCAGTTTCCTGAAAACAAATAAACAGAAAATACCAAACCAAACAAAACAAAACCCACACTAAAAAACAAAAACCCAACCAACCAATGAACCAACCAACCAAACAAACAAAAAGCCACAGCAGACTGAGTGAGCTTCATTGCTCAAAGCCCTTTCCCATTTTCTCATTGTTTTTACTTGCCTGTAATAAGATAGTCCCGGGAGGCACTGAGACCATCCTGGTACCTCGGGGAGAGGTCAACCTGCTGATAAGAGGAGAGTGAGAGTACACAGGGTAGTGCTTGGAGCATGTTGCTGAACCAGCCTTGAACAGTTTAATATTCGACAAGATGACATAAGATAATCTGAGATTTGAAGTCGTATTAGTTTACAGCCACTGTGCTGGTGGCTATCCTCTTCTTGACAGGTAAACATATTCCAATGAGCAAGAGTTCTGTATGACGTGGCCCTCACTGTTTATACTCTCACATAGCACCCTGTTCTGTGTCAGGAGGGTGCCTTCACTTCTGTACAGGAAGTGTGAACTGTGTGGGGGTCCTGCCTGCTCATACAGCACTAGCTTTACTTCTGGACTTTCCTCAGGCTCATCACTAGATTTCATAGCAGTGTTCACCTCCCCTCTGACCTTTGCTATCTTTGGTTAGCAAGACCATCTCCTTTTCATTTTAAATGTTGCTAATCAGGAATGCAATTCATAAGCCGTTGGCTTTTATTTTGTACTTAGGTTTATTTTTCTCAAAATTCTAATCAGAGACAAACAAATAATTACCAAACTAAGTTAAAATGTGAGGTTTCTCCTGCTTGTTTTCAAGATAGTAGGCCTCAAAGTGTTGTTTATGGTAGTGCCTGGCAGGCTTAGTTGTGTTTTTTCTTTTTTTGTTTTTTGCTTTTGTTTGTTTTGTTTTGGTTTTTGGTTTTTCGAGACAGGGTTTCTCTGTGTAACCTTGGCTGTCCTGAAACTCTCTTTGTAGACAAGGCTGGCCTCAAACTCTCAGAGATGCCCCTGCTTCTGTGTGCCTGAGTGCTGGGATTAAAGGCGTGCGCCACCACCGCTTTGCTCAGTTGTGTATTTCTTAAGCAACAGAGGACTGACTGTTCCAATGAGGATGAGGAACTCCTGGTTTATCGACCAAGAATTTATAGCTAATTTCCTAGGTGACTCAGTTGTGGCAATAATAAAGGCCCTCAGTTGGCATAGGTGGAAGAAAGCATGTACTCAGACATTTTGTCTCCCGTATCAGAAAAAGCCTTTACTTCTAGCTTCCCAAACCATTTAACAACTGTTCTGCTGGGCTAGAGAGACATGCTCCTGGGATGCCCAAATTGCCAAGAGTGATTTCCCACCATGGTACTATTTGTTTTAATCTGTGGGGGGAAATGGGACATGATGAAACATTATTTCCCAAAAGTGGATTTTATTTCTTTAACCATTTATAAGCCTCAAATAATAAAATATGACTATTTAGGGATCAGTGTCATATTTCAATGATTTTTCCAGCTGTTACCCAATTGCATGAGTTCTGGAGCATTTTTTCACCCAACTGTAAACTTACCACTTATACACAGCAATTGGGAAACAGCCAGTGGTTAGCAGCTTCGGTTCTGCAGCCTACACTGCAGTGACACACTTACTCACTGGGAGAGGGCTAGGAAGCCAGTCCTATTCTCTGCTTTCTTGTGATTGATTACATACGCCTTCTACCAGCTCTTGAAAGCTGGCCAGTGGGTGACCCCAATTTGAAGATTTGTTGACGGATGTTCAGTTCCCTGAGAAATATGCTGTTAGTTAAGGGATGAGGCTGTACCATGGACCATGTTCCTATATGCTAAAACCCAGCCCCATGGGAGAAATGCCTTGTAGCATCTGGAGGTGTCAGAGGAGACAATGTGTGAGTATGTGCCCATGGGGAAGTAGCACTGTAAAGCTAAAACTGTATGTTCAAGTTCTTTGATCATGATAATATATTTGCTATTAGGGTATAGAAATATCACTTATCACCCTGATTTTTAAGTTCATTGTTTCCAGACATTTCTTTTGCTCTTAATTGAATTGTAAATTTTATTGCTTCTCTGAAACCTATGGGTTTTGTTTAAAAATAATAACAACCCTTATATTTTGTCATACTTGCTTACCTGTTTCTCTTTCCATTTCCATTTGTATGTTCTCTCAATAGGTTAAATTCTTTTTTCTGCCTCTTCCTACCCTTTCTCTATAGAGGATCCAGAATGAGTCTCCTTCCTCATCAGTTTTGTCACGCATATTTCTCAGAGTGAGTTGTTTATAGTCATCTTTATTCTATGCACCTTCAGAAACTCCACATTTTTGTTATTGCCATTGCATCCATTATCCCTTAGCCTAGACTTTAGGCTTTAGTCACAACCATGCCTCTATGAATTTCATGATATGACACAGAATTCCACTGTAAGAATATTCAGCGTTTCTACATTGATGGGCAACAGCTGACTGGAAAGCTCAAGCCTGAGTCAGGTGGAAGATCCTCTCAGCAGCACCAGATCACTATATCAGCAGTACAGTTCCAGCAGGAATGGGTTGGCAGTCTGTGCTGCATAGGCCCAAGAGCTGAGGGTAGATCCTGCTTTCCAGGAGGATGTGGCCCAGGCAGCAAGTCAGACAATGTAGCAGATGAGTCAGCCTGGAAAGTGATCCAACTGTGACAGAACAAGACAGCAAAAACCAGAAGGGGTAGTTGGGAACCAACAGGTGGGCTGAGCAGCAGGAAGGGGGGCACATTCTCACAGCAGGTGGTGGAGCAGATGGGAGAGCTAGAGATAAGCAGCAGGTGGGCAGAGAGACAGGGGTGGGAACACGAGGCAGTGGTGGAGCACCATCTGGGGGCACAGAGGTGGGGATATGTATGGTGGGAGGGGAGCAGACAGGGGACAATGGAGCAGGAGAGGCAGCCTAGAGCTCTTTGACCCTTCCTGGCTGCACATACTGTTTGTGAGAATGTGGAGGCCACAAGTGCCAAAGTGCAATCTGTTCTTTCAGGTTATTGATCTGTTTTGAAAAGAAATAGTTTAGGATGGATGGAATTATATTTACCTTAGAAGGAACAATTTCAGATTTCTTTTTCTGTGATTTTTCAATGTGCCAAAGGAGGCAGGGAATTGGAAGTGGACATCTTTTCCTAAAGCACTTAAAGTGAGATGAAGAATGTGCTTGGCCTTTAAAGAGAGGCTCAGTGACATTCTCAGATGCTTGGGTTCCCTCCTGTGACTTAAAGAAATAAAACCAATAGAGGAGGAGTACTGG
This sequence comes from Acomys russatus, assembly GCF_903995435.1. Taxonomy (NCBI): domain Eukaryota; kingdom Metazoa; phylum Chordata; class Mammalia; order Rodentia; family Muridae; genus Acomys; species Acomys russatus. The sequence goes on along the minus strand of NC_067144.1, from coordinate 199,855 downwards.
GTGAGTAGAGTGAGAGAACTGTTCCTGGGGTCAAGGAGAAGGGAGTCACACATGCCAGGAGATGTTTAAGGAGAAGAACAAGTGCATGGCCAAAATCCACGTAGTTACAGTTTTACTAGCCTACTGCTTAATGAGCAGGTCCACAGAGATTTCGATTTGTGAACTTTAAAGGCATGGACACTGAGACTTGTCCTAAGCACAAGGTAGAGTTATAATTCCAACACCAGTCTTTGCCCTGGAAAGGATGTGAACACTCCTGGCCAAAGTCAAAGATGAATTAGACCTACATGAACATCCGAAGCTGCAGACATGAAAGTCAGAAACAGCAGCAATTTACAGGGGGCCTTTAGGACATAGGTGCCAGTGTGCAAAGATATGGGAACAGATCACATCAACCACAATATCTGGACTCTCCCTGCATTGTTGGAAGTACCCAGAGAACCTTACTGAAAGAAAAAACATCTGTTGGGAATGGTGCCCATTCCTCAAAGTTTACATATCATAGGCATGTCTACATATTTGAGTTAATAACTTAAACGAAAATGGTAAAGACCCTTCCAAAGTCATCATCTGAAAAGCACTAGCCTCTTTAATCACTGTTTTTGTTATTGTTTTGTTTTAATTTTTTATTTAGTTTTGCTTTTGTGTTTTTTTGGGGGGATTGTTTTTGGTTTTTTGTTTCTGTTTTTTTTTTTTTTTTTTTTTTTTTTGTACTCTTTCTGCACTCTGGATATCTATGTATTTACTTGAACTTTTGTGGTAATTAATTAGTTAAATAAGGTGAGATAAATAACACTTTTCTCCCCTTCCCTTTTGTGTAAAGCCCCAACTTTCTACTCATGGACTACTCACAGAGTAGCACTTGACCTTTGTAGCTCAGCAAGATTATTATATATATATATATATATATATATATATATATATATATATATATATATATATATATTTTACCTCCTTACAGTTTTGTGGACCTTTGAAGGAATGGAAAACACATACCCATATGCCCCCTGCACTGTGCATTGTAATTTAGATCTCTGGTGCTATTCACCTCACTGAAGGTGTGCTGAAAATACATTTTTTCCCCCTGACTCACATTTCTCCTGGACAGTCCTCCATTGGATTGTTATGTGTCCCACCAAGATCATGGAGGTTCACAAAATGTTTATCCGGTAGCCCCTGTCTGTAGAGACAATAAGAAAGTGTAATGGAAAGTACTGTCACCTTCCCTTTGAAGGTCCTTACTGTATTCTAGGTTTCCTTTCCCTTTACTGTCTTTCTCATTTTCTACCTCTGGGACTTCTAAATCTGTTCCTCTCAATTCCCTTTTCTTCTCTGGACCTATGAAGCAGGCAAGAAGGGATGGGCAAAAGGAAATTCAAAGAGAAATGGACAATAAGGAGAGAGTTATGAGAAGAAATATCTAAAATCTGCTATGAGAGAGACAGTGGCAAGTTGCCAAGTGCAGTGCTGGAGTAGAAGGCTTTCAGGTCCTGAAGGGTCTAGTCTTGGAGATTATTGGATAGGACAGGAAATAGCCAGAGTCCTACTTCATTCAAAATGGAAGAAACAACAGCTAAGAGGTTCACATGGATTTCTTTTTACCATCATCTCCATACAAATTTTGTCCCAAAAAACTAATATATATGTATATATTAAATAAATGCATCCTGTACCACTAGAAATTGAGCTAAGCAAGCATTTTGCCACTGAAAAATAACACCCTATTCCCAGAAGACATATGTCAAATAAGTTTGCTCCTCATGGACTATGTGGCTGACCTAAACAGATTCTAAACAAAAGATTGTCTTGCCAAACCACGTTTGAGACAATTAGGAAGCAATCTCATCTGTGGCATTCTGCCATGATGCTGAAATATCTCATACCCCCAAATTTTCAGAATGTAAATGCAAGTAATATACCATAATATATCTATGGTGGTTTCAATGAGATGTAATTTCATGTCTCTGGCATTTGAATACTTGGATTGCAGTTAGTAGTTCCTTGGGAAAAATTAGAAGATGTGACCTTGTAGGGGGAATATGTCATTGAGGCCAGGTTTGAGATTTTAAATGTCATGTGATTTGAAGTTTGCCCTCTGCTTCCTGTTTGTAATTTGAGATGTAAGCTCTGAACTGCTACTCTGCTCACCTAGCTCCTGCTAACTCTGCTCTGACATTACTGACTCTAACCCTCTGGAAATATAAGTCCAAAAATAAGCCTTTTGCTTTAAAAGTTATCGTGGTCATGTTGTTTTATTATAGGAACAGAAAAGAAACTAGACCAGCACCTATGTGGTTTCTACATTAGCTGATGTAGAGACAACATACAATAAAGCATAACCATCACTATGCTTTGTCTTCATTTTCTTGTACTCATGCTTACGTAACATGCAGCAACAGCGCAGTATTCCAACCACTGCCTGAGGTGGCTGAATAAATCACAAGCTCTTTGTGTTAAATGTGTTATCGCCACAGTGTGACAGGATGGTGAGGTAGTAGGGCACTTAAATGATGAGGTCTCATGAACAGGAGTTAAGCATGTCTTCAAAGAGACTATGAGGACCCCAGCCCCTCCCTGTTCCTCTCTGCTTCCCAGTTGCTGTGAGGAACTAGATTTTCTTTGTTCTATGCCCCCACTATGATGAATTATGCTGCCGTGGACACAAAGCAACAGGGCCAAGTTATAATGAACTTCAAGTAGATTTTTGCAAATATTAGTTGATAACATATTTCACCCTGTAATTCCATGAAACAAATAATCTTTCTCTCTTAGGTCAGTCATCTCTGTTATGCCACAATAATATTTCTGGCTGATTATGTTATAATCAGTTCTATTATGATTCCTCCAAGGTCAAACACATGCTACTTTTTTCTTATCTTATATTACAGTGAAGTCATTTTCCATAAGTGTTATTTTCCTAGCAGTCTACTGAGATTCCATGTCATATCAATCAGAATGGCTATCACCAAGAAAACAATTAATGCTGACCAGGATATGGAGAACGAGGAACTTTATTTGCATGAGTGTGTGTGTGTGTGTGTGTGTGTGTGTGTGTGTGTGTGTGTGTGTTTGTACAAGATATTTTTGCTATTTAGCCCTGGCTGGCCTGTTACTTGATATGTATCACAGACTGGCCTTAACATCATAGCAATCCACTTTTCTTAGTCTCACAGTGTTGTGATAACAAGTCTGCAATGCTACACCCAGCCTCTTTTTTTTTTTTTTTGAATCATTATGATTCTACTTATTCCTGATTATTGTACAGTAATACTAACTTTTCCTATAGAACCAATATTTTGTATGCTAGGTTTCAAACCTAGGACAGATGCCTATTTAACATATCAAAACGCATGCTGACCACCAGGTTCTCCCTGCTTCATGCAACCTCTATCTGCTACTGAGGCTTCCTAGCTGGCATACCCTGCCCTCCAGCCCAAGGATTGGGCTGCCTTTCCACCAGAAGCTCTTGCCAGCAATTTTGGTTACCTGTTGCTTTTGTACCTTTGGCTTCCTGGCTGCTGCACCTGGTTCCCCTCTCTCCTCTATCATCTCCCCTCCTCTAACTCCTCACATGGCTCAAGGTCATGGTCACTCTGGACTCTTCCAGACGTCTCTGGCTCTGGTTTATGCTCTTTCAAATGTCTATAATAAACTTTCTCATCCACCATACATAAGAGCAGTCATGTTCCTTTTCTTCCTTTTTATTTCTTTTTTCATTGAGTATATATTGTTTTGTTGAGTCACATATGTGCACACACTGAGGGGGAAAGGAGGAAAGGAAAAAGACTGGACAATTTCCTCAAACATTCCTGCTTGTTTGCTTATAGCTCGAAACAAGACCTGACAGAGGTGATACTGGATGACATTTTATAAATGATTATAGAAGGGAAGATGTGATAGCTATCATCAGAATGGGGCTCTTCTAGGAGAGACACAGGAAGAATGAAAAAAAAAAGCAGTGAGAAGGAAATGAGTGTGCCTCTCTTGGGGTATGTAAAACAAATATTCTTATTAGCTCATTATACAAAGACATTTTTTTTTCTCAGTTCCATTGCTATCAATCTATTTTCACTCAAAGTTAAAACAATTGAGTATTCTAAACATAGAAAGTGAGGTGTAGCCCTGGATGCTAGATAGTGGTTCTCATTCCTGACTGTAAGAAGAACATGGTTATATTGTCTGGCTAGGTGAGTACTTTGGATCCTGCTGGGGTTCTAAAGCCATTAGGAAGAAATCTCTGATGTTCAAAGTATCACTCTTAGAAGCTTCCTGGAAATACTTTAAAAGATGACTTATTTTAAACTGTAATTGTCAGTCAAAATTCACTATGGCTATAATTCAAATTGTAGGCTTAATTTTTTTTGCATAAAAGATTCTAAAGGCAAATGTAAAATTCCAGTGCTAGAAGTTTGGCATAACAGTTCAAAGATACAAAATGAAACAAACAAAAGAAGTAATTGAAGTTGGGCTCGAACTAACGGAGATAGTCATGGGTGCAGGTGGTTGTCAACAACTGTAAAGACCCTTAGTGAGCATGGAAGGGAGGACTCATTGGAGATGGGCTCCAGGCTTTACAGGGGCCATTTGTGCTTCATTCTTACTGAGTCATATGAAGAAGTGTAATGGGCCTGGCAGCCAGCTTCATTGTGAGTAAAGATTCCTTCTAAATTTAGCTCCCAAGGTGTGGTGGCATTATCCTGGGTTTCCTTAGTCCTGTGCATAAAATATGAGACGGTGATGTAATACTACTTCTGGCATAGCTCTGTTTCTAGACCTATTCTTTAAAAAATATATCATAATGTAAAGATGGGAAGGCCAACTAAAAGTGGGTAGGTACGCTTTCTTGCAAGTAAGAGAGAAAGACACAGAATGGGGCGCCATCTTAGGCTTTTTCTGTAAGGCCTTCATTGCCTCTTTCCTAGTTAACATCTATGTTTCATGCTTAGAACATCTGTACGAGCACTTTGAGAACAGGGGAGGAGGTCCCCCTCAGTCACAGTCACAGGAGAGAGGAGTAAGGGAAAAATGGGAGGGAGGGAGGAATGGAGGATACAAGGGATGGGATAACCATTGAGACGTAACAAGAATAAATTAATAAAAAATTAAAAAAAAAGAATAAGGTAAAAAGAGAGAGAGAGAGAGAGAGAGAGAAAACACTAGAGAAAATAAAGCAAAGCAGTTTTGATGCTGAGCGTTTCTCGGAAAAGCACCACACTCTTCCAGATAAAAATGACCTTAGTCATTCACTACTGAACACAGATGAGGACCCTCTATCTTGAGAACAAGCTAGATACCGTTCAGTACCTTAGTAATTTTTAAGGTAAAAATTGAGGCCAATCTCATTCAGCTATACTTAGATCTCTGTTACCCCGGGTCATGTGAACCGAAGGCAAAATGACATACTCTCAGCTTTGAGCATTGTACCCTTGATTGCCCCAAATTGGTAGAACTGCTCCCAAGGATGATCACATTTGACCTATAAGTATCATGTCAGTGATGTGTAATCTTCATAGTCAACTAAATTGGATTGAGAGGCACATAGGATGTTGGAAGCGAACACCTCAGGGTGTGTCTGTGAGGGTATTTCTAGAGAGTAATGTGAGTGATTCCATTCCATATGCTGTACTAAGGATGGAACGAAGTGAGAGGCAGCTAGCACAGGCATCCTTTCGCTTTCTCCTTCCTGTCCACCGTGCAGTAAAGTGTTCAGTTCTATCAGACTTCTTTGCCATGCTGGACTAAAATTATGACTCAAATCTTTTCTTCTTTTAAGTGGCTTTGTCAGGTATTGTCACCATGACAAGAAGTTAAATGAAATTATAGAAATAAGCTCTTTTATATGAAAGGGACTTGCCATGAAGGGCAATCCTTCAATACAGCATGGGCTTGCACTTTACTAAGGCCTAGGGCACCCAGCAGCCCTTTACCACAGGCATTGGCCCTTTGTTTGCTCAGCCTTCAACCTGCTATCTAACTGGATCGTTTGTATGGTAATACTGAGATTTGGAAGTTTATTATGTGATATAAATATATATATATGAAACTTTTGTTGATGCTATGCAAGTATTTTCCTCAGTGCACAGCTTATCTTTTCCTTTCTACACCAGTCTTTATAAAACAAAACATTTTATTTTGATATGATGCAACATTTAAACTTCTTTGCCTATTTTACTGATCTTCTGTCTTCTGTCACCTGCTAGGAACAAAGCTTTGCACTGTGGATTTTTTATTTCTGCTTTCAGCTCTATTAATTTTAGTTTCACATAATTAGCATATTTGCTGCAGTCTTTACAATTTTTCTTTTAAATTAGTGGTCTCCTTACTATATGCTATCCTCCTTCTCCTGTCATAATTTTCTTTCTCTGAAGTCCTTTTGTGAAATACTTGTGATTTAATGGATTATTTATACTTTAATCAACTCTGATAATCCAAATATTGTCTTTTGTTATGTTGCATCATTTATATTTTAAAAGGTTATTATCTTAGCAGGTAAATGTGCCATCCTGTTCTTTTATAATATTATTTTATTTTATTTTTTAGAATTGCTAACTGATTTTTATTTTTTTTTAACTTTTGAAAAAACATACATTTTTATTATTCCACATATATACAATAAACTACCTACAGCAAGAAGAACTGTGACCCAATCAGAAAAATATAAATGATACATTCTTAGTATTTTGGCTATTTGTATTTGACAACCTTGAAGGAAACATCTTTCCTATCTTTGTGTGCCTAAAATTTTGAATGTTAATCAATCTCTATCACATCTTGTCATTACAAACTTAAAACATCTATGTAGACCTAAGAAGATCTTAACCCCAAAACAACTAAGCCTCATTGTAAAACTAAGCTAGACAGGATCTTCAATTCCATCAGAAACTTGAGAAGGAATAAACTTGATTGCCTGAGTATGCTGGGAGTGCAGTTTAGTCACTTTCTAAATGAGAAGATGACAGAGACAGTTTTCTACCTGCATAGTCACCCAAAGCTCTCTATTATGTTGGAGTGTCTTCTTCAGCCATCTGGCTCAATATATCTGACAGACATATTATGAGGCATGAACTATTGAGAACTTGCTTACCCTGTCTTGGCAGAGTTTGGCCGTTGACTCTGCCTGCATCCAAGCTTGCCCCTTTTTAGGTAGAATTCTGTCTGTGGTAGAAATGAGGAAATTTTGCCCAGTGGCTTGTTTGCCATATTTGAAGCCATCTCCATAAGGAGGTTCTTTGATGTTCATCATCCTCTTTGAGGTAGGTTGAGTGTTGCCAGGACTTAACTTGTCTCATTGTCAATGAATCTTTAAAATAATAAAAACATTTTCAAATGCCATATTCTGTATGTCTTTGAGGTTTTTGAAGACCTTATCTAACTATCCTACCTTATCTTTCTATGGGATCTTATCTATCTGTTGCACCTAAGATGTATATTCTTGTGGTAACAGTGGACTAGTGATTGACATGACCATGATTTGGTCAGCTAACAATTAACCTGTATAACTTATTTATCCTAAACAGCCTACAATAGCACTTTCAAAATATTGGAAGTAAACTTTGTATTATAATTGAGTTATATAATAGAGTATATATATATATGTATAGTGTGTATGTATGAAGAATAAACTTACATTTGAATTCTATACTACTTTTGTATCTAGAATTAAACTTATTTTGCGTCTATATACAAAATTCTATACCAGGAATTAAAAATAACCTTGCAAGTGAAAATTAAGGCATTAAGTTGAGGAGTATATTCACTAATCTACTTTTTGTTCTATCTTCCCTATATATTTCCATATTCCCCCTTTCTTTCTTTACAATTCCTATCTCCAAACCTAAGAATGTAAGATAAGGGAAATAGACATAGCTGAGTCTAACCTTGTTTTCTTTCTAAATAAGACTGATAATAACTTGTAACTAACTTCCATTGATAATAATCTTGCATTGCCCAAGAAAGTAACCAAAAACTTACCTGACACCCGTTAAAGGAAATGGGGCATTGTTCCCTTAAGGTTTCTTCTGGCTGATTTGGGATGAATAACACCTATAGGGGTGCAAATAAGATTGGGGAAATGATTAAACAAGCTAGGAATTGCATTTGTGGTCCAGTTTCTAAGTGTTGATAAATTCCAGGTTTAATTAAAGTGCAGTGTGAGACAGCCTGAAATGCTGGACTGATTGGTATTGTAAATTTTCTTTGAAAGTGTCTTGGGAACTGTCTTGTTCTGATGAGGAACAACAATTGAAGCACTTGGTGCTGGAACATGAAGGATACAGGATGTCAGTGTCCAGCATGCTATGAGGAATGCATCCTGTCAGGTCTGATTCATTGTCAGTGTCCGGCTCTTTTGTTATAAAGACATATAATTTCTCACAAGCATTATATAGTACTACAATTATAAGGTGTGTAAGGTGTGCATGATGCACAGAACAATTAAGGCTGGTTTCCTGCTCTTTGTATGAGCAGGAAAAAAAAAAAGACATTTGTAAATCTTTATTCATGCCATATGAAGAATGGCATCTAATAGTAATTCATAGAGGTTCTGTAGCCAAGAAGAAGCATTGTTTATGCTCAGACATTCATGTCTCAGTCAGTTTCATAGCTATTTCCATATAGTGGGATTAGCAATATAAGTTACCTGCTTGTTCTGCATTTTAAATTCTTCACATCTCAATTGTATCCCCCTCCCTCATTCCCTCCTGATGCACCTCCCTCTCTCACCCTCTCTCCCTCCCTTCCTTAGTACTCAGAAACAGGAGCCCTCTTCCCCTAACATCTGACCTCAGTCTATCACCTGCAACCTGTTCCTCTGTAGCTTGGCAAGGCCATCTTGCCAGGGGGAAATGATCTAAGTTTGGTGCCCAGAGAGCAGGTCCAAAGTAGTCGCTACTCTCCACATGTGGGGTCAACAAGGAGACTGTGCTGCTACATCTGAGAAGTGGGTCTAGTCAACATCCTACATTATTCTTAGTTGATGTTTCAGTATCTGTCTTGTAGTGTAGTTATTCTGTATTATGTGGGTGATATCTGCTTATGAGTGAATATACACATGCATGACTTTCTGGGTCTGGGTTACCTCACTCAAGATGATCTTTTCCATTTCCATCCATTTGCCTGCAAATTTCGAGATTTCCTTGTTTTTAATAGCTTAATAGTATTCCATTGTGAAAATGTACCACAGTTTCTTTACCCTTTCTTTGGTTGTGGGACATATAGGTTGTTTCCAGATTCTGGCTATTTCAAATAAAGCTGCTATGAACATAGTTGAGCAAATGTCATTGAATGGTGGAGCATCTTTCAGATATATTCCCAGGAGTGGTATGGCTGGGTCCTGAGATAGAGTTATTCCCAGTTTACTGAGAAAGCACAAGATTGATTTCATAAGTGGTTGTACAAGTTTGCACTCCAACCAGCAATGGAGGACTGTTCCCCTTTCTTCAGATCCTTGCTATTATGTGCTGTGACCTGAGATTTTGATCTTAGCCATTCGGATGTGTGTAAGATGGAATCTCAGAGCTGTTTTGAGTTGCATCTCCTTGATAACTAGGAATGTTGAGCATTTCTTTAAGTGTTTCTCAGCCATTCAGTATTCCTCTATTGAGAATTCTCTGTTTAGATCTGTACTCCATTTTTTAATTGGATTATTTGATTTGGTGGTGTTCAAGTTCTTGAGTTCATTACATATTTTGGATGTTAGCCCTTTGTCAGATGTAGGATTCATGAAGCTCTTTCCCCAGTCTATAGGCTGTCATTTTGTTCTTTTGACAGTGTTCTTCACCTTACAGAAGCTTTTCAGTTTCATAAGTTCTCATTTATTAATGATTGATTTTGGGACTGAGGTGTTGATGTTCTGTTCAGGATGTTGTCTCCTGTGCCAATGAGCTCAACGTTCTTGCCCACTTTTTTTTCTAACAGATTTAGTGTGTCTGGTTTTATGTTGAAGTATTTAATCCATTGGAACTTCAGTTTTGTGTAGGGTGATAGATATAGACCTATTTTCATTTTTCTACATGTAGCCATCTAGTTAGACCAGCACCATTTGTTGAGGATACTATCTTTTTTCCATTGTATTTATTTGGTTTCTTTGTTAAAAATCCAGTGTCCATAGGTATGTGGGTTTATTTCTGGGTCTTTGATTCAATTCCATTGATCAACCAGACTATTTCTATGGTAGCACCATGCTGTTTTTATTTATGTTGCTCTATAGTACAGCTTGAGATCTAAGAGGGAGACCCCTACAGATGATCTTTTATTGTACCGCATCATTTTAGCTATTCTGGTTTTTTTTTTCTTTAACATATGAAGTTGAGAATTGATCTTTCAAAGTCAGTAAAAAATTGCGTGGTTATTTTGATGGGAATTGCATTGAATATGTAGATTGCTTTTGGTAAGATGGCTATTTTTACTATGTTGATTCTCCCGGTCCACCTGCATCTTCTGAAATATTCTTCAAATTCTTTTTTCAGATATTTGAATTTTTTCCATATGAATCTTTCATATCCTTGGTTAGAGTTACACCAAGATCCTTTATATTGTTTGTAGTTATTGTGAAGGTTTTAGATTCCCTAACTTCTTTCTCAACCTGTTTTTCACTGGTATACAGGAGGGCTGCAGATTTTTTTAGTTGATTTTGTATCCAGCTACTTTGCTGACAGTGTTTATCAGCTGTAGGGGTTCTGTGATAGAAATTTTCCAGTCACTTATGTATACTGTCATAGTGATAGTTGGATTTCTTCTTTTCTGATTTGTATCCCCTTGTACTAATCTCCTATAGTTGTCTTATTGATCTAGCTAAGACTTTGAGTACTATTGAAAGAGTGGACAGCCTTGTCTTGTACCTGATTTCAGTGGAATTGATTTAAGTTTCTCTCCATTTAGTTTGATGTTGGCTATAGGCTTGCTGTATACTGCCTTTATTATGTTTAGATGTGTAACTTGTATTCCTGCTCTCTTCAGGACTTTTAACATGAATGGGTGTTGGATTTTGTCTAATGCTTTTTTGGCATCTAAGGAGATGATTACGTGTTTTTTTTTTCCTTTAGTTTGTTTACACGATGAATTGTGTTGATGGATTTCCATATATTGAGCCACCCCTGCATGCCTGGGATGAAACCTACTTGGTAATGGTGAATGATAGTTTTGATGTATTCTTGAATTTTGTTCGTGAGTATTTATTTTTGCATCAATATTCACAAGAGAAATAGGTCTGAATTTCTCTTTCTTTGTTGAATCTTTCTGTGGTTTAGGTATCAAGGTGGCTGTGGCCTCACAGAATGAGTTTGGTAATGTTTTTTCTGTTCCTATTTTATAGAATAGTTTGAAGAAAACTGGTATTAGCTCTTCTCTGAAGGTCTGGTGGAATTCTGCACTGAATCCGTCTGGTCCTGAGCTTTTTGTTGTTGTTGTTATTGAGAGACTTTTGATATTTTGATTATGTGGCAGGATGATTTTGTTTTCTAGTCAAATCTATTTGAAGATTTGTAGGCTTCTTGTATGTTTATGGGAATTTCTTTAGGTTTGGGAAGTTTTCTTCTATGATTTTGTTGAAAATGTTTTCTGGGTGTTAGAACTTGGAGTCTTCTTTTATTCCTATTATTCTAGATTTGGTCTTTTTATAGTGTTTCAGATTTCTTGGGTGTTTTCTGTCAGGAACTTTTTAGTTTTAATGTTTTCTTTGATTGCTGTATCGATAACTTCGATCGTATCTTCCATACTTGTGATTCTCTCCACCTTGTATATTTGCTTGGCATGTCTTATGTCTTTCATTCCTGTTCTCTTCCCTATGCTTTCCAACTCTAAGATTGCCTCAGCTTGTTTTTTATTTGTTGCTTCTAATTCCTTCTTTAGGTCTTGAATAATCTTATTCCTTTCTTTCTCCCATTTGATTGAATTTTCCTGTAATTTTTATAGGATTAATTCAATTCCTCCATCTGTTTGATTGTTTTCCTGTGTTTCTTTGAGTGATTTATTTTACTCTTTCAAAGTTTCTATCATTTTCATGACCTCAGATTTAAAGTCTCCTTGTGCTTCATGGATGTACATATCTCCAGGGCTTGTTGTGTTAGGATCACTGGTTTCCAGTGTGGTTATATGGCTGAGTTTTGTTGCTAGTCTTGTTGTGCTGTCCTCTAGTCATCTGCTGTCTCTTGTGTTAGCAGGCCTAGAGGTTCCTCCAATGAGGTCACTGTCTGTGTCCCACATTGGTAAAGCAGGTTGAGAGAAAGTAAAGAGAGCTCCAATTCTAAGGTTGTTTTCTAGGGCTCCCAAAGGCCTCTTTAAGATGTTGGACAGTGAGTGTTAGAGCCTGAACCCAGCTTTGCACTGTTGTGTTGCCTGACTGTATCCCAGTTGGGTCTGGCAGGAGAGGAGTGGGGTGATAGATTTCCAAGTCCAAAGTTGTTCAGGTGCCCCACAGTCTTTTTCAAGATGGCAGAGCTCTGTCTATCTGCTGTGTTCCAGATATGCTAGGCCAGTAAGCCTCTGGCCGATAGAGAAAGATTGGAGCTCTAAGCTGCTCATGAAACAGTGGCTAATGTGGGGTGTGGCCTACACAGTTTTCTGCTCTGTGACCTACATGGATCAGGCCAATAGGCTGTAGGTGGGCAGAGTGAGATCAGAGCCAGAAACTGCTACCAGGATAGCAGCTAATGAGGATTTTGGCCACAGCTGGTCTCTGCTCAGCCTGAGTTTGCTTTGTGTTTTTGCTGAGTCAGAGAAGTATGCTTCAGGCAGGCAGAGATCGACCTAGGCCTGATGTTGTTCACAGAATAGCAGTTAATGCCGTTTATGGCCTGTGCAGCTCTCTGCTCCACCTGATTGCTTTGTGTCTTAGCTTTGTCTGAGCAGTATGCTTCAGGTGAATGGGCAGAGACAGACCAAGGCCTGAAGTTGCTGGTAATGTGGATTATGGCCAGTGACCAGATTCAGTTTTGCCCTCCAAAGGCCCCCTTGAAATGGCAGGGTTATGTTTAACTGCTCTGTGACCCAGCTGGCGGGGGGGGGGGGTGAGGGGAGGCTGAGAGGGATCAGAGCTCAAAGGTATTTGGATGCCCCACACTCTTTCTCGAGAGACAGCTAATGTGGATTGTGTCTGGTGCTGGGATTCAGCTCTGCCTGTCTTCAGCTCCCTGCTGAGAGACTGAAGCTGCAAGGATAAGCCACAATCCTTCCCAAAATGGTGGCTAATGTGAGCTTTCCCCAAGGATTTTTTCTGCGGTTAGCTGGGTGGCTAGGAGTCAAACGTACGAGTCTCCCACAGTGTGGATCCCTCTCACCTGGGAATCAACAGCACTTGTGTTTTTTATCTCTCAGTTTGGTCTTTAGGTTGCTGGGCAGTCCTGTTTTTCCTGATAATCAGATGCAGTGTGAGATTGGTGCTACCATCTTGGATCTCTCTCTTTTATTTTTTTGACATAATAATATAATTAAATAATTTCCTTCCTCTAAATATTCCACCTAAGCCTCCTGTGTTCCTCTCCTTGCTCTCTTTCAACTTCATGGTTACATTTTTCATAAATTGCTGTATGTAATATATACATGTATATATATACATTATATATATAATTGCTGTATATAATATATGTATAATATGTGTGTGTGTATGCATGTGTACAAAAATACTCATAAAAACATGCACACATATATATTTAAATATATATATACAAACTACTCGGTCTGTATAATGTTACTTGTATGTATGTTTGGAGAGTTGATTATTAGGCATTGGATAACCAATTGGTGTGCTCTTCCCTGGGAAATCCAATGATGAGATTTCTCCAGATCTCATCATTCCTTGGTTGCCTGAATTCCTTGTGTAAGGCTGAGGCCTCATGGGATTTTTCACTATCCACCTTGTCATGTTTGTTCTTGTCCTTTTCCAGATCATGTTTAGGCAAGCCACACTGGTTAGTCCTTATGAAGATAACTTCTAACATTGTTAGGCAAAACAATCTCACAAAAAACTCCCTGTTCCTCTGGCTTTTATAATCTTCCCACCCTTCTTCTGTAATGATCAGTGAGCCCTATGTGTGAGAGTTGTCTTATAGATGTATCTTTTGAGACAGAGTTCTACTCCTTTACATTTTTACTGGTTGTGTTTTTCTGTTATGGTCTCCATCTATTGCAAAGAGACATTTCCTTGATGAAGGGTAAGGACTATGCTTATCAGTGTATATAAAGGCAAATATTTGAAATGCAGTTAGGGATTATGCTGGTTTAATAAAATGATGGTTATAGGTTCTTTTAGAAAATTGCTAAGTTCACTAGCCCTGCGTAGGTGGGTAAATTTCCAGTGCCAGGCAAGAGTTTCCTTTCATTGAGTGTTCCTTAAATCCAATTAAATCACTATTGGTTACTACCAAATGTAATGTATGACATTACTTTACCCTTTGGGCTATCAGGTCATGCTGGTTGGTTTTGTGGTTCATAGGCATCATAACTGGGCAGTACTGTTGGTGCTTTCTTCCTTTGGATGCTTGCATGGTGCCTTCCAGTACCTTGGAAGACAAGCTTTCTGGTCATTCTAAAGTAGGGTCCACTTGGCCCTGTTTGTGAAGTCTATGCTGTCTCCAGCAATAGGGACTTAACATTCTATCAATGGGGGCAACCAATGATAATAGCAATAGCCTGTAATTTTTTGATAATTTCTTGGAAAAGCCTGACCAACAACTGAAAACAGGGTTTCTCATGCTTGGTGTTGGAGTTTTTGTGAGATGATCTTTGTCTGTTGAAGAAAGCAGTGTCAAGCCAGATAGAAAATGTTCATACACAGACATAATGTACTATAGATATTTTTAGGTGTAGAGGTCATAGTATGAGCACTTTTGTCTTTTTCAGGCACCTTTACTATTATTTTACTCACCTCCATTTTTCTTCAATATCTTCCCCCCTTTAATTGTAGCTTTCTCTGTTTTCCACATTTTCCTAACAAGATCACTTGTATCCTGCTATTCCCCTCTTTATTTTCCCTGATTGGCAACAGCCCCTTTTAATTTACCTGGTTTCTGCATTTACTCCAGGGTGTGAACTCATACATGAAGAGCTGGAGCTGGAAGCTTCAGATGACAGAAAAAACATGGGATGTTTGTTCTAGGTGCTTCACAGGAAAGAGAGAACATGTAATGTTCATCTTTCTGGGTCTGGGATTATTTTAATAATTACAATTTTTTCAGTTCCATTCATTTACCTGAAATTTCATCATTTCATCTTTCCTTATAGCCAAAACTATTTGTTACTTTATATTCCGTATGTACCACATTGTCACTGTCCATTCTTTAACTTAAGGACATTTAAATTGTTGGCATTTCCTAGATATTGTGATGAGAGCAGCAATGCACATGATCAAGAAAATATCTGTAAATGAGTCTGTTGTGTTATTTGAATATATCCCAAGGGGTGGTACAGTTGAGTCCTATGGTAGATTTATTTTTAAGTTTTGTAAGAATTCCCCACACTGACTTCCAGAGTAACTGGGCCTGTTTGCAATCCCACCCCAGAGAAAAAGGGTTCTGTTTTCTACACATGCCATCCAGAAATTGGATGCTGCCTGTTTTGTTAATCTTTACCATTCTGACTGGGGATAAGATGAAATTTCAAAGTTGTTTTGATTTGCATTTCCTTACTTTCTAGGCATGATGAATATGTGAAATATTTCTTAGCCTTTTTTTTCTTTTTTTCTTTTGGAAACTCTATGTTCAAGTCCCAGGCCAATTCTTTGAATGGGTAATTTGTTGGTATCTTTTGTTGTTTGTTTGTTTGTTTTGTTTTAGTTTTTTATATATTCTGAATATTAATACTCTGTCAGATATGTGACTGACAAATATTTTCTTCTGTCTATCTATTTGTAGTTAGTCCTTCTTCAAAGTCATCGATATTTGTCTAATTTAGTTTGTCTATATGTGGAAATCCAGGTTTCTAAATATCATTTATTGAAGATATGTTCTTTCCTCCAAAGTATGGCTTTGGCATTTTTGTTAAATATTAATTGTATGATATTACGTGTACTCATGTTTGGTTATTTGATTTTGTTTCATTGCTGTACATACGTGTTTTGTACCAGTATCATATTTTTTATTACTATTACTCTGTTATATATCTTGATGTCTGGAATTAATATTCCTCTAACACTATTTTTCCACCTAGGATTATTTTGGGGTCTTTTATGGACTCATATTAATTTTAGAATATTTTTTCTATTTCTATGAAAAAGAAGATGAAAATTTTTATTGTGATTGCATTAAATCTATAAATAGCTTTTGGTAGAATGGCAATTTTTACAATGTTAATTCTACCAATTCATGAACAGGGAATATCTTTCCATTTTCTAGTAATTTCTTTCTTCAAAGGCTTAAACTTTTTACTTCTGAGGTCTTTTACTTCCTTGGTTAAGATTGTTACTAGGTATTTTATTTTATTTATTTGAAGCTACTATGAATAGGAATGTGTCCATGATATCCTTTGCTGTATGTTTGTTGTTGATATATAGAAAAATTATTATCTGTGTAAGTTGATTACATATCTTGTCACATTTCTGAATTTGTTTATTGTTTCTACAAGTTTTCTCATAGACTTCTGAGGATCTTTAATGTATAACATGATGTCATCTGCACATAATTATAGTTTGACTTCTTTACCTTCTTATATCCCTTTAATTTTCTTTTCTTGCTCTATTGGACCCCTGATGCCTTATATTTGATCACCTTAAGCAGGCTACCAAGATGAGACTTGATAGCCTATGACCATATAGTTGGGGAGGAGTTCCCCTCAGTCATAGACCTAGAGGAAGGGAATAGGGTGAAAGCGGGAGGGAGGGAGGAAAGGGGGAATACAAGTGATAGGATAACAATTTAGTTGTAATCTGAATAAATTAATTAAATAAAAAAAGAAAAATATTTCAAGGAAATTTTTTGAAAGAGAGTTGGGATAGTTGGTAGTCCTGTATCATGCTTGACTTTAATGGAATTCTGTCAAGTTTTTCATCAGTTGGGATGATGATGGCTTTTTGTATATGGCTTTTATTAAGCTGAGGTATATTTTCTCTTGTCCTACATTATCTAGAGCTTTTAACATGAAGGCATATTGTATTTTGTAAAAGACTTTTTCTACATTTATTGGCACGATCACATTATGTGTGTCTTTAGATGTTTTATGTACTTTATTACATTTATTGAATTGAATTTGTTGGATCATCCCTAAATTTTAGGGATAAAGCTAACATGATCATTGTAAATAATTTTTTGGAGATATGTCTGTATTCTGTTTATAAATATTTTATTGAGTTTATTTGAGGCTAGACTCATGGATATTTGTCTATATTATTTTTCTGTGTCTTTACCTGGTTTAGACATTTAAGTGATACTGAAGGAGTTTAAGAGTGCTCCTTCTCTTTCTGTTGCTTTTTCTTCCTTTCTTTTGTTTC
Source organism: Acomys russatus (assembly GCF_903995435.1). Taxonomy (NCBI): domain Eukaryota; kingdom Metazoa; phylum Chordata; class Mammalia; order Rodentia; family Muridae; genus Acomys; species Acomys russatus. Next base: position 182,439 of record NC_067144.1, on the reverse strand, counting down.
TGCTCTCTTTCTTTCTTTCTTTCTTTCTTTCTTTCTTTCTTTCTATTTTTCTTTTTGAGTACTTTAAGAAGAAATCTGCTGTGAAAATGGTCATTTTTTTTGGTCTGGAAAGGCCTTTTTTTTTTTTTTTTTTTTTTTTTTTCCATGTCAATTTTCTCGTTTGTTATGGGTCTGCTTAGCTTGTTGACATCTTAGTTTACTTTTGGTGGTTTGACTGAATCTAGAAATTCATTATATCTTTCAGGTTTTCCAACTTAATTGAGTACCAGTGTTTTAAATATTCCCTTATAATATTCTAAGTTTTTTTGTTGAATGTTGCAATTCTATTTGTTCTGGTCTTGTTGTTCCAAATTTTAGTTGTACATTAAGTCATTTATTTTTGCTCCTATTTTATCAGTTTAGGTCTGCAGACTTATAAATTTCCCTCATACTTCTGTTTTCATTGTGTCTTAGAGGTTTTGTTATATTGTACTTTTTTATTATTAATTTATTCTTGTTACATCTCAATGGTTTTCCCACCCTTTGTATCCTCCCATTCCTCCCTCCCTCCCATTTTCCCCTTATTCCCCTCCCCTGTGACTGTTCTTGAGGGGGATTACCTCTCCTTGTATATGCTCATAGGGTATCAAGTCTCTTCTCGGTAACCTGTTGTCCTGCTTCTGTGAGCCACCAGGTCTTCCCCACCCCCAGGGTACATGGTCAAATGTGAGGCACCAGAGTACGTGAGAAACGTCATATCCCACTCTCCACTCAACTCTGGAGAATGTTCTGACCATTGGGTAGATCTGGGTAGGGGTTTAAAGTTTACCGCCTGTATTATTCTTGGCTGGTGCCTTAGTTTAAGCGGGACCCCTGGGCCCAAATCTGCCTATCATAATGTTCTACTTGTAGGTTTCTAGGGCCCTCTGGATCCTTCTACTTTGCTATTCTCCCATGCTTCCCTAATCTAGAGTCCCAATAGGATGTCCTGCCCTCTGTCCCAGTTTCCTGGTAAGTGAAGGCTTTCATGGGACATGCCCCTTGGGCTAGTACGCAGACATAAGTGAGTATATACCATTTGAGTCTTTCTGCTTCTGGGTTAACTCACTCATTATGATCATTTCTAGCTCAATCCGTTTATCCAAAAATTTCGGGAATTCCTTGTTTTTAATAGCTGAGTAGTATTCCATAGTGTATATGTACCACAGTTTCTTTAACCATTCTTCTACTGATGGACACTTAGGCTCTTTCCATGTTCTGGCTATTATGAATAAGGCTGCTATGAACATGGTTGAGCAAAGTTTCTTGTTCTGCACTGGAGCATCTTCTGGGTATATTTCAAGGAGTGGAATAGCTGTGTCTTGAGGAAGCCCTATTCCCATTTTTCTGAGATAGCACCAGACAGATTTCCAAAGTGGCTGTACTAGCTTGCATTCCCACCAGCAATGAAGGAGTATTCCTCTCTCCCCACATCCACGCCAGCATGTGGTGACGCTTGAATTTTTGATCTTAGCCATTCTGATGGGTGTAAGACGGAATCTCAGAGTTGTTTTGATTTGCATTTCCCTGATGACTAAGGAGGTTGAGCATTTCTTTAAGTGTTTCTCAGCCATTTGATATTCCTCTGTTGAGAATTCTCTGTTTAGCTCTAAGCCCCATTTCTCAATTGGGTTATTTGGTTTGGTGGTGTTTAATTTCTTGAGTTCTTTATATATTTTGGATATTAGACCTTTGTCAGATGTAGGGTTGGTGAAGATCTTTTCCCAGTCTGTAGGCTGTCGCTTTGTTCTCTTGACAGTGCCTCCTGCCTTACAGAAGCTTCTCAGCCTCATGAGGTCTCATTTATTAATTGTTGACATTAAGGCCTGGGCCGTTGGTGTTCTGTTCAGGAAGTTGTCTCCTGTGCCAATATGTTCCAGGCTCTTCCCCACTTTTTCTTCTAAGTGACTTAGTGTCTCTTTTTATGTTGACTTCTTTTAAAAATTTTTTTTTATTAATTTATTCTTGTTACATCTCAATGGTTATCCCATCCGTTGTATCCTCCCATTCTTCCCTCCCTCCCCTTCTCCCCTTATTCCTGGATTTGAGTTTTGTGCAAGGTGACAAATATGGGTCCAGTTGCATTTTTGTACACATAGACCTCCAGTTAGACCAGCACCATTTGTTGAAGATGCCATCCTTTTTCCATTGAATGGATTTGGCTTCTTTGTCGAAAATCAAGTGACCATATGTGTGTGGATTTATATCTGGGTCTTTGATTTGATTCCACTGATCAACCAGCCTGTTGCTGTGCCAGTACCTCTGTTTTAATTACTATTGCTTTATAGTACAGTTTGAGATCAGGTATGGAGATTCCTCCGGAGCACCTTTTATTGTACAAGATTGTTTTAGCTATTCTGGGTTTTTTGTTTTTCCATATGAAGTTCAGAATTGAACTTTCAATGTCTTTAAAAAATTTAGTAGGTATTTTAATAGGGATTGCATTGAATCTGTAGATTGGTTTTGGTAGGATGGCCATTTTTCCTATGTTAATTCTCCCGATCCATGAACAAGGAAGATCATTCCATCTTCTCATGTCATCTTCAATCTCTTTCTTCAGAGTTTTGAAATTTTTTTCAAACAAGTCCTTCACTTGCTTTGTTAGAGTAACTCCTAAATATTTTATATTGCTTGTGGCTAATGTGAAGGGTGTGGCTTTCCTAATTTCTTCCTCTGCAAGCTTGTCATTTGTGTATAGGAAGGCTACAGACTTTTTTGAGTTAATTTTGTATCCAGCCAATTTGCTAAAGGTGTTTATCAGGTGGTGGAATTTTGAGCGTCACTTATGTACACTGTCATATCATCTGCAAATAGGGATAATTTGACTTCCTCCTTTCCCATTTGGATACCCTTGATGTCCTTTTGTTGTCTTATTGCTCTGGCTAGAACTTCGAGTACTATATTGAAGAGATATGGAGAGAGTGGGCAGCCTTGCCTTGTTCCCGATTTTAGAGGAATTTCCTTGAGTATCTCACCATTTACTTTGATTTTGGCTATTGGCTTGCTGTATATAACCTTTATTATGTCGAGGAAAGTGCTTTGTATCCCCAGTCTCTCTAAAGCTTTAAACATGAATGGGTGTTGGATTTTATCAAATGCTTTCTCTGCATCTAAAGAGATGATCATGTGGTTTTTTTCTCTTCAGTTTGTTTATATGGTAGGTTACATTGATGGATTTCCATATATTAAACCATCCCTGCATGCCTGGAATGAAGCCTACTTGGTCATGATGAATGATATCTTTGATGTGTTCTCGTATTTGTTTTGCAAGTATTTTGTTTAGTATTTTTACATCGATGTTCATAAGAGAAATTGGTCTGAAATTCTCTTTCTTTGTTGAGCCTTTGTGAGGTTTAGGTATCAATGAGACTATGGCCTCATAGAATGAATTTGGTAATTTTCCATCCATTTCTATCTTTTGGAGTAGCTTGAAGAGTATCGGTATTAGCTCGCCCTTGAAGGTCTGGTAGAATTCTCCACTGAAACCGTCTGGCCCTGGGCTTTTTTTGGTTGGGAGAATATCGATGATTGCCTCTATTTCTGTAGGGGAAATGGGACTATTTAGCTTGTTTATCTGTTCTTCACTCAACTTTGGCAAATGAAATTGATCAAGAAAAACGTCCATTTCCCTTAGGTTTTCAAATTTGGTGGCGTATATGCCTTCAAAGTGGGATCTTATGGTTCTTTGTATTTCTTCAGTGTCTGTTGTTATGTCTCCCTTTTCTTTTCTGATTTTGTTGATTTCAATACTGTCTCTCTGCCTTTTAGTTAGTTTTGTGCCCCAGTTTTTAATTGGATTATTTGGTTTGTTGAAGTTTAACTTCCTGATTTCTTTATATATGTTGGATAGTATCCCTCTGTCAGATGTAGACATGATGAAACTCTTTTCCCAGTCTGTAAGCTCTAACTTATTTAGATGATGGTGTCCTTTACTTTAGAGAAGCTCTTCAGTTTCATGAATTCCCACATATTATTTGTTAATCTTAGAACCTGAGTGTTTTGTGTCCTGTTCAGGGAGGTGTCTCCTGTGCCAGTGAGTTCAAGTCTCTTCCCCAATTTATCTTCTAATAGATTCAGTGTTTGTGGTTTTATGTTTATATCCTTATCCACATAGTTTTGAGCTTTGGCAGAGTGACAAGTATGAATCTATTTGCATTTTTCTACATTTAGACTAACACAATTTGTTGAAGATGCTACATTTTTTCCATTGTATGGTTTTGACTTTTTGTAAAAAATTAAGTGTTTCTAGGTGTGTGGGTTTATTTCTGGGTCTTCCATTCAATTCTATTGATACACCTGTCTATTTCTTTGCCAGTACAATGCATTTTTTATTACTGTTGCTGTATCATACAGTTTGAGATCAGGGATATGGCTACCTAGAGAAAATCTTTTATTGTACTGGATTGTCTTAGCTATTATGGTTTTTTTGTTTTTCTATATGAAAGTGAGAATTGTTTTTTCAATGTCTGCAAAGCATTGTATTGGCATTTTTATGGGAATTGTATTGAATCTGTAGATTGCTTTTATTAAGATACCCATTTTTACTATGTTAATCCTACCTATCTATGAGCATAGAACATCTTTCCATCTTCTGATATCTTCTTCACTTTTCTCAGAGACTTGAAAATTTTTTTTCATATAAGTTTTTTCTTCCTTGGTTGGAGTTACACAAAGATATTTCATATTTTTGGTAGCTATTGTGAACACTGTTGTTTCCCTAATTTTTTTTTCTCAATCTGTTTGCTCTTAGTATACAGAATATCTACTGATTTTTTGAAAGTTAGCTTTATACTCAACCACTTTGCTGAAGGTGTTCCCTGGTAGAACTCTGGATTTCATTTATGTATATTATCGTATCATCCATGAATATTGATAGTTTGACTTCTTCCTTTCCAATTTGTATCCTCTTGATCTCCCTTGGTTGTCTTATTGCTCTAGCTAGGACTTCAAGTACTATATTGAAGAGATACAGAAAGTGGATAGCCTTATCAAGTCTTTAATGTCAGTTTAATTGCTATAAATTTCTGTCCATTCAGTGTGACACTGCTTTAGGCTTCTTTTATGCCTTTATTAGGTTTAAATATATGCCTTGTATCCCTGATGGCGCCAAGATTTTTAACATAAAGGGGTGTTGGATTTTGTAAAATGCTTGTTTTGAATCTAAGGACAAAGTCATATAGGTTGTTTTTCTTTTCCTTTGTTTATATGGTGGGTTACATTGATGGATTTCATTTATTGAACCACCTGTGCATGCCTGGGATTAAGCCTACTTGGTCATTGTGTATGGTATTCTTGTATTTGGTTTATTAGTATTTTATTGGATATTTTTCATCAATGTTCATAGGGATAAATTGGTATAAATTTTTCTTTCTTCATTTGGCCTTTGTATGATTTAGGTATCAGGGTGGCTATAACCTCATAGAATGAGTTTGGTAATGCTCCTTCCATTTCTATTTTGCGAAATAGTTTGAAAAGTATTGGTATTAGATCTTCTTTGAAGGTCTGATAGAATTCTTTCCTGAAATCATCCAGCCCTGGGCTTTTTTTTTTTTTGTCTGGGAGACTTTCAAGGAATGCTTCTATTTCCACAAGAAATATAGGACTATTTCATTTGTTTACCAGATCATGATTCAACTTTGGTAAGTGAAATCTATCAAGAAAATTGTCATCATTTTGATTTACAAATTTTGTGGCATATAAGCCTTTGAAATAAGACTCAATGATTCTTTGGATTTCCTCTATGTCTGTTATATGGCTCCATTTTATTTCTGATTTTGTTGATTAGGATACTACCTCTTGGTTAGTTTCCCTAAGTGTTTGTATCTTGTTGAATTTCCCAAATAACCAAGTGATTCTTTGAATTGTTCTCTTTGTTTCTAATTTGTATAGTCCATCCCTGAGTTTGATTAATTCTGCCCATCTACTCCTCTTGGGTGTGTCTGCTTCTTTTTTTCCCCTGTTAAGTTGTTTGTATGCAATGTGTCCAATTTCGTTATGAAGACAATTAGTGCTATGAGCTTTTCACTTAGCTTTGCTTTCATTTTGTCCCGTAGGTTTGGGTATGTTGTGTCTTCATTTTCATTGAATTCTGGCAAGTTTTTAATTTATTTATTTCTTCCCTGACATAGTTGTTGTTGAACAAAGAGTTGTGCAGTGTCCATGTATGTGTAGACTTTTTAAATTTTTTCTGTTGTTGAGGTCCACCATTAGTCCATGGTGGTCTGATAAGATACAAGAGATTATTTCCATCTTCTTGTATCTCTTCAGTCTTACTTTGTGGCCAACTATATGGTCAATTTTGGAGAAGGTTCTTGAGGTTCTGAGAAGACTGTATATTCTTTTGTGTTTGGGAGAAAGATTCTGTAGGTTCTGTAGGTTTGTTTCATGACATCTGTTACTGTAATTTTTCTCTGTTTTGTTGACCTATCCTTTGGCAAGAGTAGGATGTTGAAGTCTCCTACTATTAGTGTGCTAAACTTTATCAATGTTGTTTTTACAAATATGGGTGCCCTTGCATTTGGGGCATAGATGTTCTGAATTGAAAAGTCATCTTAGTGAAATTTCCTTTGATGAGTATGATGTTTTCTTCCTCATCTATTTTGGTTAAATTTGGTTGAATGTGTATAATATTAGATATTAAACTGGCAACTCCAGGTTTCTTCTTGGGTCTTTTTTCTTAGAAAACCTTCTTTTAGCCCTTTACTCTCAGGAAATATTTATCTTTGTGACAGCAGAATTATGGTTGCCATTTATGTATCCATCTGTTAGTCTGTGTCTTTTTAGTAAACAGTTGGATCCTTTGATGTTAGAGATATTGATGACCAGTCACTGTTAGTTCCTTTTATTTTGATGTTGACTGTGGTGATGTGTTTGTGTTCTTATCTTCTTTTGGTTTTGCTGAAGTGAACTTATTTATATCTTATTTTCTTTGTGGTGTTGTTAATCCCCTCAAGTAGGAGTTTTCCTTCTTATATCTTTTGTAGGAATGTGTTTGTGCATAGATACTGTTTAAATTTGGTTATGTCATGGAATATCTTATTTTCTCTATCTACCGTGATTCAAAATTTTGCTGAAATATAGTAGTTTGGATTGGCACCTGTGGTTTCTTAGTGTATACAAGATATCTGCCCAAGCCATTCTGGTTTTTATTGTCTCTGCTGAGAAGTCAAATGTGATTTTGATAGGTTTGCCATTATATGTCACTTGGTCTTTTTCCCTTGTAGCTTTTAATATTTTTTTGTTCTATAAATTTAATGTTTAGATTATTATGTGGAGGAAGCATTTTTTTTTTCTGGTCCTATCTATTTGTTGTTTAGTAGGCCTCTTCTACGCTTATAGGCATTTCTTTCTTTAGACTGGGGAAATTTCTTCTATGATTTTGTTGAAAATATTGTCTGGGGCTTGGAGGTGGGAATCTTCTCTTTTTATATTCCTATTATCTTTGGGTTTCATCTTTTCAAGGTGTCCTTGATTTCTTTGATGTTTGTGTCAGTTTTTTAGGTCTAACTTTTTTTATGGATGCATTGATCTCTTCAATTGTATCTTCTTCTACACCTGAGGTTCTTTCCTCCATCACTTGTATTTTGTTAGTGATGCTTCCTGTTTTCTTCCCTAATTTCTCACTCTTCAGGGTTTCCTCAGTTTGTGCATTCTTTATTGTTTCAGTGTCGAGCTTCAGATCTTGAACCATTCTATTGTTTTCCTTCATCTGTTTGTGTATTTTCCTGTAGCTCATTGGTTAGTTTATTCATTTCCTCTTTTAAAGCCTCAATTTGTTTGGCTGTAACTTTCTATATTTCTTTAAGAACTTCCTCTTTAAAGGCTATCTTCAGCTTCATTAGCATAGCTTTAATGTCATTTTCCTGTGTTTGATTTGTGTTATGGTATCTAGGGCTGTTTGCCAGTAGATAACTGTGTTCTGGAGATCCCATGTTGCTCTTGCTTTTGTTGACTGTGTTATTTTGCTGGACTTTAGCCATCTGGATGTTTCTGGAATTGATGTGTAATTTTTGATGCCCTTTGGAGTTTTCTGGGGGTTCAGGAAGAATCTTGGCTAGTGAGCTGGATGTTCCTGCAGGAGCCCTCAGATTGGTGAGTATGATCTCTTATTGGTGGGTGTTTCTCAGGGAACTGGCTGTGGCTCTACTCAGATGTATGATCCTCAGGTCTGACTGGGCTCCTCAGGAATCTGGAGGTCCTTTCTTGCCAGGGTAAGTCCTGAAGTCAGCCTCCCCACCACTTTCTCTCTTGCTTCTAAATTAACAAGCTCCTGCTGCCCCAATACTGTGCTCACTGTGCTCACTGTGCTCACTGGGCAGAGCCCTTGGCAAAGGGCTGCATATTCCTGCAGGAGCCTTCCTTGGGTTGTTGAATATGGTCTCTGACTAGCTGTTGGTTCTCAGGTGATTGTCTGAAGCTCTCCTCTGATGTACTATCCTCAGGACCAACTGGGCTGCTCAGAAACCTGGATGGGGACTACTCTCCTCAGGGGAATTCACAGAATCAGCCACCCCTACAATGGCTAGCTTGCTCTGACAATGAGCTCTCTCTGCTGAGATGTTGTACTTGATGGCTGCTGCCATGTTCAAGAACCCATGAGCACAAATGTCTGGTTGTTCTCTTGAGGGAGGTGGGTTTGCTCTTTGGAGCATTTCTGTGGATCCTGGGCCTCTGAGTACCAGAGGTTGGAGCTGCGCACCTCGGTATCCAGAAAGTATCCACCCAGGGGAAGGTGGGAATATGCATGTGGCCCGAGGATGTGGGCTCTAGAACTGGGTTCTTTTCCCAGAATTAACTGGATAACCTGAGGTTGGACCTATTGTTTACCTCACAGTGGGGTTTCTCTTACCTTGGAAACACTGACCCAGGAGTTTTAGGGTGCACAGCCATGGCATCTTGGTCATTCTGGAATCACTACTGTTCTGCTGATCTGATACTGTGCTTGATTAGAGCTGCCATCTTTGATCCCACACTTTCTTAATTGAGAACATTTTCTTCTCACTTTTGAGACTGTTATTTAATTACATTTCTCCTTTCCCTTTCCTTCCTCCTATATACCCGTTCCCACTCTCTTTCAAATTCATGGCCTTTATTTCTAATACACACACACACACACACACACACACACACACACACACACACACATACATGTATGTGTATACATACATACATACATACATACATACATATACACAGTCTGTTCAGTCTGTATACTGTGACTGAGAGGTTCAAACTGACTTCATTTTAAATTGGGCCTCCATGTTAGGCCTAAAGTTTCAGTTTCTCAGAAACAGTCATAAAACTTCTCGAATAAGCTGCAGAAAAGGAACAACCATTCAGCAACTGCCTCAACATCTGGTCTAGGGCTAAATTAGATATGGTGTGACTATTCCTTCCCTTACCATGAACTCAACCAATCCTAGCAAAGGTTGAATGAACATGTCAGTAAATCTCCTAACTGGCTTTGAAGGGAGCTTGTGAGTTCCACTTGTCATCGCCATTTTGTATGAGTAGTCCACTCCCGAATACTGGCTGTTTACTTATGTCTTGAGTCTTTCTTCAGTGATTCTCAGACTCTTACACTACTTATTTGTATGTTTTCAGAACTTTTACTTCTTAAAATACAACAGTTTTGGTGTTTTTAGGACTTCTCTTTTTGTACTGTTCCTCTACCTTCTTTTCATGTGCCCAGGGAAAAATATTTCCCACTAAAGATGCAGAGGAAACATAAGGCAAGGAAGGACCTGCTAACTGGACCATTGGATACAAAGAATAAAACATACAGTGATAGACCTCCTTCATCTGAAAGTTCACATAATGGGTTATTATCTGGACAGTGGAAAGCAAGTGCCCAACAAGTTCAAAAATTGTTAGGAATTTCCTCAGAAATAAAAACTACAAAAACAAATGGACAAACCACCACCACCACCACAACAAAAAACCCTCACAAGAATGCAGAATTACATACAGTGTAATTGCTGGAATTCTACATTTCCTGGAAGCATTTTAGGGAAATAAGGAAAAGATCAAGTGGTTTTTTAATATTATAAGTCTTAATACTTAGTAGTTCTCTGAGTATTTCACATAATATATTTTGTTTATATTTACCTCCCACTTCTCCCAACCCCTCCCAGACCCAAACTCACCTACTTACTACTCTAATTTCATGTCCCTGACTCTAAAACATTAATCCATTAGCTCAATATTTTGATGTCCATATACTCATGAGTGTGAAACCATTCCCCTAGAAAATGGTTGGCTTACCAGGGACCACAAGTATAAAAAGTGACTCTTTCTCCACAAGAGGTCCTAGGTTAAGGTTTGGCCTCATGATCCCATTCCCACTCAATGCTGAAATGCTCACTAGATTGGTTTTGTGCATGCAGAGACAGCAGTTGAGAGTTCATGAGTATATGTCATGTTCAGAAGAGAACAAATGACATGAAGGGGAAAGAGAGAAAAGTTGTAGTTTTAAATTATGTTTGTACCCAAGTGAAAAATAAATAAATTGATGAGTCCTATACATATCTAAGTTTCTAGTTTTAAGTGTCTGGGGATGATAACAGATCATTGAAATAGTCTTTAGGAGAGGAGAATGCACACCAACTATGAAGCCCCAAGCAAGGAGTTTGCAAAATTAACAATGTTTGCCCTGCCACCTCCAAATCATCCACCTGCATATAATGAAACAGAAGCTAACAATAATTTATTTACCTGGGTGGTAGCTTCAACTTGATGCCAACTATATAATTCTCCCACTCAGAGTCAGAGAATTCTCAATGTGTTTAATGATGGTGACATCAGGAGTATTATCCAATTCTATTTTTGGTTGAAGATATTGTCAGGTATTTCATAATTCTCAAGGGTCTAGAGTAGTGTTGCTTTGTCTCATTCTGCAGACAATGAATGAAACTCCAGTTACCAAATGAATCAATCACATTTAGCCGAATTTACTAGGAGAATACACCGTAGAGAGAAGAAAAGCCATTTTCTTGAATAATATGCAAGCCATATTTTCTATAGCTTCTGGCATTTCTAACACTTCTTTACTTTTATAAATATGATACAAGATTTGTGGATTCCTCAGTTTTGGCAGTAAATTTATAAAGGGCTGCACATGGAGGCAGAGAATCAAATGTAGAATCTCTGAGATATTCACACAACAGTGTTATATTGCAGGAGAGACACTCACCCCATGGAACAGTTGGAAATAAGGTAGCTCCTTTTTATCCTGTCAATAAACTTACCTAAGTAGGGAATTTTCTGAGCCAAGAAAAGATTCTAGCTCTGTGAACCACCTGAGGAACACAGGGAAGGTATTCCTAATGTTCTACAAGACACTTATGTGGGCACTGCAGGTGGTTGCTCTGTTTGCACATGCAAACATGAGTTAAGTCCCTGGAGCTGCTGTCATTTACCTATATCTGCTTTTCCGGGAGTAAAGGTTCCTCTTCCATCCCCAGCAGAAAATGACAACAGGGCATAAGCCAGGCAAGACACCTACAAAGCTAGAAACTAAGATGGAGGAAAAACATAGGGAAGTGTTGGAAAAAGTGGTAGGGAGCAATGCTATGTCTAGGTATGTGCTCCTTACATGATTTCTCCCAGAAACTCTTTCCTTGTGAACAGGTACCCCTGTTCACCAATTGTCCTCTGTCTTTGTCTCTCTCCCTCTGTCTCTGTCTCTGTCTCTGTGTCTGTCTCTCTGTCTCTGTCTCTCCTTCTGTCTCTGTCTCGGTGTCTGTCTCTCTGTCTCTCTCTCCCTCTCTCTCTGTCTGTCTGTCCGTCTCTGTCTTTCTCTGTCTCTGTCTCTGTCTTTGTCTCTCTCTGTCTCTCTCTCTCTCTGGTGTGTGTGTGTGTGTGTGTGTGTGTGTGTGTGTGTGTATGTGTGTGTTGAGCATTGCTTTCCTCAAGCTCTCCAACCTGTTTTCTACCATTAGCTCAAGATCCTGCACATTCTTCTCCAGGTTCTGATGATCAGTCTATTTGTCCCAGCTCTCCATGAACTTTGCAGAAGTTTACAGGCCTAACCTGGGTCCTGGGTCTCAACATAGTCTGGCCACATCACAAACAAACTTTGCCCTTCCATCAAGATCCACCCTGTCTCTGACACACAGTCCCCTCTCACAATATATCCAAGCTCTCCACCCTCCTAGATCTACCCTCACATTCTAATCTTGGACCAAGAAACACATCCTGCATACCAAGCCTGTCCCTTCTATTCACCTGACTTCATTTTCAACCTCTAGGCCAAATCTGCCTGCTCATCCTTTCTGTCTCAACCTTCTCCATTCATGCCAGATATAGAACCAACAAAAGAAGCACACATGCTAAGATTTTACAAAAATAAAAAATAAAAACAAACATTCACAAACAATATGAAAGATCAAGATAGTTAGTAGTCCCCCTCCAAAACCTACTACTACTTTATAAATGTCTGCCAATGAGAATTACCTACATGAATACCAGAAGACAAAATTTACAATAATAACCACAAACCTCATTATAAAATTTAAAGTATTTAAATAAGAGAAAAAGAAACATCTAGTGAAACTAAGGAGAAAGAGCATAAGTAAAATAAACACACGGGTGATGACCAAGAAAGCAAAACCGGATGGCTAATGAAGATAATCCAGAACTTAAAAATTGAATTTAATAGTAGCATTAAAGATGAACCAAGCTGAAATGAAGATGAAAGTGAAAAATAAAAATAACAGAATTGGAAAACTCAAAGGAAAGTCTTACAACTAGAATGAATCCAGCAGAAAATAGAATATAAGCACTCAAAGATAGAGTAGAGGATCTAGATCAAATAAACAAAAAACATGAACATTTTAAAAAGAAAAAACACAAGTTGTATATGAAGGAAAACGCAACATAAGTAAGGCTGATTTCTCCATGAAAAATTTGAAAGCCAGAAGAACCTGGAACATGAATTCTATACACTGAAAGACAATGATGACAAATCTAGACTAATATGCTCAGCAAAACTATCTCTATTAGGAGAAAGACACACTTTCTGTGATATAGTCTTTTAAAAATTGCATCTAAAAAAATCAAACCTAAAGAAAATATTGAAAGCAATATTTCAGGCTTTAGAGAGAAAAGAAAATAACCATGAGACCAAATTATATACATATGTGGGTGTGGAGATATATATGGATATATATATCCATAATTACTAAATCCCAAGGAACCACTGAAAACACAAATAACATGACCAAAAATCAACAACACATGATTATAATTAACAAAAACACTTTAATAATATTGAATATTTAAATATTAATGGTATCAATTCTCCAACCAAAAAACAAAGGATAATTAAATGGATCATCAAAAAACAAAATTTATCTAGACAAAAACTACAGAAAAACATCATGGATGCTTTTCTAAACTACAATCAGGTGAAACAAAAGAAATCTTTACAATTTCAAAGTGACTGAAATAACTCCCTGAATTCTAAGTGACAGCATTGCCATTCAACTTACACTTGACAACAAATACATCTCTAGTAAATATGCAAACTCAAGGAGATGAAATAAATTATCATGGAATGATGAGAATAAAAATATAATACAGGGGATCCAAGATGGCGGCGAGCAGTGTGGACCTTGTTTGGAGGCTCCAGTGCAATTCAGGGAATTGCACAGATTTCTGAGCCATGAACACCAAGGTCCCCACACCACGGCAGTGGAAGTGCTCCACGATCGGAGGGACCAGGGTGCGGAGGACCTGCGTGCCCCTGCACATGGGAGGAGCACAGATTTTCTAGGATCAGAGCAGCAGCGGCAGAGGCAGCAGCAGCAGCAGCGGCACCAGCAGCAGCAGTGGCGGTGGCTGAGGTTTGCAGCTCAGAGCCTTCCAGTGGAGGTGATTGGTGTGGTGGCCAGTGGGAGTTTCTGTGGGAGAGGGGACTCTGGGCATGATTTGGATCGCGTGGTGCCTTGGGACCCAGACTGGACTCGGTGGACACTTCGGCCCCAGAGTCCCGGATTCAGCTCAGTGTGCAGTGCTGTGGAGACGCTGGCTCAGCTCAGCAAGCAATTCTGCCTGAGGCACTAGCTCAGCACAGCCACAGCTCCCCTGCTGTGATGCAGGCTGGGTAGAGCTCTCAGTTCCAATGGAGGCTCTAGCTCAGCACAGCCGCAGTTCTCCTGCTGTGGTGCAGGCTGGGAAGAGCGCTTGGTTCCACTGGAGGCGCTGGCTCAGCTCAGCAAGCAGTTCTGCCCGAGACACTAGCTCAGCTCGGCGGAAAGTTCTGGGGCACTGACACAGGCTGAGGTCAACACATAGATTCAGCCCAGAAGCCTTAGCTGGACTTGCCGGGCAGTTTGGGCCCAGAGACTCTAGCTGAGCTGTGTGCACAGGCTCAGCAGCCCTAAGACTCTGACTGGACTATCCATGCAATTTAGCCTGGAGTCCTGGGCTGAACTCAGCGAGCAGTATGAGTCCAGAGTCCCTGGCTGAGCTCGGTGCTCAATTCTGCCCCGGAGATTCAGGTGGAGCTCAGCGTGCAGTTTGGGGCCAGAATCCCTAACTGTGCCTGCCAGAAAGATTGGGCCCATTGACTCTAGCTGAGCTTTAGGCACAGTCCTGGCTCTAAGACGCTGGTTGGACACAGTGTGTAGTTTGAATCCAGAATTCCTGGCTGAGCTTGGCGGACAGTTCGGGCCCTGACCACAGCACGCACTTTGGGCCAAAAGCCCCTAGCTGAGCTTGGTGTGCAGTCCCAGCCCAAAAATTCTGGCAGGACCCTATGTGCATTTTGGGCCCAGAATCCCTAGCTGAGCTCAGCAAACGGTTTAGGCCCTAAGAATCTAGCTGAGTTCGGCCTGTGGTTCGGGCCCAGTGTTCCTGGCTGGACTTGGCAGGGGACACAGTAGGCTGTGGATACTTTGGCCTGACCCAACACTCATTCAGAGACCCAGAAAGATTGCAGGACCCACAGGACAGGGGAACTGAGGATCACTGGCTGTGAGAGTCCAAAATGACAGGGCTAACCTCCTACCATGCACACCAGTGAAGCATTAGAGGTTCCAACCTAGGGAAATCCTGAGAAAACAAGTGAATCTATCATCAGATTTCCTAATCCAAATCTGGAAGCTACCCAGCAACAACAACAACAACAACAACAACAACAACAACAACAACAAAACGGCAAGATATCTAAAGGACAGAGTAAAAGCATATGCAAAAAAAAAAAAAACCCAAAACAACATGGCTTCTCCAGTTTCCAGTTATCCCAAAGAAAACAACCCAGAGAACTCAAATACAATGTAAATTCAAGAAAATGACCTCAAATCCTTAGTAATGAGGATGATAATGGAGGAAACAAATAAAATTCGTAATCAAATGCAGGAAGATGCAGACAAACAGGTGAGAGACATAAAAGAAGCACATAGAGTGGAACTGGAAAAATTGCAGAAAAATGCAAACAACCAGATGAAAGAAACGAATAAAACGGTTCAAGTTCTGAAGACCTATAAAGAGGCAATGGAAGAAAATCAGGAATATACCAACAATCAGATGAAAGAAATAAAAATATCAGTTCAAGATCCTAAAATGAAAATGGATTCAATGATAAACACACAGACAGAAGAAAAACGAGAACATGAGACCTCAGAGAAGGAGGCGAGCAACACAAAGGTGAGCTTTTCTAACAGAATCCAAGAGATGGAAGAACGAATCTCAGGTCTAGAAGACACGATCACAGATCTTGAAGCAACCATTAAAGAAAATGCCAAATCTGGAAAACTCCTGACACAAAACATCCAAGAAATTAAGGACACCATGAAAAGAAGAAATCTGAGGATAATAGGCATTGAAGAAAGAGAAGATATCATTCTCCAAGGCCCAGAAACTATTCTCAACAAAATGATAGAAGAAAATTTCCCCAATCTAAAGAAAGAGATGCCTATAAACATACAAGAGGCCTACAGAACAACAAATAGAATTGACCAGTAAAGAAAAACTTCCCATCACATAATAATCAAAACACAAAACATACAGAACAAAGAAAAAATATTAAAAGCTGCAAGGAAAAAGGGCCAAATAACATTTAATGGTAAACCTATCAGAATTACACCTGACTTCTCAGCAGAGACCAAAAAAGCCAGAAGGGCCTGGACAGAGATCCCGCAAACCCTAAAAGACCACAGATGCCAGGCCAGACTATTTTACCCAGCAAAACTATCAATAACCATTGATGGAGAAAACAAAATATTCCATGACAAAAACAAATTCAAACAGTATTTATCCACAAATTCAGCTTTACAGAAGGTACTAGAAGAAAACTCTATCCCAAAGAGGCAAGCTACAACCAAAACTACTCAGGAAATAGATAACTATACCATGGCAAAAACACAACTACACAAACGCTCGACTGGAAACAACATCAAAATTAAGACTCTTAACAGTCATTGGTCATTAATATCTCCCATCATCAATGGTCTCAATTCTCCAATAAAAAGACACAGACTAACTGAATGGGTGCATAAACAAGATCCAACATTCTTCTGCATTCAAGAAACACATCTCACCCATAATGATAGGCATTACCTCAGGATAAAAGGTTGGAAAAAAATATTCCAAGCAAATGGTCACAAGAAGCAAGCAGGTGTAGCCATTTTTATATCGAACAAAACAGACTTTCAACCAAAATTAATCAAAAGGGATGAGGAAGGACACTTCATACTCATCAAAGGTAATGTCAACCAAGATGACATCACAATTCTGAACATCTATGCTCCCAATACAAGGGCACCCACATTTGTAAAAGATCTGCTAAAAAAAGCTTAAACCACACATCGATCCCCACACAATAGTAGTGGGGGACTTCAACACCCCAACTCACTGGAAGATAAGTCATTGAAACAGAAACTAAGCCGAGAAATAACATCATTAACCAATGCCATGGGTCAAATGGATCTAACAGATATCTATAGAACCTTTCACCCAAACAAGAAAGAATATCTCTTCTTCTCTGCACCCCATGAACCTTCTCCAAATTGATCACATCGTAGGTCACAAAGCAAGTCTCAATAGATGCAAGAGGATTGAAATAATACCTTGTATTCTATCAGATCACCATGCTCTTAGGCTGCAATTCAACAACACCAGAAATAACAAAAAGCCTACACATATGTGGAAACTAAACAACTCTCTGCTAAATGACACCTGAGTCAGGGAAGAAATAAAGGAAGAAATCAAGGAGTTTCTGAAATTCAATGAAAATGAAGGAACAACATACCCAAATTTGTGGGATACATTGAAGCAATGCTAAGAGGAAAATTCATAGCACTAAGTGCCTTTAAAAAGAAATTGGAAACAATTCGCACATAGCATCTTAACGACACAACGGAAGCCCTAGAAAATAAGAAGCAGAAACAACAAAGGAGTAGACGTCTGGAAATAATCAAACTCAAGGCTGGAATTAACAAATTAGAAACTAAGAAAAGAGTGCAAAGAATCAACAAATCCAAGAGATGGTTCTTTGAGAAAATCAACAAGATAGACGAACCGTTAGCCAACTAACTAAAAGGCAGAGAGACAGTATTGAAATCAACAAAATCAGAAAAGAAAAGGGAGACATAACAACAGACACTGAAGAAATACAAAGAACCATAAGATCCCACTTTGAAGGCATATACGAGCCACCAATTTGAAAACCTAAGGGAAATGGACGTTTTTTCTTGATCAATTTCATTTGCCAAAGTTGAGTGAAGAACAGATAAACAAAGCTAAATAGTCCCATTCCCCTACAGAAATAGAGGCAATCATCGATATTCTCCCAACCAAAAAAAGCCCAGGGCCAGACGGTTTCAGTGGAGAATTCTACCAGACCTTCAAGGGCGAGCTAATACCGATACTCTTCAAGCTACTCCAAAAGATAGAAATTGGGAGTGAAAATTACCAAATTCATTCTATGAGGCCATAGTCTCATTGATACCTAAACCTCACAAGGCTCAACAAAGAAAGAGAATTTCAGACCAATTTCTCTTATGAACATCGATGTAAAAATACTAAACAAAATACTTGCAAACAAATACGAGAACACATCAAAGATATCATTCATCATGACCAAGGTAGGCTTCATTCCAGGCATGCAGGGATGGTTTAATATATGGAAAATCCATCAATGTAACCTACCATATAAACAAAACTGAAGAGAAAAAAACCACATGATCATCTCTTAGATGCAGAGAAAGCATTTGATAAAATCCAAACACCCATTCATGTTTAAAGCTTTTAGAGAGACTGGGGATACAAGCACTTTCCTCGACATAATAAAGGTTATATACAGCAAGCCAATAGCCAAAATCAAAGTAAATGGTGAGATACTCAGGAAATTCCTCTAAAATCGGAACAAGGCAAGGCTGCCCAATCTCTCCATATCTCTTCAATATAGTACTATCTCGAAGTTCTAGCCAGAGCATAAGACAACAAAAGGACATCAAGGGTATCCAAATGGGAAAGGAGGAAGGTCAATTATCCCTATTTGCAGATGATATGACAGTGTACATAAGTGACGCTCAAAATTCCACCACCTGATAAACACCTTTAGCAAATTGGCTGGATACAAATTAACTCAAAAAAGTCTGTAGCCTTCCTATACACAAATGACAAGCTTGCAGAGGAAGAAATTAGGAAAGCCCACACCCTTCACATTAGCCACAAGCAATATAAAATATTAGGAGTTACTCTAACAAAGCAAGTGAAGGACTTTGTTTGAAAAAAATTTCAAAACTCTGAAGAAAGAGATTGAAGATGACATGAGAAGATGGAATGATCTTCCTTGTCATGGATCGGGAGAATTAACATAGGAAAAATGGCCATCCTAACCAAACCAATCTACAGATTCAATGCAAATCCCTATTAAAATACCTACTAAATTTTTAAGACATTGAAAGTTCAATTCTGAACTTCATATGGAAAAACAAAAAACCCAGAATAGCTAAAACAATCTTGTACAATAAAAGGTGGCGTCCGGAGGAATCTCCATACCTGATCTCAAACTGTACTATAAAGCATAGTAATTAAAAACAGAGGTACTGGCACAGCAACAGGCTGGTTGATCAGTGGAATCAAATCAAAGACACAGATATAAATCCACACACATATGGTCCCTTGATTTTCGACAAAGAAGCCAAATCCATTCAATGGAAAAAGGATGGCATCTTCAACCAAATGGTGCTGGTCTAACTGGAGGTCTATGTGTACAAAAAATGCAACTGGACCCATATTTGTCACCTTGCACAAACTCAAATCCAGGAATAAGGGGAGAAGGGGAGGGAGGGAAGAATGGGAGGATACAACGGATGGGATAACCATTGAGATGTAACAGATAAATTAATAAAAAAAAATTTTTAAAAGAAGTCAACATAAAAAGAGACACTAAGTCACTTAGAAGAAAAAGTGGGGAAGAGCCTGGAACATATTGGCACAGGAGACAACTTCCTGAACAGAACACCAACGGCCCAGGCCTTAATGTCAACAATTAATAAATGAGACCTCATGAGGCTGAGAAGCTTCTGTAAGGCAGGAGGCACTGTCAAGAGAACAAAGCGACAGCCTACAGACTGGGAAAAGATCTTCACCAACCCTACATCTGACAAAGGTCTAATATCCAAATATATAAAGAACTCAAGAAATTAAACACCACCAAACCAAATAACCCAATTGAGAAATGGGGCTTAGAGCTAAACAGAGAATTCTCAACAGAGGAATATCAAATGGCTGAGAAACACTTAAAGAAATGCTCAACCTCCTTAGTCATCAGGGAAATGCAAATCAAAACAACTCTGAGATTCCGTCTTACACCCATCAGAATGGCTAAGATCAAAAATTCAAGCGTCACCACATGCTGGCGTGGATGTGGGGAGAGAGGAATACTCCTTCATTGCTGGTGGGAATGCAAGCTAGTACAGCCACTTTGGAAATCTATCTCGTGCTATCTCAGAAAAATGGGAATAGGGCTTCCTCAAGACACAGCTATTCTACTTCTTGGAATATACTCAGAAGATGCTCCAGTGCAGAACAAGAAACTTTGCTCAACCATGTTCATAGCAGCTTTATTCATAATAGCCAGAACATGGAAAGAGCCTAAGTGTCCATCAGTAGAAGAATGGATAAAGAAACTGTGGTACATATACACTATGGAATACTACTCAGCTATTAAAAACAAGGAATTCCCGAAATTTTTGGATAAACGGATTGAGCTAGAAATGATCATAATGAGTGAGTTAACCCAGAAGCAGAAAGACTCAAATGGTATATACTCACTTATGTCTGCGTACTAGCCCAAGGGGCATGTCCCATGAAAGCCTTCACTTACCAGGAAACTGGGACAGAGGGCAGGACATCCTATTGGGACTCTAGATTAGGGAAGCATGGGAGAATAGCAAAGTAGAAGGATCCAGAGGGCCCTAGAAACCTACAAGTAGAACATTATGATAGGCAGATTTGGGCCCAGGGGTCCCGCTTAAACTAAGGCACCAGCCAAGAATAATACAGGCGGAAACTTTAAACTCCTACCCAGATCTACCCAATGGTCAGAACATTCTCCAGAGTTGAGTGGAGAGTAGGATATGACTTTCTCACGTACTCTGGTGCCTCACATTTGACCATGTCTCCTGGAGTGGGAGACCTGGTGGCACTCAGAGGAAGGACAGCAGGTTACCGAGAAGAGACTTGGTACCCTATGAGCATATACAGGGGGAGGTAATCCCCCTCAGGAACAGTCATAGGGGAGGAGAATAAGGGGAAAATGGGAGGGAGGGAAGAATGGAAGGATACAAGGGATGTGATAACCATTGCATTGTAACAAGAATAAATTAATAAAAAAAAAAACTGGGGCACAGAGCTAAACAGAATCCTCAATTGAAAATATTGAAGGTCTGAGAAGCACTTAAAAAATGCTAACCATCCTTTGCTGTCAGGGAAATGCAAATCAAAACAATTCTTGCACCTGTCAGTGGCTAACATTAAAAACAAAACAAAACAAAACAAAACAAAACAAAACAAAAAAACTCAAGAGTCAGTACATGCTAGCTAGGATGTGGAAAAGAGAGGTCCCTCCCAGAATCCAGTACACCTACTTAGGAAACAAATATGGCACTTTTTCACAAAATTGGTTACAGATCTTCCTCAAGACCCATCTATGCCACTCTTGGGCATATACACAAATGTTGCTCCACTATACAGCAAGGACATTTGTTCAACTATGTTCATTGCACTTTTATTTGTAGTAGCCAGAAACTGGAAACAACCAATATGCCCCTCACTGGAAAAATGGATAAAGAAACTATGAAACTTCTACATGATGGATTTCTATTCAGCTATCAAAAACACGGACATTATGAATTTGCAGGTAAATGGATGGTCCTGGAAAAGATCATCCTGAGTGAAGTAACCCAGATGCAGAAGTACCAGCATAGTATATAGTCACTTATAAATGGATATTAGCCATAATAGAGGATCACCATATTACAATCCACAGACCTATGGGATATGGTTAATTCTCATTCAGAAGTGCAAGTAGAGTAGACACTGGAAGCACTTGACAAGAGGGAACAGGATGGGAGCCTACCATAGTGGTCCTCTGAAAGATACAACCCTGAAGGGGATCAAAGCAGAAGCTGAGTCTTGCAGCCAATCTTTGGGCAGAGTGTAAGGATTCCTATGGATGAGGGGGGAGGGAGGTAGAAGGACCCAGAAGGACAAGAGCTCTACAAGAACAACACAGCCCACATCTGGGCCCATGGGGCCTTGTAGAGACTGATGTACCAAACAAGGGCCACACACAGAGAGGACCTAGACACCACACTGAGGTGTCACTGATGGGCACCTCAGTCTCCATATGAGTTCCCCATTATCAAAAGCAGGAGCTCTTCTTGCCATGAACTCTGTTGCCTGCACTTTAATCACTTTTCCCCTGGTAGGCTCCTTTATCGTGCCACAGAAGAAGAGAATGCAGGCAGTCTGGATGAGACTTGATAGGCTGGGGTCAGTTGGTAGGGGAGAATGTCTCCCCCTCTCAGAGGACTAGCAGAGGGGAATAGGGGCCAGGGGTAGGAAAGAGGATGGGTTTGACCTGTAGGCAATGAGGTGAGGGATGGGACTACAATTGGGATGCAATGTGAATAAATTAAAAAATAAAGTAAAATTGAGAGAAGGGGAGCAGACTGAGAGCCCCTCTTTCCTCATGCTCTGTGAAAGAAACAAAAGAGCATACAGGTTAGACAGGGCAAGCCCTAAGCCACCCGGCTCTGCTATCCAGACATCAGAGAAAGTGAGACCAAGTAAATGACCTATTAAGGAATAATGAAAGCTTTGGGGACCCAGAGCATTTGACCCTTGGACTTTTCCAAACTCCCTGGCCTGCGTCCATTCTCTGGATATTTTCTCTTTCTTAAATAAAACCATCTTTGTTGTTCTTACTGTCCATGTGTCTCAGACCTAGTTCTTGGTTCTGAGACACAAAAGCCTGGATGCCCTCTAAACTCGGAACCATGCCTATAACAACCCCATTCACTAGGCATTTCCTCCATGGACTACAGAGCAATTAACTTTCCAAGCTGCAGCATGAGGAAACCTGAACAGGCCACTAGGTGTCTTTCAAGATCATGACAATGGTTCTAACATATGCCTTTAAATAATGTCCAACACTTCAGAATGAAATGTACCCAGATAATTCTTCACTTGTCTATATTAAGCACAGCAATGTGGATGACTAATTGCAAAGAGGAAGAAAACAAAATTCAGTAGAGGAATTAAGAAAACAATACAAGATGGGTCACAAAATTAAATTAGACTCCACTTTTTGCTTTGTGTGTAATTAAAAATATCAACCTTTCAAAGATTGACCTTGCCTTTTACTTTTGTTCTAATGAGCATTTGGAGAGCTGTGTGATGATGCAGCAGTGCTCAGAGCTGCAGGAGAAAAGAACTTAGCAGATACAAGATATACCTAACAGATTCAAGGTTCACAGAGATCCAACCCATTTAATAACTTGTGTTACCAACCTTATTCCCCTATAATTTCTGTTTTTGAAGAAAAAGCTCCATTTCACTTATTTACTATTATTCATTTTGGTCCCTGTTCCTGTGAAGAAGCTGGGACTCACTGAATCCCTCTATACTTTCAGAAACATTGTTTTATGTGGTTTGTGTGCTGAATTTCTGCCCCTCAGAAGGGTTGTTCCTTCATGCTGTGGTATAGCTATTCCATCCTAGACATGCCAACTGGTGAGAGAAGTTAGGCTTTGAGCCCCTAAATTCACAGAGCATCCTTTGATGGTAAATGTATGCATTGGTGTTACTGGACTGTCTGAAAAAGTTGTTCAAATCACTTCTGTTGTTAGTTCATGCCATGCTGGGCCCCTGAAGAGACAATGTTGGAGATGAGATTGGAGCTGGAGTTCCCCTCACTTGTATTCTCATCCTAAGTAAGCTGTCACTTGAGGCTGTCAAGAGGGATCAATGGGCAAAGGGGTTTACTGCTAAGCCTGGTGACCTCAGTTTCAACCTTAGCACTCACATAGTTAAAGGAGAGAACTGAATCGTTCAAGTTGTCCTCTGACCTCCACACATGTTCCAACACACACACACACACACACACACACACACACACACACACACACACACACATACTCACGCATGCACACACACACACACCTACACACACAGTAAAGAAATGTAACAAAACTTTAAAATAAGCTATTAATATTTACTGAAATACAATAATTTTTAAAGACATAAATTTGATACAGAAGTTATTTTATAAGCCATAATATAGGAAACTCAGGTCTTCTTTCTAAGAGCATATGTCACATTTTAAGCTGACCCACAGTTTACAGTGCTTTTATTACATCTCAAACATGTTTTGAGAGTAGAATTAAAATGAAACAGTGACTCTCTCTCTCTCTCTCTCTCTCTCCTCTCTCTCTCCTCTCTCTCTCTCTCTCTCTCTCTCTCTCTGTGTGTGTGTGTGTGTGTGTGTGTGTGTGTGTGTGTGTAAGTGTAATCTGCTGTACTATTTTTTCCTATTAAGAGTGTAGACTTACTCCCAGATTTGATTTTGCTTTGCAGGACAGATCACCTGAGTTGAGATGTAAAACATTAATTAAGGAAAGCAAAATTCTAAGGGTGGGAAGGATCAGAGTCAGAAGGATCACTGAATTACTTTCAGATTTGAGTTATCCAAAGATACATATATTTCAAAAGGTCCTAGTGTCTCAAAATATGACAAAAGAGGGTTGTTAAAATTGTAATAATTTTATGTCATATTGGGACAGGTGGTTCTCAAATCCATTGTTAACCCATGTCTTAGCAAAAGGAGGCACGTGGACATGATGAAGATGCATGCAAAGGGAACAGTGTAAAGAGGAAGACAGCAGTTAGAATAATGCTTTTATAGTCCAAGAGCTCTCGTGCTACCACCTAGCTCTCAGATGAGGAGGGGGAGTGGCTAATTCATTCTCAGAAGCTCTCATGGGGAACCAACTTTTTTTGTTTTATTTTGTTGAGACAGTTTTTCTGTGACCTGGACTCACTTTGCAGACCAGGCTTGCCTAGAACTCACAGGGATCTGCCTTCCTATCCCTCTCCAAGTGCTGGGATTACAAGCCTGCACCACCATGCATGGCTGAAACCAACTCTTGTGGTATAGTGATCTCAAAGACATGTCCCAAACCGTGA
This sequence comes from Acomys russatus, assembly GCF_903995435.1. Taxonomy (NCBI): domain Eukaryota; kingdom Metazoa; phylum Chordata; class Mammalia; order Rodentia; family Muridae; genus Acomys; species Acomys russatus. Next base: position 157,722 of record NC_067144.1, on the reverse strand, counting down.
GACAATAGAATTCTGTTATTTGATTGACACTGTAAGGCAGCTCCAGCAAAGGTGTAAACACTCACATAGAGTTGACAGGTGGTGTGAGAGCTGGGTCTGGGACAATGGGCTGGACTGGAATTGAAAATAAGATTGTGTCCTAAGAATAGCAGTCAAAGGCCTTAGACCAGGTGAGATTATAATATAAAATGTAACTATGAAATTTGTATGTCTATTCTTTAGAAATGATGATAATAAAATCAGTGCATTTAGCAGAGCTTCTTGTTGAAAAGTGTAAGCCTTGCATTTAAGATCAGAGCAAGTTAAAGTGTTGCAGCTAAAATTCTCAGCACAGGGATGGAAATAACTAGGCAACTGGTCATATCTGGTATCTTTACAATAATGCTTTGTGAGCAATACATCCCCTGCACACCCATCCCTCCACAGCATTCCTCACCCTCTCTTCCTCTATTTAAGCACACATACACCCTTATACACTCTCCCTCCCACTGCTAGTCCTCAAAAAGGGGGGATGTGATTAAGGTGTGGGGGCTAGAGTCCATGTCAGAAGTAGTCCCTACACCTCATATTATGGGACCCATAAGGAGACTGTACTGCCTATCATCTACATCTGAGCAGAGAATCTAACTCCACACCATTCATTTATGCATCAGACTCTGAAGCACCACCCTCCTCTGCCCTGAATTGTTGGTTCCATTGGTCTCCTTGTAGAGCTCCTGGCCCCTCCAGGTCCCTCCCTCTGTTCACCAACTCTTCCATAAAACTCCCAGCACTCCAGCCCAGATGTGCACCTCAGCATGTGCTTGGATCCCTGCTCAGGGGACCTATATGGTAGGCTTCCTTCCTGTTCTTTCTCTTCAAGTGCTTCTGGTGTCTATTATATCTGTTCTTCTTAATGAGAATTAAGCGTTTTCCATAGGGTGCTTCTTTTTATTTAGTTTCTTCAGGTTTGTGTATTGTAGTGTGGTTATCCTGTATTCTTTGTCTAATAATCACTTATAAGTGTATATACCATGTGTGTCTTTTGGGGTCTGGGTTACCTCACTCAGGCTGGTCTTTTCTAGTTCCATTCATTTGCTTGCAAATTTCAAGATTTCCTTGGTTTTAATAGTTGAGTAGTATTTCATTGTGTAAATATACTAGGCTCTTTATCCATTCTTTACTTGAGAGACAAATAGGTTGTTTCCACATTCTGGTTATTATAAATAAAGCTGCTATGAACATAGTTGAGCAAATTTCCCTGTTGTATAGCAGAACATATTTTGGGTATATGCTCAGAAGTGGTATGGCTGAGTCTTGAAGTAGAACTATTCCCAATTTTCTGAGAAAGCACCAGATTGAATTCCAAAGTGGTTGTACAAGTTTGGACTCGCTCTAGCAATGGAAGAGTGTTCCTCTGTCTCCACATCCTCTCCAGGATGTACTTTGAGGTTTTTTGTTTTTGTTTTTTTTTTACTTTAGCCATTCTGATAGGTATAGAAAGGAATCTCAGAGTTGTTCTGATTTACATTTCCCTGATGACTAGGGACTTTGAGCATTTCTTTACATGTTTCTCGGTCATTCATTATTCCTCTGTTGAGAGTTTTCTCTTTAGTTCTATATCCCATTTTTCAATTGGATTATTTGGTTTGAGGATGTTCAATTTCTTGAGTTCTTTGTATATTTTGGATATTAGCCCTCAGTCAGACGCACAGTTGGTGAAGATCTAATCCAAGTCTAAAGGCTGTTGTTTTGTTCTGTTGACAGTGTCCTTTGCCTTACAGAAGCTTTTCAGTTTCATGAGGTCCCATTTATTAATTGTTGATCTCAAAGTTTTAGCTATTGGCATTCTGTTCAGGAAGTTGTCTCCTATGCAAATGAGCTCAAAGATCTTCCCCACTTTTCTTTAAACATATTTAGTATGTCTAGATTTATGTTAGACATTTAATCCACTTGGAATCTAGTTTGGTGAAGGGTGATAAATTTGCATTTTTCTACAGGTAGACATCTAGATAAACCACCATGTGTTGAAGATGCTATATTTTTCCCATTGATTTGGCTTCTTTGTCAAAAATCAAGTGTCCATCAGTGCATGGGTGTATTTCTGAGTCTTCTAATCAATTCCATTGAGCCTCTTGTCTGTTCATATGCTAGTATCATTCTGTTTTTATTACTGTTGCTGTATAGTACAGTTTGAAATCAGGCATGAAGATAGCATCAGATGATCTTGTATTGCATAGGATTGTTTTAGCTATTTGGGGCTGTTATTTTTTCAAATAAAGTTGAGAATTGTTCTTTCAAGGTCTCTAAATAATTCTATGGTATTTTGATGGGAATTGCAAGATTGCTTTTGGTAAGATGGTCATTTTACTATGTTAATCCTACTGATGCATGGGTGTGGGACATCTTTCCAACTTCAGATATCTTCTTCTATTTCTTTCTTCAGAGACTTGAAGATTTTTTTCATAAGGTCTTTCATTTGCTTGGTTAGAATTAAACCAAGATAATTTATGGTTTTTGTGGCTATTGTGAAGGCTGTTGTTTCCCTAATTTCTTTCTTATCCTGTTTGTCTTTTGTATAAAGGAAGGCTACCAATTTTTTAAATTGATTTTGTATCTAGCCACTTTGATGAAGGCATTTATCAGCTGCAGGAGTTCCTTGGTAGAGTTCTTGGGATCACTTATTTATACTATCATATAATCTGCAAGTGGTGATATGTTGACTTCCTCCTTTCAAATTTGTATCCCTTTATCTTCTTTAGTTGTCTTATTGCTCTAGCTAGGACTTCGAGATCTATATTAAAGAGACACGGAGAGAGTGGATAGCCTTGTTGAGTCCCTGATTTCAGTTGAATTGATTTAAGTTTCTTTCCATTTAGTTTGATGTTGGCTATAGGCTTGCGGTATATTGCCTTTGCTATGCTTAGGTACATGCCTTATATCCCCAATCTCTCCAAGATGTTTAACATGAATGGGTGTTATATTTTGTCAAATGCTTTTTTACCATCTTGGGAGATGATCTTGTTTTTATTTTCTTTCATTTTGTTTATATGATGAATTACATCGATGGATCTCCATATATTGAACCACTCCTACATGCCTGGGATGAAGCCTACTTGGTCAGAGTGAATGATATTTTTGATGTGTTCTTGAATTTGGTTTGCAAGAATTTTATTGAGTGTTTTTGCATCAATTCTCATAAGAGAAATTGGTCTGAAAATCTCTTTCTTTGTTAGTCTCTGTGTGGTGTAGATACCATGGTAACTATGGCCTCATAGAATGAGTTTAGTAATATTCCTTCTTCTTCTATTTTGTGGAATAGTTTGAAGAAAGTTGGTATTATCCCTTGTTTGAAGATCTGGTAGAATTCTGCACTTAATCCACCCAGCCCTGAGCTATTTTTCAGTGGGAGACTTTTGATGACTGTTTCTATTTCCTTGGGAAATATAGGACTATTTAATTTGTTTTCCTGATATTGATTAAATTTTTGTAATTGGTAGCTATCAAGAAAAATTTACATTTTGTTTAGATTTTCAAATTTGTGGCATATAGTCTTTTGAAGTAAGAACTAATGATTTTTTGAATTTCATTGGTATTTGTCATATGTGTCTCCCTTTTCATTCCTGATACTGTTGATTTGAGTACTGTCCCTCTGCCTTTTACTTAGTTTTTCTAAGGGTTTGTCTATCTTGTTGATTTTTTTCAAAAAACAAACAAACAAACAAACAAAAAACAGCTATAGGTTTCGTTGCTTCATTGAATTGTTCTTTGTTTCTAATTTATTCATTTCAGCCCTAAGATTGATGATTTCCAGCCATATACTCCTCTTTGGTGTATATGTTTGTTTTTGTTCTAAAGCTTTCAGATGTCCTGTTAAGTTGCAAGTATGGGATTTCTATAATTTCTTTATGAAGTAGCTTAGTGCTATGAAATTTCTTCTTAGCACTACTTTCATGGTGTCCCATAAGTTCTGGTAAGTTGTGGCTTCATTTTCACTGAATTCTATGAAATCTTTAATTTCTTTTTTAAGAACCTGAAACAGAAGCCATAATAGGGAGTTGTTCAATTTCCCTGAGTTTGTAGGCTTTCTGTTGTTTCTGTTGTTGTTTAGTTCCAGTTTTAATCCATGGTTGTTGGATAAGATGCAAGAGGTTAATTAGATCTTCTTGTATCTGTCAAGGTTTGTCAGATACAAGGTTCTGACAAGGTTCCTTTGTGACCAAGTATGTGTTCAATTTTGTAGAAGGTTTGGTGAGGTGTTGAGAATAATATATATTCTTTTGTGTTTGCATGAAGGAACTATAGATATTGGTCCTTTGATTCATGATGTCTATTAGTTTCATTATTTATCCATTTAGTTTTTGTATTGATGATCTATTTATTGGTGAAAGTGAGTTGTTGAAGTCTCCCACTATCAATGTGTGGGCTTCATTGTGTGATTTAAGTTTTAGTAATGTTTCTTTTGTGAATATTGGTGCTCCTGCTTTTGTGTCATAGATATTCAGGATTGAAATGTCCTTTTGGTTGTATTTTTCCTTTGACGAGTATGAAGTGTCCTTCTCCATCTGTTTGTATTAATTTTTGTTGAAAGTCTACTTTATTATATACTAGAATGGCTACTCCAGCTTGCTTCTTGGGTCTGCTTGCTTGGAATACTGTTTTCCAGCCCTTTACTCTGAGGTTAGGTCTATCTTTATTGCTTAGGTGTGTTTCTTGTATGCAGCAGAATGGGTCTTGTTTTTGCATACATTCTGTTAGCCTGTGTTTTCTTATTGGGGATTTGAGTCCATTGATATAAAGAGTTATTAATGACCAGTGATTGTTAGTTCTCAGTTTTTTTAATGTTGGTGGTGGTAGAGTGTGTATGTGTGTGTTTCCTTTATTTTTGTTTATGGATGTGGGCTATTTACTTCCTGGGTTTAACAAGCCTTCTTGGGCTGGAGCTTTCTTGCTAATATTTTCTGTAGGGCTGGATTTGGGGGTAGGTACTTGGTTTTTGTCTTGGAATATTTTGTTTTTTCTATCTATGGTGATTGAAAGTTTTGCTGGAATACTAGACTGGATTGGCATCTGTGGTCTTTTAGTTTCTGCATGACATTTGTCCAGGCCCTCTGGCTTTCATAGTCTCTGTTGAGAAGTCAGGTGTAATTCTGACAAGTTTTCTTTTATATGTGTCTTGGCCTTTTTCTCTTGAAGCTTTAAAATTCTTACTTTTTTGTGTGTGCATCTGGTCTTTTGATTATTTTGTGGTGAGAGGATTTTCTTTTCTGTTCCAATCTACTTGGAGTTCTCTAGGCTTCTTGTATGTTTATGGGTATTTCTTTCTTTAGGTTAGGAACATTTTCTTCTATGATTTTATTGAAAATGTTTTCTGGGCCATGGAGCTTAGAAATGTCTTCTTCTATTCCTATTATTATTATTAGGTTTTGTCTTTTTCTTTTGTCCCAGATTTTTTGGATGTTTTGTGTCAGGAACCTTTTAGTTTTAGCATTTTCTTTGACTGATGTATTGATAACTTCCACCTTATGTTCTATCTCTTGTATTCTATTGGTATGGCTTATGACTGCAGTTCCTGTCCTCTTCCATAGGTTTTCCAACTCCAGGATTGCCCCACATTCTGTTCTCTTTGTTGCTTCTAATTTCCTTTTTACGTCTTGATTAGTTTTATTAATTTCTTTCTTTCTCCTATTTCATTGAAATTTTCTGTAATATTTGTAGGATTTATTCAATTCCTTCATCTGTTTGAAAGCATTTTCCTATATTTCTTTGAAAGATTTTTTTTTTTTTTACAAAATATTTAAAGAGATTTTAATGGGGCAAATAGCATATTCTTAGTATGGTATACATTATCAGGGTGATCAAAATTAATTTTGTTTTGTTTTTTTTCCTCCTTTTTAAAAAAATTTTTATTAATTTATTCTTGTTACATCTCAATGGTTATCCCATCCCTTGTATCCTCCCATTCTTTCCTCTCTCCCATTTTCCCCTTATTCCCCTCCCCTATGACTGTTTCTGAGGGTGATTACCTCCCCCTGTATATGCTCATAGGATATCAAGTCTCTTCTCGGTAACCTGCTCTCCTTCCTCTGAGTGCCACCAGGTCTCCCACTCCAGGGGACATGGTCAAATATGAGGCACCAGAGTATGTGTGAAAGTCATACCCCACTCTCCACTCAACTGTGGAGAATGTTCTGACCATTGGCTAGATCTGGGTAGGGGTTTAAAGTTCACTGCCTGTATTGTTCTTGGCTGGTGCCTTAGTTTTAGTGGGACCCCTGGGCCCAAATCTGCCTATCATAATGTTCTACTTGTAGGTTTCTAGGACCCTCTGGATCCTTCTACTTTGCTATTCTCCCATGCTTCTCTCATCTAGAGTCCCAATAGGATGTCCTCCCCTCTGTCTCAGTTTCCTGGTAAGTGAAGGCTTTCGTGGGTCATGCCCCTTGGGCTAGTATGCAGATATGTGAGTATATACCATTTGAGTATTTCTTTGAGAGATTTATTTTCCTCCTTCAAGGCTTCTATCATTTTAATAACCTCAGACTTAAAATCTTCTTGTGCTTTATGGGTGTTCATATCTCCAGGGCTTGCTGTGGTAGGATCACTGGGTTTTGGTGGTCTCATATGGCTCTGAGTTTTGTTGCTTGTCTCTTCTTGCCCTGGCCTCTAGCCTTCTGCTTATCTCTGGTGTTAGCAGGCCTGGAGGTTCCTCCAATGGGGTCACTATCTGTATGTGTCCTACATGGGTCAGGTAGGTTAGGAGCTGGGAAAGAGAAATCCAAGCTGAAGACCGTTTGCCAGTGCTCTCCAGATGCCTTCTCAGGATAGTAGGCAATGGATATTCAAGCCTGCACTCAGCTCAGCTCTGCTGGGTTCCCTGTCTGTGTCTCCATTGGGTCAGGCAGGAGAGGGGCAGACTGAGAGATAGCCAAGCCAAAAGCTAATTCAAGATAAAATGTATTGTGGCTGGAGCCTGATTCACCTGTGCTGGTTTACTTTCTTGACCCAGATAGTAAGCAGTGGGCAGAGAGAGATCCAAGCCCTAATATTCTCACATGTCCCACAGGCTTCTTAGGGATAACAGCTAATGTAGGTTGTGGCCACCCCTGACTCACTTTTGTTTATAAACCAGATCTCTGTGTCCCACATAGGGCAGGCCAGTAAGCAGAGGGCAGGCAGAGGTGGGGGGGGGGGAGAGAGAGATCCAAACTCAAAGCTATTTGGGTGTCTCACAGTCCTTCTCAGGATGAGAGCTAATGTGGGTTGTGGCCCAAGACCGACTCATCTCTGCAAATTCAGGTATCTGAACTGGTTCTCTGTTTCCCAGGGAGCCTGCTCTCAGGTTGAGTATTCAGAGGAGTACAGGGTGCTCGAAGCTTATGAATTCCAAACACAGGGCATGTCCAGCACTTGGGAAGGGGAGTAGCTGGTTCTGATCCTCTCCAACTCCTTCCTTTCTGTAAGTTCTCAGCCTCTGATTCTCTGTTCCCTAGACATGGTGTACACTGGATGCCACCATCTTGTAATTCTTTTCCCTTTCTTTATTACATTGCAGTATTTCTTGGACTTGTTTGCTATGCAAAGATAGTTTTATTTAGTCCCATTCACTTTTCTGAACATTCCTTCTTGATGAAGATTTAGGTTATTGACAATATTTTCTGCCACAATTAGTATTACCATTAGCAACTTTGTCAAATTCCATGAGGTATGTACAAATAGGAGCAGTATCTTTAGGGTAAATTGCTTTTATAGATTTGTTTCTAAGGTAAATTTCTAAAACTGTGATTTTGACTGATAAATATATTAACTGTAGTTAAGATCTCCAAAGCCTAGAGTATGCTGACCAGTTCATGTTCTCACCAAGAGTTAGCTTCTGAATATGTTGCTGAATTATATATAATTGCTGAAATATATACACTTTGTCTTGGGTAATTTCCTTAGTAAACTTGGAATGTGTTGTTCCAGCATCACATTTTACTCCACATGAAGCTAGTGTTTTGGTTTTGGTTTTTATCTTGAACACAAGCTAGAGTTATCTGGGAAGAGGGAAATTCAATTGAGAACATGCCTCCATCAGATTGGCCTATGGGCAAGTCTATGGGACATTTTGTTGCTTACTGATTGTAGGTTGTCCTTTGCCTATGCTTGTGGTCCTCAGCTGTATAAAGAAGCAGACTGTGGCAGCTATGGGGAAGAAGCCAGTAAGCAATAGTTCACCACAGTCTCTTCTTCAGTTACTGCCTCCAGATTCCTGGTCTGATTTTCTTTTACTATGGACTGTGAAATAAATGGATTGTGGAATGGACTGTAATGTGAAATAAATCTTTTACTCCTCAGTTGTTTTTGCTCATATTGCCAATTGTATCAATAGTAAGCAAGCTGAAAAGGGTTGAACTTCTTGAGCTTCAGATGTCCTCTACTCACAGGCCAGGGGATTTCTTTCTTTCTTTTTTCTTTCTTTCTTTCTTTTTTTTTTTCCTCTATGGGACGATTCAAGCATTTTCCCCTAGAGTTTTGTTTGTTCTTTCTTATGGTCTTTCACCTTGAGACTTTATTGTAACTTATTGGAACTATCAATTTATTTTTATACCTTGTGATTTGTTTTATAACTTTTGCTTCTCTGGAATTATAAATTAATTCTCTCAGTTTTTCTCATTGTACTTTAAATTTTTTTCATTTTTTTCTTAAATGACTGACATAGTTTTTAAAATTTTTTATTATTAATATATTCTTGTTATATCTCAAGGGTTATCCCATCCCTTGTGTCCTCCCATTCTTCCCTCCCTCCCCTTTTCCCCTTCTTCCCCTCCCCTATGACTGTTCCTGAGGGGGATTACCTCCCCTGTATATGCTCATAGGGTATCAAGTCTCTTCTCGGTAACCTGCTCTCCTTCCTCTTAGTGCCACCAGGTCTCCCACTCCAGGGGACATGGTCAAATGTGAGGCACCAGAGTACATGTGAAAGTCATATCCCACTCTCCACTCAACTCTGGAGAATGTTCTGACCATTGGCTAGATCTGGGTAGGGGTTTAAAGTTTACCACCTGTATTGTCCTTGGCTGGTGCCTTAGTTTAAGCGGGAGCCCTGGGCCCAAATCTGTCTATCATAATGTTCTACTTGTGGGTTTCTAGGACCCTCTGGATCCTTCTACTTTGCTATTCTCCCATGCTTCTCTCATCTAGAGTCCCTATAGCATGTCCTCCCCTCTGTCCCAGTTTCCTGGTAAGTGAAGGCTTTTGTGGGACATGCCCCTTGGGCTAGTAGTATGCAGATATAAGTGAGTATATACCATTTAAGTCTTTCTGCTTCTGGATTAACTCACTCATTATGATAATTTCTAGATCAATCCATTTATCCACAAATTTCGGGAATATATTTTATTCTGGTTTGTACCTTACATTCTGCTAAGGTCTTCTGTTTATTATCTCCATATCACTTATTGATTTTGATATTATATAAGTTCTTTATTATGGGAAATATTTCAGAAATACTTGAGTATGTGCCTACATTTTCAATGTAGTATTTTATTTACTTTAGACCCATACTCACCCTTCACCATAGCCTTACATTGTACTTATTTTCTGTAGATTCTACTGCTTGCTTGCTTGCTTGCTTGCTTTTTCTTTATTTCATTTTGTCTTTTTTTTCTTTCAGAGTTTTTTCTTTGTTTTTTTTTTAAACAAATCATATAATATAAATATACTTCACATTATTGGTACATTTAGTAAGGATATATTAACTTTCTGGCTTACTTAGAAAATATGTTTTGTAGAAATTTACTTATTTTATACTAATAATGTTTTGTAAACTTTTTAAGTGGCTTAGTATTAGTCTGAAGAAACTTTAGTCTCATGTTTTCAATTTTTTCCCTAGAATGTAATTGTAAAAATCATTCTTTATGTTCACAATATTTCACATGCATATGTTTGGGCAGGAATGTCTCATAAATTATGAACTACTTTCAAAGTCACAATAGGGTAGAATTCTCTATAATGGGACAGAAAGAAGTTCATACCCAGCATACTAGCAGAAGTGAAAAACTTCTTAGAAAATATTGTCTGGGAAATATGAGACTTACCTCTTATAACATAGTAAATCAACAAACAGGGATCAAATTAATTCCTCCAATAATCATCTCAGAGAAGCATGTGTTTATAAATAAAAGCCTAATGGGGTAAGCAAAAGAGCAAGGCACATGTGATTATGGACTAAAGTACATTTCTTGTAATCAGTTCTTCCTTGCAGACTTTGACCATAGGTGTTCCAATGCAAGACTCTATGAATTGGACATAGTGTTTAGCCAACATATTTGATATTCATCTGAATGTGCTATCTGTGTGAGAGAGACACTTGCAATGAAATCAGCCTGTCACAACCTACTGAATGTTGTGCCCTAAGTTTTTAAAGGCTTATTTATCATTTATTATTAATAAGACTTATTTATTTATCTATTTGTATATGTGTGTGCCTGCATAGATTTATATGCACTACATTTGTGTAGGTGCTCCCAGAGGACAGAAGAAGGAATTGGATTCCCAGGAACTGAAGTGACAAATAATTGTGAGCCACTATGTGGATTCAGGGTCCTCTGCAAGAGCATGCACGTAAGCCATTTCTCTAACCCTGTATTTTTAAAATAAAATAATAATAATTACAAGCTAACTGATTCCTAGGAATTAATATATTTGTGTAAGAATGAGAAAATAATGGTTAGACTCTTATCTTTAATTATGAGGCAGCAAATGAACCAATATAATCTACACTTCAATTTGTCAACCATGCAAAGTAGGAAGAATAAAGGCATGATATAACTGGTTAGTGGGACATGTAGAGCCTCTGCAAAGAGAGGAAAAGTGTTAAAAGAGTCTCCAGACAAATAAGACAGCTATAACAGATGCTAGCAAAAGGTATGCAATTGCCTTAAATATTTCTGTAAGCATTTTGGAACTTAGTCTAATCTTGACAAACAAAATCACTTTCTACACAGACTGCATTGTCTGTGAAAAAAAAAGTATGTTTCACAAGATGTCTTTAAGTAGAAGACAAACAGTGGTGCTGTACCCAGTTCAGGGCTTTGTCATTGCATAGGTAAAGGTTCAAATCTTTGCTCAGCTTTGTTACATGATCTGAAAATTTTCAGTTTAGCAATATCATTAAATCTTGTCCTTAGTGATACATGGTGAGATGTTTTAGAGAATTTGAGAAAGAAGGTATAAATTTCAATATTTTAAATGTGTTCAAAATCTAGGCAAGGAAAGTTAATTGATGGGTTTTAGTAATCTGCTTCCTCTAGTAAAAGAATCCTTAGTAAATCCCTCATATAAAAAGTTTAAACTTGCAAGTATTAAAGGAAGCCCACAGGGTATTAAAACCCTATAGCCATGTCTACAGCAGATTTATGTAATCAACAGATTTCCTCTAGTAATATGTTCTTGATTTTGGTATGAATTTATGCTATCTTGGTAAAATGAGTTGGTTGTTATTCTACTAACTTTCTATTCTTTGGGAAAACTTGATAAAATGTAATGTAATTAATTTCTCCCTTAGGAAAAATTGTGGGTGAGTGTAGTGGTTGGTGACCTCAAACAAGGCATGAGTAAGTTGAATGACTTCTGTGGGCCTCTAATTTTATATGTGCCCTGCAGAGCTGGCAGCCATGGAAGTACACATATATGGATCCTGGGCAAGTGAGGACGGAGGAAATATATTTCAGTTTCCTTCCACTTCAGAGGGAACATCCTTGCAGTCACCCACTTCTTTTCTTCTTTCCCCCTCTTCCTTAATTCAGCAGTGTTCAGTATGAATAAAGTGTCTTGCACATGCCATGTAAGTGTTCTACTGCTAACCTGTGTCCCCTGACCTCTCACTTATTCTTTCATTCATTTTATATCCTTCCCTTTTTGAGTTCTCTTTCTATTTCTCTTGAGAGCTCATCTAAAGTAAAGGGTATATATTGTAATCCTTGTCTCTATGCTTGCTTCTAGGAGACGCTGAACATAGTACATTGATGTTGTCAACTGCCAGCAAGGCAGTGCCATTTTTCTTGCCATGAACAAAGGAAGGCTGTGTTTTATCTTGCCCACTCAGTTTTTGACATTTTCTTCCTATTTCATGGCAGCCTAAAAAACTGCTGACTGTCTTTCTTAAAGCATACACACTATATTAAGGGATGTTTATATTAAGTTTAGACTTAACTTGAGTTTGGGTGCTCCATCCTTAAACAAAACAGCATCTGAAAAATTTCCAAAGGAATTGTTTGATTCAGTGATTTGTAAATTACATTCTATAAATGCATCTTGCAAAAGAATTTTCTAATATTCATAGGTGTCCAAAAATGTCTTGGATAAGACACAGTTCAGCACCAGTGTATAATATAGTTTCATTAAAGTTAAAGCTCCTCAAGTTCCCACATCAGCATCCACCTATTTTACTCACTGGCCAAGACTCAGTTTGAGTGGGAGAATTGAAAATGATGGGTAAGAAGCTGTAGGTATAGGGACAGGAATTGCATCCATACATTCAGTTATTCTTTCGTTCATAGAATAGTTATTGAGTACTAACTATGTTAAGGGCATTTTTTTTCCAAAATTTGATGAAGATGTGAATACCAGTATTTAATTTATGGTCTTTCTGTTTTGTTTGTTAACCAAATTGTAAGTAACATTAAAGGACCAATAATTCCTTGATTAGTGTCCAGCTTAAGCAAAAGATTCAGGCTTGTGTGGTGCATGTGCTAGTGAGAAAGTGTGAAAAAGTAGACTGTTAACGATCTGAGTAAACCTCTCTCCACTACAGTCCCTTTCACTGTTGAGGTATACATCTCTGTGTGTCTCATGCGAACTCTCTTCTATGTGTGTAAAAATGGATGAGTGAACTACGAGTTCTTTAGGGAAAGCATATCCATTGATTGTGATATGTGATCTGAGCCAGGTAGATGCAAGACCAGGAACTTCCAAAGCCTGATGAATGCATGTGAATCACAGACCCAGACATAAATTCATGTACCTGTGAGCATATGATTTTTGATAAAGAAGACAGAAATATACAATGGAAAAAAGAAAACACTTTCAACAATTGATGCTCGTGTAACTGGATGTTGTTATGGAGAAGAATGTAAAATGATCCATATCTATCACCTTGCACAAAACTCTAATTCAAATGACCAAAGACCTCAACATAAAACTATAAACACTAAATCTGATGGATAAGAAAGTGAAAAATACCTCTGAGTGCATTTGCAAAGGAGACAGTGTTCTGAATAGACACCAATAGCACAGGCACTAAAGTCAACAATTAGTAAATAAATCCTCATGAAATTGAAAAGCTTCTGTAAGGCAAAGGACACTACCAATAAGACAAAACATAAGCATACCTAAGTTCTGGGACTGCCCACATCTGTTTGGCGAAACAGACCCTGGCCTCTGATCTACTCTCTTTGTCTTTCTGCAAATCTAAACTCATGACATTGTAGATGACATTCTCCTCTGCAGAACTTTCTTACAAATTAGCCAAACTGATATTTCTGCTTCTCTAATTTTTTTCTAGCCAGATTCTGTAGCAAGGCCACAGAATCTCACATCTAAGGTTCAATTGTCCATCCCTCAGGTCATCTACTTGGGACTAACCATCACCCCAACCCACAAGGCCATTACCTTGGAACAGCTGGAACACAGTCCCCTTGATCAATTACATTTTCCTTAGCTATTTGTTCTCGATAGTTTCCTTCACTGCCTAAGCTAGGCTGTTCTAAAATTTACTCTGTAGACCACACTGACCTTCAATTCAGAGATCTGCCAGCCTCTGCCTTCTGAGTGGTGGGATTAGAAGCGTGCATGACCACAACAAGCTCTAAACTTTTCTTTAATTCCCTTTCACTTCTTTAACATTTCTTTACACAAGTTGGAAGTTTAGCTGTGTGGGTTCTTGCTCTAAGGCCATTTTGCATGAAGCCAGATGTTTACACTGGCTTGAACTCCTAAAACCTTAAAATCTTCCCTCAGTGACACACTTCCTTCAATTTAGACCACACTATAAAAGTAACTTTTATTCCCTGATTGACCTAGGCCTACTCCTGGAAACTTCTTGCCTCAATACAATCTAATCTAGACCTAGAGTTTTTTACCCTCTGAGACTTACCACTGAATAAGCTCACCCTTTCTTGTTCTTTCTGAGCTCTGGCTGCCTGGTTCAACACAGCTGTTTTGACTCAAACTCCTTTCCAAGCTGAGTGATTCAAATTGGCTTCTCATGGCTTCTGTCTGAATTGCTCAGCTTGGCTTCATACTAACTTTTGCAATATATTCTAATCTTCTGGTTCCTCATTCTCTAGCTCATTCTGTCTTCGCCTGTATATAGTTTGTTCTCTCTTCAACCTTTCTTTGTAAAACTGCCTCCTCTCTCCCTCAGTCCCTGTGTTGCTCCCTTAAGTAACTCTTTCTTTTTCTCAGAGTTAGGCATATTCTATTCTGTCAAAATTTTCACAGATTCATCATTTTGTCTGCCACTCCATTAGACACCACTTTCAAACTAACTTTACCTTCCTGGACCTAAGGTTTTCATTATTTGAAACTTGTCTTATACTTGACTAGCCTTGAAGTCAGAGATCTGATTGCTTCTAGTCCTGGGATTAAAGGCATATGCCACCACCACCCAGCATTCCAGCCAGATCACACAGACCTAGAAGGTCTTTGGATGAGATCTCTTGCCAGAGAAGTGGTGTTCTGAATTTAAATTCCTCTACACCACACCTACTCAAACAAGGCCACACCTCCTAATAGTGCCACTTCTTATGAGCCTATGGGGGTCATTTTCATAAAAACCACTTTAGCCACCTATATCCAAGATATTCTTTCACCACAAGCCCTTTCAGTTGGTGAGCTTTTTGTGTATACATGTGTGAGTATATGTGTGCATATGTATATATTGGTACATAGAAATGGATAAGTATACACATATGGGTATAAATTTATATAGGTATATAGATGCATATTTGTGTATGCAAGTACACATGCATGTGTATATAAATATACTTTTATGCATAAGTGTATATGTACTTGTGTATGTAGATATATGTGTGCACATATTCATATGTGTGCATGTATGTACATGTGTGTATACATGCATGTACATACATATGTGTATATGTATGAATGTGTTGTGCTTGTACATAAGTATGCATATGAGTATCTGTGTATGCATATATAGAACATTTATAGGTATGCATGTACGTGTATTTGTATATATATAACTGTGTACATCTGTTAATGTCTGTTTTTTCTTGTCTCCTTGACTGGGTGCTGTTCTAACTTGAGAAAGACCTTTGAAGCCTATGTATTCTAGGGGAGCCAGGTGAGCAGTGTACAACATCTTCACATTTCCCTCTTCATCACTTACTATAAAGACAAAATCTTCACAGCTCCGGCTTTTTGGGAATAGCAAAGCAGACCATGGTAAGCAGGAACAAGGACAGAAGATGGCAGCAATAAGTCATCCTTTGGCCACATTTCAGTTCTTGGGACCAGAAAGGACATAGACCAGAGTGCTCTTCCTCCTCTCCGTGGATTGAGCTGTGTTAGAACAGCAAATTCCACACCTACATAAATGGGCTTCTTATTTTCATTTAAGGTCAGCCCTAGTCCAGCTCCAAGGGCTGAAAAGAACTTCCACCTGAGTGGTCTAGCAGCAGGTGACTTGTTTGCTGTTTCTGCTTTGACAGCTTTCAAATTCCTCAGCCTGTTTTGCTGGGCTCTGCTAGCAGTTCCCTAATCCCTGTGGGGGCTGGGCAGGACCTTCCAGGTTTAGAATCCAGCTTCAGTATAGTAAGTGGCTTTGCTATCCTGGGAGAGCAGAAGTTGGCATGGGGGGTATTTCAGAGTATCTTTGGCTCACATTTCAGGTACTAGGAGGGTACAAAATGATAGTCTTTCTGGAGATTTTCATTTAAAAAGCCATGAAGTTTATTCTATCACCTATCTAGTCTAAAGAAAAATTTTTTAAAAAGTATGGTAGTTGAATAAAATACCCAATTGCTTATCTCTTTGAGTCTCCATAAATTACACATGATTGATTTCTGTTACTCACTTTCTCCCCTTGAAAGCCAGGGGACATGAGAGATCACTGCTTAACTTTGGCTTTGTTGAGATCTTGAGTCCTTTTCTATGACACATGAGTATACAAATGCCAGAATTCCTTTGTTTATATTACATCCATCCTACAAGTGAGATATGACAGGGGATAAAGTGTTTGCTGTACCTTTGAGTAGTGGAATCTACCAATTAATTTGAGTTCAAGTTGCCAAGTTTGTTACTAATGAGCTCACTGTCCTTGGGAAAGCTGCTCATGTTTTCATTTTTTATTTTATTTCAAAAATTTATGTATTTATTCAATTTACATCCTTTTCTTAGCGCCATCCCTACACAAAACCGAGGCACACCTTCCTTCCCTATCCCACATCACCCTTCTCTATTCCTCAGAAGAGGGGAGCCTCCCTTCCCATCCTTCTCTCCCCACCCTTCCAGCTCATCAAGTCTTTTCAGGACTGAGTGTGTCCTCTTCCCCTGTGATATAGCAATGCAGTCCTACCAGGAGAAAGTGATTGAAAAGCTGGCAAGAGAGTCAATATAAGAGAGATCCCTCATTCCACTTACTAGGGGACCTTCATAAATCATGAGCTGTCTCTTAGTTATAACTTTGTAGGGGGCTTAGGTCCAGTCCATGCAACATCTTTGGTTGATGCTTTAGTCTCAGCAGATGACATTGGGCCCTGGTTAGTTGGCTCTGTTTGTCTTCTTGTGAGGCTTTGGTCACCTCAAGGTCCTTTTCTCCTTACCCCCACTTTCCCATAAGGTTCCTTACACATCACTCAGTGTTTGGCTGTGTGTCTCAGCAACTGTTTTGAGGCTTTGCTGGGGCCTATAAGAGGACAACTCTGCTTGACACCTGTCTGCAAGCATAGCAGAGCATCTTTAATAATGTCAGGAGTTGTTTCTCTTACATGAGGTGGGTCTTGAGTTGGGCCAGGCATTGATTGGCCATTCCCTCAATCTCAGCTATATCTGCTCTATATTTATCCCTTCACATCATATAGGTGGAGTGAATTTTGTGTTGAAGTTTTGTGGGTGGGTTGGTGTTCACCTCCCTCTAATAGGAGACTTGTCTAGGTAAAGGGTGTCCTTTTCAGTCTCTATGGCCCCTGATACTTGGAGTGTCTACAAGAGTCCCTCTCACATCCCTCTGGGGGCCTACCATGAACATAGTTGAGCAAGTATCCTTGTTATATGATAGAGTGTCTTTTGGGTATATACCTGGACGTAGTAAAGCTAGGTCTTAAGGTAGAGTTATTCTCACTTTTCTGAGAAAGTGCCAGATTGAGTTCCAAAATGGTTGTACAAGTTTGCACTCCCACCAGCAATGGAGGAGTGTTCCCCTTTCTCCTCCATCTTGCCAGCATATGCAGTCACTTGGGATTTTGTTCTTAGCCATTTTGATGGGTGTAAGGTGGAACCTCATAGTAGTTGCTTTGCTTTGAATTTTCCTGATAACTGAGGATATTGAGTATGTCTTTAAGTGCTTCTTGGTCATTAGAGATTCCTCTGTTGAGAATCTCTGTTTAGCTTTATACCCCATTTTTAATTTGGTTATTTTGTTTGTTGGTGTTTAATGTTTTGTGGTCTTTATATAATTTGGATATTAGCTCTTTGTTGGATGTAGGATTGGTGAAGATCTTTTCCCAAAGTGTAGGCTGTCATTAGGTTCTGTTGACAGTGTATTTGGCCTTACAGAATCTTTAGTTTCAAGAAGTCCCATTTATTAATTGTTGGTCTTAGAGCCTGAGCTATTGGTGTTTTGTTCAGGAAGTTGTCTTCTGTGCCAATGAGTTCATTACTTTGTATTCTAATAGATTAAGTGCATCTACTGTTATGTTGAGCTCTTTGATCCATTTTGACTTAAGTTTTGTGCAGGGTGATAAGTATGAATCTACTTGCATTTTTCTTTATGTTTACACCCAGTTAGCCTACCACCATTTGTTGAAGATGCTGCCTTTTGTCCACTTAGTTTCTTTGTAAAAGCAAGTGTCCCTAGGTATGTGGGTTTATTTCCAGATCTTGGATTCGATTCCACTGATCAACCAATCTATTTATATGCCAGTGCCATGAAGTTTTTACTACTATTGCTCTGTAGTATTGCTTGAAGTCAGGATGGAGATACCTCCAGAAATTCTTTTTATTATGTAGGATTGTTTTGACCATTCTGGTTTTTGTTTTGTTTTGTTTTTGTTTGTTTTGTTTTGTTTTTACATGTGACATTTAAAATTGTTCTTTCAAGGTCTGTAAAGAATTGTGTTGATATTTTGATGGGGATTGCATTGAATCTATAGATTGCTTTTGGTAAGATAGCCATTTTAAATCTGTTAATCCTTCTTATCCATGAGAATGGGACATCTTTCCATTTTCTGAAAACTTCAATTTCTTTCTTCAAAGACTTGAAGTTCTTGTCATATAGATATTTGCCTTACTTGGTTAGAGTTACACCAAGAATTTTATATTATTTGATGCTCGAGACTCTTGTGAAGGCTGTTGTTTCCATAATTTCTTTCTCAGCTTGTTTGAGTCACTTTGTTAAAGGCGTTTATCAGTTGTAGGAGTTCTCTGGTGGAAAGTTAGGGGTCACCTATGTATATTACCATATCTTCTACAAATAGCAATACTTTGAGTTCCTTTCTGATTTGTATCCTCTCAATCTACTTTAGTTATCATATTGTTCTAGTTAGAACTTCAAGTACTATATTGATGAGATATGGAGAGAGTGGGCAGCCTTGTCTTGTCCCTGGTTTTACTTGAATTGCTTTGATTTTCTCTATATTTAATTTGATATTGGCTATCGGTTTGTTGTATATAGACTTTATTATGTTTAGGTGTGTCCCTTGTATCTATGATCTCTCCAAGATTTTCATCATGACGAGTTGTTGGATTTTGTCTACATCTTTTTGTGCATCTAATAAGATGATCATGTTAATTGTTTTCTTTCAGTTTGTTTATATGGCTGATTACATTGGTGGATTTTTGTATGTTGAACATCCCTGCCTCTCTGGGGGAATGCTGCTTGATCATGGTGGATGATATAATTGATGTGCTCTTGGATTCAGTTTGTGAGTATTTCATTGAGTATTTTTGCATTAATGTTCATGAGTGAAATTGTTATGAAATTCCCTTTCTGCATTGAACTTTGCCATTTCCTGTTTTTTTTTCAGTTTGTGTTTTTTTTATTGATTCTTCTTCCATATTCAGCTCTTGAGCCGTTTTATTAATTTCCTTTACCTGTTTGACTGTATTTTCCTGTATTTGTTGAAAGATTTGTTTGTTCCCTGTTTAAATGTCTGAAAAAAGTTCATAAGCATAGCTTTAAGGCCATTTTCCTGTATTTAAGCTGCATTCCAATCAAATATGCAGTGTTTGGGGGGTTTCTGGTGGATTCATGTTACCCTGGTTTTTGCTGATTGTGTTCTTATGGTGGCCCTTAGCCTTTTGCTTGCATTAACACCTTAAACCTGCTGAGTTTCTCTAGCCTTTGTTATCCAGTGAGGTCCTGCTGGTCTCCTCAAGACAGCTCCTCAAGAAGCAGAAGGAACCCAACGGCTGATTGCAGGAGTGAAGCACCTCTGGGACTGGGAACCCACTCTCCAGTAGGTGGAAAATGCAGGGGCTCATGAGCCTGGGAACATGTGGGATTCCTGAACCTGCGATACAACTGTGGTGGGCCTCTGTGTGTCCCCAGCTCCTAGGATGCCCCCTCCCATCTGGGAAATAGATGACCTGAAAGCTGGATCTACAAGTGTCTGGAGTCCAGAGTCCACTTTAGGGGAGTCATTTTCAGGATGCCTGGAGAAGTCAGGAGAAACACGAAAAGGTGCCGGGAGTCCTGGCCACACAGACACAGAGCTCCCATGGCACTCAGATTTGGCTGAGTTCTGCCTGTGTTTTCTAGCCTTTCTCCACTGGGGAACCAGTAGAGTCATGGTTTGAAGGTTGAGATTCTGTGCCCCCATGCAGGCAATGCCCTTGGGGAAGCAGGAGAAATCCAAAGTCTGGTTGCTGGTGTGGAGTGTCTCTGGAACTGGGGACTCATGGTTGAGTAGACAGAAAGAATATGGGACCGCGAGCCGTGGATCTTGCATCTTGTGTTACTTCTGGCCTTGGAAGCGAGCTGAAGGGAGCATGGAGCTGTGTGCTCCCCACTCCTGCAAGGTATTTTGGAGTCAATGTCCAGCTGAATTACTAGAATTAGTCTTTGATTTTTCTACTTATCACAGTCATCTTGTCAAACCTCAGTGCTTGTGTTTTTAATTGAGAGGGTTTATAATATTACATTCATGCATTTGTTTCCTGGTCCAACATTCAATACATAATGGTGTTAGGAAATGTGACTTCTTCTCATACACAAAGCACCTGTTTTCAAAAAGGCTCTTTCTACTCTGTCTAGTTATAACAGCAAAAATGGAGTTAACGTAGCGTCTAACACACTTTACAAACGGATCTTAGTTACAAGTGGGGAAAATGTCAGAGAGGATTATGTAAGAGAAGGAGGCTCAGGTGAAAGGATTAGATCATCCTTTTAGGGACTGGTACATAGTGAAATACAGGCATGATTTTAAAGTTGCTAAATTAGAGACACTAGGAAACTTAATAAAGACAGTGTGAATTAGGAAGAAACAATGTCACTTTCCATAGACCCACCAGCAGCTAACACATCTGCAAAACTAGACCTGATCTTTCAAATAGCTACAGCAATGTCACACTGCCTGACTTAGCATGTGTGCCCTGTACTGCCTGCCCACATCTGTCCCTAGAAACACTCTCTTCTCCTTAACACCATATCTTCCCTGTCTATCACTGTATCTCTTGTAAGAATTTTAATGCAAAGTTATCCCAAACTTCTCTATGCCTTTTTTTGACAAAATAGGTGGTAGAAGTTAAGGAGGTAGGTACCTGTGGAAAGAAGCTATGTCATTCTGGGCTTCTGAGAGAGTAGTAGACCTTCTCACTTGGCAGATTCAGTCTGTAATATACTCTCTTTCCTCTGGTAGGAAGGCAGCAGAGTCTGCTTACCATGGCTCAAATCTCTGAAGTTGTGAGATAAGATAAGCCTTTTATCCTAAGTTGTGGGGTTTGTTTATTTGTTTTCAGTTATTTTGTCACGTCACCAGAAAGCTGGTACCCCAGCTACTCCTGCAGCCTCATGATTAGGAGGTATACTGAGAAAAACTTATAGTCAAGTCATTTTTAGAATAAATGATTAACGTGTTTTTAATTTATTCTGTTTGCATTTTGCCTTATTTGCTTATTCGCTTTGTTTCTCTTATTTGTGGTGCAGTGACACTTGAAGTAACTCTATTTTAACCCCCTCTTATGCTACTGTACTATATAAAAGCCCACCACTGAGACCTCCAACCAAGAGCTCTTTGCAGCTATTTAATTTTAAGCAAAGTGAAGTGAAATTAAATTTTCACTCTTCAGTTGACCTGGAAATATTTCATATGTTCAGTAGCCTCATGTGGGCCATAACTAACATAATAGATGGTATAGCTGGTACATCTTTCAAAGGCAATAAACAAATAATATTCACATCTGTTGTTCTACACATTTTCTGTTCTTTTTATTCTTGTGAAATCAATACATTTCTTACAGAGTTTGAATCTAAAGGTGTTTGTGCATTAAGCTCATACTTGGGAACATATGAAAGTTCTCTTCCCCTCTAAAAAAGAAAAAAAGAAAGGAAGGAAGAAAGAAAGAAAGAAAGAAAGAAAGAAAGAAAGAAACCAAATAAGAGCAGAGGTCAAGGACAGTGTGTCTTGTTTTCCAAGCAGAAAAATAAAGTTCTGGCCATGTTTGTTATCAATTTATAGTGTTTGACTTTAACATTAACAAAAGAGCAGGAAGCTGCTTGGCCCTTTTAAGGGAAAGTGTAATTCACTTCAAGTTCAAAACTATATCAAGCACAAACAGCTGCATCCATATGTTGTTAAAATGCTTTCTAAATAGTCCTACATAAACTTATGTTATGTTACAAAAAAACCCAAAGATGGTCAAGGACAGTGGAGCCTTTCTTCCTGGTGTCTCTAAACCAGCCCAATAGGGGCACTGGTACTTGTTGGTCATGATTACCCTGAGATTTTAGTGAGGGTGAATTGCGGTTTTTCCCTGAGCAGTGTGTGTGTGCTGATGACAGACTGTCAGCTTGATACAGAGTCCTCACTGGAGTAAAAAAAACAGTCAAGTCAGTAAATTTCTAAAATCTAGCATTCATATTTGACATCATAACTGTTAGAAGAATAAAATCACAGATCTTTTTGCAGACTTTGAACTAGATGGACTGCCTGTAAGAAGTACTTGCTTTATGAAACTCTAAAAGAGATTTATTCAACTAGAATAGACTCTCAAATGTCCTCTGTTCCATAGGTTTACAAAGTACTTGCCTGTTACATCCCATGTACATGGTAACATGTCATTTACCTGTAATTCTTCACAATCAATTCTGCAAGCATCATTTACGTTCATAGATTAGCAAAAGCCTCAAAAGTTAGCAGGCCTCAGGGTTGCCTCTAATATGTGGCTACTAAGCAGATGCTCATTTGAAGATTTTCAGAAGGAGGTCTTCACATGAATATTCAAGCCCAGCATTTTTATTCATCTTTTTTGGTTATTGCTTTATAGAGACTGGGTTTTACTAAGTGGCCTTGAATTTGTTTATGACCTTGCTACACCTGCCACCCATAGTTTGTTTATAAATTACTAGTAAGGAACTTTGTTTTTCAAGATCAATCTAAGCTTGTCTTGTTTATTATTGACAAAATAATAACACTCAACTCCATGCAACATATAAATTAGCTCCTCATAAGTTTTCAAATCAGTACAGAACAGTTGAATTCATTACTTCAAGCAGCCAGAGAGAGCAGAGTCATAGAAAACAGGTTTCACACTGAGAGAGCCAACCTCCCTAGCAGGAATTAGCAATTAAAGTAGAATCATAGCACCTGCCTCTTTTAGGCTTGGACTTTCTTACCAATGATCATTTAATACGTAGCCAACTTGTTGAAACAGAACAGCTATTAATCAAGTTTCTAC
Source organism: Acomys russatus (assembly GCF_903995435.1). Lineage (NCBI taxonomy): Eukaryota > Metazoa > Chordata > Mammalia > Rodentia > Muridae > Acomys > Acomys russatus. Next base: position 134,622 of record NC_067144.1, on the reverse strand, counting down.
TTAGGAATTCTGCAAGTTGTAAATGTATCTAGTTCCAAAAGTTAATTTAGAAGGTGCACTTATTTTAGATGCAGGAATCAATTTCTCAAAATAATGTGATTATTGATATTGCTCATTTCCAGAATAGGTCATACAATTTTTCTTCACTTGCTGCATCACCGTGAGGTTGTTTATACAGTTGTAGTCCAGAGGACCCCAACCTAGTTCTTTGCCCCACAGCCTCCTGAGCCCTGACACCTGCAGTGGGTCTGGATGTGACTTGTGGGATGTTCTGCAAGATAAGTACCTCTCCAACCATTACTAAAAGGAAGCAAGCAGGAAACTGAGGGGTGCTGGGCAGTGTAATGGGGACTATACTGGAAGAAGAAATTTGGTAAAGATTTGTGTGGAGTTGTTCTGGATGTTGCATCTCCTAGGTTGAGTAAGACCATATTTTCCTGTAAATGGCTCTGACCAGTGCACTGTTTCTGTAAGGCAGGGTGCTGCAGTAGTGAGGGTGGGTCTCACCTACACTAACTAGGAAAGTGATGGCTAAGTCTTGAGATTCAGTTTATATATCCCTAAATGAGATAACTCTTGTTTTTAGCCCACACAGCTCATAAGAATCGTGGGAAAACAGACTATCAAACAAACAAAACTGAGTTTTGTGGGACTATGTAGGACCTATGTAAAAGCCTTACATTTAAGAAATTGTTATTTAGACTTCAAGAAGTTAACAGTTCTTTTTGCATATGCCAATTCTCATGCTGTTCCAAAATAGAAAACCCACTGTGGTAATTAGAATCTGCCTGGTCGGTTCCAAAAACACAAGAAGGCAAGTGTGAATCCTGCAGTGCATTTCTTTGAAGAATTAGTGGATGGCGTGAACAGGTGCCTAACACTTATCTGCAGATTACAGGCTGGAGACAAGGCAGAAGCCACGCTTTTGTAGCCCAGCGTCCTAGCCACCCTTTGTCTCAGCCCATAGGGCTCTTTGTTACCCTGCGACACTGGGAGACTTGGTTCATTGGAAGGTCTTACAGGGCTCGACAAGTCAGTGAGGAACGTCGGGCAGTGCAGGGACTTGCAGGCGGCCTGGCCTGCGGCAGGGCTTCTCACAGCCTGCTTTGTTCCCTCCATTCTGCCTGCAGCATCTTGGAGACCTGGCTTGCGGGGCGGGGCGCGTGGGGAGCAAAATATGCAGAGAGAGGAAAACAGGTCTGAAGCTTCAAGTCCAGGCAGGAAGGCCCTTAGTCATCCTAGCGGGCAGCAGGCAGCACCTTGCCTCTCTCTCTGGTTAGTCAGAGCCACATAGGTAAATAAAGAGCTCAGTGTCTGAGGGATGCTAGCTGGGAGTGCAGAGCTGTGTTACTATGTTTTCCAAACAAAGGCTCCTACAGGTCTGCAGGTCTGCCTCTATTGGTTTCCTTGCATGAAGTGAACACTTGAAATACAAGCCAAAGGTTCAGTGCTTCGCAAACCTGTACCTTGCCCTGACTCCACGATGGCTGGAGGGGTTTTGGACCCTCTCCCTTAGCCTTTCTACACTACTCCTCCCCAAAGGGCCTAGGAAGGGCTTTCTTAATTAGATTGGAAGAAAAACCAAAGACAGATATTAAGGAGGAAAATTAGTTTTTCAGAAAAAGATAGTAAAACCTTGTTAAATATAAGAGATAAACCATTTTAACCCTAATTTTTGAAGAACTCTATGATAATGACTCCTTGTCCCCACTTACTAGTTAGGGAGATTGATATTGATGGATATATGCAGAAAAAAATAGTATTTGTGTTGACAAGGGTGGTATTGGAGACAAAACTCAGCATGTAGCACATGCTAGGCAATTAGACAAGAACTTCTTGGACATTGGGCTACATTGACAACTATTTCTTAAATGATTGTGAGACGGGCTAATTTGTGGTTCTCCTACCTTAACTCGGTGTCTGGAATAACAGATTTGTCATGTTCTGCTGAGAAGTTGTTCTGGTGTATACAGACAGCTCTTTAAAATGATGACTTTGGCTTTTGTGAGAGACAATTAAGAATATACCACATCCGATGGTTTCTATGTAGCTTATAGTGCATGCAAAAGAGACAAATGTCAGATGCGTTTGAACGTCAGCGTATCTCATGTGTGTAGATGTCCACCTCTGTCGTAGGCTATGGGGGTTGGAATGCAGGCTTTTTGGATAGGTGGCCAGAAAGCTCCTATTGTTCTGACAAGCAGGGATCTTTAGGAGGGATACAGGCAGGCTTAGCTCATAAATATCTAGTTCTCAGTGGGAAATGAGAAGTCGGTGTCTGAAAATCTCTGTGGAGCTTGTGGTCGTGTCTCTTAGTCAGTTTAAAGGCATGCAGCTATGTGAAGTCCATGAACATGAGATGAAGGCTTAGTATGTTTAGAAATGTGCTTACGTTTCATTTCTTACTTTGTAACTGTTGCTTTCTAGATAAAATCTAATAAATTCCAGTTCTTCTGAAGAGAAGGCATTATTAAGTTCTAAGTAGAAGAGACAGACAGGATTGACTTCATTGCCTTTACTTCATCTGGGAGACATGCTTTATTGTTGTTGTTGTTTTCTCTTGCAATTTATAGTGCAGATTTGAGCATATATCTCCATAAAGCTTTGGAAGTAGTGTCTCTCTTCCTTGGTATGCATTGAGTATGGCTGATAACACATGAAGTAATGTGTTAGATTTCCTTGTATTCCTCATATGTTTTTAATTTTTAAAAAAAATTCTGATTATATAAACAATGACAAATAATAATAAATAGACAAACTATTTGTTAAAATAATGGTCATGGTTATGAATAATACTGCCATTAGTTTCTCCCTGCGTCACTTTTTAATTTTATTTTTATTTCCTTCATGTTTGCAAATAATTCCTATATTTCCATTTTCTATGTCACAGGAATTCCCTACTCCAATACCCTATCTTCTTTATAAAAATATTAACATGGCTGGTATGGTATAGCCAGCTAACTTGAATTTCTAGTAGTTATACTCACACATATTTTGTGTTTCAGACAAAACACAGGAGGACTCTGAAGGGCAACTCAGATCCAGGATATTAAGACCCAGATGGAATAGGCTCTACTGACCCCACTAACAGGGGAACAGGACCCAGGACTGGTATCTCCACACCTCAGTCAACTAAAGAAGGAGGTGTACTCTTACTCCTGAGATGAAACCAGTAGAGATGTTCTTCCTGCTGAGGTAATGGCCTCTATAGCAGAGAAATCCACAGAGCAGTTTGCACAGGTTTCCTTGTTCCCATAAAACATAGAGTTCCTATTCCCCACCACCACTATCCCTCCCCTGTAGAAGTGCCACAGGCAGGAGAACAGCACAGGGAGATGCCATACAACACACACTTGGATTCCAGGTCACGAAATCTCTTTTAGTCCCCAGGCATGGAATTCTTTCCACTGTCTACATACAGTAGACAGAGGAATGGCTGCTGAACAAGAACGGAGCCTTTATAAGTGCATGTTAGAAAGCTCTCTGCCATCTTGAACCTGAGGCTTTATTCCCCCTCTTTGAGGGAAGTCGGGAGATACAACTGGCATTCTCTGGCCCAAAAAAGCTATTCTGTGCAAAGTCCCAGTCCTAGGAGTTAGAACATCCCTGTCGCCATCTTAGACTCCTGACTCACTGTCCAAGGATGCTCTTTCTGTGACTCAGCCCAAAACAGCAGGATCAGTAATACTGTGCTCATAGACAGACTAAAGAGAACAAGATAATATTTTGAAAGTCTGGTTTTGAAGCCATAGCACCTAGAATTGTCTAGAAGCTACATGCAAGACTAAGCAAGACATGATAGACTGTGATTTTACATAGGATTGAACGTTCCTAATATTACAGTGAATTTACCTGTCAAAGAAAGAAACAGGAAAAGTCTCAAATTGAATAAGAATGGTTGGTAGCATTGAGGTGAGCACACTGGGGGAGGTGGGGACTCAAAGCCACAATAAGAAACAGGAAAAGTCTCAAATTGAGGAAGAATGGTAGCATTGAGGTGAGCACACTGGGGAAGGTGGGGACTCAAAGCCACAATAAGCAATCATTTACATTTCACAGGGATTTCTTCCATCTGAACAAATGAAAAAAATAAGAAATGACAAACTTTTTTTTTAACTCTTATAGAATCCAAATCATGGGAATAAAGCAGTGTTTGAAAGAAAATTCCAAGAAACAATGGATAAAAATTTCGAAAGTGTGAGAGATGGAAAACATAAACCTATGTTTAGGAAACCCTAAGTGAGAAAATCCTTGGAATACATGTCAGGGCTCATAGCAATTAAATGTGTGGAAGTTTTAGGCAAAGTAAATTCTTAGAAGCATCTGGAGGGAGATGCCTCATCACCTACAGTGTAAAATCTTACCAAAAAGCATGGAGGCATGACCTCTTAGAAGACAACAACAACAAAAATGATAATAATAAAAACCTATATAAGTGTTAAGTGCAAAAGTATCTGTCCAGAATACAGCTTTTTTTGCTATCAAATCAATCCTTAGGAAGTAGATATAAACCACTAAAAAGAAGTAAATGTATATTAAGCACTGTGTTATGAATACTGAATATTCCTTAAAGGACAAGATGACTCCATCTGGCCTTGTCTGGCTTAAATAATCCAATCTGGGAAATATCCCAGGCATCCTAAACATTAGGGGAAGGGAAACATCTTCAACAATCAACAAATGTTGCTGGTCTAACTGCATATCTGCATGTAGAAGAATGCAAGTAGATCCATAGGTATAACTCCACACAAAACTCAAGCCCAAATGAATCAAAGATCTCAACATAAAACTAGATATACTAAATCTGACAGTAGAGAAAGTAAGAAGTAGCATGGACCAGATTAGAACAAGAGACAACATCCTGAACAGAAAACCAATACCCCAAGCACTAAGATCAACAATTAATAAATTGGACCTCATGAAACTGAAAAGCTTCTGTAAGTCAAAGACCACTGTCAAAAGGAAAAAATGGCAGCCTACAGAACTGAAAAAGTCCTCCACTGACCCTACAACCAACAGAGGCCTGATGTCCAAAATATGTAGACAATTCAAGAAACTAGACCTCAAGAATGAAATACCCAATTAAACATGGGGTAAAGATCTAAACAGAGAATCCTCAAAGGGAAATTTCTAATAGGCAACAAGCACTTGCAGATGGGTCCCAAACATAACTGTGCTTGGAGAAGCTTGACCCAGCAACTGATGGAAACAAATGTTGAGACCCACAGACAAACTTTAGGAAGAGCTTGGGGAATCCAGTAGAAGAGGGTGAGGAAGGATTGTAGGAGCCAGAGGGGCCAAGAACACCAGAAGAAGACCTACAGAATCAATTAATCTGGCCCCACAGGGGCCCACAAAGATTGAACTACCACTCAGAGCACATGCATGGGACAGACCTAGCCTTCTACACATATGTAACAATTGTACAGCTCTGTCTTCATTGTGGGATTCCTAAGAGCAGGAGCAGAGTATATCTCTCACTCTGTTGCCTGCCTTTGGCTCCTTTTTCATTAACTGGCTTGCCTTATCCAGCTTCAATAGGAGATGATGTGCTAGCCTTACTGTAACTTGACATGCCAAGGCAGGTTGATATCCATGGGAGGCCTCAACTTTTCTGAGGGAAAAAGGAAGGAGAGGGTGATGTGGGAAGGAAATGTGAGTGGGAGGGACAGGGAGGAGAGGAGAGGAGGAAAGTAAACCTGAGATCAAGTTTAAAGTAAACAAATCAGTTAATTTTAAAAATGTAATCTATAAGAACATTTTACCCAAACACAAATACTATATCTTCTTCTGCTCTACACTTTAATGGAACTTTCTCCAAAAATGACCACATATTCAAACACAAAAGATGTCTCAACAGATAAAAAAAAAAATTGAAATAACTCTACACATCTTATTAGACCACCACAGATTAAAACTGGATATAAAAACTAACAGAAACTACAGAACTCTTTCAAATGCATTAGAGGCTGGACAAGTATCTTTTTAATAAAAAGTGAGTCAAGACAGAAACAAAGAAAGAAATTAAGGACTTTTTTAGAATTCAATGAAAATGAATACATAGCATACCCAGACTTGTGGAGCACAAGGAAAGCAATGCTATAAGGAAAGTTCATAGACTAAGTACCTAGATTAAAAAAAAAGTTGGAGAGCTCTCTCATACTAGCAACCTAACAACACACCTGAAATCTCTAGAACTAAAAAGTAATCACACCCAAGAGGAAAAGACAGCAAGGAGTAACCAAACTCAAGGCTGAAATCAAGTATAGAAACAAAGATAAGAACACAAAGAATCAATGAAACAGTTTGTTCTTTGAGAAAACAAGATCAACAAATCTTTATCCAATGTAACTAAAGTCAAAGATATGATATCCAAATTAAGAAAATCAGAAATGAAAAGAGAGATATAAAATAGACACCTAGGAAATCCAGAAAAGCATATTGGCATGATTTAGAAAGCTCTACTTCAGAAAATAGAAAAACAAAAAAGAACTAGGTAATTTTCTTGATGCCTACCATTTATTAAAATTAAATCAAGATTAAGTCAGCTAATTAAATATACTTATAACTCCAGGTAATAAAGAAGTAGTCATTACAAGTCCCCCCCCCCCCGAAAAAGAGCTCTGGACCAGACAATTTTAGTGCAGAATTCTACCAGACTTTCAAAGAAGACAAATGTTAATACTGCTCAAGTTATTCCCCAAAATGGATACAGAGAAAACACTGCCCAATTCATTTTATGTGGACAGATTCTCCCTCAAATTCAAACAACATAAAGGCCCAACAAGGAAAAACAATGCAGGACAATTTTCCTTATGAAGATAAATGCAAAAATTCTCAATAAAATACTCACAAACTGAATCCAAGGATGCATCAGAAAGACCATACACCATGATGAAGTAGTCATCATCTCAGACATACAAGATGGTTTAATGTATGAAAATAAATGTAGTCAGCCATACAAGTGAACTGAAAAAACCCTCACTCATGATCATCTCATTAGATACAAAAAAGACCTTTGACAAAATATAACACTTCTTAATTTTAAAAAAAGTCCTAGAGAGATTAGACATTGAAGAAACATACCTATATGTAATAAAGACAGTTTCTTTCTAGCTCAGAATGACTGATGTTACTTTGGTAGTTTGAAGTTACCCACGGTGAGGGCATTGTACTATAGGGATCTGCAAATGCTTTGATAAGAGTTTGATTTGTTATTTTGTTGATTGTCTAGGCTTAGACAATGATGAAAATGGTAATAGTGAAGATGAAACTTAATCGTATGCCATGTTTAGTCCTGGAGCTGAAATTTATATTTAATGGATATAATTTGTAGAAAAATGAGAACTAGCTAAATCATAGATTATATATCATATTAAGTGAGAATACAGTTATTGATAAAGTAATTACTATATTTGGGTGCAAGTCTAATTGCCAAATCATGATTGAATTGTACTATAGATTAGCTACAGATAAAAGAATGTAACATATTAAACTAGTAAAAGGTTAATGAAAGTATTCTGTGCCAATAAATTTGTACATGGAACTTAGAATAAATAATCTTATGCTAAAAAATTAATAATAAAGACAGTTTATAGTAAATCTAGAATCAACATCAATTTAAATGGAGAGAAACTCAAAGCAATTCTACTAAAATTAGGAACAATAGAAGGCTGTCTACTCTCTTCATACCTAAATAATCTAAGCCTTAGCTAGAACAATAAGAAAACTGAAGAAGATCAAGAGGGTGCAAGTCAGAAACAGTAAAGTCGAAGTGTTTTTATTGGAAAATGATAGGATAGTATATATAAGTGACCCTAAGAGTTCTACTGGGGAACACCTACAGCTAGTAAATCCATTCAGCAAAGAAGATGGTTATAACATTAACTCACAAAATCATTAGTAGCATCTTATATACAAATGACAAGCAGACTGAGAAAGAAATCATAAAAACAATACCATTTATAACAGTCACAAACAATAAAAAAAATGTCTTGGGGTAACTCTAGCCAAGCAATGACATGCATGATAAAAACTTCAAGGCTCTGAAGAAAGAAGATATCAAAAGATGGAAAGATCTCCCATGCTCATGGATTGGTAGGATTAACATAGTCAAAATGACCATTCTACCTAAAGCACTCTAAAATTTCACTGCAATGTCCAGCAATATTCCAAGACCCTGAAATCACAATTCTCAATTTCATAAGGAAAACCAAAAACCTAGTACAGCCAAAGCATTCCAAAACAATAAAAGAACAGTGGAAGGTATCTCCATCACTGATTTCAAGCTGTACCACAGAGGTACAATAATAATAAAAAGAGTATGGTATTGGCACAAAAAACAGACACATATATCAATATAAGCAAACTGAAGGCCCAGAACATAAACTCACATACCTATTCTCATCTGATTTTTTTTTTATAAAGAAGTCAGAAATAAACACTGGAAAAAAGACAGCATCTTTAACAACTGGTATTGATCAAAATGGATAGCTGTATGTAAAAGAATTCAAATACACTCATGCTGTTCAGCCTACATAAAATTTAACTCTAAATGGATCAAAGAGCTCAACATAAAACCAGATACACTGAACCTAAGAGACAAGAGGCACAGAAAACTTCTTCCTGAACAGAACACTGATAGTGTAGGCACTAAAATCAATAATTAATTGGGTCTTCATGGAATTGAGAAGTTTCTGTAAGGTAAAGGAAACTGTCATCTGGAATGCAAAAGGGTTTTACAAACTCCACATCTGATAGAGGACTAATATTCAATAACTGTAAAGAACTCAAGACACAATACTAAAAAACCCATTTAATCCAATTTAAAAGGAGTACACCTCTAAATAAAGAATTCTTAAAATAGCAAATTCAAATGGTTGATAAAGACTTAAAGCAGTAGTAGCAACAAAATAAGTTTATAGTTTGGAATAATAACCACATGAGGAACTATATTAAAGGGTCACCATCTTGGGAAAGTTGAGAACCACTGACTTAAATAAATGTTCAACATTTTTAACCATGAGTGGAATACAAACCAAAGCAACTTTGAGATTCCATCTTACACCTGTCAGAATGGCTAAGGTCCATTACACAGTGACAGCTCATTCTGAAAGAATTATTTATCTGTTGCTGATGGGACTGCCAACTTGTACAGCCACTATGGAAATCAATATGGTGATTCTTCAAAAAGATGGGAGTCAATCAACCTCAATATCCAGGCAGACCACTCTTAGGCATATACCCAAATGATGCTTTATTCTGCCACATGGACATTTGTTCAACCATGTTCATTGCTGCTCTATTCATAAGATCCAGAAACTGGAAGCAAAGTAAATATCCCTAAACCAAAGAATGGATAATGACAATGTGGTACATTTACACAATGGCATAATACTCAGATACTTAAAATAATGACATCATGAAATTTTCAGGCAAGTGGGCAAAACTAGAGAAAACAATCCTTACTGAGGTAATTCAGACCCCAGAAACTTAAATACAGGATTATTCACTTATATCTGGATATTAGGGATTAAATAAATGATAGCTAAGGTACACTCCATAGTCCCAGAGAGGTTAGGTATAGAGAAAACTACTGGCAGGGGAGGCATATAGACTTTTTTGAGGATGGAAAGATAGAATATATTTTATAGGCAGAGTAGGGGCAGGTGGGACAGGAATGGAAATATCAGGCTGGGAGAGGGAAGGAAGATAGGATTGAGGGAGAGACTGTAGGAAGAGACAGCTAGAATTGAAAGGCATTTGAGGGTGATTTAGAAACCTAGTTCATTGGAAACATTCTAATATATGTGAAGGCAATCTTTTGTTTGTTTGTTTGTTTTTTTTGTTTTTCAAGACAGGGTCTCTCTGTGTAGCCCTGGCTGTCCTGGACTCACTTTGTAGACCAGGCTGGCCTCGAACTCACAGTGATCCACCTGCCTCTGCCTCCCGAGTGCTGGGATTAAAGGCGTGCGCCACCACGCCCGGCCGTGAAGGCAATCTTAATGAAGTTTCCTAATAATAGAGGATATGAAGTCCCAACAGGCCATCTCTTGTCAACAAATGAGACTTCCAGTAGTGGGACTGGGTTGCATTCAATTAAGTTGTTGGCCATGTGGCTGTGGAAATCCCCAAACAAGCCAGGCTGATGCTAAGACAATGGGTTGCTCTCTGCAAACTGACAGTGGGACCCCAATGCTGTGGAAACACTCACATAACTTATTAAATGTGGAGAGATCAGGCTGGTGACTGCCTATAGTATCCACCTGTACATTCTAGTGTCTTTGGTGGGAAGGTACTCTGCAAGCTATCAAATGAGAAATATAAGCACCAACCCGGTCACAAAACCTTTGAACTGCAATTTGTCTTCCAGGCTATACATGCTAGGGCAGTGGTGACACAGAACTTGTGGAAGAAGTCACTAATATGATTTGACTTATGGCCCACTCCACGGAATGGAACATATACTGAATACTACTTGGGTGACAACGAACAAGAGACTAGATAGCCCAGAAACCTAGGGTAAAACCAAACACTACTGGTCTAAGAAAGAAAAAAGGTATCAATAAAATGACTTCTAATTATATTCTGCTATATTCATGTATCATTGCCTTATTCATTCATCATCAGAAAATCTTCCTCCCGCAGTAAATGGGAACAGATTCAGAGACCCACAGCAAATATTACTGGAAAGAGAGTGCCTGGAGTTCACAATGCTGAATGGGATGTCTCCATCAAATCCCTCCCCTCAGAGCTCAGGGAACCCTGTGGAAACAGAGCCAGAAAGAGTGTAAGAGCAAAAGGAGATACAGGTCACCTGGAGATTGAGACCCTCTGGATCAGTTAAGCAAGGCTCATATGAATCACAAAGACTGAAGCAGCAAGGACAGGGCCTGTACAGGTCTGCACCAGGTCCTCCGCATATATATTACAGCTTTCAGTTTAGCATTTTTATGGACCTCCTGAGTATGTGAATGAGTGAATTCCTGCTTTTGGGGATCTTTTCTTTATAGTTGATTCCTTTTTACAGATTTGAGGTCATGGGTTTTGCTTTGCTTTATTATATTTTATTTTTGTCATGTTTGATTATTATCTCTTAGAAGCCTGCTATTTAATTTTTTGTATTTTTAAATTAATTTAAAATTTATTTCTACATAGCCTATTATTTTCTAATGAGATACAGGAAGGGAGGTGAGGGGATAGAAACTGGGAGGAGTAGAAGGAATCTGTAATCAGAATAGAGCGTAGAAGAAAAGAATCTAAAAAAGAAAGAAAGAAAGAAAAGAAGAAAAATGTAATCTGTAAGTGTTTCTTTCATACAGAACTGTGCAATCAGGACTAATTTCCCTTCAGAACGTCCTCTGATTATAAGATACTGCCCAGTTTTTATCTTCAGGATTCAAAAGGCTCTCTCGATCAATTATGGGAGTTGTACAACGTGTACTGCTCTCATTTCAGTTTTTAATGGCACAATCAGAACCAACCTCATTACATCTAATCTATAAACATAGTAGCAATCCTAAGGCTATAAAACCATTCATATTACAACTCTGAATAGTATACAGTGTTACTTATCAGCTCATTGATAACACCTTGCATAATTATAGCAATTAGATTTTTAGTGGGCATTAATAATAGTAGTATGACCTTCAATGCTTTCTTTAGATGACATTAGGGTACTTAAGATATTTTTATACTAAAATAATATGTTAACACAAGTCCTGTCTGTCTGTGATGTTGAGCTATGTCAGGATATGATTGCTGTCAAATAAATCATGTAAAAGCAACTTGAAGTAATTATAGTATAATCTCAAGAACCCCAAATATTATATGTAAAAACTCAACTATAAAATAGATAAATCCATCTAGATGGAATGTGTTCTTATACAATAGTGAATGTGTGTGGAAAGAAGCCCAAGTGAATTTTAAGCTCTGTAGTAGTGGCTTTCTATACATTTTAGTAGTTGAATTGTTAGACTGCAGTATAGCCCTCAGAAGGAAGACAGACTAGGGTCGAAGTTCCTTTCAGAAGCAGGAGCATAGTTTCCAATTTCTGACCAAGAAAAACTTCTTCAGCAATTTTATAATAATGTATCCCATACTAAGGTACCCATTATTCATTAACCAAGACTAAGCAGTTATTAACAGATCCAAAACTTGAAGCAATGTAATTATGAATTGTTCACAGGCCTAATAAGTCTCTGTCTCTGTCTCTCTTTGTCTCTGTCTCTTTTTGTCTCTGTGTCTGTGTCTGTGTCTGCGTCTCTCTCTCTCTCTCTCTCTCTCTCTCTCTCCTCTGTCTCCTCTCTCTCTCTCTCTCTCTCTCTCTCTCTCTCTCTCTCTCTCTCTCTCTCTCTCCTCTGTCTCTTCTCTCTTTTCTCTCTTCTCTCTCTTTCTCTGCAGTTCTCTTATAGAAGTTCAATGATACTATTGTTTTAAATGTTAACATTGAACACTGCTCCAACCCTACAAACTATACACATGTACTATATATGTATATATTAAATATATAATTGCAACTCACACAATACAGTTAATGTTGCTTATAAGTGCACATTTTCAGGGTTAACCATCTCATATTAGATAATCAATTGGAATGCTTTTGCCCAAGGGAGACTATTTCTTCCTCTCTCCTTATTCCTTAGTTTCCTGCAGTATTTTGTCTAAGGTTGAGATCTCATGAGCTTTCTCCCTTTCACATTAGCATGGCTGGATGTCTTGTTGTTTAGGTTTTATTTAGGCAGCCTTTCCATATATCACGGTAGTTGAACTGCTAGACTTCATGGGTATGGCTTATGACATTTGAAGGAGACAATCTTACCTCAAACTCCCTGTTTCTCTGGTTCTTACAATCTTTTCTCCCCTCTCTTCTGCCAATGATCTTTAGCCTTAGGTGAAGGAATTGTGTTGTAGAGATATAAGTTGGTACTGGGCTCCAGAAGACTGCATGTTGATTGGTTGTGGTTTTCTGTAATAATCCCCATATGTTCCAAAGGAAGTTTCCTTGACGAGGGGTGAGAATTACCATTATCCATGGGTCTGAGAACAAATACGTAGAGTGCAGTAAGAGATTGTACTGGTTTAGGAAAAGGACAGTTGTACTTTACTAGCCCTGAGCAGTTGGCTAGATTTCCAATATGAGGCAGGATTTCCTTGTTGATTAGGTCTTAAGTGCAATTAAAAGAGCTGTTAGTTACCATTGCCAAGGTCTGCATGTACTACGGCACCCTTAGGGTTACGATGCCATAGTGGTCTTTTTTGTTAACAGGCACTATAGACAGATAGGTCTCTTGATCACTTCCCTCATTTGGAAGTTTGCATGGTGCTTTTTGAAGCCAAGATACCTAGTTCTAATGGAGCCGACTTTGAGGTTACAACCAACTCAGGTCCTTTGGGCTCTGCATCTGAAGTGTATGCATGGTGTCATCAGATTGCTTTGTCTTTGCCCTGTTACTTTTCTAATTTAGGGAGCCCAGTGCATACAAAATGAAGCTAAAATTGCTGGAATATTTAAATTTATTTTCATTTGGTTATAATGTAAAAATGTATTGAACAAACTTCTTTGTCATAGTGAAATTTTCAATAAAATTTCAGAATAAATATTTAGTATCTCCAGTAGTTTACTCTCAAAATAGAGTTTTAGGCAGTTAGCTTCCTGGCCTCTAAATATATACAAGTTGGAGTTTCTTAACATTTTGCCTTTAAAAAGAAAACTTGGAGAATACCTAAGCTTTGAAAAATATGTAAGTGACAAGTCTGATCTTAGCTGCAAAAATATTTCCATATGAAAAAGGAAAGAAAAATTGTATGCAACATCACTCAGTATTCTCATGTGAAGTATAAATTCATTTGAGTCTGTATTCTTTATTTATGGATGTTTGTATGTTGAAAAACTCTTAAAAATCCACGTATACACAGACACCATTTATTAATGATGCTGGATTCAGCAATACAATTTCAAAGGAAAAAAATCTAAGAACATTTCCACTAATGTATTTGGAAAATTACTAGCATTAAAGTATCCCTTAAAGTTCTATATTCATAATTTGTATGTGATTACAGATTTAATATTTACAACATTACATCTTGTAAACTTTTGTAGAATATTCATGTTATGTTCAACTTATAATGATATCATATATTTTATTTTTTATTTAATTAATTTATTCAGATTACAACTAAATTGTTATCCCATCACTTGTATCCTCCTGTTCCTTGCTCCTTCATGCTTTCACACAATTCCCCTCCCCTAGGTTTACAAAAACATAAACATACTCACAGAAGGAAATAAAAGTAAACAAGAAAAATACTAGTAAAAAACCAGAAATGTGTTCAAACAAGGAAAAATAAGATTTCTGTTTTTAAGTCTACAAAATACCACTGTGTTTTTATTGTGTTATCCAACAACTTCTGGGCATAGAGCCTACCCTGAGGTATAATTAATGTACCCAGTGAAAATTTACTGCAAGAAACTATATTTTCTTTACCAGTGGGTATCAAGTGCAGATAGCTTCATGACTAGGGGTGGGATTTTGTGTGCCCTTCTCAGTGCTGGTACATCATCAGGCTCAAAGTTGTGCAGACCTTGTATATGCTTCCACAAATTCTGTGAGTTCATATATGACTCAGTCCTGTTGTGTCTGGAAGACACTTTCCTTCTTATTATCACCACTTCCACAGATTCCCTGAACCTTGAGTATAGGAGAGCTTAGAAAAATGGGATCTATTTATGAGTGAGTTCTCTAAAATCTTCTGCAAATTGTCCATTTGTGTGACTCTATGTTAGTTCCCATATTCTCCAAGTGGCTAATTATTCTCATAACATTTCTGCCACTATCCCACCAGTGTATCTTATAGACAGGGCATTAATGTAGTATGCAGGGTTTGTAGCTGAGTAGCATGCAAGGTACATTACAATATCATAAATGCTAGTTCTCAGGGGCAAAGCTTCTAGTTAGCCACCAGCATGAATGTTCTGTGTTCAACATCATATGTAAATATCATCTTCAGCTTTAAAGTCTTAACAGATTGCAGAGTAGCAGTAGCTGTGATACGTGGTCCTTTCCATGGATTGTATTGAACAATGACTCAAGAAAATGTAGCCTATTCCTGGTACTGGAGGTTTTAGTGGGTGGCAAAAATGTCTCCCTTATTGTTTTGTGACTCCCTCCTTTACCCTTTCTTTCACCTCTTTTAATCCTCCTATGTTTGTGTCCCCAATTTCTCTCCATAACAATTATTCTATTTTCCTTTCCTTAGGTGGTTCTCCCAAGACGTAGTCCCTTATGAGGTACCTAATATATTTGCTTATACAATTGTAACTCATATTGAAGCTAACATACTCATTTAAGAGTAAACATGTTAAGTGAAAGCTTTCATGGGACATGCCCCTTGGGCTAGTATGCAGATATAAGTGAGTATATACCATTTGACTCTTTCTGCTTCTGGGTTAACTCACTCATTATGATCATTTCTAGTTCAGTCCATTTGTCCACAAATTTTGGGAATTCCTTGTTTTTAATAGCTGAGTAGTATTCCATAGTGCAAAAGTACCACAGTTTCTTTATCCATTCTTCTACTGAGGGACACTTAGGCTGTTTCCATGATCTGGCTATTATGAATAAGGCTGCTATGAACATGGTTGAGCAAATTTTCTTGCTGAAGCATCTTTTGAGTATATTCCAAGGAGTGGAATAGCTGGGTCTTGAGGTTTCACTTACCAGGAAACTGGGACAGAGGGGAGGACATCCTATTGGGACTCTAGATGAGAGAAGCATGGGAGAATAGCAAAGTAGAAGGATCCAGAGGGTCCTAGAAACCTACAAGAAGAACATTATGATAGGCAGATTTGGGCCCAGGGGTCCCGCTCAGACCATGGCACCAGCCAAGGACAATACAGGCCATAAACTTCAAACCCCTACCCAGATCTAGCCAATGGACAGGACATTCTCCACAGTTGAGTGGAGAGTGGGGTCTGACTTTCACACGTACTCTGGTGTCTCATATTGGACCACGTCCCCTGGATGGGGAGACCTGGTGGCACTCAGAGGAAGGATAGCAGGCTACCAAAAAGAAACTTGATACCCTATGAGCATATACAGGGGGAGGAAGTCCCCCTCAGTCACAGTCATAGGGGAGGGGAGTAAAGGGAAAATGGGAGGGAAGGCGCAAAGGGAGGATACAAGGGATGAGATAACCATTGAGATGTAATAAGAATAAATTAATAAAATAAAATTTAAAAAATTTAAAAAAGAGTAAACATGTTTTCCTTTCCCCATATCCTCTCCAGTATAGTTTGTCATTTAGCATTATTAATATTGTCTCTTCTGACTAGGGCAAGATGACATTGAAAAGTAGGTTTAATTTTCATTTTCTTGATGACTAACGGTATTTGAACATTTCTTTAAATTATCTATAAGTTCTTGTTTCAACTTTTAAGAACACTATGCTTACTTCTGTCCATTTGTAATAAGGTTATTTTCTTGATTTTCACTTTTAAGGTTGTTTATATATGTTAAACTCTAAACCTTTATTGGTAATGATCTTTTTTTCCCACTTATTAGGGTGCCAGTTTGCCTGAATGATTTTGTTCATTGTCATGTAGAAGCTTCTTAGTTTCATGTGCTATCGGTGTTCTGTTAAGGAAAGCCTTTTCTGTGCTAGTGAGTTCAAGATTTGTCACCACTGTCTCTTCTATCAGGTTCACAGTATATGGTCTTATGTTAAATGTTCTTGATCAAGTTGGGTTGAGTTTTATGTAGTGTGTGAATACAAATTTATTTGCACTCTTTACATGTAACCATCTCATTTAATCAGTACCATTTGTTCAAGATAGTATCTCTCCTCAGCTGCATAATTTTGGCTTCTTTGTAAAAAATCAGCTGCTCTTAGGTGTATGGACTTATGCCTGGGTCTTCAATTGGATTGCTTTAATCACTGAGTATGTTTTTATGTCAAAAACATGCTGTTTCTATTGCTATTGCTCTGTAGCACAACTTGACACCTGGCATGGTGATATCTCCAGCAACTCTTTTATTATCCTGGATTGTCTCAGTAATCCTGGATTTTTGTGTTTATATATGAAAGCAAGTATTGCTTTTTCAATTTATGTGAAGAATTGTGTTGAGATTTTGAAAGAAATTGCATTAAATCTGTAGGGTTTTTTTTGGGGGGGGGGATAGAAGAACCAGTACAACACTGCTCAAATTATTCTGCAAAATAAAAACTGAAGGAACATTTACTCTTTTTAAGAGTCCACTACTACCTGATATCAAAACTACACAAAGGCACACACACAAAAGAAAATTATAGACCAATACCTATTATTAACAAAAATTCAAAATTGCAAAACTTTGGTTTGCAAATATTTTAAAGAATTTTGAGTTATTGTTAATAATGGGTATCAGTCTATATTTTCTTTCATGTGTGCCCGTGTATGATTTTGGTATGACATAATTGTGAACTCCTAAAAAATGAATTAGGATGTTTTCCTTCAGTTTTTATTTTGCAGAATAGTATGAGAAGTATTTGTGTTTGTTCTTTTTTGAAACATTTGTATAGGCACAAGCCTTTAATCTCAGCACTCAGGAGGCAGAGACAGGTGGATCTCTGTGAGTTCAAAACCAGCCTGGTCTACAAAGGGAGTCCAGGACAGCCAAGGCTACACAGAGAAACCCTGTCTCAACCCCCACCCCAAATAATTCCAGGTGGCCCTGACCTCAACCACTTTTTCGTTCTTGTAGTTGTTGAGGAATTTTTATTAACTGCTTCTGTTTCTCTGAGAGTTGTGGGTCTGCTTCAATTGCAGATTTGATCTTGATTTAACTTTGACAGGTCATGTAAATCAAAACCTTTATCCATTTCATTCAAGTTTTGCAGTGTGTGGAGTATAACTTTTAAAGTATTTCCTTATGATTATTTGAATTTCCCCAGTATCTATTGACATGTTCTCTTTTTCACCTCTAATTTTATCAGTTGGTATTTTCTTGCTCAGGTTTTCAGTTAATTCAGCTAATGGACTGTCAATCTTGTTGATTTTCTCAAAGAACCAACTCAGTCTCATTTGTTCTTTCTATATTTTTGTTATTGTTTCTATTTCATTAATTTCAGTCTTGATTTTTCCTATCTCTTGCTGTCTACTTTGTATGAATGTTATTTCTTCTTGTTCTAGAGTTTTCAAGTATGTTGTTAGGCTACTAATGTGATTTCTCCAATTTTTTGGTGTAGGGTCTGAGATGGCATCTATGGTCTGTCAGAACCAGGTCACCCAGATTCTTATGGCTTTCATAGTCTCTATTGAGAAGTTGGGTGTTATTAAAATTGGCCTTCCTTTATGCAGGGATTTGTGTTTTTCTCCTGCAGCTTTTAATATCTTTTCTTTGTTCTGCACATTTAATTCTTCGATTACTGTCTGTCACAGGGAACTCCTCTTTAGGTCCTATCTATTTGAACCTTGATTGCTATCTTTTTTTTTTTCCTTTTTTGGTTGGTGAAATTTTTTGTAAGTTTGTTTAAAAAAATTCTGTGCTATTGCTATAGGTTTATTCACCTTCCTATATCTCTATTATATACAGATTTTATATTTTTAAAATGTCTCAAATGTCCTTGATATTTTGTGCCTCTAGTTTTTCACCAATTGTGGCTACTGGGGTTCCTGGTATGTCTTCCTGGGGATAGATATCTGATACAAAGCAATGACAATGGGCTATAAAGTGTGAAAGAGCTAAGCTCAGCCAGAAAAAAGAAGCAGAGTTCCCAGGGACAAACCTCTTTTTTGAAGACATTTGAAAAAACACAGGAGAATGAAAACATGCTGGAAAACTAAATATAACCAGTAACTTTATCAAAAATGTGTGCAGTGCTACCAAGCTTCAAACTCCTGTGATTCTTTGCCCTACTGATTTGTTCTCCCTTGCACAAAGTAAACAGTGGTTACTTCTGCCCTGTTAAAAGTAAATAAACTCACAGTTCATACAGTGTCTTCTACCTGGGTTATAGTGCATATTCTGCTAAACACAATGGCTGTTCATTTTGTTTTGCTCTCCATTGAACTCACAGCATAGTCCAGGATGGCCAAGCCTACACAGGGAAAGTCTGTCTCAACTCCCTCTGCCCCCACGCAAAAAAAAAAAAAAAAAAAAAAAAAAAAGTGTATGTGCCAAAATCAGACATTTCTAGGTAATGCCTAACTATTTCCCCAAATAATTATGCTTAAAAGTGTTAAGTAACTGATGGCTTATAAACCCACAAGGACCATGAATCTAATTTGGAAACAATTTACTGGAAAAATTAATTTGAGATAAATTTAATTAATAAACAATATTTTAATCTATGGATATGTACTTTCTGTTGGAATTTGTAACAATAAATGAGGTTTTATAATTTGATTTTTCTTTTCTCTTTGTGGATACAATTGAATTATCAGTTGGCTTTTGAGGTCCTGAGGAGGTTCCTAATGCAAAAAGTGCCATCTTAACAGCCAACACTGCTTCCTAAACCTTCAGCGGAATTAATGAATATTGAATTAGTATATGTGATTGTGGTAGCAATACTCTATTAAATTTCCATATCAGAGTGATCTTATTTCTTTTAGTTAGCTATTTGATAAATACAAGAATTTACAAAGTGATGCCATCAGTTAAACAATGACATATGTGGTGGCCTCACTGCTGCATTGCAACTGTACCTTCCAAGAATTCCCCACATTATTTCCACAGTGATCCTCTAAAAACCTGGAGAAGCCCTAAGACTCCAGTGTGTCAGCCCTGTGCACAGCTTTCTTTTGTCTAGGTCCAAGTGGTGTCCACTTGCTTACTCCAAAAGCTTTAACAGTAGTCTCTGGTATGCTTTACAAAAACTTTTTTATGAAAAAAATCACAGTATAAAATATGTATTCTTAATTTTTTGAGTGAATTTGAAGAGTTAAGTCAGTTAATCCTTGTCTGAGTCCAACAGAGTTGTCAGCAGTACTTTTAACCAGTTTTACAAATGGGAAAGCCATACTACAAAACTGAAACTCATTGGCACAAGTCACCCCCATCCCTGCATCCAGCATGTCTTCTGTACCAGGATGTTTGGCTTTACCTTTTCCCAGATGTTCTCTTGAACACACAACTATGCTGAGAGAACCCTAAAATTAGATTTGTGGAATTATGGGTCTTTCTTTCATCATGCATCTGCTATGTTTTTCTGTTCCTTTTGTCTTATATATTTTAATAAAATTATTTTTATTTTTCACATTTGTCCCCTCTACTGGAGAATTTAATGACATATAAAGAAACATACTGTTATTTTACTCAATGTCTGTAATAATGTATGAATCACAGTATCAAATCAATAGACATTTGTTGGTGAGTTTGAAAAGACACGATCATAAGAAGAAAGACGGGAGGGAGAAAGTGCCACCTTGGATGTAGAAATTGAAAAATTGTGAAAAAAAAAAGTGCACAGGCTTACATCTTAGTTTGAAAACATGTTATCTAATGAAAGAAATAACTAGACTTCCTGAAAGTCAGTTCCTAAGGTGTCTAAGAATCAAAATATTTAATTTCCTGAACTACACTCGTGGCTCATATACAGCACGTATTACTTCTTGTTATTCTTTCTATTATTTTTAATATTGTATTACATAATAACACTTTTATTTCAACAGTGCGATATATTCTTGATGATATAAAATTATTTCTCTCTAGCTTATAAAAAGTCCTGGAACCTTCTTTGCACTGACCATCAACACATGCAAAAATGTTTTACTGCCATCACTAAGTGTTTCAATTGTTCAAGTAAATAGCACTGGAGAAGGAAAATTTAGAATGACATAATGACAATAAAGTCATTAAATATGTAAATATTTAATAAATACCACTTGAAGTTAAAAATGGAAAATTTTTGGAAGTCACTCAATAAAACCCAAAATTTTGAAAGGCTGCCACTCACTGTATGTAATGTCTCAATTCTCTACTAGAATCTTCCTTAATAACATGCACCTTCTGCCTACCCCAAAAGATCATGCATTTTGAGAAAATGGAACATTCTACTCTGATTCTACCAAATACTTGTGTCTCCTGGAGGGACTGGACACCTACATAGGGCACCAAACTATCAACAGCTTTACAGATCCTACAGTTCTTCCTTCTTTTGTATACAATGAGACCAAAGTACACTTTTGTTGGGAACCACTGGCTAATAACTCATGATGAAATTTGCTATGTTATGTGAATCAATATTTACATATTGGTAACAAAGTACTTTTAAGTAAGAGAAACATAACCCATTCTTCCAAAGCTTGATTTATTGCTTGCATTTCCACATATGAATACTGTGCTTATAGATTTTCCTCACCCAATAGGCATTTGATAACTATCCAGAGCAAAAAAACTGTGTGAAGGAAAAATGCAACATTGAGCCTTTAGAATAGTGTCTCCTTTGCACTCCCTAGTAAAATAACTGGTGTGAATGTGTTTTTGTTTTGATCCTAACTGTAGGAAGGAAAACAAACCTGTTAGTGAACAAATGATGTTTATCCACTAGAAGAGGAATCATGCTTTGGGGAGCTTTGTCTTTGCCAGCTGAAAAACATCCTAGTATGGACTCTGAGAGGACACACACACACACAGACACACACACACACACACACACACACACACACACACACACACACACACACACAAAACAAGAGGCTGGGCCTTTTGGTCTTTGTGTCTTTTCCTATCATTTGGCTATTTGTTGCTCCACTTCAAGTTGTTCCTAGAGAGAACCACTCCAGCAAATGCTTCATGGTTCTGGGTTCCAGCTGCTGCTCTGGGTTCTAACTACTGCAGTTGCAATCACCTTTGCTGAATTGCTGGTTTGCTGTTTAATGGGTCTGCTGGAAGCCTGCCTACTATGCCAACAGAATTTCTCACAGGAACTGAGTCTAAGAATGTATACTTCTCCTGTTCCCATTAACCTCTCCTCTCTCCTATCTTGAATAGGTGGGTTAGAAGGAAGGTATAAGCATTAAAGAACCTCAAATAAATTAGGTTTGAAAAAGTTTGAAGCCTACACCAACATGTGTTTTGTAAAATAGAAAATCCTTAGACTATTCATAACCTTGTAGTATAACATACTAAATGCTCAGTAAATGGCCTAGAGTTATTGAATAAAGTACTAACAAAAGTCAAAAAAACAATTTGTGCCAACAGCAAGATAAGCCCAATGTTAAGATTTTAAATTAAAGAAATACACATATAATGAAGTAGATAACATTAAAACTGAAATGTAATGTAACCAAATTAAAAATACACTAAACGGGCTTGGTAGCAAAATGAAGATGACAGAGATGGAATCAGTGGGTTTGCAGCAAATCAACCAAAGTTTTCTCCATTGGAACAAAGGCAATAAAGAGACAAAGGGGGAAGACCATTGTGAAGCAGAGGAAAAGTGGGAAAGATTCTGCAAACACAGCATTAGAGATTCAGAAGAAAAGATAAAAGAACATTCACTTACAGAATGTAAAAGAAAAAAGGCAGACAGCATATTTTCCAAGAGATGACCAATTTCCAAATAATGGTGCTTGATGGAATAGATGTCAAGCAGAAGCTAACTAAATGCCCAAAAGGGAAAGACAAAAAAAGTATTGCTAGCATATAAAAAGAAATAACTAAACCTGCAACTGCTGAGTACCAAGTAAGCCCCAGTAGATTAATAGCAGAGCTTTCATCTAGCATCAGTGAGGTCAGATAAGTTTATGCAATTTTTGTAAATGCCAGGAGGGCATATCAGCAATACTTTATGTTTATATGTGTGTATATATATATTAATTTGTTTAAATATATGTATATACTAGAGTTTTATATGTGCATACTTTTATTTTGCATAATTTTATTTACATAACTTCCACTGCTCCTTCTTACCCTCCCAACTGCCCCCGCCCATATCCCCTTTAAGTTACACACACACAAGCACACATGCATGTAAGCAAATGCATACAAGCAGCATGCTGAGTGCATTTAGTGTTGACCATATATACATTTGCTTAGAGCTGATTGCACTATCTCAAGCTTGTCCCTTAAAAAGACTGGTTCTTTCTCGCCCGGTGGCCATTAATTACTTTCAGTTCCTCATTTAGAAGTAGGACCTTGTGAAGCTTTCCTTATCTATGGTAGCAGGTCAATTGGTGTCACTATGTGGGCCTTGGTTAGGCGACCATATTTTTCAAATTCCATGGGTTTCCCTGTCATATATATCACTATTCCACACCATAGATCCTGGTCCTCTGTCTCTTACAATTTTCAAACCCCTCTTCTGTAATATTTCCTGAGTCTTAGGTTGTAGGAGTTGTGCGAAATAACCTCCAGTCTAATTTCTATGTATTTTGAACAATTACAGATTTCTTTTGATGGTCTCTCTCTCTTGTGAAGATAAATTTATTTGATGAGGGGTGAGAACTACAAGTACCTAAGGATATTAAGCAAAACATTTAGAACATAATCAGAAATTTTAATGGTTTAGGAAAGTAGCAATAGTAAGTTCTTCTTGAGAGTGAATGACCTCACCAGCAAGTGGTAATATGCTAGGTTTGAAAGTAACAGGCATGAATTCCCTCCTCTTACTAAGTGGGTGTTAATGCCAATTAAATTGTGTGGCCAACATATAAGTGCCACTATTGCAACCCTGGAGATATATTTCTGTGTCAGTCATTGAGCATAAACATAGGCTTTGCAACTGGGTGAAAATATACTATGAGAATTTCTGTTCAGGGAGGAGACTTCCAAGTCAGTTCAGTTACAGCTTGATTCCTCCAAAGTGTATGGTTTTTGAAATGAGTATTATAACTTCAAGTGGAAGGGATAAGACTTCATTCAAACTATATATATGGTTTTGTCAAACATCTTTAGTGTAATTTATCCCCTTTTCTTCTATTTTATTACCAACCCTCCCCTAGTTTTCCCCTCCCCAGCTTTCCCCTTCCCCAGTTTTATAGGTAAAATATCCTTCATGGTTGATTTAGGATAGAGATATTCACTAATGTGAAACTGAGAGTATCCACTGCTAGATAGATAACCCACAAAACCTGAAGTTAGCAAGTCCCAGCACAGGGAATCAAGAGAGTAGGTCAGCTCTGTAGATTTAGAAAGCAAAAGCAGGCTTCTGGAGTATATTAAAATACAGGTATAGATTTAACAGCCTGTCTTCCTGTTTTACTTAACCATCTGATACTGTGCTAGGTGGAAAAATACACAGAAGGACTACTTAACTGTAAGGAGAATAATGGGTAGATCTAACTCAAACACAGTTTCTATATGTCACTATGAACTGGAAATTGACATCAGGACAAGAGATTGTGTGTGTGCATTGCAACACTCTAAGTAATTATAAGTGGAAATTTAAGACATGGTAACATTATAAACCTGATGAGGGTGCAATCTTAGAAGTATCAATGAGAGTTACAAAATAGGAGTAAGGATCAAGAAACAGAACCTGCACTCCTGTCACTCTTTTGTTCTTACACTTTGTTTACTCTACTTTAATTAGATGTTATGGAGCAAAAGAAAAAATAAAAATTTCAGATAAGCTTTTCTTTAATGAACATTTTAAATTTCTGTATTTATTTGGTGCATCCAAGTGTTTCTCCTGCTTGTATGTATATGCATAACATGGTGCCTTTAGAATACAGAAGGCATTGGATTCCATGCAACTAACATTACCAGAAGTTTTGGACAGTTGTATTGTCATGTAAGTGCTGAGAACTGAACTCAGGTCCTCTGCAAGAGCAACAAATACTCAAACAACCAAAACAGTTCTTTGGCTCCGAATAGTTTTAATTTAAGGAGCACAGATTTTGCTTTTAAAATACATCTTTCAAATAATTTTTCTATTCTATCATGAAAATGGTAAATGAAAATGAAAATTTTAAACCCTCAATTATAATGATTTTAAAATTGTATTCTTCAAACCACTCTCCTTGTGTTTATTTACTTACCTCTTGCCATCTTTTTTCTACGCTATTTTTAGTAGCTATCATTTTCATTTTGTTCATTTCTCAAAGGATGAAGAAAAATATTTAAATTTTATTTAGAAATGTAGCATTCTAAACTAAAATTTAGTCTTAATATATTGACCTATAATACCATCTAAGCTAACAGTCATCCAAATTAATGTGAGCTTGAACTGAGGTCAAGCCTTCTTTTAAAAAAAATCATGTCAGCCAGGCAAAGATGGCTCCATGGAAAATGTACTCACCATGCAAGCTGAGCCTCCGGAGTCTGACCAACGGAACTTACATAGAATGGACTTTACAGTTGTCTTCCTACTTCACTTGCATGGTCCAGATCCAGATAATCAGCTCCCCACACATATAATAAAAGATGCAAAAATGTAGTCTCTATTTATACCAATAATCTTCTGTCAGAGAAAAAATTTAAAAAATATTTCATACAAAATAACTCCTTCAAAATTAAGTCTTTGAAATATATATAAGCAAAGAAATGAATGAATTCTACAATGAAAACTTTAAGATACCAGAAAGAGAAATCACAGAAAATACCAGATGATGGAGCAATGTTCCTGGATTGGCTAGTTCTTATTGTGAAAATGGCTATACTGAAAAAACTGATTTATAGAATTAATGCAATAACTGTTGAAATTCTAATGTCATATTTCAAGGTTTAAGGGAAAAATGTACAAAAACCACAAAAGACCACGAGTAGCCAAAGTTATCCTAAGGAATTAGATCGCTGCTGGAGGTGTCATAGTACCTGGCCTCAGGTTATATTTCGGAGCTATAGTGATGAAGACAGCCTGATATAAAAAGACATATGCAGATCATGGAACAAAGATCTATAAATAAATAAAAGAGCTACAAATAAAATGACAAATCTGAGCTCACTTAAATTTTTATTATTAATTTCTTTATTTATTCACTTTACATTCTGGTCACAGCCATCTCCCTCCTTTCATCACAGACCAACCCTTCCTTCCTCTCCTCCCTCCCCCTTCCCCAGCCCCAACTAGTTAAGCAAAACCAGAACCTAGTGTATCCTCTTACCTTGTGGACTGGAAAGGCAGTCCCACCAGGATAAAATAATAAAAATGAAAGCAACGGAGTCTATGTCAGAGACAGTCTCAGCTCCCGTTATTAGAGGACATACTAATTAATCCTGAGCTGCCCATCATCTACATCTGTGTAGTGGGCCTAGGTCTAGTCCACACATAATACTCAATTGGTGCTTCAGTCTACACAGGACACTCTGGGCCATAGCTAGTTGGCTCTGTTGGTCTTCTTGTGGAGTTCTTGTCACCTCTAGGTCCTTTTCTCCTTTTTCACAAGACTTTCTACACTTCATCCAATGTTAAGCTTTGAGTCTCTGCATCTGTTTGAACCATTGCTAGGTGGAGCTTCTCATAGGACAACTCTGCTAGGTTCCTTTCTGTAAGCATAGCAGAATGTCTTAATTGTGTCAGGGGTTGGCTCTCTTTCAATGGGTGGGTTTTGGGTTGGGACAGGCATTAGTGGAACATTCCTTCAATCTCTGTTCTCTGTTCTATCTTGATCCCTGCACAACTTGTAGGCAGGGTAAATTTTGGAGTCAAAGTTTGTGTGGGTTGGTTGGTGTTCCTTCCCTCCACTAGGAGTCTTGTCTAGTTAGAGGGTCTCTTCTTCAGTCTCCATGACCCCTGCCACTAGGAGTCTCAGCTAAAGTCCCCATCATATCCTCCCAGAAACCTACCCTGACTTAGGTCTCCAGTTATCGCTGACGTGCCTGGCCCATGGTTTCTTTTTTCTCTGAAGGCCTAATACCCTCCCACCACTGCTCTTCCCAGGTCTGACATCCACACTCATTTCTCTATGTGATCCTTGCTATATGTTGTTCCCTATCTTTAACCACTGTCTATTCTATTTCCCCTTCTGAATAAGATTTAAGCATCTTCCCTTTGGTCACCCTTGTTACTTACCTCCTTTGGGTGTATGCATTGTAGTATGTTTATCCTATATTATATGGTTAAAACTCACTTTATAGTGAGCATATTCTATGTGTGTCTTTCTGGGTCTGGGTTAACTCATTCAGGATGATTATCTTTACTGTGACCCATTTGCCTGCAAATTTCATTGTTTTTAATATTAGTATTCCATTGTGTAAGTATACCACGGTTTTTTTAATCTGTTCTTCTGTTGAGGGACATCTAGGTTGTTTCCAGCTTCTGGCTATTACAAATAAAGCTGCTATGAACATAGTTGAGCAAATGTTCTGGTTGTGCAGTGCTGCATATTTTGCTCAGGAGTGGTATAGCTGTGTCTTGAAGAAGAACTATTGTGAATTTTCTAAGGAAGCACCAAATTGTTTACCAAGTTGACTGTATAACTTTGCACTCCCAACAACAATGCAGGAGTGTTCCTTTTGATCCATATACTCGCCAGTATGAGCTGTCACCTCAGTGATCTTAGCCACTTTGAGAGGTGTTACATAGAATCTCAGAGTTGTTTTGATTTGTGTTTCCCTGATTACTAAGGATGGAATGCATTTCTTTAAGTGCTTCTTCTCCATTATTAATTTCTCTGAGAATTCTCTGTTTAGACTTTTACCCCATTTTTTAATTGGAGTATTTCATTAGGTGAGGTCTAGTTTCTTGAATTGTTTATATATTTTGGATATCAAGCTTCTGTCAACTGTAGAGTTGGTGAATATAATTTTCAATTCTGTAGGCTGCTGTTTTTTTCCTTTTGACAGTGGTCTTCACCTTACAGAAGCTTTCCAGTTTCATGACGTCCCATTTATTAATTATTGATCTTAGTGTTTGGGATACTGCTTTTCTGTTCAGGATGTTGTCTCTTGTGCCAATCTGTTCCAGGCTATTTCCTACTTTCTCTTCTGTCAGATTTAGTGTATCTAGTTTTATGCTGAGAACTTTGATTCATTTGAACTTGAGTTTTGTGTGAGGTGATAAATATGGATCTCCTTGCATTCTTCTACATGCAGACATCCAGTTAGACCAGCAACATTTGTTTAAGATATCTTCTTTTTTCCATTGTATGGTTTTGGTTTCCTTGTCAAAAATTAAGTGTTCATAGATATGTGATTTACTTCTGGGTCTCCAATTTAATCCCATCGATCAACCTTTCTGTTTTTATAGCAACACCATTTGGTTTTTATGACTATTGTTCTGTAATACAGGTTGAAATCAAGCTGGTTGTACCCCCAGAATGTTTTTTCCACATAGGATTGTTTTAGGTATCCTGGGGTTTTCTTTGTTCATTTGTTGGTGTTTGTTTTTGTTCGAGATAAGGTTTCTCTGTGTAACCCTGCCTGTCCTGGACTTGCTTTGTAGACTAGGCTGGCTTTGCACACACAGAGATCCACCTACTTCTGCCTCTCCAAGTGCTGGAATTATAGGCATGTGTGACCATGCCTGGTTTTATCCTCAGTTTTTTAAATATTTTCCTCATGAACTTCATTGAGTACTATTCTTTTAAGGCCTTTAAATATTTTTTTCTGAGAATTGTGTTGAATCTGTAGATTGCTTTTAGTAGAATAGTCACTTTTACTATGTTAATCATACTTATCCATGAGCTTTGGACATCTTCCCGTCTTACATCCTCTTCAGTTTCTTTCTTCAAAGGCTTACAGTTCTTGTCTTACTGGTCTTTCACATGCTTGAATAGCATTACACCAAGTTATTATTCCATTTTTGGCTATTGTGAGGGGTGTTGTTTACTTAATTTCTTTCTCAGACTGTTCATGCTTTGCATATAAGAAGGTTACTGAATTTTTAAGGTTGATTTTGTATCCAGCAACTTTGCTGAAGGTGTTTATCAGCTGTAGTTCTCTGGTAGAATTTTGGGGTTCATTTACATATACTTTCCTGTCATCTGCAAATAGCGATACTTAGAATTCTTCCTTTCTAATTTCCTTGACCTCCTTTAGTTGTCTTATTGTTCTGGCTAAAATTAGCCAGTACTATATTAAATAGATATGGAGATAGTGAACATTCTTGTTTGTCTCTGATTTTAGTAGAAATGCTTTAAGTTTCTTTCCATTTAATTTGATGTTGTCTATTAGCTTTGTGTATATTGCTTTTATTGTGTTTAGATATGAACCTTGTATTCTCTATTTCTCCAAGACTTTTATCATGAAAGAGTATTGGATTTTGTCAGACCCTTTTTCCGCATCTAATAAGATGATCATGTAGTTTTTCTCTTTCAGTTTTTTATATGTTGGATTACACCGATAGATTTTTTTTGTATATTGAACCATCCCTGAATCACTGAGATGAAGCCTAGTTGATTAAAGTAGGTAATTTTTTTATGTGTTCCTGGATTTGGTTTGCAAGTATTTTACTGAGTACTTTTGCATCAAGATCAATAAGGGAAATTGGCCTGAAATTCTCTTTCTTATGGAGTCTTTGTGTGGTTCATGAGTCAGGGTGACCATAGCCTCATAAAATGAATTTAGCATTGTTCCTTCTGTTTCTATTCTGTAGAATAATTTGGGATGTATTGGTTTTAGGTCTAATTTGAAAGTCTGGTAGAATTATGCTCAAAACCTTTTTTGGTTGGAAGACTTTTAATGACTGCTTTTATGTCCTAAAAGTTATTTAGATTGCTTACCTAATCTTGACTTAATTTTAGTAAGTGGTATCTATCAAGAAAATTGTCCATTTCATTTAGATTTGTTAATTTTGTAGAGTAAAAGTGTGTCTGCTTTTGTGACTTAGTAGGATCTTTTTGCTTGTGTGTGTTCCCCGTATCCTTCATGCATATAACCACTATCACTAGATAGGAGAGAAAGAAGCATAGAGAGGAGAGTGAGTAAGATAGATCCTTGAATCTATTTTTTTTCTTTTTTGTTTCATCTTTGAGCACAACTTCTAACAAACTGGAATTGAGTCCTCTGAATGACCAATAATCATGTACCTCACACCTTATGCTCTAGCATTCACATACCCTCTGAAATTTCCCAGAGTTCTAAATGTTAAACAACAGCAGAAACTATCAGCAGCTAACAAGCCATGCCTCTGCTAGAGCACAAGGCAAATCATAATCAACTGCTGTGGACAGTCCAATGCAGACCCATATCCCCACTCCTGGGATTAAAACAAAAATGTACTTCTGTGTGTTTACAGAAATCAAAATTCCAGAATTCCCACTACATAAATAGTTTTGAAGTAAGGCCTAATTATTCTTTCAATTTCTTGATGTCTGGTGTGTGTGTGTGTGTGTGTGTGTGTGTGTGTGTGTGTGTTTTAAATTTGTTCACTTTACATCCTTATTGTGGCCCCTCCCTCATTGTTTCCCAGTCCCATCCTCTCTCCCTTATCCCCCCACCCATCTCTAAGTCCGCAGATAATGGGAACCCTCTTCCCCTATCATCTGAACTCAGCCTATCAGTTCTCATCTGGACTGCCTGTATCATCTTCCTCTGTGGCCTGGTAAGGCTGCCCTGCCGGGGGGGTGATCCATAAGTGAAAATCAGAGCCCATGTCAGAGGTATCCCCTACTCCCCGTATTGTAGGGCCCACAAGAAGACTGTTCTGCCTATCTATATACTTCATCTGAGCAGAGCGTGTAGGTCCTCAATATGCATGGTCTTTGGCTGCTGCATGAGTCTCTTCAGCAATCCCTCTCCCCCAGGCCAGATTTATTGGTTCCATTGGTCCCTTCCAGGTCCTTCTATCCCTCAACTCTTCCATAAGCCTGCCTATACTCCATCCCAAAGTCTGGCTGTGAGTTTCAGTTTGGCTGTAATCCCTTGCTGGGTGGAGTCTTTTAGAAGACCTCTATGGTAGGCTCCTTTCTTAATCGTTCTTTTCAACCATGTCCCATTGTCTGTTGTATTTGCCATTCTGAATGAGAATTAAGCATTCTCCCTAGGGTCCTCCTTGTTATTTAACTTCTTTAGGTCTGTGTATTGTAGTATGCTTACCTGTATTATGTAGTTAATATCTGTTTATAAGTGAGTATGTATCATACCTGTCTTTTGGGGACTGGGTTACCTCACTCAGAATAATCATTTCTAGTTCCATTCATTTGCCTTCAAACTTCAAGATTTCCTTGTTTTTAATAGCTGTCGTATTATATTGTGTAAATGTAACACAACTTGTTTATCCATTCTTCAGCTAAGGGATATTTAAGTTGTTTTCAGATTATGCCTATTACAAATAAAGCTTCTATGAATATAATTGAGCAAATGCCCATTATTTATGGTGGAACATCTTTCAGGTGTATGCCTAGGAGTGGCATGATTTAGTCTTGAGGTAGAACTATTCCCTATTATCTGAGAAAATACCAGATTGATTTTCTAGGTGGTTGTACAAGTTTGCTCTCCCACCAGCAGCGGAGGAATGTTGCCTTTCTACACATACTCACCAGCAAGTGCTGTCATTTGAGTTTTCGATCTTACCATTCTGACAGGTATAAGGTGGAATCTCAGAATTGTTTTGATTTATATTTCCCTGATGAGTAGGGATGTTGGCATTTCTTTAAGTGTTTCACTGTCATTCTATATTCCTTTTGGAGAATTCTCTGTTTAATTTTGTGCCCCCTTTTTAATTGGATTGTTTGATTTGGTGGTGTTTAATTACTTGAGTTCTTTATATATTTTGGATATTAGCCCTCAGTCAAATGTAAGCTGTCGTTTTGTTCTGTTGACAGTGTCCTTTACCTTACAGAAGCTTTTCAGTTTCATGAGGTTCCATGTATTAACTGTTGACCTTAGAGCCTGAGCTATTGGTGTTTTGTTCAGGAATTTGTCTTCTGTGCCAATGAATTCGGTGCCCTTCCCCACTTTTTCTTCTAAGAGTTGGAGTATATGTTTTTATGTTGAGGTCTTTAATTCACTTGGACTTTAATTTTGTGCAGAGTGATAATAAAGGTCTATTTGCATTTTTCTACACATAGAGATCCAGTTTGACCAGCACCATTTGTTGAAGATGCTATCTTTTATCCATTGTATGGATTTGGCTTCTTTGTCAAAAATTGAGTGTCCATAGGTGTGTGGGTTTATTTCTGGGTCTTTGATTCAATTCCATTTATCCACCTATCTGCCTCTATGACAGTACCATGCAGAGTTAATTACTGTTGCTCTGTAATACAGCTTGAGATCATGGATGGATATACCTCTAGAAGATCTGTTATTGTATAGGATTTTTTGTAACCAAAGCTTTTTTATTTTTCCATGTAAAGTTGAGAATTGTTCTTTCAAGATCTGTAAAGAATTGTGTTAGGATTCTGATGGGAGTTCCATTGAACCTATATATGGCTTTTAGTAAGATGGCCAATTTTACTATGTTAATCCTATCAATTCATCAAGCATGGGGGATCTTTCCATTTTCTGATATCTTCTTTAATTTCTTTCTTCAGAGACTTGGATTTTTTTCATATAATTTTCCTCTTGCTTGGTTAGAATTACATCAAGATACTTTATGTTTTTGTGGCTATTGTGAAGGGTCTTGTTTCCCTAATTTCTCTCTCAGCCTGATTATCTTTTGTATACAGGAGGGCTACTAATGTTTTTGTGTTGATTTTGTATTGAGCCACTTGCTGAAGGTGTATGTCATCTGTAAAATTTCCTTGATAGAATTTTTGGGGTCATTTATGTATACCATCTTATCCTTTGTGAATAGTGATACTTAGTTGTCTTACTTTCCAATTTGCATTCATTTGGTCTCCTTTTGTTGTCTTATTGGGTTAGTTACAACTTCAAGATGTATAGAGAGACTGAACAGCCTTGTTGTGGCCCTGATTTCAATGGAATTGATTTAAGTGTCTCTCCATTTAGTTTGGTGTTGGTTATAGGCTTGCTGTATATTGTCTTTAGTATGCTTATGTATGTTAGATTTTGTCAAATGCTTTTTCACCATCTAAGGAGATCATCATGTGTTTCTCTTTCTTTCAGTTTGTTCATGTTATGGATCACATTATCGATTTCTATATATGAACCACCCTTGCATACCTAGAATGAAGCTACTTGGTCATTGGTGATGATATTTTTGGTGTGTTCATGGGTTTGCTTTTTGAGTATTTTATTGAGTATTTTTACATCACTATTCATAAGGGAAATTTGTCTGAAATTTTCTTTCCTTATTTTTTTTCCTTTATTATTAATTTATTCAAATTACATCTCAGTTGTTAGCCCATCCCTTGTATTCTCCCATTCCTCCCTCCCTCCCGCCCCCCCATCCCCCTCCCCTATGTCTGTGACTCAGGGAGACCTCCTCCCCCTGTATATGCTCATAGGTAATAGGTCATCTTTATTGGGGTTTGTGTAGTTTAGATATCAAGGTGGCCATGGCCACATAAAATGAGTTTGGTAAAGTTCTTTCGTTCTTTCTGTTTCTATCTTATGGGGTAGTTTGGAGAGAATTGGTATTAGCTCTTCATTGAAAGTCTGATAGAATTCTGTGCTGAATCCATCTGCTCCTAGACATAAGTTGGGAGACTTTTGATGACTGCTTCTATTTTTGGGAAGATATAGGACTATTTAATTTGTTCACATGATTTTGATTCAATTTTGGTACATGGTTCAATACTGTACATTTCATTTGGATTTTCTATTTGTGTGGCATATAAGCTTTTGAAGTAAGGTCTAATGATTCTTTGGATTTCCTAGGTGTCTGTCTTATGCCTCCCTTTTCATTTCTGTTTATGTTGATTTGAATAGTCTCCCTCTGTCTTTTAGTTAGCTTGGCTAAGGATTTGTCTATTGTGTTGATATTTTCAAACAAAACAAAACAAAAACAACTTTTGGTCATTGATTCTTTGTTTCTAATTTATTGATTTCAGCCCTGAGTTTCATGATTTCTTTCTGTCTACTCTTCTTTCATTGTGTTTCCTTCTTTTTGTTCTCGTGTTTTCAGGTCTGATGTTAAGTTGAAATCTCCAATTTCTTTATGAAGGCACTTAGTGCTATGAACTTGCTTCTTAGCAATATTTTCACTGTGTCCCATAAGTTTGGATATGTTGTTACTTCATTTTTATTGAATCTAGGAAGTCTTTAATTTCTTATTTTATTTCCTCCTGACACACAGGTCATTGTGTAGGGAGTTGTTCAATTTCCACAAGTTTTTAAGCTTTTTGTTATTTCTTTTGTTGTTGAGTTCTAGTTTTAATCCATGGTAGTCTGTTAAGATGCAAGGGGGTATTTCAGTTTTGTATCTGTTGAGGTTTACTTTGTGACTAAGTATATGATCGATTTTGGAGAAGGTTCCATAAGGTTCTGAGAAGAAGGTATATTCTTTTGTGTTTGGGTGAAATGTTCTGTTGATATCTGTTAGGTACATTTGATTTACTATGTCTATTTGTTTCATTATTTCTCCACTTAGTTTCTGTCTCAAGGATTTGTCCATTGTTGAGAATAAGGTGTTGAAGTCTCCAACTATTAACGTGTGTGGTTCGATTTAAGCTTTAGTAATGTTTCTTTTACAAATGTGGGTGCTCCCGAATATGGGGCATTGGTGCTCAAGATTGAGATAATCTTAGTGTATTTTTCCTTTTATGAGTATGAAGTGTCTTTCCCCATCTCTTTTGATTTGTTTTGGTTGAAAATCTATTTTATTAGATAGTAGAATGTACTCAAGCTTGCTTGGAGTACTCTTTTTCAGCCTCTCACTCAGAGATAATGTCTATATTGTGGATGATTGTTTCTTGTATGCAAAAGAACAATGGGTTCTGTTTTCTCATCCACTTTTTTTAGCCTGTGCCTTTTTATAGAGAGCTTGAAACCATTGATGCTGAGAAATAGTAATGGCCAGTGGGTTCTAATTCCTGTCTTTTGATGTTGCTGTTGGTAGTGTGTGTGTGTGTCCTCTCTTTTGGTTTTGTGGATGTGGTGTTATTTATTTTCTGTGCCTTTGTGGTTATAGTTAGCTTCCTTGAGATTTCCTTCTAGTATCTTCTGTAGGACTGGCTTTGTGTATATATACTGTTTAAACTTGGTTTTTCACAGCATATCTTGTTTTCTCCATCTATGGTGATTGAAAGTTTTGTTAGATATAGTACTCTGGGGTGGCATCTGTGGTCTCTTAGTGTTTACATGACATCCATCCAAGCCCTTCTGGCTTTCATAGTGTCTATTGAGAAGTCATGTATAATTCTGATAAGTGTGCCTTTATATACGAATTGACCCTTTTCTCTTTCAACTTTTAATATTCCTTCTTTGTTCTATACCTTTAGTGTTTTGATTACTATGTGGTGGGAGCATTTTCTTTCCTCGTCTAATCTAATTGGAGTTCTGTAGACTTCTTGTATGTTTGTGGACATTTCTCTTTTTATGTTGGGGAAGTTTTCTTCTGTGATTTTGTTCAAGATAGTTTATGGGCTATGGAGCTTGACATCTTCTCTTTCCTTTGTTCCTGATATTCTTGGGATTGCTTGTTTTATAGTGTCCCAAATTCTCTGGGTGTTTTGTGTCAGAAACTTTTTAGTTTTAACATTTTCATTGACTGATCCATTAATAAATTCAACTGCATCTTCTACACTTGAAATTCTCTCTTTCATGTCTTGTATTCTGTTTATGTTGCTTTTGTCTGTAGTTCCTGTTCTCTTCCCTAGATTTTCCAACTCCAGAATTGCCTCAGATCGTATTTTCCTTTTGTTGCCTCTAATTCCTTCTTTAGGTCTTGAATAGTTTTATTGATTTCTTTCTCTGGTTTGATTATATTTTCCTGTAATTCTTTATAGGGTTTATTTAAATCTTTCATCTGTTTGAATGCATTTCCCTGTATTTCTTTGAGAGATTTATTTTCATCCTTACAACACCATTTTTATCACCTCAGATTTAAAATCCTCTTCTTGTCCTTCAGGGCTGTTAGTATCTCCAGGGCTTGCTCTGTTAGGACCACTAGTTTCCAGTGGTGTCATACCTCTCTGAGGTTTGCTGTTTGTGTTCTTGTGCTGCCCTCTGACCATCTGGTTGTCTCTGTTTTTAGCAGGCCTGGAGGTTCCTCCTATGTGGTGGCTGCCTGTGTCACAGGTGGGCCAGGGAGGTCTGCAGAAGGCAAAGAGGGCTCCAAGCCAAAGGCTCATTGCTAGGGCTCCCCAGAGGCCTCTTCAAGATGGCAGACAATGGGTGTTGGAGCTTGGACCCAGATCAGCTCTGATGGGTTTGCTGTCTCTGTCCCAGTCAAACAGGAGAGGAGTTGGCACAGAGAGCTTCAAGCCAAAGCTGCTTTGGTGCCCCTCAAGCCTCCTTGGTATTCTGGACAATGTGGGTTGTGGCCAGAGCTGTACTCAACTCTGCTGGTTCTCTGTCCGTGACTCAGATATGCCAGGCCATTGAGGAGTAGACGAAGAAAGATCTAGCCCCAAAGTTTATCATGTGTTCCAAGGACCTCCTCTGCTGTTTCACAATTCCATCTGTAATCCATGGTTGTCTGATAAGATACAAAGAATTATGTCAATTTTCTTGTATCTGTTGAGGCTTGCTTTGTGACCAAGTATATAGTCTATTTGAAGAAAGTTCCATTAGGTGGTAAGAAGAATGTATAATTATTTTGTGTTTGTGTGAAATGTTCTGTAGATATCTGCTAGGTCCATTTGATACATAACATCTGTTACTTTCATTATTTCTCTCTTTAGTTTCTTCCTGGATCACTTGTCCTTTGTTGAAAGTGGAGTATTGAAGACACTATTGACACTATTGACACTATTGATGTGTGGGGATCAATGTGTGATATAAGCTTTAGTAATGCTTCTTTTACAAATGCAGGTGCCCTTGCAAGCTCAGGTATTCAGGATCCCTCTCTTTGCACTTGGATGCCAGTGACAAGCATGGAGAAGAATTTAAGGGCTTTTTAAAGCCCACATTGGCTTCTGTTTAAATATTACATAAGCTTTCATTGCAGTTGAAAGTGTCTCTTGGAAACCACTGCCTGTTATCCATCTCAACTTATCTCTAATATTTGTTTGATTTTCTTAGACAAGTGTTAGAGCAACAGTGCCCAGTATTCTCTATGAGGACATCAGTATGGTGAGGGCAAGTTTTTGTGTAGGAGGAAGTGAGGAGAAGGAGATCTCTTTCTCTCACTAACATATTTGCACTGTTTATCACATGGTTTTGCTGATACCTTCTTAAGACTTAGAGAGTGTGTTTCAATTCTTTAACCACACATTTCAGTGGCACTAACAAATTCAATTACATCCTTCCAGATGATGGCATTGCCTCCTGAAACACTGCTGAATTTTTCCTGTGTTGGACAGTCAAAAGTTTTCCTTTTGGTCATGTAATGATGATGGAGTATTGCTGCAATCTACAGAGAAGAAAGAGAATTCTTGGAGGGCTTGGATGAAGTTATCTCAGAAACAGTCCCCTGGTTGGAACAAAGACATTCAGCTTCAGCAATTGCATGTATTGCCTTTCAGAATTCCATAGTCTGGCTCTCTTCCTGTCATCAGTGATATCTTCAATTGCTTACCAACTGAGATGCATAATTCAGTGTCAAATGAAAGAGCTATACGATGAAGACAATTGTCTTTGGGTATATGTCTGAGAAGAGAAAAGATGGCTAAATTAAGGTCTCAAATATTTATATTAAATCTTTACATAATAAAGAGTAAAGTAGGTATGAGATAGATGAATGGTGATACATGAGTGAAATGTAGGATGTTTATAGTGCTGTGTTTTTTACAGAAAATTAAGGTGCCATGAATCATTCATGGCCCTCTGAAAATGTCACATATAATATAGGTCAAGTTTCAAACTTCTAATTCTTGGTGGAAATTATCCTAACTAAAAATATGAGATTACTTAATGGAGTTTACTCAAAATTAGAAGGTACTTGATTGTACAGAAAACTGCTGAAGAGATCAGTGTTATCTCAGGTCTTTAGTTTTTGCTAAATATGGAAATAGTCATTCTGTCTCGGGTGCAGAAATTGTAGTGTTTCCATATTGACAGCAAAGTAACTTCCTCAGAAAGCATTTTAGGTAGACATGCCTCATCTGGTCCACACACTCACCTGGAATTTCTGAGTGCCTCAGGACTCCAGGCTGAGAGGGATGAAGTGCAGAGTGGCTCCATGATATAGGATTTCTGGGCTAGCTGAGGGTGCAGCAGAAGATCCTCTTCACAGCAAAATGTTACAGCTCCCTGATCAATATGCAAGAGAGAAAGACCCGCTCTGCAATACAGCATAGTGTCACAGTTCTTTTATGTGGGCTGCCAACAGGCTAGGTGATAGCAGGAACTTGGGGCTACAAGACTGAACCAGGCAGTGACCCGAGCCAGACCTGACTCAGGTGAGTAGAACAGCTGCTTGGGGAACAGCCAGCCAGTGCTGCTGCAGATGAGCACTGCTTTGAGTGGACTGGAAGATGATAGAAGTGGCTCATGTTGACAAACAGAAAAAGTTAGCTGCCTTGGAGGCAACTGGCTGCAGTGCTCTAGATGAGAGCCTGACCAACAGGGAAGTCTGAGTGTCCAGCAATGAATTCTTCATGGAGAGGAGGATCCTTTCTTTCCCAAGTGTTACAACACCATATAAACAGCCAGTCTCAGATGGTATTCAGTCTTCAGTGATAGATGGTGTGTGTTTATTCCACGTAAACAGGGACTTTATAAATCTTGGGCAGTACAAAGAGCCTTTTGGGGGTGAATATCTCTCATTGGTTGATGCCGGTAATGCTCTATGTACACCCAGGTGTTGGCTAGGTGCAATGAATGCCAGTGATCACTTGGTTGGAGGTCAGGTTTACTTGCCTCGTTGCAGGCATGGAAACAGACTGGAAGCTGTCACACTCCAGATGGTCTCAGGATGAGATTTTATATCTCAAGTTTGAGATATTTCAGGATTTGAACATACTCTACCTCACCAGTTCCATGCCGATTCTTCTGGTGGCATGGTCCATACTCTCCACAGGTTCCTGCAATCCTAACCCATGTAGTGTATACTTGCAGATTTCTTGAAAGAAAAGAGTAATGCAAGGAGATCAAGACAACAGTATCATTGAAAAACAATAACAGGATCTTCAGTAAATATGTATAAGCATCCTTAAAGTCTGAATGTTTCCCCAGAAAAAAAAGTGTAGCATAACAGCCTGTGTTGAGAAATGTAGCTACAAAAGTGGGCATGAAGCATGTGTGTAGAACCCTTCTGTCAGTACACCTCTCCCTTGCTTTCATAACTCAATTGTCTTCATAACCCACAACCCAAATTTTGTTTTAGAGGTTAAAAGGTATTTCTTGAATGAAGTATTCAGTAACATTCATGAAATAGATATCAGATTTCATGATACTAATTTATTATCCATACACATCTATTGCTCTCAATATGTATAGATGAGCATACATAATATAAATATATATACTGGCAAATGCATATATGTGTGTATATATATTATTTCTTTGTTGTTTATCTACAAAATATCAAAGTATCATATTAAAAAAAAGAAAAGGTGAACTCAAGTTTCTCTATGATTCAGAAGAAAAGATTTGTCTACTATTCCATTTCCCTTTAAAGCTGTCATTACCACTGTGTGTAAGTGTGTGGTGTGTAAGTGTGTGTGTGTGAGATAGAGAGCCACAGCAAAACAAAGAGAGAAAGAGAGAGAGACAGAGACAGACAGAGACAGAGACAGAGAGACAGAAACAGAGACAGAGATAGAGACAGAGACAGAGAGACAGAGAGGTGTGTACAGGGCACATTACATGAGCACCCCTGTCCTCACCAGCTTTGCGCCCCCTTGTCTTTTGCAGTAGGAGAACACAGGCAGGTGTTGTAATCCACACATTCTTTGTGGTGTTCTGAATGCCACAGGCCACAGGTTTAGAATGGATTTAAGTTTTACTTGTTTATTCATTCTTTAGAAAGGAAAAAATCATAAAAAGAACAAAATATCTGTTAATCTATTTTGACAGGCAAAGTATGAAGGATCCTTCTGTTACTTTTTGATTTGTATATTTACAATAATCTGTACTGAAGATTTTTAAACATATATTCAGAAGCCACAGTTGAACTAGAGACAGGTAAATGTTGGGTTTATTTGAGAGTTTATAATTTTCTTTCTTTCTTTCTTTCTTTCTTTCTTTTTTCTTTTTTGTATTTTCTTTGCCACATCAAGCCTCTTGCTATATTTTACTTTTTTATTTAATTGATTTATTTAGGTTACATCTCAATTATTATCCCCTCACTTGTATTCTTCCCTCCCTCCCTCCCTCTTTCATCCTATTCCCCTCCCTTAGGTCTGTGACAGACAGGACCTCCTCCCCTGCCATATGGTCATAGCCTATCAAATCTCATCCCGGGAGTTTGTTTATCTTTTCTTTGAGTGACACCAAGCCTCCCCACCAAGGGGAAGTGGTCAAATATGGAGCACCAGAGTTCATGTCAGAGTCAGTCCCTGCTCTCCACATAACTGTGGATAATGTCCTGTTCATTAGCTAGATCTGAATAGGGATTCAATGCTTACTGTATGTATTGTCTTTATTTGGTGCAGTAGTTTGAGCAGAACCCCCTGGGTCCAGATCAGCCCATCATGATGTTCTTCTTGTAGGTTTCTAGGACCCTCTGGATCCTTCTATTTCCCCTTTCTCCCATACTTCTTTCACCTAGAGTCCCAATAGGAAGCCCCCACATCTATCCCAATCTCCTGGTAAGTGAAGACTTTCATGGAATATCCGTTTTGAGCTAGTGTCCAATTATAAGTGAGTATATACCATGTGAGTCTTTCTGCTTCTGGGTTAACTCACTCAGTATGATCATTTTTACTTCCATCTATTTGCGCACAATTTTCAGGATTTCATTATTCTATTGTGTAAATGTACCACAGTTTCTTTATCCATTCTTCGACTGAGGGAAATTTAGGTTGTTTCCAGGTTTTGGCTATTATGAATAAGGCTGCTATGAACATGGCTGAGCATATGTCCTTGTTGTGTGCTGGAGCATCTTCTGGGTATATTCCAAGGAGTGGAATAGCTGGGTCTTGAGGAAGCCCTATTCCCAGTTTTCTGAGATAGCACCAGATAGATTTCCAAAGTGGTTGTACAAGTTTGCATTCCCACCAGCAATGAAGGAGTGTTCCTCTTTCTCCACATCCTCACCAGCATGTGCTCTCATTTGAGTTTTTGATCTTAGCCATTCTGATGTAAGTTGGAATCGCAAAGACATTTTGATTTGCATTTCTCTGACGACTAAGGGTGTTGAGCATCTCTTTAAGTGTTTCTCAGCCATTTGATACTCCTCTGTTGAGAATTCTCTGTTTAATTCTGAGCCCAAGAGTTTATGTTTTCAAGAGAAGGAGATAGAGTTTTGAATGTCTCATTCAATGTCTTATTTTAAAACTGAGGACTACATCAGTCTAGGGACCATGAGAGAAAGTACTTTTGATGTAGATTCTAAGCCTGAACAAAGAGAAAGAAAGAAGAAGAATGGTTGCTCCATGGAGCACAATCTTGAAAGGATACACGGGCAACTATGTGTTTGTTTAACTAAGCTTCATTTGCAAGTTTTAGATCTGCGAGTTTAGATCTAATAACGTGTCTTTTGCGAACATGAGTGCCCTTGTGCCCTATGTGTGCAAATGCTTAGAATTATTATACTTTCTTGATGCTTTCTCCTTCTAATTAGTATGAACTAGCCTTCTCTTTCTCTTCTAAGAAATTTTGGTTTAAAATTCATTTGTCAACTATTAGAAAACTATGCCTGTTTGCTTCTTAGTTCCATTTGATGAAATACTTTTTTTTTTCTCATTAATTTACCCCCAGGGAAATATTTGTCCTTAATGGTGTGGTGTGTTTCTTGGAGGTATCAAAAAGATGTATTCTCATTCCTAAACAATATTTGTCATGTAACTGGGCAATTGGGGCTGTAAATACTAAGAATTATTATTGAACACTATTTACTAATTCAGGATGCAGTATTGCTTTGGTATTGTTTTCTCAGACCTCATTTTTGTTGACTATTCTGTCATTATGCCCTTATGCCCACTAAAGTCTAATTTTCTCTTCAGACTGATGTATATTCTATAAATCTGCATTAGTGGACATAAATACCTTAAATCTGATTTTATCATGAAACATTTTTCTTTCTTTTTAACGTCTCCTGATAGTTTTTCTGGGTACAGCAGTCTGGGCTCACATCAGTGGTCTCTCAGAATGTTAAAAAAAAGTCCAAGTCCCTGTGGTTTTCAAAGTCTCCGTTGAATAGCAAGGTTATCCTTATGCACCTGCTTTAAATGTGGTTTGGCCTTTTCTTCATTCTGTGCATTTAGAGTTTTTATTATGTGTCTCAAAGAGTGTGTGTGTGTGTGTGTGTTTCTATCTCTTTGGTGTTTTATATGTCTTTTGTACCTTGATAAATATCTTTTTCTTATGTTCTTGGAAATTTTTCTTCTGATATTGTTGAAAATATTCATGCACGTTTTATGTGTTTCTTATCAATTACTATTCATAACTTTGGACTTTTCATTGTTTCCTTATTTCTCATCCTGCAAAAACCTCAATTCCATGTAAATCACAGATATCAACACAAGATTTGATACCCTGAATCTAATAGAAGTAGAAGTAAATACATTTTAACTCATCATCATAGAAAATGACTTTTTGGGCAGGAATCTAATGGCATAGGCATTGAGGCCAACAATTGACAAAGGAAACCCTATGAAAAGGAAAAATCTTCTGTACGCAAAGGACCCTACCATCCATATGAAAAGGAAGCCTACAGAATGGGGAAATTCTTTACAAAATAAATATTTGACA
The DNA here is from genome assembly GCF_903995435.1 of Acomys russatus. Lineage (NCBI taxonomy): Eukaryota > Metazoa > Chordata > Mammalia > Rodentia > Muridae > Acomys > Acomys russatus. The sequence continues at coordinate 91,957 of NC_067144.1, read as the reverse complement.
GAGGATTAACATCTGGAATATACAAATAGCTCAAAAATTAAATGTCAAGAAAACAAATGACCCAATTAATAAATGGAGCATGGAACTAACTAGATTGTTCTCAAAAAATAAACAACAAATGTCTGAGAAACCCATTTTAAAATTTCAACATTCTTAGCCATCAGAGAAATGAAAAAAAAAAAAAAAAAAAAAAAAAAAAAAAACTACTCTGAAATTTCATCCTACACCAGACATAATTACCAAGATAAAAGAATAAACAAACGACAGCACATGCTGGTAAGTGAGAGTGCGAACTGGAGCAGTTACTGTACAGAGGTTCTTTTTAAAAAGCTGGAAATAGGGCATTTACCCAAAGGACTTTATGTCCTATTATAGATACCTGTTCATGCATAGTCATTGTTCTTATATTTATAATAGCCAAGAAACAAAATCAACCTAGATGCCCATAAACTGATTAATGGATGAAGAAAATGTGGCACATTTATTAAATGGAGTAGTATTCAGCAGGTAAGAAAAACTGTGTAACTTGATGGAAAATAAATCATATTGAGTGAGATAACCCAGACTCAAAAGGACAAAATTATGTGTTTCCTTTCATATGTAAATATTTTCTTTTAATCTTTAGATATGTGTGTTTCATTTATAATTTTCGTACAAGTTAGGAAACTAGAAGAAGACGAACTTTTAAGTGGTGGGAGACAGGATATAGTATTATACAGGGTCAAGGAAAATTGGAATAGGAAGATTTAGAGAGAGGTAGAAGTGGAAAGGGATGATTAACACTAAGAGCCTTTTTAAAAAGCTACATTGAAACATACTACAGTATAAATTTCCTAAAAAAAACCAAAAACAAAAGAATATATATATGTGTGTGTGTGTGTGTGTATATATATATATATATATATATATATATATATATATATATATATATATATATATATATATATACACACACACATATATATACACACATATATATATATACACATACATAAAACATTTAAATGGAGTTTACCTATAATGGTGGGAGTTTAAAGCTGCATTATTGCTAACTTGCACTACCAGTTCACTCAGGCATTTAAGTGTTATTCCTTCTCAAGTCTCTGAGAGGAGTTGAAGACCAGATAGTTTAGTTTTATGATCAAGCTTAGTTGGTTATGGAATAAAATCTTTTTACATCAAGATAAAAGATTTAAGTTAATAGAGATGAGATATGACAGATACTGAATTTCATTCAGAAATTTAGAACCAAGAAGATAGAAAATATGTTTATTTCAAGTTTGACAAATACAAATAGTCAAATCACCATGAATGTAACATTTATATAACTCACGATTGCCTCATAGTTCTCCCTACTGTATGTAGTTTGTTTTATTCATGTGCAATAAAATAAAGATATATGTTAAAAAATAAAAACAGAATTGATAAAACACACACACACACACAAATAAAAGCTCCATTATTTGCAATAGGTTACATTTTTAGAGATGTTGGCCACTTGGGTCCTATAAATCCATACATTATAGGCTGTTGCCATTGTTCTTAGTGACCCTCCAGAACTTGACAATGACTCTATCTCTGAACATACCACATACTTGAGTCATTGAACATAGAAAATTAAAATGGATAATTAATCTTCACTGCCTGTCATTCATAGTGCTATAAAACATGATTTTGAACAAAACAGTAATTATTGTGATCTACAATGACATATCTCGCAACAAAAAGCCCATTAGTACAATAATAGTACAAATGCTACAGAAGTAACCCACCACATTCTGAATAGACTTAGGGATAGCTTCATGAACTGGAATCGACACCTAACATTTTTAATGAGGCCAAGAATCTTTGGCTAGACAATCCATAGACCCAAAGGGAGAACACACTACCCTTCTTTTGCTAAATGGACATAGTGTGAAAATGACTGCTAATGATATATTGCTATGCCCATATATCAGCACATCTCCCAACTCTCAACAGAGCAGCATCTGCTTAGTTCCAGTAGATGTCAATAAATGAAGAGAGGCACAAATGTTCAACATGCAGAGACTAAGAGTCCTTGAAATGCTCAGCCTTAAATCGGATGTCCATACCCCCTTCTCTCCGCAATGCTCAGGAAATCTTCTAAGGAAGGGGGCCAGAAAGATGGTAAAAGTCAATATTGTTTGATAATTTAAGCAAAATGGTATTTTCTGGACACAACAAGGAAGAAAGACATGCGCACTAACAGCCATTGTGACAACAGTCACAAGACTTGCACAAGGCCAAGCCAAACAAAATCCAAGTACTGTAGGTATGTATATACTCCCGTCTTTAATTAAGTAGATATTGTCATTTGGCAGCTACTGGAGAAGGCAAAGTTAGTTTTTGTTAAATATGTGATCTATGATGATATATTGATCACACTCTATGACGGGCTCCAGGTAGAGTTGGCCAGCACAAACTGGACATGGTCAATTTAAAGGAAGGGTGAGAGAATTTGGATAAGTAGGGATGAATATGAGAGGATTTGGGGTAGAACATGTTAAATTATTTTGTATGACACCTGAAAAGGAACAATACAAATATTAGAATAAACTGCAAGAGGGGACAGCATTGTGCCTCTGGAGGTTGTGGGAAGGAGTAAGCTTTGTCACAGGTGGTAGCACTAATGAAGATACCTGTGCCTATGGCTGGGGTGGCTGACTCTGGCCTGCACATTGCCATCTATGATTCTACTTAGAGAGAGGTGAGACATGTACTTAGATGAATCCTTATTCCTCTGTGTGGCTTCTTCATCACTAAGGATTCCCCCTGAATAAGTCCCTTTTGACCACCTCATTGCCATTTCTAACTAAAAAGAGTTCTGAAAATACTTAGGTGTATTTAAGACTAACTCTTACTGTCAACTATCCACACCTCTCTATGGTCACTCTCATGATATTTGGAGAATGAAACGACATACAAAATCAAAAAGGCCAAAATGGACATGGGTTCTTAGAATACAAACAAACAAGCACGAAACTAGAAACAAGTTACTGGATAATCAGCTACAGCTTGACTTTCAATTGCCTTATGTTAGATTCCCAGAATAAATACCTTCTTTATTGGATATAAATATAAATTATTATTTAAATTTAGAAAAAAAGTCTTCATTGATTTTTCTACAGTGCCAATGTATGTTTCTTGAAGGATCCCCAGTGTCTCTGGACCTCAGTGTCTACAGATCTTTTGTTTGTTTGTTTGTTTGTTTGTTTTCAAGACATGTTTTTTCTGTGTAACCTTGGCTACTCTGGACTTGCTTTGTCTACAGCTTTTGTTCTACAAAAATCCAGCTTCTTGACATGACTTGAGTGAATCTGTATGGTAAGTTAAAAAAAAAAAAAAAAACTCTTGAAAGAATGCTGCAAAACTATGTTTTAACCCTCTGATTCTTTTTCTTTATTTCTTTTCCTTACAGTTTTCTCTCTCCAACTTTCTTTGAGTAAAAATCTCCTTTCATCAGACTGTGGGATAAATTTAAAGTGAGTAGCAAAAATGACAACTTATCTTTATTTAAACATGGAAATGTGGTTTCCCCAGATGTTTCTAATGTTTCAAAGACTCAGTCTTGAGTCTTTGATGGTGGTTAAATGATGGTGCTTCTCTCTCTGTCTCTCTCTGTCTCTCTCTCTCCCTCTCTCTCTCTCCCTCTGTGTGTGTGTGTCTCTCTGTGTGTGTGTCTCTCTCTCTTTCTGTTTTACACACACACACACACACATACACACACACACACACACACACACACACACTCCAGTGATATAGGTTACATATAAATACAAACAAAGTGTCTGAAGTGAAACTTTTTTTCAGGATGTAGGTGGCTAGTTAGACATAGATGCCAGGCAACTGCCTTGTTTATAGACTAGCTAGCAGTGTGAGAGACTCTACTCAACCCAGAGCATGGAGGAGTGGGTGAATCACTACCAATGCTGATTTTCAAGACCACATTCAATCAGGACATCAACACAAAAGAGACATCAAGAGCACATCACACCACAGTAAAACCTCATATGTGTTTTCCTCTCTAGCATGCTGAGGAGAGAGCCAGGGCACAAGAGGTGACAAAAGACAAAGTTTTCAGAGCTGTAATATGGCCTCAGTACAACTCTTTGCGATTTAACTTTCCTATAGGGAAGTGATAGAAGCTGTGGCCAGAATATGAGGCTTTCAGAAGAATGTTATGACAGTGGTGGGTTATTGACTGTGGCACCAGAAATTCATGAATAATCATCTATATTTAGCATTTATTCAGTGTTGAAATAAGTTAGGTTCAGTGTGATATTTCACAGTGCACAGTGACCAAACTCAGCCTCCCATATTCCACCGTACACTGTTTTCCTAGCCTTTAGTAATCATAATTTAACATTCAGATAGTTTGTTTGTTTGTTTTTTAATTTCCAAATATGACCAAGAACATGTGGTATGTGTCATTCTGTGTCTGGCTTAGCGTTGTGTCCTCCAGTTATGTCTGTTTAACTTCAAATGGCAGGGCTTCATTGTTTAGGACCTAATAATATTTCAGTATATAAATACTGCAGTTTTTATTTACCAAGGAAATAAAAAAATGCTTATTGATTTGGGTAATACCTAAACAAGTACAGGTGTTTCTTCCATGTCAGGTAGTAAACATGTTTATATTTAAATTGTTTTCTTATATTTGGGAAATAAGGCCAAGAAGACTTTGTAACATTTTTGCTGTCTCTAATCTTGACTAGAAGAATCAGGAGGGCATTTTCATTAAAGCACAATGCAGATGTAACCACTAAGCCAGTGACTTCACATTCGCCCTTGAGTTGATCAGTAGGGCATAGGGCCTTCACATTAATTCCTTCCCTCCTGCCAAAGGCTCAGGTCTAAAGCTAGGGCCATGCCAAATGCCTTTAGTATAGATGTCACATTTGTGTAGGAATGACTTAACTGCATGTGTACTCTCTGTATTCCCTAGGATCTCTCAATTCTCCAGAATAGCTCTTAATCATTCTACATTGCTAGAGGCATAGCTGGCAAGGGGGAAAAACTTGAGTTTCCTACAGAATTATTTTGGGGTGAAAATTTCACATTCTGGGTTCTTAGTACATAATTGGAAAAAAGTTATTTTGTAAAGTTAAATGACTAAAATGGAATACTTTCATCATCAGATTTTAGCTTCCTTAGTCTCTTTAGCTTTTAGGCTTCATTATTAGTACTTAAAATGTTTTCTTGTGGTTCCTGAACATCAAAAATATTTCTATGAACAGGAAACAATACCAACGCTTTGCTATACTGTACTGGATTTTTCTTTTCCTCCACTGTCCTCCTTGAATGATATAGCTGAAATTTTAGGGAAATGATAGTGACTACAGAAGTGCTCTCTGCTGATTACACACTGGCACAAACCTGTTTTAATTGGGTCTCAATCAGTTTTTAATGTTGATCAGTATCTAATCTAAAATCTTAGTGTCCTCTATTTTTTATTTCTTTAGTTAATATAGAAAAATAAATCGAAGACTTCCACCTAAACATCAAAAATTCTCTTCCAATTCTGTGAATGACAGACTTTGCAATCTTTCTTTACTTGTCAAATTGTAAGAAGGAGATGAAATAGACAGTGGGGGCATCTAATCAAACTGTAGGCAAATTTGCTTATGATACTTAATTCTACTGTAGGTGACCTATTGGTCCTTGTGAATGTATCTACCAATGTTCATGGCAGCCAGCCCTTTATTTAAATCTCAATAAAAGGTAAAGTGAATTTTTATACTCTGTTATTTTTGTGTTTTGTGTCCAATCCCAGATGACAATGTTTGCAAGAATAGTCATGGACATCAGGTGGCAATTGTACTTATGATTTAAATGAGTTAAGTACTGATTCTAATCTCCACTTTGAGTTCTTGTCCTGATTTTATCTACTCTGAAACACTGATATTTGTTTTCTGTGTAAATGTGTTTACTTCTGTTTCAGACATTACTATGCTGCTTAATAGGTAAAGTTTTTGAAGAAAAAATAAAAAGTCAAGCAGTGGCACAAAGTGGGGGAAACAAAATGACTTAGGATTGGAGTTGGATTTTAAGAAATACTCTTGACTTTTGAGTTGTATTTGCAATAGTTTTATATGTTATGTATGGAATATTATTTTTTTTACAAGATCTTCTCATTTGATTGGATGATGAGGAATTATTCATGTACTTCAGTGGTCTGTAAATATGAGGGCCATCTTCCTGACTTTGTAGGCTCTATATTTCGCCATATGGACATGCCATCCACACATGTCTATCTATGAGGCTAGCTTCTCTAATCATTCCTGTGTTGGATGACTTTGTATTAATCAAGAAGAGAGATCCAGGAGTAAAAAATTAATACTTTTCTCATAGATAAAACAATAATTTTAGTAGAGGAAAAGTGCATTTAAAACCTACTTTTTAGTACTGGTGTGTATAAATTTAACATGTTCTATTTTAAGAGGCAAGATGCTCAGTTATGATATCAATGATTATAGCATGTTGGTATGTGTTGGATGCAAGTTGCTGTATGTACTTCACCTTGATTGTTGCTGCCTATCATCCCAGCCTCTACAGAGTTGATGAGACACAGGGAATCTTTATCTTCAGCACCATGTAATGCCCATGCAGCTCTAACTGTAGTCAGTAGAATGGCTGCCCATGACTTTTCCTATTGATGATAAAAAACATGTCCAGAACATCATAGATTAAGACATGACTGTATCCACTGTTTTAAAAGACAGCACCAAGGCTGAGGAATGTAGTTTTCACTTGATATTGAAAAAATAAGCTATCATAGGGCTGTGTTCCTTCATCATACAAACACCTTACCTTGAAGAGAGTAGCTGACAAATGGTGCACTTTCCACACATATTTTCAGCCATAGCTTTTAAAAAGAGAGTTGATAAATAATTTGGAATCTTAAAACCATTTGAGTGTGCCTTTCTTTGCTCATTCAAGAGTCTTGTCTAACAATTCCTCTACTGCATAGCTGAAGAAGTCAGTGACCGGTAAGGCAGGGTAATGAGCAATATAGACTCTTCTCTCTTTAAAAACCCAACCCACAGTGCAGAGTTAGCAATCACAGCTGTTTTTTCTTTGCTCCATTTCCTCTTCATGTGACAGTTAGGCTTAAAAAATAAATACAACACAATGCAACAGATCTGATTGTAGAAGTATAGGGAGAGAAAGAAAGGTGGAAGGGTTTGGGCCATAGGGGGAGAGAGAGAGAGAGATAGAGACATAGAGACAGTGGAAGAAAGAGAGAAAGGGAGAGGGAGCACCCCTTAAAGAGACTGCAAAAGAGAGAAGAGGGGAGCTGGTTAGTAAATTTAATATCTGGTTCTCTGTCACATACCTGGTGGCAGCTGTGTGTGTGGTGGGGGGAGGGCAGATGATGATATCAGAGGATGTTAAGCAAACTAGAGGCAGATCATCTTATGAACTAGTAGTGACCCCATCGTTCTCACACTATAGTCCCTGTAGCCACTATTTCAGACTGACCTGGAAGCAGATAGAATAACTTTCCATGAGCCCTCTCATCTGACAGTCTATAGGGGAAACAGCAGAGGCTCTTCACAACACTGGTAGATTTGGATGCCTGCCTAAACCTTTGTGCCAACAAAGAAACCCTGCAACTGCCACTGCCACTGCCAAGGCCACTGCCACAGCCACTGCCACAGATTTCAGGATTCACTCTGGCTAGTCTGGAATCCTGCTTCCTTTGGAGAGGAGGCAGGGAGAAAGATTCTTCATCTCCCTAACCTCCAATACTAAGGTAGTTAACTGCCTCCACCCATTTTGCTTCTGTCTTCAGAACAAAGAAGTCACAAAAAGCCTTTAATCTCTTTGGCTAAGGCAAACTCAGAGCATAATCTATAAGGCAGGGAATAGGAGGCATCTATAAGTAGCTTTAGCTAAGACCAGCTGTATGTTTTAGGTGTTATGCAAAAGAACATCTTTACTCTCTAGAATTTATAACTATTTATGCCCAAGGCTAGGAAGAGGACAGGATTTGAAGGAAAAGCAGGTCCTACAAGCATCTCACCACTTACTAATAAAAGCCATCCATCAACCCTCTGGCCTCTGTGATGTCCTCTTACCAAATATCCAGGATGGTATTCGCTGATGACAAGTGAGGCTTGGAAACTCAACTGGATGGGTATCTACTGCAAAAGGAAGCTGACACTAGCTGACTGTCTGCATGCTGTGGAATAACTGATGCTGTTCTATGTGGCATTGCTTCAAAAGAAGGGAAACTTCCTTTAGCTCCTTCCTGCTCAATCCTAGTCATTGAAATCAAACCTTCACTTTGTTTAGACTTGGTACGTTTAGGGAATGACATTTTTATTTTGTTTGTACAAGCATGGATTTAAAACAAAAATATTCCATACAAAATTCAAGAACACAATGCAATTATTATACTGGTAATAATATGAATTCTTCTCAAGACTAAATTTTACTATATCATAAGAAACATGCAACTCCTTCATGTATGTATGTATGTATGTATGTATGTATGTATGTATAAAATGTATCTGACAGAAACAATGTAAGGAAGAACTTATTTTAGCTCAGAGTTTCAGAGGATTTCAGTTCACAATAGGGAAGGAATGGCAATGGTAGCAGCTCAGCATATGCCCGTATGTGCATGAGCTGGCACGTTGGACACACAATGGCTATGACCTAGAACCAGAGTGCCAGCTGAAACTGGAGTCAAGAATAACTTTCAAAGAGCCTCCTTTAATGGCCTATATCTATTAACCAGGCCTCCCCTCTCAAAGGTTCTAGAATATTGCTAAACAACACCACCTTCTAGAGGACACACACACGCACATACACACACGCTCATGTGTGCATGCACACACACATGACCACATAACACATAACACACACTTAAGTATTATAAAACAGTTTTAAAGAAAGAGTATACTGGTTAGTTTTATGTCATTGTAGATTAAGCCAAAAACATCATAGAAGAGGGAATCTCAATTGAATCAATTCATAAGACTTGCCTGTAGGGAAGTCTGTAATGAATTTTTATAATTAGTGACTGATATAGGTAGGACTGCCCAGCCCATGGTGGATAGTGCCACCCTGGACAAGTGGTCCTGGGATATATAAGAAAGCAAACTTAAGCAAGCCAGGTGGACAAAGCCAGGGAGCTTGGGGCCTCTGCATCAGTTCCTACCTCCGAATTTCTGCCATGGCTTCTCTTAGTGATGGGCCATCACCTGGAGTAGAGGTCCTGAGACAGTGATTATGAAGTACCCTGACCAGTGTGCTGATTGAGAGGTGGACAGGAGCCTCTCTCTTTATTGGTCATGTCAGAGTTACATGTGGTACCTAAGATTTGACAAGAGAGTTACCTGGAATGGTAAGATGAAATAAACCCTTTTCTTCTAAAGTTGCTTTTGGCTATGGTATTTTATCTCAAAAATAGAAACCTTGACTATGACAGAAAACCATGTTTGTTACCAACTCAGACACACTAATTTTAGCTAGGGAATGCCTAGTTGCAATTTTATGTACCAACTAATAAATGAATAAAGAGTTTAAATGAGTAATAGTATCCAAAGGTATGGAGGAAAATATACAAGATAACCATCCACTTGGCAAAATGACAGACATTTTTTTAAAAGATAATAGAGGCCAATGAGGAGAAGCATAGCCTTGCTCAGGAGAGATGTCCGTAGACTCCCCCAGAAAAAGCCCTGAGCTTCATAGAGGTCTCTTTTCTGAGAGTATAGCTGGAAATCCCCAAATGGTGTGAGGTACCTTCGCACCAAGTTTTGCTGCAGACGTTTGTCATACACCAGCAGTAGAGGTCCTGAGATGGTGAGTGCGATGCACCCTGACTGAGATGTGAACAGGAGCTCTCTGCTTGTCGTTCATGCTACAGTTACATATGGTTCCTAAGCTTTGGTGAGAGATTCTTCTCGGCGGCCTCATGCTGAGTACTAAGCCATGCAGCCTCCCAGCTGCTAGTGAACCAGAAAGAATGGGTATGACATTCACCCTACCCTCATACCTCCCCTATTAAAAAATCTAAGGCTTGGCAGAACTTCAGTACAGGAGAAATTCGAGTAAATCAGAATCAAAAGACAGTCCTATCAGATTGTTACAGTGTCCAATGAAATATGCAAGGTTCTCCTTCCAGGACCCTCCAGGGTCAAAGCCAGAGATGTTCAAGGCCCTCACAAATTAGCAGTGTTTGCCTGCAGGCTACCTCCTGTATACGTAAATCATTGCTCAATCACTTACAATGCCTGACACAACATAAAAAGCTGCTTTACTATATTATTTAGGAAGCAATTAGTAAAACATTTAAATATTGATGCAGTTTTTGCAAAAACAGTTTTGATATGGTTTCATGGATATAGAAGGCTGATGATTCATCAGGAATTGGTGGTTTTGCTGGCTCTTGGAGGGAAGTAGAGGAGGCAGGATGAGAATTGGCATTAGTGGAAATCTATGTGTTCTTGTCTGCCATCTCCCACTTAGTAAAGGTACTTTCTAGACTCTACTTGTGTCCTCCCACTCTTCACAGAGGCCACTTTGGCTGAATATAGTTGCCCAAAAAGCCAGGACTTCAAGTTCAGTTGCTTCCTGAGTAGAGGTAAGACATGGCCACTGCAGAGGACTTCACCTGGGGCAGAAATGCCAACTCCTCGGGTCTCAGACCCAGATAGGCAGTGTGAAAGCAGCACAGGGAGGAGACACAATACACTGAAATCCCTCAGGCACCATCCCTGATTAGAAGGGACCACCAATTGTACAGGTCAACAATCCAGGTGTGGAAAGAGGCAATCACCCTTTACTCTGGCCTTTCACTAATTCTTTGGGGGGAAAGTTTTAATACAATACAGAAATCTCCTAAACCTTTTTATATCTGTATGCTTATATAGAAAGAAGTTATAAATTAGAAGATACAGAACCACACTTGTTGTCTCTCACTAGGGAATTCCTTACCATGTACTGAGTATTATATTATGCTAAGTATATCAGCTGCTGCTCTCTACGTGGACGGCATTTGACTCAAGCCCCAGAATAAATCTGGAGACTAGAATCATACAACATGCATCACCTTAGTTGCAGAAGCAGACAAATACCAGGCCTTCATTTTTGGTTATTGTCAAAGAAAAATACTTGGGGATGATTGAAAGGACATCAAAACTATTCTCATGGTTCCATTAGAACAAGCCAAACGAATTCAACTATTATAACCAAGGTAGATTAATTAAATGAACTGGTTCACAATGTTCAAAAATCCTTGATTTCTCTCAGAACACCTCTCCTGCTCCTGCTATAAATACCCTTTTTGGTCCCTTTCGAGTCAAAGGACAGGGATATGCTGCTATTTCCTCTGCTAATCTCTCATTGTTCAGAAGTCTGGCCTGGTGCCACAGAGGAAAAGCTGCCATGCTTGCTGATCTGTGCGTGTGCTTTCCTCACAGGAATGATTACTTCCTGGAGGGTTGAGGACTTGGGCCCACTGCTCACTAGCCATTGCTCCAGGACTCCTAGATCTTGCACATTTACTGCGCTGAATATAGGATTTCAGAGTTTCCACCACACAGCAATTTCAGGCAAAGGGGATGTTGTAGTTCTGTTGTCCCCTATGACAGAAAACCATGCTATTTGAAAATTGGTTCTTCCTTAGATGGCAGAATACTCAAAATAACTTAGTTAAAATTTTTTTCTATATCTAAACAGGGAGGGACAACTGTCAAGATGTGGCTGTTATCCAGAAAACCTTGTATTTTTCAAAATTTTGATTGCCTTGTTACACCAAAGTGTCCATATTTTAAAAGGGGTAAGAAATGGCTGTTTATCTTGGAAGAAAGCAGCTTGAGGAGTGTGGGTGTGGGAGGGAGTAGCAATGGCCTTCAGAGGATGAAGTGTTAATGTACAGAGGATGAAGACCAGCTGTTTTTCATCTCCACAGAGGACAGGGCAGAGGAAATGGGCTCCCATGTGAGATATAAGCCTGACATCTTGCTGTATGGATAGCAAGCAGGGAACAGTCTGGAGAGGAGGAGCCTTCAGGATGTTTACAACATAAGGGAGACTTCTGAAGATTCTGATAAACATAGTGTAATTCCAGAATTGTGATAGCTCCTAAATATAACATTAAAACACTGCATTTCAGGACATTATGGTTGTTTTCTTTACCAAAGTTCTAACTCAGACCCATGATGTATAAATCACTATGCTAAGTGTGGGTGAGCAAGTTTCCTTATTTTCATGGTGCAGGAAGTATAGACACTTGGAGGCTGAAAAGTCTGGGTATGGGTTTCTGTTTTGCAGCGTTGCTACTTTGGTCCCATTTTCAACCAGAGTTTCTTTTTTGTTTTTATGTATCTTGGTGAAATAGCAAAGCCCTGTCTTGTTACCATGGCAAATCATATGCACTATATAGTATCAATATGTACTATTGACATTGTAATATGCACACAATAAGCATTAATTAACATCAGTAGCAATCTTGTAGAAACATTAGTGCAAGAGATCTCCAGATTTTAATTTATGGTACTGAGATTCTGTTCCCATTTTGTGCTTTAGGAAACTAAGGCACATTGAAATCCCAAACTTGCATTAAAAACATAAAGTGAACAGGGGCAAGTATTTTCTTGAAAGTTATCATACTTCTTCAGTAATAAGGAAATACTGAATTTCTTAGGACTCTGTAAGCTTTACTTCAGTTAGTTTGTGACTCCATAAGAGCAACTACATGAATACAACAGACCATTGCAGAAGCTTTGTGGATTGTAGAAGAGGAGATACATAGTCAAAGCCATAGGTATAAATTCAGGTGTCTTTAAAGATAATCCTAATATCTACTGTACCTTCAGGCTTATGATATTTTTCTAAAATTTTTAATTTAATTTAATTCTTAATTTAAAAAATAAGAATGAAGTTATAATAGTGGGAATATATTGCAAAGCTATATTATTGTTTCACTGAGGAATTAAAATAATGAACAGATAAAGCTACCAAGATTGAGATAGCCACCAGAGCTTTCATGGAGGCTTGACTTGTAGTTCCCCCTTGTAAGACAGTCCTCATGTTACCTGGCCTGGAAGCTACTGCAATATTTCTGTGCCAGTTATACATAACTCGGCCGGCTTTTTAAAGTAATATATTATATGTATATGTATTATAATGCTCCAGGAAAGTGATAGGCATTGCTTCACTCCCATAAACTGCTGTGCTAGATATGTTTGCCTTTGAGAGCTATTGCGTGAGGCATGCAAACAATTAAAAAGCCCAACATCAAATGGCATTTTCATCAAATATACAACAGTTTTATACATGGGCTAAAATGTATGTAAGATACTCAGTTGGGAAAGCACCAATTTAGCATTTATTATTGGTTCCATGCTAGTAGCCTATTATTAATATCTTTTGAGATAGTAATGCCAGGACAAAAGCATTAAGAAAAAAAGAAGATTTTACAGGTTCTGAAACGGTCAGTGAATAGGGTGAGAGCTACTGTCACAACAGACTGCAAGTTTGGCACCTAGCAAAGACTTGGGAAAGTCACATATTAATTTGGATAACATGAATTTGAATATGGAATGTGTGATTAGATAATATTTTATGAAATAGATCCCGGGCTTGGTGGAAGCTTGCTCAGTTTGATCAAGTAGTATAAAATAACACTTTACTTTCTAGTTTTACCCTAAGGCAGCCACATGTATTTCTTATATCACTACCAACGGGCTTTGCTTACAAAGTTTAATTTTCCAATATATGTTATTTCAACTCTACTTCTTTCATGCAGACTTTTTATGTTTTCCTCATTTATGTCATTAAATAACATTCTTAAAAATCTCAAACTATTTTAATGGCATATGAAGAAACATAATGATTACAATTTGTTTTCATAGTCAGCAAAGAACATTAAAATGTTTGAAGAGAGTTCATGACTATTAACATGACCGTTTGTTGTCCCCAAAATGTGGTTTGTTATAACTTGCTAGTAAACTACTATCATGATGTCATCTTTTCTGAATTTGATAGTAATTTATGATTTAAAAAGCAGTTTATTATAATCTAACATAAATTGATACCTTATTTGTATAAAAATACTGTTTATGTTTTCTCTTATAAATGTAGCAGATAAATTTCAGTATAATATTCAATATTAAATCAAGTGAAGTTATTGAAAATAGCATATGAGTAATCAATTTTAAATCAAAAATGTTTATTATAAAAAAAGAGACCATGAAAGTTATTTTTTAAAAAGGACATTGATTTCATAAGTATTCTGGTTGCATATAGGCACACCTATAAGCCATGCCTCACTTTCATACAGAATTCATTCAGTCATATAAAAATAAACACAAATTTACATAAATTCATCATCTACACACTTCATTAAAATAGGCACTTGGAGGGGCATTGTATTATTGCATTCATCATATGACTTTTCAAAAACCTAAGTACATAACTGAATGTCTAAAAAGCTCTCTTGCACATTTTCATTACTTTGTCTTATAAATCATTAAGATTCTTTTAAAAAAGAAAGACATGGGACACGCACCAGGAATGTTTGAAGCGTGTCCTGCTTTCCTCTTCCAAGGCACACATGGCAAAATGCAACAAAACAAAAATATTTAAATACATTCTGTTGTGTCCTGTTCTTTTTCTCATTTCTTTTCTCTTATCAATACAGTTAAAAAAGCATTGTAGGTAATCCAGAAAAGGTTTTCATTCATCAATGACAACCAGGCATCAGACATGTAAGGAAGTAAACTTGAAGTACTTTATAAGGCACCTGAGATAGCTTCTGGCAGACTCTCTTCTTCTTGCAAACACTATTACAATTCTATTACAAAGCAATACTGTTCATTTTGGTTGAAATGGTTTGGCAACAATGTAAATCTCTGCATTCTTTCTTACTAAGAAAAGATGCAATGTGCTTTTCACTTCCTTTTTAAAGAGAAAGGTTCTTGTTTTTTATCCTTTCAATCTAGCCGTCAGTATATATAATTTTATACTACACATAGAAGAGATTAAGTTTAGGCATTTGGATTCTGTTCCACAGTTTGATGTGTGTGTGTGTGTGTGTGTGTGTGTGTGTGTGTGTGTGTGTGAGAGAGAGAGAGAGAGAGAGAGAGAGAGAGAGAGAGAGAGAGAGAGAGAGGGAGGGAGGGAGGGAGGGAGGGAGAGAGAGACCCTTGTGCGTTTCTATACATACTATTTAGTTGGTAAGCACAAGAGAAAATGGCTTTGGACTTTCATTTGGCATTTGGCGTTGGAGTGAAGACATGCATTCTGTTTGAGTAAACATTGGTTACGCCACTCAGTGCGCCACACAGCAGCCAGCCTCCTCATGTTTGTGTAGAAGCGACATTCTGGAGAACGTTTTGGAGCAGTTTTTGCACTGGTATTTCTTTACATCAGAGTGGGTCTGCAGATGGGCCCTCAGGTTTGACCTGTCTGCAAAAGCTCTGTTGCAGTGAGGGCAAGAGAAAGGCTTTTCCCCTGTTGGGAGGGCAGGGAGGATAAAAGACAGTTAGTGACTTTATAGGACGGAAAATCAAATAATATTAAAGAACATCAGCATAGTTTATTATAAGGATAAGAATTAGTATAGCTTGATTATACCCCCTGCCCCATGTTAGGCAACTCTATTCCTATCTTGCCTTTTAAAACAAAAATTTTAAATACCAGCCAAATAGCTTCAGTTCTGCCAAACGTGCAGAAGTAACTCAGGTTAAAGGGCTTTCTTTTCTAAGGGTTTCTGCTTCAACAGGTGCAGGAATGATGAGCAGCTTCCTGCATTTCCAGTATAGCTCCTCTTCCTGTGTGATGACTAAGGCTGTGTAAATGCCATGACTCCCTGAATAGGAGTTAATATTAAAGGTTTAATTTTTTTTCAGCAGCAAGGAAATGAAACAAACAAAAATCCAGATCAAATTTAGCCCTATCTATTCCACTGGTCAAAACTTGACAGATTTCACTGCAAACTTGTAGCAAAAACTATAAGAATCCCCTCTGCCTGTTTATCAAATCACACCAGTAGCCAGGCATTTGTATTTACTGACTACGAGGCACAGTTCTGCAGAACACACATCCAGCACCTCACTTCTGCTTTCTAACTGATCTTTGAGACCAAACCTCCTGCATGTACTTTCCAAAGTCTAAATGCTGTTTACAGTCTCTGGAGCACAGGCTGTTAGCAACGAATGGAGCGCTTGGTGTTCTAACAAGCTTTTGAGCAGCCAGGGAGCGGCTACCAGTTCCCTCAAGTAAAGCATCCCCTCTCACTACCTTAAGAGACCCCACAGACAGCTCCTCCACACCATTGTATGAGCTGCGAGGCATCACTTTTCACATTTCTCTTACCAGTGTGTGTTCTGATGTGTCCTTGAAGCAGCCAGGGTCTGGAGAAAGCCTTGCCACAGATCTTGCAGACACAAGGCAATGTGTGGGTCCGAATGTGCATCTTCAGAGCACCCAGGCTCACATATTCCTTGTCACAGTATTTGCAGCTGAATGATTTCCTAGACTGGGCATCACAATGCAGCTGCTTATGTTTGGCCAGCCCAGAGAAAGTAGAATAAGTCTTATTACATAAATTGCACTGAAACTTCTCAGCTTCAATAGCATGGGGGTCTGAAAGCTTAGACTGCAGTCTTTCCTCTTCATCACTAATAGGACTTTCTGAACCACTGTGGTCCTTGGATGAAGTGTCAGATGGAGGTGGTGGGCTTACTCGCCCCAAGGATGAGGAGTATCCAGCAAGAGAAAGGCCACTGGGCAGAGGGGAGTGGAATGGAGCTGCCGATGTCCATACAGTAATAGGGCTGTATGCTCCTGAGCTGAGGATCTCTGGTTTTGGTATGACAGGCATAGGGTAGCTCTCATAGAGATATGGAGAAATGATCACTGGAAAAAAGAAAAGGAAGAAATGTAAAGAAAAGTAAGGCAATATATATATTTTTAAAAATATGTACACAGTTTGAGACAACTCATAAAAACATACACAAGACTCGGTAGCGAAGACAGCCTTACTCACAAGGACACACATTCCCTTCCCCTGAGCTTACGTGTGTCTTTGTGCAGGCTGACAGTTGCCCTGACTCTTCCTAGTCTGCATTCTGAGCAAGCTTTACTGTCTGCATTTAGAAGGAAGAACTAGACACTATTTAAAAACTTTCTGTAAAGCTGTTCTACATGAGCCATGACTGTGGGAGTAATGGCGTGCACAAGTGCAGATGCTTTCCCAGGTGCCTAGTTCCAGGAGGGAACAGCTCAGTCTCCTGGTAGGGCACGCTCACCTCTGTGCTCTCCCTAGGCTTATACACAAACTCAGAGAACTATACTGGAAGAGCGACAGGAAGGAGGCTTTCCTTGTCAGCAGAGAGCTCAAAAGTTTTCAATTAAAACTTCCTCTATATGATCAAGAGACTGTAAGTTCTGTTTTAGGACAGTATTGAAAGGGAAGCAGCCTGGCTGTGTGTGCTCTGAGTAAAGCAATGGAACTACAGTCTACTCAGGCACAGATTTACAGAGCGTATTTTTACCTGTGTGTGTGTCCAGTTCGCTGTAGTTCGGCTTCTTGGAGGCGTTGAAATGTTTCTTGACCAGGAAGGAGCGTGGCATGGTGGCGGCGGGCCGGCGCGGGCGGATAACGGTCCAGGCGGCGGTCCTACAGCATCGCGGTGGCTCAGGTGTGGCGGGGGACAGGCGGGCGCCTCTGAAGTCACCCGGCTCCCTGCCCAACTGAGCTCCTCTGGGCAGGGAGGAGTTTTCTCCCTGGTTTTTGCTAGAAGCATCCAATCACAGCTGAGAGGTTCGGATTTCAGCTCCGCCTTCTGGGACAGCTGTGAACAGAGAAAGAATCTGTTGTCAGACTAAATTATTCTAGTTCGAAATGGGCTGTTTGAGGCATTTTAGTGGAGGCCCAAAATACATTAAGTTTTTTCAAGAAAGGAAATTTCGGTTCGTTCCCGCGAGCTGACCGCCGGCGACCTGGCTTCTAGAAGTGGCCTGTCTCCGGCGTGGCGTGGGCGGGAAGGAAGGGCGGCCCTCGGGACCGCTCAGGCCCTGGTGTCCCGGAGAGCCTATATTTGGAAGTAGCGCTTCGAGGGGATTTATTTGCACACAGGGAGGGCAGATGTAGGCCCTGGCTTTTGGGCAAGGGAGGTGAAGGCGCCCAGCAGCCACCAAAGCAGGTCTAGGCCCGAGCGGCGAACTTGCTGATCCATGCATTAGCCACTTACTTGAAAGGAGTGCCTTGCAGCCTATCGAACTGGAGTGGGTTTTTCTGTTTGTTTGTTTGTTTTGTTTTGTTTTTTGTTTTTAGCAGGCAGGCGTCTTTAACACCCCTTCGCCCCACCTCCACCACCACTTTCTAGTTTGCTTTAAAAGATGAGAAAAGGTTCCTTTGTCAAGTTACTTGACAGACAGTTTAGGTAGTTCAGTAGCCAGCTAATCACTTGCATTTACACAGGAATAGGTCTAAAATGCTCCGAAGTCACTCATTTTAAAACTGAAGTTTTCACCACACCCACAGACAACCTCTGTTTATTTCAATGTGACCTTGCCTTTTCTCAACAAAACTGGAGAAACCAATCCCTCTACATCCCCACCCCAGACCACCAGCTTTTTTTCTAACAGGTGCTGGAAGAAAACAGCGGAAAGAGACTACCACCAGCGATGTTGAGACTTGTAAGAGAAAAGTGCGCTGTCAGGCAGCATAACTTTCTTAATCTGGGGATGAAAAAACAGGAGTATGTGGGCGGGGAAGGGGGAAACCCACAGGCTTCCTGGGTTAATTTCAGTTATTCCTCTTTCTCCTTCCAATAGTCACTGATTTAAATGTCAAACACAGAAAGGAATTAATGTGAATCTTTCTATTAAGAGAACAGAATCTTCAGGAGACAGGCCACCATGAGTGCTGATGAGAGCTGGAGTCTGAGCTGGCCAATTTATAGTAAGTTTGCTCAGATTTAGGCACCTGCTTTTTAGGACAAGAAGCCCTTTCTACCTAGTTTCCAGTGAAAATACACCGTTTATAAATGATCTTATGTCAATGAGGAGTACAAAGCCACAGAACAGCTGGGAATTTCACAGGATGCTTAAGTATTTATTTACTGATAACTCTTAACACATAGGATAACCTGCTAAAGTGAGGTGTTGCAATTTAAAATTTTAGGAACAATTCATTGTGCTTTAAAAAGAACCCTTGAAATAAAACAACCACAGAAACAGAAACCCGGGACCCATGGGTAGGGTAAATTACAGATTACAGTCAAAGTTCACGTGTCCACTTCTGCAAAGAGCCTGTGTGCTCCAGACTGTATTAGCCACTTAATAGAGCCAGAATTGAACTAAACTAGACTGTGTGAGTTGTGTTTCACTGACATCAAGGGCTGGTGGCATAAATAACATTAAACAGGTGCAGAGGACAATTGGGACTAAACTCATGTAGTGAAAATGCAAGAATGGAAGTCCAGCACAGCCAAGGCCAGCTGTGAGGACTCTGCTAAATCACAACAGGTTTTCTCCCTGTAGTCACTGGGCTTCTATGAATGAGGGTCACTGACGGAAAGATTTTGATTTGTTCAAGGCAGAGATCTTTGCTTAGATAGCCACACTACTTTTTTTTAGATACCCACACAACATTTTTAATGTTTCATTGTGTATTCTTATAAAAGGAGGGGGCGAGTTAATGTCAAGTAGCCTTGCTGATGCAAGAAATTAGTTCTAAATTGGATTGAAACTGGTGTTCCTTAGGTAAACGAGGCAGAGAAGTAACTTATAAGAGAGATGTTTCTTATGGAAGAGAACCCCATCCAAGTCAAGCTAGAGACACCAGGTAAGTTAAATTAAGAAAGGTTCAGCCTTAAAATATCATCTGAGGAAACAAAGTCACAAATTCCTATAGCTTCTCATCAGACTTAAACCCACTGGAAGGTAATCTTGATTTGTTTTCCATAGAACTGATTCCTGAGTCTCAAGGGACACTAGGTAATTCATACTATTTCATTTTTCCCCCTCATTCTTTCATTTCCTGTACTTCCTGGAGAAGCTGATCAGGTTGATCTGAGTCTTTTCCAAGAGGCTGCCGGTGTTACTGCGGTCTTTCTCTCTCTTGGCCCTAGTTTCCTTCCTTCTTTCCTTCCTCCCTTCCTTCCTTCCTTCCTTCCTTGCTTCCCTCCTTCCTTCATTGCTTCCTTCCTTCCTTGTTTGCTTGCTTTCCTTTTCTTTTTTCCCCAGAAAAGACACATTCATGTTCTTCCAGCAGAGTGATGCCTTGGTTGGAATAGGTGCTGTTTGTTTTGTGAATGCTTAGGTTTTCACATACACACAGAGCAGAGTGGAGGCTGTTGCCTATATAAAGGAAATGAGGCAGTTTACTACCATGTGGGACATCCACATACTGTGCTTATCCCAAAATGAACCATGCTTTTTGAGCTGAAGCATGTGGCAGGGCCATTAATGATGTGAAGTTATGAAAAGCCATTGGCTTTCTTGTAGTATCTGGAGATAATCACAGCTTACTATTAATTTAAAAAGTCAACTCTATAGGAACAAATTTTTATCATATTAACTGAAGCTTCATGGTGTGACGTCCTTTGTGGGTTTGCACATGTTTACATATTTTCATTACTGATTTATAAGTTAACTCTATAATTATAATTTATAATTTAATTTCTGATGAAGTAGACTTTCCCTTAAAATTACGGAAATAACATTTTCTTCTAATAGCTGGACTTCTTTATGTGAAATCATGCCATTACACATGCCTAATTAAATATTTTCTAGCATAAAAGGCAAACTCCTGCATTGATACAGGATTCTGATTACATAATTTGAATCTCATATTAAAACTTATCTTTGCAATATGGAAGAAACTTAACACACACACACACACACACACACACACACACACACACACACACACACACACACTCCTGTCTAGTTTTATTGCCATCATTAACATGATATATGTCTATTTCTTTTTCAATTCTCCCTACTCTCTCTGTCTCTCTGCCTCTCCCCTTTCTCTGTTTCTCTCTTTCTCCCTTTGTGTGTGTGCACGTGCGTGTGCGTGCATGCATTCTGTTTATTTAATCAATCACATGCACAAACTCACCTATTGAAATTGGGATAGAAAGCAATACCAATGAAAATGATATCAGGATGCCCTCCCCTGGTTAAGAAGTTCCATCATTTCCTGTGTGTTTACAAGGATTTGTTCACTAGGCCCATAGCTAAAAAGTATCATTGGAGTGAGGAGAAATGCTATTAGTTGAATAAACACCTGCACATTTTGTCAGTACTATTCAAGATCCTTTAAATAGAGAATCTTTTTAACTTGATAAGAATATTTTAATAGACTGTTTTCTGCTATTTATCTATATTCAACCTCTTTTTCCTCCTTAGAGTTTGATGATTTTCTTTCCTGCTGGTTAGAGACAATGAACATATGCCTTTATCTCGTGCTTATGTCTGGTTTTCGCTTTTTCAAGACATGGTTTCTCTGTGTAGACTTGGCTGTCTTGGACTTACTTTGTAGCCTGGGCTGATATCGAACTCACAGAGATCCATCTGGCTCTGCCTTTCTGAGTGCTGGGGTTACTCAGTGCATGTCACTGAGCCTGACATGTCTTGCTCACCTCTTTAGTGCTTGGTTTGCACTTCTGTAAAGCTGTCTATGCTATGAACAAGAAAGGCTTGTTTTACCTGCTTGTGTTTTATACAAAGGCTGAGAGATAAGTGGTTGCAAAGAGACACCTATTGGTAAACTTTGGAAATAATAGAGCTTTCCGTTCTTGCTTTTTGTTTCTATAGCTTCTTGACAATGTCTGCCACCTAGTGGAAAATAGATTGACATGACTGTATATTAAGCACCGTGATTGTGATTTTGTCTTGAAATCACTAAAATGTCAAATAAACATTACTTGTTTTAATTTTATTAGTATGTTCCCAACTCTAAAACATCATATAACATTGTACTGCAAATTACAGTTACTTCATAAGTCAATATAATTTTGGCATAATCAGACACTAAAACTATTTTTGGTTTTGTTTTTGAGCCACGTTCTCACTATATACCCATGACTGGCTTTGGACTCAATATATAAAAATCTGCCTGCCTCTACCTCCTAAGTGTTGGAAGTAAAGGTATGTACTACCACACCTGGCTATGAAGAATGAAGGCAACATAAGACAAGCATGCATGCCTGAATCTAGGAAGGAATGAAGTAATGGAGATAGATTTGTTTTTAACCTCTGTACCTTTCCCAGCTGAGCTCTGCTACAATAAAATGCTGTGATTGGGTGCTGAATAATACTCATGTCTCTAGGGCCACATGATCAGGGATAATGATAAGAATAGCCTCACTTTTTTTTTTTTTTTGTGGGTATATTTACTTTCTAATTTTTGGTTCTGTGGTCATGAGTGCAAGTGCCTGTGGAGGCCAAAAGAGGGTGACAAGTGCCCTAGAGATAGAGTTATATAGGGCCGTGAGTCACTCAATATGGGTTTTAGAGATGAACTCAGGTCTTCTGTAAGAATAATAAGTGCTGTTAGCAACCCATCATTCTTTGGAGCCCCTGATGGTTAGTGTGAGCTAGCCATGGTGCCATACATTTTTTAATACATTACTTTAGTGATTATCTTTCAAATTGTTAATCCAAAAAGGTAGATTTTTGTCCTTGTATTTAGGAGAATAAATAAAATCACAAATTGTCTCCATCAACTCATACTGATACTAAAGAATAAATGTACTTTAATTTTATTCATTCCTTGAAATTTTATCTGTCATCATGTCAATCCTCTATTATCAAGTTTCATCTGCACTACTTGTAACCTCATCCTCTGTAGCCTAGCATGGCTGCCCCGCCAAGGAGAAGTAATCAAAGTTCGGTAGCCAGAGTCCATGTCCCAGGTAGTCCCTACTTTCCACATTATGGAACCCACAAGGAGACTGTGATACTACATCTGAACAGAATGTCTAGGTCTACATCCTATGACATGGTCTTTGGTTGATGTATCAGTCTCTATATTGTAGTGTAGTTATCCTGTATTATGCGGCTAATATCCACTTATGAGTTAGTATGTACCATGCGAGTCTTTCTGGGTCTGGGTTACCTCATTTAGGATGATCTTTTCTAGTTCCATCCATGTGACTGCAAATGTCAAGATTTCCTTGTTTTTAATAGCTGAATATATTCCATTATGTAAATGTACCAGTTTCTTTATCCATTCTTTAGTTGAGGGACATCTAGGGTTGTTTCCAGACTCTGGATATTACAAAAAAAAAAAAAAAAGCTGCCATGAACATAGTTGTGCAAATGTCCTTATTGTATGGTGGAGCATCTTTTGGGTATATTTCCAGGAGTGGTATAGCTGGGTCTTGAGGTAGAATTATTCCTAATTTCCTGAGAAAGCACCAGATTGAGTTCCAGAATGGTTGAACAAGGTTGCACTCCCCCAGCAATGGACTAATGTTCCCCCTTTTCCAAATCCTAGCCATAATGTGCTGCCACCTAAGTTGTTTTTTTATCATAGCCATTTGGATAGGTGTAAGATGGAATCTCAGAGTCATTTTGAGTTGCGTTTCACTAATAATTAGGGATGTTGAGCATTTCTTTAAGTGTTTCTCAGCCATTCAATATTCCTTTACTGAGAACTCTCGGTTTATTTCTGTACCTCATTTTTAATTGTGTTATTTGGTTTGGTGGTGTTTAATTTCTTGAGTTCTTTGAGAGTACACTTTTATTATTTACTTCAATAACCATCAACTATATATTATGAAGAATAAAAACAAAAAACAAAAACAAGAGAATACCCTTCATCTGACACCCAACCTTGTGCTTTTGTTTCTGCCTTTTTGCTGCTATCATTTTATCTTTGCAGAAGTGTTACCTTAATGCCTAAACCTAACCATAATCCTAGGGCTAATGCTAACTCTAATGTTAATTTTCACCCAAACCAGAACCATAACACTTACCCTAATGGAATAAAATGTACTGTATTAGTCACATAGTCAGGGATTAGTCGTTAGCTCAGACTCACATACACCAAAATAATGTCTGTAACCTTTCCTCAAAACTTATTCCTGTTTGACCAATAAAAAAGCCAACACATCTAGACAAAGAACTATAAAGAGAAAATGAATAGATCCTTCCAAGAATTCCAGGATAGCACAAACAAATAGAAGCCATCCAGGAGAAACAAGAAACCACAAACAAGTGAAGGAATTAAATAAAAACAATTCAAGACATGAAAACAGAATTAGACAATATTAAAAAATCACAAATCGAGAAAAAAAGTAAAATGGAACAATTAAAAAAGGAAGCAGGAATCCAACAGACAAGTATAACTAACAGAATCCAACACATGGAAGAGAGAATTTCAGGTGCTGAAGATACAATAGAAGAAATTGATACATCTCTCAATGAGAATCTTAAAACAGAAAAATTAGTGACACAAAGCATCCAAGAAATCAAGGACACCATGAAAAGGCATAACCTCAGGATTATAGGAGTAGGTGAAAAGGAAGATGCAAAGTCCCAAGGACCAGAAAATATCTTCCAAAAAAATCATAGAAGATACCCTTGAACATACAAGAGGCCTACAGAACACCAAATATGCTAGACCAGAAAAGAAATTCCTCCCAGCATATAATAATCAAAACACTAAATCTGTAGAATAAAGAAAAGATATTAAAGGCTGCAAGAGAGACAGGAAAAATAACATATAATTGTAGACCCATCAGAATTACACCTGACTTTTCAACAGGGACTCTGGAAGTCAGAGGAGCCTGGACTGAGGTTATGCAGACTCTAAGAGACCACAGATGCAAACCCAGGCTACTATATCCAGTAAAACTTTCAATCAACATAGATGGAGAAATCAAGATATTCCATGACAAAACCAAATTTAAACAGTATCTAAACACCAATCCCACTCTACAGAAGATAGTAGAAGGAAAACATCATCAAACGAGATCAGCCACACCCAAGAAAATGCAGCATACAGATAATCACACATCAGCAAAACCAAAAGAGACACTGCCACACATAATCATCACTAACTCCACAATAAAAGGATCCAATAACCTTTGGTCAATAATATCTCTCAACATCAAAGGCCTCAACTCTCCAGTAAAAAGCCACAAGCTAACAAAATGGATGCAAAAACAAGATCTTTCAATATGTTGTACCCTAGAAGCACATCTCATCAACAAAGATAAACATTACCTGAGAATAAAGGGCTGGGATTTTTTTTCAAGCAAATGGTCTCAGGAAGTAAGTGAGAGTAGCCATTTTAATATCTGACAAAATAGACTTTGAATTAAAATTGATCAAGAAAGATCGAGGACACTTTGTCCTAATCAAAGGAAAAATCCACCAAGAGGACATCACCATCCTAAATATCTATGCCCCAAATATTAGGGCACCTGCATTTGTAAAAGAAATACTTTTAAAGTTTAAATCACTCATTGACCCCAGACAGGGTTTCTCTGTGTAGCCTTGGCTGTCCTGGACTCAATTTGTAGACCAGGCTGGCCTCAAACTCACAGTGATCTGCCTGTCTTTGCCTTTCAAAGTTCTGGGAGCCACTAGGACTCTTAACTGAATAACTACAAGCTTGCTGCAGAGGGGGCAATGAGATAGGAAGGGCTGGCCCGCTGCCAAGAGAATATTCAAGGGTCATTTTCCTTTTGGAAGCGAACTAGATAAAGCCAGTGACTTTCATGCTGTTGACTGCAGCCAAAGTCACTTTGGATTTTGGTTTTGAGGATCATAAAGTCTGTGAGGACGACTCAGGTCGGAGTTGCAGGAAACGAATTGTGTTGCAATACAATAGCTTACCTTGGAAAGTAAGTTTCATGCTGGAGAAAAATAGTAGATAGGGTTTTTGTGGGCTGGGAACAAAGTACGGTGAGCCCGTGGTCCCCGGATTGGAAACGGTGGGGCCCCTGCAGAGTGTGCTGTGAGAGCCTGTATGTGTCTGGGGATGATCTTGCCATGGCAATTTGAATAGATGCGAGCCAATCACAGGCAGGTAGATGAGCCTCGGGAGGTGTCCCTGAATCACAGTGTGATCAGTCTGCTGGGTGGCGTGACAGTCTCAGGGACTGACAAATGTAGCTTGGAAAATATTTCCAGAGAGGAGAGAAGCAAGGGCAGTTAGATCCTGGCCATCTCTAGTGGGGACACAGACGCTTTGACTGCTTTCCTCCCTCTGTTTGCTCTAGTCCTATCTCTGCTTTTAGCTCCATCAACAGAAAAGCAGCAGGCTTGCGTCTGCAGATTCAATTATTCAGCGGTTGAGCTGAATCAAAGAACAGGGCTCATGACATGTCTCCGTACGCAAAAGCATTTTGCTTCAGAAGCCTGATGAAATTTCTAATTTCAGTCTCCTGCAGCCATATGAAAAGGCCGGATGCCCAGTAGCCCAGGCTATGCTGTGGCAGAAACAAAGAAGATCCTGTCTGGAAGGGCAGAACCAACTCCCAAACCTTGTCCTCTCATCCGCATACAGTTGGTTGGAGGCCGGCTCGGGTCTTCCCTGTTTACTTGACCAGCAGATGACATCTCCCAAGCTAGTTTACAGGCCACCCCAATTTTTCAAAGAGAGGGCTAAGGCATCCTGTGGGCTTGGGGGAGCACCGGACATTCACAGTGGGAGGAGGGTTGTGCAGTTGCTTGTGGAGCAAGTGGCTTGTACAGCCTCGTGGGGAGAACATTTTCTCTTTAAAATCTGTATTTTGTAAAAATTGAGAGCACTTGGTAGCAGCCACGGATGATTTGAGATGGCCTGAATCAATTGAGCTCCCTGCAGGGAGTTTTATTTCTCCAAAATTATGCTTCAAGACTTTAAATCACCAAACTTTCTCAACCATTAGTAAGTCGAAAATGAACATATCACATTCCATGTACTTTCATGGATCTCATATGTCAATATTTAAAAAAAAAATGTGTATAGGTGTTTTGCTTGAATGAATGTCTGTGCACCGTGTGTGTTCCCAGCATTTGTGGAGGCCAGAAGAGGGTGTCAGATCCTCTGGAACTGGAGTTCCAGATGGTTGTGAGCTGCCATGTGGTTGCTGGGAATCCAACCCAGGTCCTCTGGAAGACCAAGTAGCACTTTTAACCTATGAAAGGGCTGTCTCTCAATCTCCTTGGATACATCTATTTGTATCTGACGAAAAAGGGTCAGGGTGGGTTGTGGGGAGTGTGGAGGGGAGAGGTAGAGAGATGGTTAAAAGTGTTTACTGCCTTTGCAAAGGACCAGAGTCCTATTCTCAGCACCCACATTTGGCAGCTCACAATCACCTTTAACTCCAGCTCCAGGGAAAGTGATGCCCTCTTCTGGCTTTCAAAGATATCTACATGCACGCTCACATACACACATACACACAAACATCTGAAGAAAAAGGAAACACATTGACCTAGGTCCTGAATAGAAAGGAGAATGGGCAAAGCCAACGGAACAATCAGAATTAAGGTTGTATTGTTTTTTCAGTTATACATGTGCATCAAAAGATGTTTATTAGGGGCTACATTCTGTGAATTAGCCCTATGTTTTGAGATGAGGTCTTGCTACATGCTTCTGACTGCCTTGGAACTCACTATGTATATCTGGATGGTCTTAAACTCATATAGATCCACCTGCTTCTGCCTTTCTAGTGCTGAGAATAAATGCTTGTGCTACTTTGCTTTGGTTCACATCCATTTCTTCTCCCATTTTTGATACACAGTTCTGTGGGCTCCATAAACCTTGAGAAGGTGAGCATTGTAGATTTGGTAATAGACATTCTGACGGGTGAGTTTGCCCCTAGAGGCCTTGAGAATAATAGTATGTTGGTGTTTACACCACACTGAGGAGTTCATGTGACATGGAGAGTGCCATCAGAGAGACAGGGGCTGTATGTTTGCTCCACACTTTGGATGCACCTTATAAGGTGATCTTCTTTGGGATAACTGCAGCACCAGTGAACCTGTCTGTAGTGAGACCATGCAACAGATGTGGTGTGACTGTGGCGACAACTTGCAAAGTCTTACTGGCTTCACCCCATTGCCACCAGGCAGTGTGAGCACAACTCTCCATCAGATCCTTCTGCCAGCTTGACTCAGGCTGCTGCTGCCAACACAACCTGGGAGCAGTGAAGGAGGGAAAAGTGCTCAATGACACCAGACCAGAGTAGGAAAGAAAACGATGTGGCCTCAGGAGCTCTGGGAACAGCTGCACAACAGAAGCAGCTGTCACCGGGGAACCGAGTGGAATTGATAACCACCAGGTAGAGACGCAGTGCAGATCACTGGCCCTCCATATCTGGCTTTGCACTCCATAAAACAATCAAATCAAGCTGACAGCCTCTCAAGATCAAAGCCAGCAGCCTGTGAGGATGAAAACTTGAAACCCCAGCAGTAGTGGCCAATGGTTTAGAGAGGTCTGATGTGGCCCTAGAGGCTGAGACACACAAGGCAGCTCACACCTTTACGCCATGGGTAAGAGTGACACTGCCTATAGCCATCAAGTCCCAGTCTCTTGTAGAAATGGGTCAGAAGTTAGATGTGGGTCTCACTGGGATCATGTCAAGGTGTCAGCTCCAGCCTTTGTGGAAGTCTTTCTTCTTCCATTTTCCAGCTTCGAGGGACTTCCATTCTTTTTTGTTTGTTTGGTTGGTTGGTTGGTTGGTTGGTTTTTCAAGATACGAACTCTCTGTGTAGCCCTGGCTGTCCTGGACTCACAGAGATCCACCTGCCTCTGCCTCCTGAGTGCTGGGACTAAAGGCATGTGCCACCATGCCTGGCTATTTTGTTTTGTTTTTTTGAGACACAGAATACAAGCCTATGGAGTATACACTGTAGAGGGGAGCTTTACTAACATACACACAATGTTGCTCCAGGCATAATCATCTGCCTCATCCCCGCTCTCCTCACTTCCTGCCCAGGGCAGGGACAGACACCAGCCCAGGCCATTTTTGTCTCATCTAGTTGTCATTAATAGTAGTCATGCACCCTAGTGGAGTGCAGGCATGATATTCTGCACTTTGGATGTCTACTTCAAGGTGACCCAGGGTGACCACAGCAATTCCTTTGCCGTGGACATCCTAGAATCACATGGACATGCTAGCTAGCCTCTGCAGAATCTGTCAGTGGCAGCGAGGGGCTGGCCTGGCCAGGTCTAGGCAGCATGTGCTTCCCATCACTGGCCCCAACCTATCCCCAGGGTCCCTTCTCCGAGATCTTTACATCAAGGGCTGAAATGCTGCTGTCTGTATCCTTAGCCGTGGGCCTGTAGTGGTTCGACAGCCATGTGGCACCCTCATGCTTTGTGGAGTTCTCTGGCTCAGCTCCATTTTTTCCATCTCCAGTGTCCTTTTACTTTGTTCTGTGTCCCTGGAATCAAAGGAAATAATTTGTTACAAATTATAGGCATTTAAACATTTTTTGTTTATGAGTGTTTGCCTTGCTGCAGGTATGTCTGTGTATCACATAACATGCAGTGCCCAAGGAAGTCAGAAGAGGGTGTCAGATTGCCTGGATCTGGAGTTATACATGGTTGTGCACTGCAAGGTGGGTCCTGGGAATTGAGCTAGGGTCCTCTCGAAGAACAACCACTGCTATTTTTTAAAAAGAATTTAATTAATTATTTTATTTTATTTTTATTATTAATTTATTCTTGTTACATCTCAATGGTTATTTCATCCCTTGTGTCCTCCCATTCTTCCCTCCCTCCCTTTTTCCCCTTATTCTCCACCTCTATGACTGTTCCTGAGGGGAATTACCTCCCCCTGTATATGCTCATAGGGTTTCAAGTCTCTTCTTGGTAACCTGCTGTCCTTCCTCTGAGTGCCACCAGGTCTCCCCCTCCAGGGGACGTGGTCAAATGTGAGGCACCAGAGTACGTGAGAAAGTCATATCCCACTCTCCACTCAAGTGTGGAGACTGTTCTGATCATTGGCTAGATGTGGGTAGGGGTTTAAAGTTTACCACCTGTATTGTCCTTGGCTGGTGCCTTAGTTTGTGTGGGACCCCTGGGCGCAAATCTGCTTATCATAATGTTCTAGTTGTAGGTTTCTAGGACCTTCTGGACCCTTCTACTTTGCTATTCTCCCATGCTTCTCTCATCTAGAGTCCCAATAGGATGTCCTCCCCTCTGTCCCAGTTTCCTGGTAAGTGAAGGCTTTGGTGGGACATGCCCCTTGGGCTAGTATGCAGATATAAGTGAGTATATACCATTTAAGTCTTTCTGCTTCTGGGTTAACTCACTCATTATGATCATTTCTAGCTCAATCCATTTATCCACATATTTCTGGAATTCCTTGTTTTTAATAGCTGAGTAGTATTCCATAGTGTATATGTACCACAGTTTCTTTATCCATTCTTTTACCGAGGGACACTTAGGCTGTTTCCATGTTCTGGCTATTATGAATAAGGCTACTATGAACATGGTTGAGCAAAGTTTCTTGTTCTGCACTGGAGCATCTTCTGGGTATATTCCAAGGAGTGGAATAGCTGGGTCTTGAGGAAGCCCTATTCCCATTTTTCTGAGACAGCACCAGATAGATTTCCAAAGTGGCTGTACTAGTTTGCATTCCCACCATCAATGAAGGAGTGTTCCTCTCTCCCCACATCCTCGCCAGCATGTGGTGTCACTTGAGTTTCTGATCTTAGCCATTCTGATGGGTGTAAGATGGAATCTCAGAGTTGTTTTGATTTGCATTTCCCTGATGACTAAGGAGGTTGAGCATTTCTTTAAGTGTTTCTCAGCCATTTGATACTCCTCTGTTGAGAATTCTCTGTTTAGTTCCAAGCCCCATTTCTCAATTGGGTTATTTGGTTTGGTAGTGTTTAGCTTTTTGAGTTCTTTATATATTTTGGATATTAGACCTTTGTCAGTCGTAGGGTTGGTGAAGATCTTTTCCCAGTCTGTAGGCTGTCGCTTTGTTCTCTGGACAGTGTCTCCTGCCTTACAGAAGCTTCTCAGCCTCATGAGGTCCCATTTATTAATTGTTGACATTAAGGCCTGGGCTGTTGGTGTTCTGTTCAGGAAGTTGTCTCCTGTGCCAATATGTTCCCCACTTTTTCTCCTAAGTGACTTAGTGCCTCTGGTTTTATGTTGAGGTCTTTAATCCACTTGGATTTGATTTTTGTGCAAGGTGACAAATATGGGTTCCGTTGCATTTTTTTACATATAGACCTCCAGTTAGACCAGCACCATTTGTTGAAGATGCTATCCTTTTTCCGTTGAATGGATTTGACTTCTTTATCGAAAATCAAGTGACCATATGTGTGTGGATTCATATCTGGGTCTTCGATTCGATTCCACTGATCAACCAGCCTGTTGCTGTGCCAGTACCAAGCTGTTTAAATTACTATTGCTTTATAATACAGTTTGAGATCAGGTATGGAGATTCCTCTGGAGCACCTTTTATTGTACATGATTGTTTTAGCTATTCTGGGTTTTTTGTTTTGCCATATGAAGTTCAGAATTGAACTTTCAATGTCTTTAAAAAATTGTGTAGGTATTTTGATAGGGATTGCATTGAATCTATACATGGCTTTTGGTAGGATGGCCATTTTTATATGTTAATTCTCCCGATCCATGAGCAAGGAAGATCATTCCATCTTCTCAGGTCATCTTCAATCTCTTTCTTCAGAGTTTTGAAATTTTTTTCAAACAAGTCCTTCACTTGCTTTGTTAGAGTGACTCCTAGATATTTTATATTGCTTGTGGCTAATGTGAAGGGTGTGGTTTTCCTAATTTCTTCCTCTGCAAGCTTTTCATTTGTGTATAGGAAGGCTACAGACTTTTTTGAGTTAATTTTGTATCCAGCCAATTTGCTGAAGGTGTTTATCAGCTGTAGGAGTTCTGTGGTGGAATTTTGAGGGTCGCTTATGTACACTATCATATCATTTACAAATAGAGATAATTTGACTTTCTCCTTTCCCATTTGGATACCCTTGATGTCCTTTTGTTGTCTTATTGCTCTGGCTAGAACTTCGAGTACTATATTGAAGAGATATGGAGAGAGTGGGCAGCCTTGCCTTGTTCCCGATTTTAGAGGAATTTCCTTGAGTATCTCACCATTTACTTTGATTTTGGCTATTGGCTTGCTGTATATAGCCTTTATTATGTTGAGGAAAGTGCCTTGTATCCCCGATCTCTCTAAAACTTGATCTCTCTAAAACTCTAAAACATGAATGGGTGTTGGATTTTATCAAATGCTTTCTCTGCATCTAAAGAGATGATCATGTGGTTTTTTTCTCTTCAGTTTGTTTACATGGTGGATTACATTGATGGATTTCCGTATATTAAACCATCCCTGCATGCCTGGAATGAAGCCTACTTGGACATGATGAATGATATCTTTGATGTGTCCTTGTATTCGTTTTGCAAGTATTTTATTTAGTATTTTTGCATCTATGTTCATAAGAGAAATTGGTCTGAAATTCTCTTTCTTTGTTGAGTCTTTGTGAAGTTTAGGTATCAATGTGACTATGGCCTCATAGAATGAATTTGGTAATATTCCATCCATTTCTATCTTTTGGAGTAGCTTGAAGAGTATCGGTATTAGCTCGCCCTTGAAGAACTGGGAGAATTTTTTACTGAATCCATCTGGCCCTGGGCTTTTTTTTGGTTGGGAGACTATCGATGATTGCTTCTATTTCTGTAGGGGAAATGGGACTATTTAGCTTGTTTATCTGTTCTTCACTCAACTTTGGAAAATGAAATTGATCAAGAAAATCGTCCATTTCCCTTAGATTTTCAAATTTTGTGGCATATATGCCTTCAAAGTAGGATCTTATGATTCTTTGTATTTCTTCAGTTTCTGTTATTATGTCTCCCTTTTCATTTCTGATTTTGTTGATTTCAATACTGTCTCTCTGCCGTTTAGTTAGTTTGGCTAATGGTCTGTCTATCTTGTTGATTTTCTCAAAGAACCAGCTCTTGGTTTTGTTGATTCTTTGGACTGTTTTCTTAGTTTCTAATTTGTTAATTTCACCCCTGAGTTTGATTATTTCCAGATGTCTACTCCTTTTGGGTGTTTCTGCTTCTTTTTTTTCTAGGGCTTCCAGTTGTGTCATTTAGATGCTTATGTGCGATGTTTCCAATTTCTTTTTAAAGGCACTTAGTGCTATGAATTTTCCTCTTAGCACTGCTTCCAATGTATCCCACAAATTTGGGTATGTTGTTCCTTCATTTTCATTGAATTTCAGAAACTCCTTGATTTCTTTCTTTATTTCTTCCCTGACCCAGCTGTCATTTAGCAGAGAGTTGTTTAGTTTCCACGTACGTGTAGGCTTTTTGTTATTTCTGATGTTGTTGTATTGCAGCCTAAGAGCATGGTGATCTGATAGGATACAAGGTATTATTTCAATCCTCTTGTCTCTTTTGAGGCCTGTTTTGTGACCTACGATGTGATCGATTTTGGAGAAGGTTCTATGGGGTGCAGAGAAGAATGTATATTATTTCTTGTTTGGGTGAAAGATTCTATAGATATCTGTTAGATCCATTTGACCTATAGCATTGGTTAATGATGTTATTTCTCGGCTTAGTTTCTGTTTCAATGACTTATCCTTCAGTGAGAGTGGGGTGTTGAAGTCTCCCACTATTATTGTGTGGGGATCGATGTATGGTTTAAGCTTTTTTAGCAGATCTTTTACAAATGTGGGTGCCCTTTTATTGGGAGCATAGATGTTCAGAATTGTGATGTCATCTTGGTTGAGTTTACCCTTGATGAGTATGAAGTGTCCTTCCTCATCCCTTTTGATTAATTTTGGTTGAAAGTCTATTTTGTTTGATACTAAAATGGCTACGCCTACTTGCTTCTTGTGACCATTTGCTTGGAATATTTTTTCCAACCTTTTACCCTGAGGTAATGCCTATCATTATGGGTGAGATGTGTTTCTTGAATGCAGAAGAATGTTGGATCTTGTTTATGCACCCATTCAGTTAGTCTGTGTCTTTTTATTGGAGAATTGAGACCATTGATGTTGAGAGATATTAGTAACCAGTGACTGTTCAGACTCTTAATTTTGATGTTGGTTCCAGTCGAGCATTTGTGTAGTTGTGTTTTTGCCATGGTATAGTTATCTCTTTCCTGAGTAGTTTTGGTTGTAGCTTGCCCCTTTGGGATGGAGTTTTCCTTCTAGTACCTTCTGTAAAGCTGGATTTGTGGATAGGTACTGTTTGAATTTGTTTTTGTCATGAATATTTTGTTTTCTCCATCAATGGTTATTGATAGTTTTGCTGGGTAAAATAGTCTGGCCTGGCATCTGCCGTCTCTTAGGGTTTGCAGGATCTCTGTCCAGGCCCTTCTGGCTTTTACGGTCTCTGCTGAGAAGTTGGGTGTAATTCTGATAGGTTTGCCATTAAATGTTATTTGGCCCTTTTCCCTTGCAGCTTTTAATATTTTTTCTTTGTTCTGTATGTTCTGTGTTTTGACTATTATGTGACGGGCAGTTTGTCTTTTCTGGTCAATTCTGTTTGGTGTTCTGTAGGCCTCTCGTATGTTTATAGGCATCTCTTTCTTTAGATTGGGGAAATTTTCTTCTATGATTTTGTTGAGAATAGTTTCTGGCCCTTGGAGTCTGATATCTTCTCTTTCTTCAATGCCTATTATCCTCAGATTTCTTCTTTTCCTGGTGTCCTTAATTTCTTGGATGTTTTGTGTGAGGAGTTTTACAGATTTTGCATTTTCCTTAGTGGTTGCTTCAAGATCTGTGATTGTATCTTCTAGACCTGAGATTCGTTCTTCCGTCTGTGGATTCTGTTAGAAAAGCTCACCTGTGTTGCTCGCCTTCTACCCTGAGGTCTCACATTCTTGTTTTTCTTCTGTCTTTGGGTTTATCATTGAATCCATTTTTGTCTTCAGATCTTGAACTGATTTTTTGATTTCTTTCATCTGGTTGTTTGCATTTTCCTGAAATTTTTCCAGTTCCATTCTATGTGCTTCTTTTGTGTCTCTCACCTGTTTGGCTGCATCCTCCTGCATTTGATTAGGAATTTTATTTGTTTCCTCCATTAATATTCTCATTACTAAGGATCTGAGGTCATTTTCTTGTATTTCCATTGTATTTGAGTTCTCTGGGTTGTTTTCTTTGGGATAGGTGGAAACTGGAGATGCCATGTTGTTTTGGGGGTTTTTGCATACGCTTTTACGCTGTCCTTTAGACATCTTGGTGCCTCTGTTTTTGTTGGGTAGCCTCCAGAGTTGGATGGAGGGAGTCTGATGATAGATTCACTTGTTTTCTAACGATTTCTGTAGGCTGGAAGCTCTGATACTTCACTGGTGGGGATGGCAGGAGGTTAGCCCTGTCGTTTTGGTCTCTCACAGCCAGTGATCCTCAGTTCCCCTGTGCTGTCGGTCCTGCAATTGTTCTGGGTCTCTGAATGAGCGTTGGGACAGGCCAAGGTATCCACAGCCTTCTGGGTTCCCTGCCAAGTCCAGCCAGGGACACTGGGCCTGAACCACACGCCGAGCTCAGCTAGATTCTCAGGGCCTGAACTGTCTGCTGAGCTCAGCTAGGGATTCTGGGCACAAAATGCACACAGGGTCTAGCCAGCATTTTGGGGGGCTGGGACTGCGCACCAAGCTCAGATAGGGGCTTTTGGCCCAAAGTGTGTGCTGTGGTCAGTTATTGATGCAGGGCCTGAACTGTCCACCAAGCTCAGCCAAGAATTCTGGATTCAAACTGCACACTGTGTCCAACCAGAGTCTTAGAGCTGGGACTGTGCCAAAAGCTCCGCTAGAGTCTCTGGGCCTAATCTGTCTGCCAAGCCCAGTTAGGGACTCAGGCCCCAAACTGCACACCGAACTCCACCTGAGTCTCTGGGGCAGAAATTGTGCACCGAGCTCAGCCAGGGACTCTGGACTCACACTGCACACTGAATTCAGCCCAGGACTCTGGGCCTATACTGCGTGGATAGTCCAGCCAGAGTCTTGGAGCCGCCAAGCCTGTGCGCACAGCTCAACTAGAGTCTCTGGGCCCAATCTGCCCGGCAAGTCCAGCTAGGGCCTCTGGGCTGAATCTGTGTGCTGACCTCAGCCTGTGTTAGTGCCCCAGAACTGCCCGCTGAGCTGTGCTAGTGTCTTGGGCAGAACTGCTCGTTGATGTGAGCTTGTGCCTCTGGTGGAGCTGAGTGCTCCACCCAGCTTGCGTCACAGCTGGAGAACTGCGGCTGCACTGAGCTGGTGCCTAGTGTGGAATTGAGAGCTCCGCCCAGCCTGTGTCACAGCAGGGGTGCTGTGGCTGAGTTGAGCTAGTGCCTAGGGCAGAATTGCTTGCTGCGCTGAGACAGTGTCTCCATGGCACTACGCACTGAGCTGAACCCGGGACTCTGGGCTGAACTGTCCGCTGAGTCCAGTTTGGGTCACAAGGCACCACACGACCCAAATCCTGTCCAGAGTCCCCTCTCCTGCAGCAACTCCCACTGGACACCACACTAATCGCCTCCCCCGGAAGTCTCAGAGCTGCAAACTTCAGCCACTGCCACTGCTGACGCTGGTGCTGCTGGTGCCACCGCTGTTGCTGCTGCCTCTGCCGCTGCTGCTCCGATCCAAAGAAATCCGCACTCCTCCCGTGTGCAGGGACACGCAGGTCTTCTGCACCCTGGTCCCTCTGAACCATGGAGCACTCCCGCTGCCGTGGTGTGGGGACCTTGGTGTTCCTGGCTCAGAAATCTGTGCAATTCCCTGAATTGTTCACTGGAGCCTCCAAACACGGTCTAAACTGCTCGCCGCCATCTTCGATCTCCTAATTAATTTATTTAGATTACATCTCAATTGTTTTACCTCACTTGTATCCACCAGTTCCTCCCTCCCTCCCACTTTCACCCTATTCTCCTTGCCTAGGTCTGTGACCGAGGGGGACCTCCTTCCCCACTATATGGTCATAGGCTATCTATCAAGTCTCATCTTAGCAGCCTGTTTATTCTTTCTCTACGTGCCACCAGGCCTTCCCACCATGGGGAAGTGGTCAAATATGGGTGACCAGAGATTATGTCAGAGTCTGTCCCCACTCTCTACACAGCTGTGGAGAATATCCTGTCCATTAGCTAGATCTGAGAAGGAGTTCAATGTTTACTTCATATATTGTGCTTGGTTGTTGCAGTAGTTTGAGCAGACCCCCCCCCCCAGGTCCAGATCCACCTGTTGATCATGATGTTCTTCTTGTAGGTTTCTAGGACCCTCTGAATCCTTCTATTTCCCCATTCTCCCATATTTCTTTCACCTAGAGTCCTAAGAGGGAGTCGCTGCATTTATCCCAATCTCCTGGTAAGTGAAGACTTTCATGAGACATCCCTTTTGGAATAGTGTCCAATTATATGTGAGTATATACCATGTAAGTCTTTCTGATTCTGGGTTAACTCACTCAGTATGATAATTTCTAGTTCCATCCATTTGTCCACAAATTTCAGGATTTCCTTGTTTTTAATAGCTGAGTAATATTCCATTGTGTAAATGTACCACAGTTTCTTTATCCATTCTTCGACTGAGGGACATTTAGGTTGTTTCCAGGTTCTGGTTATTATGAATAAGACTGCTATGAACATGGTTGAGCATATGTCCTTGTTGTGTGCTGGAGCATTTTCTGGGTATATTCCAAGGAGTGGAATAGCTGGGTCTTGAGGAAGCCCTATTCCCATTTTCTGAGAAAGCACCAGATAGATTTCCAAAGTGGTTGTACAAGTTTGCACTCCCACCAGCAATGAAGAAGTGCTCCCCTTTCTCCACATCCTCACCAGCATGTGCTGTCACTTGAGTTTTTGATCTTAGCCATTCAGATGGGTGTAAGATGTAATCTCAGAGTCGTTTTGATTTGCATTTCTCTGATAACTAAAGACGAGCATTTCTTTAAGTGTTTCTCAGGTCTTTGATATTCCTCTGTTGAGAATTCTCTCTTTTATTCTGAGCCCCTTTTTTTAATTGTGTTATTTGGTTTGGTGGTGTTTAATTTCTTGAGTTCTTTATATATTTTGGATATTAGACCTTTGTCAGATGTAGGACAACCAGTACTCTTAACTGCTGAACCATCTCCCTAGCTACAAATCAGAGGGGTATTGGTGAGTGGAGACAGCCATCCTGTGAGTCCCTGTCTCACGCAGCTGACTGCTTTGGTGCTGATTATATATAAACTTATTAACAGGGTAATTAAACATACTAAGTATATTTTATTCTGAAATTTTCTTACTCAGCCAATACAATGTTTTATTTTTTATCATTGTGAAAGTTACAAAGATTACTATTATTTTCATCATCATTATTAAAATTTTTAAATTTTGTATATGCATATGTGTTCATGTGTGGGTATGTACACGAGTGCAGACATCTGCAAGTGGAGCTGTAGGCCTGATATGTATGCTGGGGACCAAACTCAGGTCCTCTATAAGAACAGAATGAGTGCTTGACTATGGAGCCATCCATCCAGCCCTTCACTGAACACTAAAATAAGGGCCAGTGAGATGGCTCAGTGGATAGACCTGCTTTCTGTACAAACCTGACTATCTGAGTAAGATCCTTGGAACCCATGTGTGCAAATCCAGCATCTCTACAGTGAGATGCGAGGTAGAGGTAGGAGAATCACCCAGGAGCTATGGGCCACCTAGCCTGGGATGCCTGACCTCAACCAGTTTCCAAAAGGTGTTCTCTGATTTCAACATATGTGCCATGGAATGTGCACATGCGTGTGTGTCTGCATACATATACATACTAAATAAAAACAACACCTTTACTACCTATTACACTCCTTCCAATAGCCTGCTCTTCCCTCCCTTCCTCTCTCCCTCCCTCTCTCTTTCTCTGCCTCTGTCTTTCTTTGTCTCTGTCTCAGTCTCTCTGTCTCTCTGTCCCCCCATCTCCTTGTCTCTGTGTCTCTGTCTGTGTCTCTGTGTCTCTGTGTCTGTCTCTGTCTGTCTGTCTGTCTGTCTCTCTCTCTGTCTTTGAGTTAGGGTTTCCCTGTATAGTCCTGGCTGTTCTGGCTCTTGATCTGTACACCAGGTTGGCCTCCCACTCATTGAGATCTGCCTGCCTCTGCCTCCTGAATGCTGGCATTAAAAGCCTGTGCCACCAATGTCCAGCACCCACTTCTCATTTTTAATGACTAAGATAATAACTGGATCAGGGGTCAACTTCCCCAGTGACACACTCGGACACTGACACATGCCATTTGTTATCAGGCCATGGGGTTTTGTACCTTCTCCCCCTGTTGTTTTGACTATGAGCTTCAGCTCTATGAAACAATATGTGTCAAACTTGCATTTTCCCCAATGCAAATAGTAGTGGAGAGGTGGTTGAGAGGTGATGTAAAAATACAAAACAG
Source organism: Acomys russatus (assembly GCF_903995435.1). NCBI lineage: Eukaryota > Metazoa > Chordata > Mammalia > Rodentia > Muridae > Acomys > Acomys russatus. Next base: position 52,645 of record NC_067144.1, on the reverse strand, counting down.
TGTATGTATAAGTTGGCCTCTAGCTTTATTTTGAAGGCCATACATTTCAATAACTTCATGCCATACACTGTCCACCTCTCCCAGGCCTGTGATTTATACTCTTGCCTAGTCCACAAGGTTGTAGGAGAGGGTTAGGTGTCCTCAAGTGAGACAGGATAGAACTGAGCTTTCACCCCTCACCATATCAAAGAGCCAGAAATACAACAAAGATTCCCCAAATGGCTATTGGAGTCATGAGGTTAGGGGCTTCTCTGTTAACATGCTTTCCACTCTGCCGACCTGTTACTTGTGTGCACATTGTTAGTGGCTCCAAGCTACCATTCCCTCCAGGATGAGGAGTGTGGTTGAGTTGTGAACCATGGCCTCACACTGAGCGAGGAGTTTAGAATAGATAGTAGTTTACTTAGAGAATTTGCAGTTGGCTGAAGAAAATAATATCTGTTTTTGAGTCTGGAGGAATGGCTTAGGGGTTTGGAGCACTGGCTGCTCTTGTTGAGGACCTGGGTGCAGTTTCCAGCACCCGCATGACAGCTCACAGTTGTTTGAAACTCCAGTCCAAAGAGATCCATGGTTATCAGGCACACACATAGGACATATTGGTACATACAGGCAAAAGACTTATACACATAAATGTTTATAAAAATTAAAAATAAGTTTTATATATATCTTATTTTGCCCTCATAAAAACCTGAATGTAAGCTGATATTTCTTACATATGTATATGTACATGCATGTGTGTGTGTGTGTGTATGTGTGTGTGTGTTGAACATGTCCAGGTGGGTATGCATGACATGTATGCACACGTGGAACTCAGAGGATACCCAGAGGTGGTGTTCCTCATGTACTGCCCACCCATTTAAACAATTATTATTATTGTGTGTGTGCACATGATGTGTGTGAGGGCACACATGCCATGGCATACATGTGTGATTAAACAAAAACTTTATGGAGTTGGTTCATTGTTTCCACTTCTATGTGGGCCTCAGGGATTGAACTCAGATCACCAGGCTTGTGCGAAAAACTCCTTGATCCACACAGGCCTCTCCCTGCCCCACCTTATTTCTTTAAGATTGTACTTTATTTTTAATTATGTATATGTGTGTGCCTGGGAGGCATCATACACCATGGGGCTAGAGTTACAGGTATTTGGGAGCTGCTGAGATGGGGGCTGGGAAGCAAACAGTACGTGCTCGCTCTATGCCCATCTGGTAAATTTTCTCAGATAGGCTTTTGCTAGTGTGGAACTCACCAACTATGTTAGACTCGCTGACAAACAAGCTCCACAGACCTGGCTTTCTTTGTCTTCCCAGCTCTGGAATTATAGCCATCAACCACTATAGTCTGCTAATTGTTTTTCAAACATAGCTTCTCTGGATCAAACTCAAGTCATTGAGCTGGTAGGCAAACACCATTTGAACTATCTACCCAGCCCACTTTTGTCTTTGTAGTTAATTTAGTGTGTGTGTGTGTGTGTGTGTGTGTGTGTGTGTGTGTGTGTGTGTGTGTAAGCATGTGTGGGGAGGTCAGGGGACAACTTTCAGGAGTCAGTTTTCTCCCTCCATTGTGCTTGTTTCTTGGATAAAACTCAGTCACCAGACTTATGACAAACACCTTCACCTGTTGGGCCATCTTGCTGGTCCTCATTTTTTTTCCCCAAGACAGGGTTTCTCTCTGTGTTATCCTAGCTGTCTTAGACTTGCTTTGTAGACCAGGCTGGCCTTGAACTCACAGTGATCCACCTGAGTCTGCCTCCCGAGTGCTGGGATTTAAGCTGTGCACCATCACACCTGGCTTGGCCCTCACTTTTGTTCTCCTGACTTCTGTGTTTTCCCTTTCTGATTTCACCAGCTCGTTGTCATCTGTCATCTTTATTTCCTTCTGATTGAGGGAATTGAGGTCTGGTGGAAAAAAAATTCTTCTCTCACTAAAAACAATTATTTTTTGAGCCCAAAACTCTAGAAAAATGTCTTGATGCTTGGTAATTTACTGTGACAGAACTTTAAAGAATTTTCTCAGCAATAACAATAACAACAACAACAACAACAACAACAGCAACACATTTATTTTATTTTATGTGTTTTGCCCACACGTGTTTCTGTGCACTGCATGTATGCAGTACTGACAAAGACCAGAAGAGGGCCTCTTCTGGACTCTGCAGGCACCTGTAGACACACACATGCACACATATGTGCACATACTTTAAAATATAATAAATCTGGAGCTAGGGAGATGGCTAGTGGTTAAGAGAGCTTGCTGAGCTTCCAAAGGTCTCAAATTCAATTCTCATCATCCATGTCAGGCAGTTTATAACTGTCTGTAACTCCAGATGTGGGGATCCAACTCTCTCTGTGTGTCTGTGTGTCTGTCTGTCTGTCTGTGTGCATGAGTGTGGGTGCCATGTGAATGTAGTGCATGCAGAGGCCAGAAGAGGGCACCAAATCCCCTGGAGCTAGAGTTACAGACATTTGTAAGATAGCAGATGTGGGCTCTAGGAACCGAACTCAGGTCCTTGAAACCACAGGAAGTACTATTTTTTAAAGTTATTTATTATTATGAATACAGTGCTCTGCCTGCACGCAGGCCTGCAGGTCAGAAGAGGCACCCACATGTACACATAAATAAAACTAAAACAAAAGCTGGATGGAGTGGTGCACACCTTCAACTCTAGCCCTTGGGAGGCAGAGGCAGGTGGTTCTCAGTTTTAGGTCAGCCTGGTCTACACAGTGAGTTCCAGGACAGCCAGGGTTATAAGGAGATTATAGATGGTTCTGAGCCACCATGTGGTTGCTGGGAATTTAACTCAGGACCTCTGAAAGAGCACCAAATCTCCTCAAACTGGGCTTACAAACAGCTGTGAGGCTTCAAGTGGGTATTTTTTTTTTATTTTTTAATTAATTTATTCTTGTTACATCTCAATGTTTATCCCATTGGTAGAAGACGGTATTTATTGAATAGTGTGACCCATCAAGCTTGAGTGATGGGGGTCTGACCTTAGAGGTTTCAGACCACGAGTCAAGAACCTGAGGCAAGCTAGGGCATCATAGTGAGGTGGTTGAAGGTGCAGATGTGCTCAGACCCCTGTAGCTGGGGAGCAGAACTCCATGCAGCTTTCCTGAGAGAAATGTTTATAAGTACATAGGGGAAAGGATTTAAATAGCTATACATTCATGTTAGGCATGCAATCTAGAATTGTTTCTAAACTTGATCATTCATAAGGGTTGGCCCATGGACCTTATTAAATGAAGATTTTGTTAGATAGGTCTGGAATGGGGTCCGAGATTCTGAACAGCTGCCAGATGCTGTTGCTGCAGGTTTGTGGACCACACTGTCAGTCATAATAAGAACCTGGAAGACAGTTTTTAAAAGCCCTGATATGGGTCAGAGAGTAGAGGTGTCTGTGCACCTGGATACCACAAGGTGGCAGTGGAGAGCTAACTTTTCAGACTTGTGTACACACACACACACACACACACACACACATGCACGCACGCACGCACGCACACACACACACACACACACACACACACACACGTAAATAACAGTGTTGACCTTGATGCTTTTCAGCAAAACATTCACTTTAACAAATCTCTCTATGCTGATTTGCATAAAGCCAGGCCTGTTACTTGCTCAGGGTTAGGAATGTGGATGTGTCACTGTTGTAGTGCAAGTAAAAGGAGAACATGCTGACAATTGAACTATGACACACCTTGATTTTAGAAATAATAAGAATGGAAGTTTTAGAGTCAGGTATGTTGGTTCCTCTGGCTTCTGTCCACTTTCCATGTTGGGTGCTTTTCCTATCAGATAAATGCTATGATTGTCCCCCGATCCTTATCTATCTATCTATCTATCTATCTATCTATCTATCTATCTATCTGAGACATCTCATGTAGTCCAGGCTGGCCTCAAACTATGTAGCCAAGATTGACTTTAAATTTAATATATATGCATATATTTGAGACAGGCTCTCATTGTATAGCCCTGGCTGGCTTGAATGAACTATGTAGACCAGGCTGGCCCTGAACTCACAGAGCTCCACATGCCCCTTCCTCTCTAGTGCATGGGTTAAATGTGTGCCACATAAAAATTATTTATTGCTATTATGTATGTGTTTATGTATATATGAGGTGTGTGTGTATGAATGTGGGAATGCATATGTCACAGGTGCCACATGGAGGTCAAAGCCAACTTTTAGGAGTTGGATCTCTCCTACCAGGGGCCATAGAGATAAAAATCTGGTTGGAAAGTGTGCTTGGCATATGCCTTTGTCCACCTGAGCCACCTCGGCAGGTGGACCTTGACCTTCTGATTCTCCCACTGCCAGTCCTCCAGTGTTGGGATCACAGGTATGTACTGCCATGCCTTGTCACACAGTGATGAGGATTCTGCATCCCAGGCCAGTGCTCCACCAGCTGAGCCACATCCCCAGTGGGTCATTTCACTTCACAGAGACTTGGAGAGGTGCATCTGGACCTCTAACCCACGTCTCTATGACCAGAGAGCAGGCCCTCTCAGCCTGGAAGGGCAGCTGTCTCAGAGGAGCACACTCCTCTGTGCTGTCTCCTTTAAGTCAAATACTCCTGTGAGAATGGTTGGGCGATGGTGGCACAGACATTTAGTCCCAGCACTTGGGAGATAGAGGCAGGCAGATGTCTGAATTCCAGGACAGCCAGGTCTATATAGAGAAACCCTATCTCATAAAACAAAACAAACAAAGGAATGGAAGGCAGACAGTGGGGTCTGCCTGACATACTTGGTTTCCTTTCCATATACATCTTTGAACGCAGCTTTTTGTATGCTGTCTTGAACTCCACATGACCTTTCTTCTGTGATCCCTGTTGTCTGAATTTTTCCTTATCCTCCTGCCTATGTCACGTGATATGATGTGACATGATGTGATGTGACATGCTGTGGCATGACGTGATGTGGTGATATGATGTGATGTGCCTGCATCCTCTGCCTGAAGCTTCTTCTGTGTTTTGGTATAGTAGCTGCCTTTTTCTATGGATGATGCTTTGATGTTGGGTGAATTGACTTCATGTCCACCTGCCCAGCTCTGCCCTTGTCAGTCATCTGTCAGAAAGTGTGATGAAGCAATCCAAGTTCTAGACAGTCCTCCTTGAGTAAACACAGGACTTTGGGAGTGTGTTGCTAATCACTTCGTTGAAGTCACAGGTCATTCTACAATCTGCCCCACTCTGTGATATTTTTGTCATTGGGTTCACTGTGCTATAGTCTAATTATACTCATTGTCTTTATGGAACTCGACTGAGAGCCTTGTGGGAAGGGACTAGGTTTTATTTATTTTTGTTCCTCTGACTCTTGTCCAGTACCCACAGGACAAAAATAATTCTACCAAGTTGAGAGATATAGCCATCATTCACTAATTTAGCATGGACAGAAACCAAACTTCCTGGTCTGTGCTCTGCATTGTAAGGGAGTTCCACTTAGGAGCCCGAACTAGGCTATCTCAAAGTTGCTATCTCAAGCTTGGTTGTTTCTTTTTCTTCTTCTTCTTCTTCTTCTTCTTCTTCTTCTTCTTCTTCTTCTTCTTCTTCTTCTTCTTCTTCTTCTTCTTCTTCTTCTCACAGGCTACTCTCTGTTGCTCTGACAAACTAAGCTTAAGAAGTAAGCCACCTACATGGAGGAAAGCTTTATTTTTGCCTCTGGGTCTAGAAGTCTTAGTTCTTGGTTGCTTAGCACCACCGTTGTGTTGGGCCTGTGGCCAGGCATCATAGAGGTGAATTGGTGGCAGAGCGGTTGCTTATCACACACATTTTCTTGGGAAGGAATCAGAGTGAGACAATGAGGCCAGGGTCCCAACAGACCCTTCCTGGGCACCCCCTCCAATGAACTAACTTATTTCCTTTAGTCCCCACTTCCTAAAGGCTTTCCACCTCCCAGTAGCATCCATGACCAAGGCTTTAGCATGGCGTTCATGCATGTGTGCATGTGCAAGTGCTGTGTGTGCACATTTGTAAAGACCAGAGACCAACCAGTATACTTTCTCAGGACTATATTCACCTTGTTTTTTGAAACAGGGTCTCACTGGCTTAGAGCACATTGATTATGCTGGTTGACCGGGAAGGGCCTGTCTCTTCCTCCATAGTGTTACCATGCCTAAGTTTCACATGGGTGGAAGGAGCATGAAGTCAGGCCTGTGTGCCTACAGAGCAAGAGCTTTACCATGCCAGCTGTATCTGCATCTCCACATGTAGCTTATTTAGGAACAGGGTTGATGCAAACCACAAGAGCACTTGGAGGTGCAACAAAACTTTAAGTGGAGGACAAAGTTGATTGACTAACCAGGTCCTTCTCATGTTGTCATATAAAATATAAGCCAGGGCCTTTGAGATGGCTCATCAGGTAAAGGCACTTGCTAACAAGCCTGGTGGTGCTAGTTCAATCCCAGAGGCACACATGGAGGAAGAAAAGAACCACTCTTTCAAGTTGCTCTCCAACCTCCACATGTAAGTTGTGGTTCTCACTCCCTACCCCCAATATAAATAAATATAGTTTTCTTTCTTTTTTCTTTTAATGTAATCTTTATTGAGTTATAATTTATATAAAATAAAATCTTCCTTTTTTGTTAATTTATTCTTATTACATCTCAATGTTTATCCCATCCCTTGTATCCTCCCATTCTTCCCTCCCTCCCATTTTCCCATTATTCCCTCCCCTATGACTGTTCCTGAGGGGGATTACCTCCCCCTGTATATTCTCATAGGGTATCAAGTCTCTTCTTGGCAACCTGCTGTCCTTCCTCTGAGTGCCACCAGGTCTCCCCATCCAGGGGACATGGTCAAATGTGAGGCACCAGAGTATGTGAGAAAGTCATATCCCACTCTCCACTCAACTGTGGAGACTGTTCTGACCATTGGCTAGATCTGGGTAGGGGCCTAAAGTTTACCGCCTGTATTGTCCTTGGCTGGTGCCTTAGTTTGAGCCGGACCCCTGGTCCCAAATCTGCTTATCATAATGTTCTACTTGTAGGTTTCTAGGACCCTCTGGATCCTTCTACTTTGCTATTCTCCAATGCTTCTCTCATCTAGACTCCCAATAGAATGTCCTCCCCTCTGTCCCAGTTTTCTGGTAAGTGAAGGCTTTTCTGGGACATGCCCCTTGGGCTAGTATGCAGATATAAGTGAGTATATACCATTTAAGTCTTTCTGCTTCTGGGTTAACTCACTCATTATGATCATTTCTAGCTCAATCCATTTATCCACAAATTTTGGGAATTCTTTGTTTTTAATAGCTGAGTAGTATTCCATTGTGTATATGTACCAAAGTTTCTTTATCCATTCTTCTACTGAGCAACACTTAGGCTGTTTCCATGTTCTGGCTATTATGAATAAGGCTACTATGAACACGGTTGAGCAAATTTTCTTGTTGTGTGCTGGAGCATCTTCTGGGTATATTCCAAGGAGTGGAATAGCTGGGTCTTGAGGAAGCCCTATTCCCATTTTCTGAGAAAGCGCCAGATAGATTTCCAAAGTGGCTGTACTAGTTTGCATTCCCACCATCAATGAAGGAGTGTTCCTCTCTCCCCACATCCTCGCCAGCATGTGGTGTCACTTGAATTTTTGATCTTAGCCATTCTGATGGGTGTAAGATGGAATCTCAGAGTTGTTATGATTTGCATTTCCCCGATGACTAAGGAGGTTGAGCATTTCTTTAAGTGTTTCTCAGCCATTTGATACTCCTCTGTTGAGAATTCTCTGTTTAGTTCCAAGCCCCATTTCTCAATTGGGTTATTTGGTTTGGTGGTGTTTAGCTTTTTGAGTTCTTTATATATTTTGGATATTAGACCTTTGTCAGTTGTAGGGTTGGTGAAGATCTTTTCCCAGTCTGTAGGCTGTCGCTTTGTTCTCTTGACAGTGTCTCCTGCCTTACAGAAGCTTCTCAGCCTCATGAGGTCCCATTTATTAATGGTTGACATTAAGGCCTGGGCCGTTGGTGTTCTGTTCAGGAAGCTGTCTCCTGTGCCAATATGTTCCAGGCTCTTCCCCACTTTTTCTGCTAAGTGACTTAGTGTCTCTGGTTTTATGTTGAAGTCCTTAATCCACTTGGATTTGAGTTTTGTGCAAGGTGACAAATATGGGTCCAGTTGCATTTTTTTACACACAGACCTCCATTTAGACCAGGACCATTTGTTGAAGATGCTATCCTTTTTCCATTGAGTGGATTTTGCTTCTTTGTCAAAAATCAAGTGGCCATATGTGTGTGGATTCATATCTGGGTTTTCAATTCGATTCACTGATCAACCAGCCTGTTGCTGTGCCAGTACTGTTTTAATTACTATTGCTTTATAGTACAGTTTGAGATCAGGTATGGAGAAATATAATTTTTTTTTAAAAACGTAAAAATCAACCAAAAGATCAGGGACTGAAGGTTAACCTTCTTTTAAATTTGTAGAAAATTTCAAATGAAAAAGTCTAAATGTTTTTCTTGGAGTCTGAGTGGACTGAGCTCCGCAATACCTTTTTGTCCTCCTTGAGGGGCCTCTAACCCCTTTCCCAGACTAACTTGGACAGTCACATGAACCTGGGGATAGGACGGATCATGGGCTTCTCTGGCTGGGCACACAGGGCCGCCTCTCACTTTTTTGCTAGGGTACTATAGTTGGGGTTGTCAACAAAGCACTATGAGATTCCAGCAGTGTGGCCCTGTGTGTCCATAACGTCAGCACTGTGAGATTTGAGCAGTTTGTCCCTATATGCAGGTCATACCAACACTATGAGATTCCAGCATTGTGGCCCTATGTGCTGGTTACTCCAACAATATGAGATTCCAGCAGTTTGGCCCTGTGTGCCCATAACGTCAGCACTGTGAGATTTGAGCAGTTTGGCCCTATGTGCAGCTTATGCCAACACTATGAGATTCCAGCATTTTGGCCCTATGTTCAGGTCACCCCAGCACTATAAGATTCCAGCAGTGTGGCCCTGTTTGCTGGTCACCCCATCACTTTGAGATTCCAGCAGTGTTTCCCTGTGTGTGCCTAGGGTAACCCTGGGGGGTAGTAAATCTGTTATCAGGGCACCAGTGTTTTGCTGCAGCAGGATCAGCTGCTGCTCTTTCCAAGCCCAGCCTGGGACAGAGTCCCTTCTGAAGGAGGAGCTGCCCACCATGGGTACTAGTGGGAGGGGACAGTGTGGGTTGTGGGAGCCCTTGGTTCCTGGCCAGCAGGGTGCAGCAGAGATGGGCTGGAGAGCCAGGGGCACAGCAGGGACAAGATAGGGTGCGGAGCCTAGCGGGGCGCAAGCTGGAGGGCTGAAGCCAGCATTCTGGAGGGCAAGAAGGGGAGCATTGGGGGCTGGAGGGCAGGCGCAGCAGACAGGAGGGGGAGCCTGAGGCACTGGAAGGGGAGCTGAGAGAGCTGGAGAGCTGGGAAGATGAGTCTTAGCTTCCTCTGGCCTCCTGCATCTGTATTGGTCCAGTCATCACTCCACCAGCGTGTGCAGCACATGGCAGAGGCACCCGGCAAGCTCTCTGGCCTCCTAGCCAGTGGTCCCCAGTGCAGTCTTCTCCCTCTCCTGTGCTCTCAGGCGTCCCGGAGCCAATGTGTTCCTCACTTTTTCCTTGTAACTTATCTGTCCCCTGCATATGCAGTACACCTGTCCCCAAGTGTCGGGAGGGGAAGGAGAGAAGCTCTTGTCTGTGTTTGGAGGCTCTTCCCTGGTTTGGAAACTCCAGACCTTCCTGTAGTAGTGGTTCTCAATAAAACACTACAGGTGATACATGTCTAATCAGGATTCTTTTTTTTTTTTTTTTACTCTTTTTCCTGTGTCAGGTATAAAGTAGAAATAGTATGCAATAAAAATGGAGACATCATAAACAGATTTTCTAACTATTAAGGACTGTGTAAGAACTTTTACATTGTCTGCTTGGTCTCTGGCTCCTCCAGTCCCCATGAATGTCAGTTCCTCCTTTAGGTGAATAAGTGCACAGTAGCTCTGCTTAATATTATCTTCGATGGATCTTCCTAAGGTCCCACATTGGCAGGGCTGTGCCCAGCTTTCCTGCCCTCCTGGTGCTGCCTGAGGTGGACACGTGGAAGCTCACCTGAAGCTCTCAATCCAGGACCACTTGGGCACTGCTTAGCTAGTTATTTGTCATTTTTCTTTAATTACTGTTGTTTGTGTTTTGTAGGTCGTGTATCTTGTCATGAAACTTTACTCCTTTTTATGGTTAATAATGCCTATTCATCTTTAAAAATATGGAAATCACTTTTAACATGAATTTCTATGTCTTCTCAGGAAGAAACATACACATTTTCAGAGTTAATGTGCATTAAATATGTAACTCCGTAGCCTTAACCCCAACTGAAAACTAAGATCTGAGTAGGAAAAACAACCCCAAAAACTGTTCTCAACAACCAGTCACTGTTACTAAGTTCCAGTGATTGCCTGTACTTCTATTTAATAGTCAAGCACAGTCTTTAATTGCTTCTGAAGTGGAAGGATCAAGGCGTTTAGATGTGGGTTAGAATTGTGTCTCTGCTAGTCGTGTGACCTAAGACACGCTTTTCATCCATAGCTTGAAGACAACCATTTTCCAGCTTGGGTAGCCAATTGATGAACTGGTTCTTAGGTTAAAGGCGTTTGATGAGACTGAGTCTAGAGCAGAAGATACTCAGTGAGTGTTCTCTGTGGTGTACTCCTGTAGTAGTGTACTGAACAGGGGCTGGTGTGCAGGAGATGGAGCAGGAGATACTCAGTGAGTGTTCTCCGTGGTGAACTCCTGTAGCAGTGTACTGAACAGGGCCTGGTGTGCTGGAGATGGAGCAGGAGGTACTCATTGAGTGTTCTCTGTGGTGAACTCCTGTAGCAGTGTACTGAACAGGGCCTGGTGTGCTGGAGATGGAGCAGGAGGTACTCATTGAGTGTTCTCTGTGGTGTACTCCTGTAGCAGTGTACTGAGCAGGGTCTGGCATGCAGGAGATGAAGCAAGAGAAGAAAACTCATCACAGGAGACCTTGGGTACCTGTAGTCTGCAGTGAGCAGGTACTGAGCTTGGCATGATTTTGTGCCTCAATAGAATGTAAGGGATTCTAAGTATCAGTGTTAACCTGGCTTGCTGACACACATCTTTGATCCCAGCACTAGGTAGTCAGAAGCAGGCAGATCTCTGCTAATTAGAAGCCAACCTCATTTATGTAGTGAGGTCCAGAGCAGGTAGGGCCTGCATAATTAGACCCCATCTCAAAGCAGAATAAATCACAGGGTAAGTTAAACAAACATTGAAAAACAACAAAAAAAGGCCTACTTTGTACTTCTTGTAAAAACAGCAGCAACTGAAACATTAATGTAGATGTTAATGGATATTTAAAAAAATAATTTGCTTTGGACGCAACTTGAAAGTATGAGAAGAGTGATAATTCCAGGCTTTTCAGAGACAAGTAGCAGGTTCTTTTAGTATCTACTCTACTTGTGAACCATGCACACGTCCAAGTCTTAAGTTCTGTGTTATCTTCCTTACATGGTTGCATCGGCGCCTTCACTGATGTCTTTATCTCACTTGCTGCTCCTCACATAACGTTAGAATGAGCTTTTGAGAAAGAACTTGGATTGGCCTTTTCTTGCTTCAAATCCTCCAAAACCTCTGGGTTACATACAGAATTGCATCTAAGCGTCTTCTCTCTGCCTTCAGGGCGGCTGCCAACTTAACCTTAGTCTTACCTCATGCTTCTTCACTGTTTAGCTTCCGAGTGCTCCCCAGACCGTTACACTGGACACCTCTTCTGGGCAGTGGGGTGGCAGTTGTTCTGGTCTTTACCGGAGGGAACTTCTCATGGTTCCTAAAATAGAAGCAAGGCTCCCTCTCCCTGTTGTGTGACTATTTTGTTTGCTCTTAAATTAAATTTAACTCTTTTATTTTGTTCTTTTTCTCCTTCACATATATTATCAGATACACTTTACACGTGTTCTCTCTTCCTAGCTATAGGGTAGAGATCTTAGTAGATTTGTTCCTAAATGTATCCCTAGCTGTGCCTGGTACCTAATAGCCTCTTAGTAAAAATTGTTAACTAAATGAATGCTGTAGTTGATTTGAATATTTGGCAACTTCAGTCAAGATCCTGTCTGCTGCCATTTACTGAGTCCATGACCCTGCACAGGTTAACGACTTTTGTTGCCTCATTTTATTCAGCTGTACATGATGATTACAATATTACCTAGCTTACAGCATTACAGTGAGCAATTGAATACATGTTAAAGTGCATAGGTTTGAGTTTTCTATACTTTGTGTGGAGGCCAGAGGTCTATGCCGATGTCTTCCAGTTACTCTCTACTTTAGGTTTTGAGTCACAATCCCACTGAACATGGAGACTGCCATTGTGACTAGGCTGGCTAGCTCTTATCACACCAAAGCGCTTGAGCTGGAAAGAAGTGTGCATTGCTGCACAGATGTTATGTGGCTCAGGATCTGAATTCAGGTCCTCCTGCTTGCAAAGTGGGCACTTCTTATGCTGAGCCTTTAAGCCCTTAAAAAAAAAAAGAAAAAAAAGAAAAAAAAAAACCTTAAAAAATTTGTTTCATATAATAACATTTTTTGTTTTTGTTTCTGTTTTTAGGAGATGGGATTTCTCTTGTATCCTTGGCTGCCCTGGGTCAGCCTGTAGACCAGACTAACCTCAAACTTAAGAGATCCACCTGCCTCTGTCTCCTGAGTGCTGGGATTAAAGGCCTGCACCACCATTGCCTGGCTTCTAAAAACATTTTTTATTCTTTGCATGGGATAAAAATTGAATTAGTTTTTATATTTAGTTTTTTTAATGAAAGTTTGTTTGTTATCAAAATTTATTTGACTTTTAAAATTGTTTCTCTGTATGTCTAGAATAAAATAAAAAATAAGCCCCTGAGGATGATGGCCTCTCTGTAGTCTTAATGTCTATGTAAGGTTGATTTTTTAATTTTTCAATCTAAAACTGATGCTAAGTGATTGTTCCTACCACCACCCACCACAGTGGCTTTAATAACCTTTGCTTTGAAGTTCCACTGGAAATATGACTGTGGTGATGGAAGAACTGTGGGGGACAGAGGGTGGGCTTCTTGTTTTCAGACAGGACAATCCTTGAAGATCTCACAGAAGTCTGTTTCTTGTAGTTTAGGAAGGAGAGATGTTTTACCATTCTTAGTGAGATGTTTTCTGCCATCTCTCACAAGGAGTCTTCCCTACATGTTGTACTTTGTTTCTCAAGTTGGAGCTTAAAGCAGCCTATCAATAGTCTACAAAGCTACTGTTGTCTCTCCATTTTGTTTTGTTTTGAATGCCTTGCTTTTTGTTTTTCCCTTTAGTGTTTTGGAAATGAGGCTCTGCCGTGTACTACTAGATACTCTGAGATGATGCATCTTGAGTTATTCTTATAAACTTAAGATTCTGCCTCTGGTACTCTACTTGTATAACACTAGATATTTTTACTTAGCATTTGTACTTGGCAAAAAGGCTTTGTGTAGTTCCTTTTATAGCTCAGTCTTAACTTTAAGTGATAGGATTCTAAGCTCTGTGCCTTGAACATAAAAATGAATATGAAATATCACTTGTTTTTTTTTAACATTTATTACAAAATATAATGTAATTGGTAAGTGTATGAACTGTGGTCCGGGGCCCTTTGCTGAGTGGTTTCTAACTTGATATTCAGAAGCAGCATATAAGGTGTGTGGAGAGGTGACAGTACTTTGTTGGGTCACTGGTACAAAAGCAACTGTGAGTTTTAAGTCCCCCTCATTCATGACCCAGGCTCCTAACTCTTTTGTGAGCTACATTTTTTGTTTTGTTTTGTTTTGTTTGTTTTCAAGGCAGGGTTTCTCTGTGTAGCCTTGGCTGTAGACCAGGCTGGCCTCGAACTCACAGTGATCCACCTGCCTCTGCCTCCCGAGTTCTGGGATTAAAGGCATGCACCACCATGCCCAGCTGTGAGCTACATTTTAAAAGGACAAAGTTTTGCATTTTTGTCATATAATTTGTAAATTTATGTTCCTCCTGATTACTGGGAATTTTTCACTATTTCTGCCTAAGAAGAGGGTGTGTGTTTCCTGGAATCCGTATTTACAGGTGTTTGCAGGATCCTAGAGTTTGGACTCCAGGACTCATGAAACACAGATACACATACAAGGGTAACAGGTAAGAGAAAGAGAGATAGAGGTGCACAGGCGAGCTTTGTAATCCTAAGATAAAAGTGAGTCTGGGCTTCTCAACAGAGAATGTCAACCTTTTTTTGTTTGTTTGAGACAGTGTTTCTCTATGTAGCCTTGGCTGCACTGGACTCACTTTGTACACCAGGCTGTCCTTGAACTCCAAGAGATACACCTGCCTCTGACTCCCAAGTGCTGGGATTAAAGGCCTACACAACTGCACTTGGTGAGAATGTCAACATTTAAATGTCTTAACAGTTATATGGATCATTTTGTGGGTTTTAAAGCTACATGATTCTTAGAAAATTGACATTGGTGCTTTCCTACTTGGCCAAGAAAAGATAATTTGAAAAATCATTTATTTGTTTATTTTAATTACATTCATTTATTTTGTGTGCATGTGGCTATATGTGTCAATGTGACTCTATGGAAATCAGGAGGACAATTTATGGGAAGTCAGTCCTCCCACCACTTGGTTTCTGGTGATCAAACTTGGAACCTCATGTTTGTTGACAAGTGCATTAACCCCCTTAAATAAATCACATTTATTTGTGTGTGTGTGTGTGTGTGTGTGTGTGTGTGTGTGTGTGTGTGTAGGTCAGAGGACAGCTGGCAGGAGTCAAGTTTTCTCCTTTTACTGTGTAGGTCCCAGGTATTGAATGCACTCTTCAGCACAGAGCAGATCTATCCCTAGACTCTGTGTGACACTAGAGCAGTGGTTGTCATCCAGTGGGTCCTGACCACTTCGTGGGTCAAAGACATTTTCACAGGGGGCTCTAAATACTTCAGCAAATTGGAAGGTGTGTGCTTTGTGACACTGGAGTGAAATAGAAGCAGAGAGACTTGAACTATTTGGAGCCCTCTCCTCAATGGCAGGTTGGTGGCAATTTTCTTCATCACACAATGGTCACTGTTCTCAGGCTCTTTGAACCTGCAAGAGCTGAACTCTAGCACCACACCTGAGTACAATGAGGATGTAACAGTGAATAGTAGGAAATAGTTTTTTATTCAAAGAGGTAGGTATTGGACTGAATGGGGGATTAAAAAGTGTATTCAGCAAATACAACATATAGCCTTAGCAAAATCTCAAATTAAAGACAAGAACAAAGGAAAGAACAAAAAAACAACAAAACCTCAAAACAAACAAAGACACCCAAATAAACAATCAAACAAAAAACAAAATTAAGCTAAGCATCATTCTTGAGGTAGACTTCGTGGCACTGACCTACACCCTGTGGTCTGCCTTGTACACATAGTAGAAAGTAGCCACAGATTGTAATAACCTTTTTGAGACAAGGGTAGAGATGCCACTTCTGGGCTTTGTAGGTCAAGTCCTCCCAGTGCTAATCCTATAACATGTTGAGCACTATATAATCTTTTAGCCAACACCTGTCTGTGTGCTTATTCGTACAAAAGAGTACATGGGGAGCATCTGCTGCCCAAAACCGTCACAGGTCACTTGACATCCTCTCTGAATCCTTTCTCAGGATCGTTTAGTTCAGTCTAGACTGTGAAACTGGAGATCCCACAGGTAGTTTCCTTATGGAATAACAAATGACTAACATGGCTGGCAAGGGACTGTCATCCCTGTAGAGTACTAACTGCAGCAGCACATGTGCATCACACGGGCATGACATGGAGTAGCTTCAGTACTGGACTGTCTTGACTATAAGATGATTTTCGTGTGGTCTGTCTGGACAGCAGCATGGCAGCAACACAGTCTCCCTTGACAGATTTCCCCCCCACATGGGAAGGGCTGAGGACTCAGTGAGCTTACAGAATGTCTCAGTACTAACCTGACCAAGTAACTATGAGCAGAAACATGTCCTCTCTCCATGATGCGCCGCTCCTTGCTGGGGTCACTTGCTGGTGGATGTCATGGTTCTGAGTAATATGTGGTGGGGGTCTTTCTTTCACTTTTTTTTTGTATCTCGTGGTTCTTTCTGGTGTTTGCTTTACTCCAGAAATGGAGAGCCAACAGACACATGGATCGCACTGAGAATGGACCAGCTGCAGCAGGGTTGATATTTGCATCACTGTTGAGTCACAACTACAAGGACACACCTTGTTCTGAGGAGGCCTTGATCCTAGAGTGGAGAGTTCAGGGGTCCCAGTTCTCTCCTGCTTCCTTTACCTCCTCAGTCCTCTCAAGGGTGCTGTCAGAGAGGGAAAGGCCTTGCTGGGTCACTGGCCAGACAAAGTCAGGGCCTGTTCACATGTAGAAAACAAAAGCCAACGACAAAAATTGCCCCCAGGAATGCCATGTTGCTGGGATAAGATGCAGTGGTGGCTCACTTGCTCAGCACACTTAGTGCTCCTGCGGCAGCAGCTGTCTGCAGGTGGCTTTCATCCTGCCTGTGGCTTCTTCCAGCTCATGTTGTATATTTTCTGACCTAGAGGTGGAAGGAAGTTAGGGCACAGGCCTAGTGATGTCCTGCAATGTCAGCAGTCAAGGCACAACCTCCAAAATCTATATTGTACACAGATGTTTTACAGAATTCATTGTTTGTACCCCCAAGGAATAAGACTCACAGTGTAGTTGGGCCTTGAATTTTTTGCAGCCTTTTGTAACAAGCATCAGTCTTGGTCTTAGGGGGTTGGGCGAGATGGTAGAACTTTTTTATTGGGCATTTGGTGACAGGGGCAATAGTTACACAGCTCCAAGTGTCACAGTAATATTTATTAGTACCCCAGCAAGACTGGCTTCCTTGGGCTGGACTTGCATAGATTGGGATGCCTCACAGGTTATTTTTCCATTGTTACTGTCCACACCCCATCCTGAAATGGAGGGGAAAGAGATTGCAGTAATCCTCTTTCAACTTAGATCAATTAGAAGTTGTAATGATGTACAATATCTGACCCATGTCAGAGAGCCCAATTTCCCATTTCCAGGTGGGTGATCTGTGTGGCTTAGAATAGCTGAAGTTTAAGGGCATCAATACATAGCTGATTTTTTTTGTCTATTGTATTGAATTCTTGTTCCTACCTCTTACAACACCCCATCCCTTCCAACCTTCCCACACTAGGTAGGAGCAAAAGGATAGAGGGAAAAGGGGGTATAGAACCTTTTAAACTTCTTCCTGCTGACTTAGAGGCATTGAATTCCTTGGGGGAAGTTTGACTTTTGCCATTAAGATATCTAATTTATTCTTATTATTTCTTCTTTGAGCAGCATAACTACTTAGCATACCACAACCAACAGCATCAAACCACCAACCAGCCATACACCTATGATTTTATATATCTTCTGAAAAGTTCCCATGACTTCCCAACATCACACACCAGCAGAAACTATCTGCAGTTGGCAAAACCAAGGCCCTGGCAGAGCACAAGGCAAGTCATAGGCAGCTGCTGTAAAACAGCCCCTTATCCCCACATGTGAGATTAGAACAAAAACAAATTCTTGTAATCTTTCTGCATTTTAAAAAGAAATAAAAATTCTAAAATAGTCACTGCAGCTCTATGTTATTCCATGATGGAAACAAGCTTCCTTCCAACACTGTCACTGTACATAAAGTGCAAGGATCTGGGGGTCATTTCTCTTTCATCTCCCTGCATTTGCACCCCATCTCTCCCTGGTTCTGATCCTTTTTCTCCCTGACTCAAGTGATACTTATATTGCTCCCAAGAATCTAAAAATGGAGATTTGCACAAAGCAATGGAATATGTTCCATTGTTTACCACTCAGTAACCAACAACTACAAGCTCCATGGCCTGAGCCAGCCTGCATCATCTTTTGTCCGCAGTGGCCTAGTCTGACAGGGAAGGGTAATTCACACAGAAGATCACCTCCCTTTGCCCAGAAACATGAAGAACGGACAGCGGAGCAACCAGGGGGTTATGTCTCAACACCAGTGTATTACATCCCCTATTCAGGACTTCACAGGGGCTTTTGGTCCCCAGATGTCTGTGATCATCCTTTTGGCTCAACCTCTACTCTCAGCAAGACACATTTAAAGTCCAGCACTGAGCCTGATTATTTTCTGAGTGGGATTCTCTGTGAACAAGCGTATGATAGTTTGCATACCATCGGTGCTAGATAGAATGCTCTTGACCAGGGTGCAAGCACACAGCTGCCTGGATTTATGTTGGGTTCCCTGCTGTGGCTGTCTGCATCCTTACCAGGTGTCAGCCTCCAGGGAGCCCAGTTGCTCCATCAACACTAGAAAGCAGAGAGACATGGCAAAGGGACCTTGAGTGACATTGAAATACATAGAGCGTGCCCTTGACTGTGCTGGCCCTGTGGTAGGATGGTCCCTAGTCTCATTCCTCCTAAGTGATCTTTTCTTTTCCTGTGCCAGCCCTGCTCTATCATTCTTGCTCAGCCTCTAGTCACCATTTTCTGTTGTCAAGTCTACGTCACATTTCTCAGAAGGGAGGTGACTTGGGAATTACATTTTTAAGGGACAGATATGTTACTTTCCCCGGCAACATACTTGGCATCCAAGAGGAACTTGACAGATAAATAGGTGAAAAAGAGCAGAGATTGCATGGCCCTGTCTTGTAAGGCATGCAGCTAAGGCTGAGCAGTGTGAGGACAGAGCATGCTCAGAGGTAATTCCGATAGGACTTCTGTTCTCAATGTAGTATGTGATAGCGCCTTTGTGTCAGACATTGTGTGAGCCTTTTGGTGGTTAGTGAGACATATGACAGAGAGTCTTCTGAAGGTGGATTGTACCTAGAGAGACTCCGAGTATGGAAATCTGCTGTGTGGTGTAGAACACATGCCTGTTTGATGAGTGGAGTGCCTTGTATGAGTATGGAGATGGACTGAGAACAATTGAAGGTTTGGAGCAAACATAGTTCCTGAGAGTACCACATACATCCTGGTTAAGAATATTAGCAGTCTGGGACTTGTGATTAGCTCAGTGGGCAAATGTGTTTATCATGAAACCTGGCAATCTTTAGTTCAATCCACCAAATCTATATAAAGATGGAAGGACTCCATTAAGTTGTCCTCTGATTTCTACATACACAACATGGGACATGCAAGTCTCACATATCCACCACATCCATAGATGACCCTAAGTCCAACCTGAGAATGTTTTACATGTTTAAATCAGCAACTAAAAGGCTGTAGGTGAGAGAGCTCAATGCACAGAAGATGTCAGGGCTCTAGAATTCTTGGGATTATTATGTTCCATCAGTACACACACACATCACCTGAAAAACTTATTAGAAACATTGTGTGCCAGCCTGTGCCTGTAAATGTGAGATGACTGCAGGTATACTGGTAGGTTTTCCCATACTGCCATATGCAAGTTGCCCATCCAAAGAATAATTTGATAAAGAGGATGCCACGTGAGATTGGAATGAGAGACCCAAAGGCTTTTGGAAAAGTGAACCAGATGTTCTCCCTCTGAAAGGCAATAGAGGTCTTTTGAGAAAGACGACTCCAAGGGGATTTCTTTGCCCATAAAATCTGTGGAAAGTAACAAATTCATCTCCTTCCTCAAATTCCTGCAGATTAACTTTGAGGAATTTAAGGAATGTTTTGTGGCTGTGCTGTCATCTGGTTCCTGTGTAGGACCATCTGATGAAGAAGGTGGTTCTTGCGACTCTGGAAAGGTGATTTCTCATGAGCACTTCAGTTTCTTTCTTATTTATCTGTGGCCTTTCAGAGAGTAGCTGAGCTGTTGCAAATTCTAGCCTTTTTTTTGTCACTATTAAGCCATCAAGTGTGGACTTAAGCAAAATATCCTCTTCTGCAAATGTCATCAGATTGTAACCTGCTTTACCTGTAGGGGCAAAATGGGTAACAGTGTGGTATAATGATCTGGGACTGTAGCTCGTGGTAGAGTGTGTCTAAAGTAGACAAGACCCTTGGTACCCTCCCCAGTTCTCTCTCTCTCTCTCTCTCTCTCTCTCTCTCTCTCTCTCTCTCTCTCTCTCTCTCTCTCTCCTCTCTCTCTCTCCTCTCTCTCTCTCTCTCTCTCTCTCTCTCTCTCTCTCTCTCTCTCTGTTATAAGCAATGCTTTTCAGAAATTATTAAAATATTTTACTAGCTTTAAGTAAAATTCTTATTTTCATGTTTTTGTGTCTTTCTAGCCAGTATGAAACACAGTGGGGTACCAAACAAATGAAAGCTTGTTTTTGGCTTTGTGTGAAGGGGCTGGAGAGGAGGCTTGGCAGTTGAGAGCATTTGCTTCTTTTCCAGAGGACCAGTGTTTGGCCTCAGCTCACAGCTGTTTATAACTTTAAAGGATCTGACACCTTCATACAGAATTACATGTATGCAAAACACCAGTTCACATAAAACAAAAACAAATAAATTATTTCTTTAAAAATATTTATTATTTATTTATTATCATGTATACAATCTTCTGCCTGCATGTACACTTGCAGGCCAGAAGAGGGCATCAGATCACATTACATAGATGGTTGTGAGCCACCATGTGGTTGCTGGGAATTGAACTCAGGACCATTTGGAGGAACAGTCAGTGCCTTTAACCTCTGAGCTTTCTCTCCAGCCCATAAATAATTTCTTGAAAGAGAATCCTTATAGCCAAGACACAGGCCCAGGAGCAGAATGATAACACGTGTATGACTGATTGACTCTGGGTCAGAACACTTTTAATTTGGTGTCTTTAATATGAGGCAAATTCTCTGTAGAGATGCTATGGTAACAGGAAGTTTGTGGTTCCCAAGACATGAGTGTTAGAGACAAAGTGTGCTGGCCATGTTATTTCCCTCTGCCTGGGTATTAAAACTCCTGCAGTCAAAGTTCCACTACATGGAAAAGGCTGAAAGATATATTGGGCCAGAAGTCTGAAGGTGATCCTCTATCCTTATAGAGAGCTTTGGGTGACTGTTCTGACAGAAAAATGTCTCTGTGGTTTTTTTCAGTTTGGAAGCTGCTAACCTGCACTCCCTGTCTACTCAAGTAGTTAATTTTATTTCTTCTCAAGTCTCTGATAGGGTTGAATATCAAATAGGTTAGTTTTACAGTTAAGCTTAGTTGTTTAGGGGTTAGGATGTTTTTAGATGTAGATAGATGTTAAAAGTTGATAGAGATGAGATATGATAGATACTGATTTAAATTCAGAATTTTAAATGCACCAAGATAGGAAATAGGAAATGTTTTCTTCAAGGTTGCCAAATACAAATAGCCAAAACACTATGAATGTGGCATTAATATAATTCCTGATTATTTTGTGGTTCTTCTTGCTCTATGTAGTTTATTTTATGTGTGTATAATAATATAAATATATATGTAAAAATAATAAAAAATCATTTTTCTTCATAGTGGACCCCAGACACTTTGCTGTTCTACCTTCAGAGCAGAATGTTACATAGTAAAAAGTATTTGAATAAGCCTGTGATACTACTAATTATTTTTAAGGTGTTAGAATTCTGTAATATTAAACAATGATAAAGTTTTGTCATCTATATTATCTTCTAGTTTGCCCAGGGATGGCATGCTCATACAAAGCCAGAAATTCTCAGTTGTTCAGATGTCCTAAGGCACTGCAGCCAAGAGGAATAGCTAAAGTAGATATGGGCAGGGCAGCTAGATGGGTATTGAAACAGATAGGTATGTTCCAAGTCTGTGGCCTTCTCCACTGCACGAAGATAGACACTGTGAGAATTGTCTTAAAGAAGTTCTTGGTTAATGACCTTCAGACTGATTTCTACCTCTCAGTTAACCGTTTTCAGGCTGATTTGTGCTCCATGGTAGTGTGCTCAGCCAACATGCACAAGTCCTTGGATTTCGTTCTCAGTGTTAAAAATAAATTATTTATCATTACTCCTTCCTTAAACACATTCATCTATAATGAGCATATTAATATATGCTTGTTAAATGCCACCTTGTATGTTATTTATTCATATAGAATATGATACCTTGGTCTTTTTCATTCCATTTTTAAAAATTGGAATATATTTTATTTGTTTATAAACAAAAAAGCAAAGCTAACTGGCCAGCTGAAGCTCCTGATCCACACAAAGAGAAGAACAGCATCCATGGGCAACTGACACAGATTCCCTCTGCATTTCTCTCACTTACCTAGGAGACCCCAAGTTTAGAAGTTCAAGACAAATCTCTTCAATTTCTGAAACTAGTTCTGTAGATAAGACTGGCCTCGAACTTACAGAAATCTGCCTGCCTCAGCCTCCCAAGTGCCAGGATTAAAAACATATGTTACACCACCTGGCTCTCTTAACAGCTGAGCCATCTCTCCAGTCCCAGCAGCTTATTCTCAATGACTCAATCCACAAGACCAGTCAGATAGACTAGAAGAAAAAGTGTTGTAAGAGCAGAACCACAGCTGGGCATAGTGTTGCATGCCTGTAATCCCAGCACTTGGGAGATAGAGGTAGGCAAATTGCTGTGAGTTTGAGGCCAGCCTGGTCTACAAAGCAAGTCCATGACAGCCAGGGCTATACAGAGAAATCCTGTCTCAAAAAACAAACAAACAAACAAACAAACAAACAACAACAACAATATAAGAGCAAGACCACAAACCAAACAATATCAGACATACAGATGGACTCAATAAATGCCACCTAACAGAGCACCACAAAAGAACCAAAACAACCCTCCCCGCCAAAAAAAACTAGAGACTAATTTCTATGATGAAAGCCATGGCTATCACAATACCTGATCTCCAATTATGCTACAGTGTCAGATGAACAAAACCTGCATGGTAGCGGCACAAAAACAGATGCATAGACCAGTGCAACAGGATATAGATCCAAGAAATAAATCCACATAGCCACAGCCACCTGATTTCTGACAGTGCCCAAAAATTTTGAAGAGAAGACAAGCTCTTCAACACATATTGCTGAGAAAGCTGCATGGACACAAAGAAGGACATGTCTAGGTCTGTAACTCTCACTGTAAGCAAATCAATGTAAAGTTAACCAGAGACCTTAGTGTAAGGCCTGAAATGTTGAAACTGCTAGATGAGAGCATAGAAAAACATCTCAGGATAAAGGCATAGATGATGACTGACCAAAACCAAAGCCAAAACCAAAAAATTCTTCTTGCTCTAAAAGATGTATATGGCAAGAATTGACAAATGTAGGGCTAACTAGGATGGCTTAGCTCAAAAATGAGGATCAGAGTTTAAATCCCCAGAACCTACACAAAAATTGTTCTATTTGTTGTGTATTATGGTCCTTTAAGCAATACAACTCTCATCTTCATCAGATTAGCTGCATCTTCTTGTCAGAGTCCATCATGATCAAGTTTGTCGGCCACTGACATTCCCTCATAGAGGAGGTAGAGAGGGTCACTAAACCCTCACCTGAAATTCCAGTTACTTCTCCAAGTCATTTGTATGTAATTCTGCCCTTACTGCAAGTGGCCTTGGCCTCTTGGGAGATGCTCTGGTATAGGCTTGAGAAGGCCAACTGAGATGAGACTCCATATAGGTGGCTATCATCCATGCTAAATGAAAACGTCCTACACATGGCTGCTTTGGGGGGTCACACAGACTCTTGCCAGTTACCCCTCTCCTGTGCTTGGTTAGGAAGCCCAATAACCTTGTTGTTGGGACCTTGTGAGGAGGATGTAGGGGCTGATTCTGTCTCCATAAAGAAGGAAATTTCACAACAGTACCTGTAACCACAGCCTTGGGAAGACACAGATGATCATTGGCTAGCCAGCTTAGCTGAAAGAGTGAGCTGACATGCACTGCGTCAGCCTGTCTCAAGAGAATAAAGTGGGGAGGGGTAAAGAACAACACTTGAGGGGTCCTCAGGCCTCTTTAAATGTGCCTGTGTGCATGCATGCAAGCGTGCATGTGTGTGCATGTATGTGTGCTTGCACACATTTGTATACAATTGACAAATGGATACACAAGAAACAAAATCTATAGGAAAGAAAGCAGCCATCAGAGTGAAGACAGCTCACAGAATGGAAGGGAACTTTTTGCTGAGTATGCATCCCTATATAGGGAATTAAAAAACTGTTGGACCCTGGGAGTCCAATTTGGGATGGGGTCGCCGCAAGAGACCACTCAAGTCACACCAGCTGAGAGGTATAGGTAAAATTTATTACAGACACACCAGAAGTCCCAATTGTTGATGTGTCAGGGTCCCTCAGCACTCAGGAGGCAAAGGACCCCGAATAGCTGTTACAGGCTAGTTTTAAAGGCAAAAATCACAAAGCAGGTGGGGTTGCTTATCACTGGAATCCATATGGACATTAGGACATCTGGCCTGGGGGAACTTCTTGTGAGAACATCTGATATCTGCAAATTTGCATGTAACTATTCTGGGAATTAGGGTGAAACTCTTGAGGTTAGCAGTTCCAAGAACTGGGAGAAGCCTCTGGGATCAGAAGTTTAGGTTCTCAGGCCACTGGGCAAGCAAGGCTGGAATTTTACAGTTTCTCAAAACAAACAACAAATAATCTGATCAATAAATGAGTAAATGAATTGGATAGTTTTCAAAAGAAGAATAAACATATGAAAATAATACAATATCCTTAGCTGTCACAGAAATAAATACAAATTGAGACTACATCTCATTATAGTCAGATATGCCAGCAGCAAGAAAACAAGCAATTTCCCCAAAAAAAGTTGGAGGGAGAAAGAGGGGGTGGGGGTGGGGGTCAGGGTGTGAGAATAAGAAAGCCAGGTGTCGTGGTGTGTGGAAGTAGAAACCATCCTTGGCTTCATAGTAAGCTCAAGACCAGCTTGTGCTACATGAGACCGGTCCCCAAAATTAAAATCAATAAAAATAAATGAATATTTTTGTTTGTTTTTGAGACAGGGTTTCTCTGTGTAGCCTCTGCTCTCCTGGACTCATTTTGTAGACCAATCTGGCACTGTACTCACAGAGACTCACCTGCCTCTGCCTCCCAGATTAAAGGCATGGACAACCTTGCCTAGCAAGTAAGTATTTTAAAAGAAAGGGAGGAAGAAAAAAAAAACAGTTCCCAACTGTTGGTAGAAATTTAATGCATTGTTAGTAGGAATGTAAGAGAGTGCAGCTTCTATGACAGTAAAATTGAAGTTACTTAAGAATCAAAAAACAAAGCAGGATGTGGTGGTGCACTCCTGCAACCCCAGCACTTGAAACACAGAGATATGAGTATTTCTCTCAGTTTGAGGACAGTCTGTAGGCTCTGTTTCTTAACAATTAAACTTTATTATACAACCCAACTAGCTTACACAAGATGGAAAGGTTAAAGAGAAAAAAGAGTGAACCTTCCAGTGTCTGTTCCACGGGATGGGTCCCTAGGTGTTTCGGCCTGTCTGCTGGTCCAGCCTGCTCAGTGGTCCACATGCGTTCAAGCCCAGTCTGAACCTGCTGCTGCTCTCTCCTTTCCACCTGTCTGTGTCACATGAGAAGGGCGGTCTCCTTCACCCATTGCAGGTTGATTAGAAAAACAATAGTCCAGGTGGAGTCCCCAGGTCTGCTTCCTGAATTCCAGGCCCAAGATGGCTCGGCCAAGTCTATATCAAGGTATCCATCGTGTGTCCAAGGGTAAAGCCTGCCAAGACTGCTTTCACCTGGTGACAAAGCTTACAGTCTTTCCCACAGCAGCCTGTTTTGCATTGCAAGTTCAGGTGAGACCCTATCTCAAAAAATAAAATAACCTTCTCAGCAGAGACCATAAAAGCCAGAAGGGCCTGGACTGAGATCCTGCAAACCCTAAGAGACCACAGATACCAGGCCAGACTACTTTACCCAGCAAAACTATCAATAACCATTGATGGAGAAAACAAAATATTCCATGACAAAAACAAATTCAAACAGTACCTATCCACAAATCCAGCTTTAAAGAAGGTACTAGAAGGAAAACTCCACCCCAAAGAGGCAAGCTACAACCAAAACTACTCAGGAAAGAGATAACTATACCATGGCAAAAACACAACTAAACAAATGCTCGGCTGGAAACAACATCAAAATTAAGACTCTTAACAGTCACTGGTCATTAATATCTCTCAACATCAATGGTCTCAATTCTCCATTAAAAAGACACAGACTAACTGAATGGGTGCATAAACAAGATCCAACATTCTTCTGCATTCAAGAAACACATCTCACCCATAATGATAGGCATTACCTCAGGGTAAAAGGTTGGAAAAAAAATATTCCAAGCAAATGGTCACAAGAAGCAAGCAGGCATAGCCATTTTAGTATCAAACAAAATAGACTTTAAACCAAAATTAATCAAAAGGGATGAGGAAGGACACTTCATACTCATCAAAGGTAAAGTCAACCAAGATGACATCACAATTCTGAACATCTATGCTCCCAATACAAGGGCACCCACATTTGTAAAAGATCTGATAAAAAAGCTTAAACCACACATCGATCCCCACACAATAATAGTGGGAGACTTCAACACCCCACTCTCACTGAAGGATAAGTCATTGAAACAGAAACTAAGCCGAGAAATAACATCATTAACCAATGCCATGGGTCTAATGGATCTAACAGATATCTATAGAACCTTTCACCCAATCAAGAAAGAATATACCTTCTTCTCTGCACCCCATGGAACCTTCTCCAAATTGATCACCTCATAGGTCACAAATGAAGCCTCAATAGATACAAGAGGATTGAAATAATACCTTGTATCCTATCAGATCACCATGCTCTTAGGCTGTAATTCAACAACAACAGAAATAAAAAAGCCTACACGTACATGGAAACTAAACAACTCTCTGCTAAATGACACCTGGGTCAGGGAAGAAATAAAGAAAGAAATCAAGGAGTTTCTGAAATACAATGAAAATGAAGGAACAACATACCCAAATTTGTGGGATACATTGGGAGCAGTGCTAAGAGGAAAATTCATAGCACTAAGTGCCTTTAAAAAGAAATGGGAAACATCACACATAAGCATCTAAATGACACAACTGGAAGCCCTAGGGAAAAAAAAAGAAGCAGAAACACCCAAGAGGAGTAGATGTCTGGAAATAATCAAACTCAGGGGTGAAATTAACAAATTAGAAACTAAGAAAACAGTCCAAAGAATCAACAAGTCCAAGAGCTGGTTCTTTGAGAAAATCAACAAGACAGACAGACCATTAGCCAAACTAACTAAAAGGCAGAGAGACAGTATTGATATCAACAAAATCAGAAATGAAAAGGGAGACATAACAACAGACACTGAGGAAATACAAAGAATCATAAGATCCTACTTTGAAGGCATATACACCACAAAATTTGAAAATCTAAGGGAAATGGACGATTTTCTTGATCAATTTCACTTGCCAAAGTTGAGTGAAGAACAGATAAACAAGCTAAATAGTCCCATTTCCCCTACAGAAATAGAAGCAATCATCGATAGTCTCCCAACCAAAAAAAGTCCAGGGCCAGATGGTTTCAGTGGAGAATTCTACCAGATCTTCAAGGGCAAGCTAATACCAATACTCTTCAAGCTACTCCAAAAGATAGAAATGGATGGAACATTACCAAATTCATTCAATGAGGCCATAGTCTCATTGATACCTAAACCTCACAAAGACTCAACAAAGAAAGAATTTCAGACCAATTTCTCTTATGAACATCGATGCAAAAATACTAAATAAAATACATGGAAAATGAATACAAGGACACATCAAAGATATAATTCACCATGATCAAGTAAGCTTTATTCCAGGCATGCAAGGATGGTTTAATATATGGAAATCCATCAATGTAATCCACCATATAAACAAACTGAAGAGAAAAAAACCACATGATCATCTCTTTAGATGCAGAGAAAGCATTTGATAAAATCCAACACCCATTCATGTTTAAAGTTTTAGAGAGATTGGGAATACAAGGCACGTTCGTCAACATAATAAAGGCTATATACAGCAAGCCAATAGCCAAAATCAAAGTAAATGGTGAGATACTCAAGGAAATTCCTCTAAAATCGGGAACAAGGCAAGGCTGCCCACTCTCTCCATATCTCTTCAATATAGTACTCGAAGTTCTAGCCAGAGTAATTAGACAACAAAAGGAGATCAAGGGTATCCAAATGGAAAAGGAGGAAGTCAAATTATCCCCATTTGCAGATGATATGATAGTGTACAGAAATGACCCTCAAAATTCCACCAGAGAACGCCTACAGCTGATAAACACCTTCAGCAAATTGGCTGGATACAAAATTAACTCAAAAAAGTCTGTAGCCTTCCTATACACAAATGACAAGCTTGCAGAGAAAGAAATTAGAAAACCACACCTTTCACATTAGCCACAAGCAATATAAAATATCTAGGAGTTACTCTAACAAAGCAAGTGAGAGACTTGTTTGAAAAAAAATTTCAAAACTCTGAAGAAAGAGATTGAAGTCGACATGAGAAGATGGAATGATCTTCCTTGCTCATGGATTGGGAGAATTAACATAGTAAAAATGGCCATCCTGACAAAATCAATCTACAGATTCAATGCAATCCCTATCAAAGTACCTACACAATTTTTAAAGACATTGAAAGTTCAATTCTGAACTTCATATGGAAAAACAAAAAACCCAGAATAGCTAAAACAATCTTGTACAATAAAAGGTGCTCTGGAGAAATCTCCATACCTGATCTCAAACTGTACTATAATGCAATAGTAATTAAAACAGAGGTACTGGCACAGAAACAGGCTGGTTGATCAGTGGAATCAAATCGAAGACCCAGATATGAATTCACACACATATGGTCACTTGATTTTTGACAAAGAAGTAAAATCCACTCAATGGAAAAAGGATGGCATCTTCAACAAATGGTGCTGATCTAAATGGAGGTCTATGTGTAAAAAAATGCAACTGGACCCATATTTGTCACCTTGCACAAAACTCAAATCCAAGGGGATTAAAGACCTCAACGTAAAACCAGAGACACTAAGTCACTTAGAAGAAAAAGTGGGGAAGAGCCTGGAACATATTGGCACAGGAAACAGCATCCTGAACAAAACACCCATGGCCCAGGCCTTAATGTCAACCATTAATAAATGGGACATCATGAGGCTGAGAAGCTTCTGTAAGGCAGGAGACACTGTCCATGGAACAAAGCGACAGTCTACAGACTTGGAAAAGATCTTCACCAACCTTACATCTGACAAAGGTCTAATATCCAAAATATATAAAGAACTCAAAAAGCTAAACACCACCAAACCAAATAACCCAATTGAGAAAAGGGGCTTGGAACTAAACAGAGAATTCTCAACAGAGGAATATCAAATGGCTGAGAACACTTAAAGAAATGCTCAACCTCCTTAGTCATCAGGGAAATGCAAATCAAAACAATTCTGAGAGTCTATCTTACACCCATCAGAATGGCTAAGATAAAAAATTCAAGTGACACCACATGCTGGCAAGGAAGTGGGGAGAGAGGAACACTCCTTCATTGCTGGTGGGAATGCAAACTAGTACAGCCACGTTGGAAATCTATCTGGTGCTATCTCAGAAAACTGGGAATAGGACTTCCTCAAGACCCAGCTATTCTGCTCCTTGGAATATACCCAGAAGATGCTCCAGCACACAACAAGAAAATTTGCTCAACCATATTCATAGCAGCCTTATTCATAATAGCCAGAACATGGAAACAGCCTAAGTGTCTCTCAGTAGAAGAATGGATAAAGAAACTTTGGTACGTATACACAATGGAATACTACTCAGCTATTAAAAACAAAGAATTCCCAAAATTTGTGGATAAATGGATTGAGCTAGAAATGATCATAATGAGTGAGTTAACCC
This sequence comes from Acomys russatus, assembly GCF_903995435.1. NCBI lineage: Eukaryota > Metazoa > Chordata > Mammalia > Rodentia > Muridae > Acomys > Acomys russatus. The sequence continues at coordinate 22,882 of NC_067144.1, read as the reverse complement.
AGAAGCAGAAAGACTTAAATGGTATATACTCACTTATATCTGCATACTAGCCCAAGGGGCATGTCCCAGAAAAGCCTTCACTTACCAGAAAACTGGGACAGAGGGGAGGACATTCTTTTGGGAGTCTAGATGAGAGAAGCATTGGAGAATAGCAAAGTAGAAGGATCCAGAGGGTCCTAGAAACCTACCAGTAGAACATTATGATAGGCAGATTTGGGCTCAGGGTTCCGGCTCAAACTAAGGCACCAGCCAAGGACAATAAAGGCGGTAAACTTTAAACCCCTACCCAGATCTAGCCAATGGTCAGAACATTCTCCACAGTTGAGTGACTTTCTCACATACTCTGGTGCCTCACATTATACCATGTCCCCTGGAGAGGGAAACCTGGTGGCACTCAGAGGAAGGACAGCCGGTTTCCAAGAAGAGACTTGATACCTTGTGAGCATATACAGGGGGAGGTAATCCCCCTTAGGAACTTTCATAGGGGAGGGGAATAATGGGAAAATGCGAGGGAGGGAAGAATGGGAGGATACAAGGGATGGGATAAACATTGAGATGTAACTAGAATAAATTAATAAAAAAATTTAAAAAAATAAATTGTAAAGAAATTGCTAAATAAATAAGTTTTTACTCATGACGAAAAAGAGTTAGGGTTAGGGCTAGGGTTATTGTAGAGTTAGAGTCAGGGTTAGGGTTTGGTTTAGAGTTAGGGTTAGAGTTACAGTAAGGGTAGGGTTAGTGTTACTGTAGGGTTAGGGTTAGTGTTAAGGTTAGGGTGAGCGTTTGGTTTAGGGTTAGGGTTAGGGTTAATGTAGGGCTAGCGTTACGGTTAGGGTTAGGGTTACGGTTAGCGTTAAGGTTAGGGTGAGGGTTTGGTTTTGGGTTAGGGTTAGGTTTATTGTAGGGTTAGGGATTGGGTTAGGGTTAGGGTTAGGGATAGGATAAGTGTTAGGTTTAGGGTTAGGCTAAGGCTTAGGGTTAAGGTTAGCATTAGTGTTAGGTTAAGGTTTAAGATAGGGTTAAGGTTAGCGTAGGGTTAGGGTTATGGTTATTGTAGGGTTATAGTTAGGGTTAGGGTTAGGGTGTGGGTTAGGGTTAGGGCTAGGGTTAGGGTAGGGTTTGGGTTAGGGTTAGGGTCAGGGTCAGGGTCAGGGTTAGGTTTAGGGTTAGGGTTAGGCTTAGGGTTAGGGTAGGGTTAGTGTTAGGGTAGGGTTAGGGTTAGTGTTTGGGTTAGGGTTAGGGTTATGATTAGGGTTAGGGTTAGGTTTAGGGTTAGGGTTAGAGTTAGGGTTAGGATTAGGGTTAGGGTTAGGGTTAGGGTTTGGTTACAGTTAGGATTAGGGTTAGTGTTAGGGTTAGAGTAAAGTCAGGGTTAGGGTTAGGGTTAGGGTTAATGTATGGTTAGGTTTAGGGTTAGTGTTAGGTTTAGGTTTAGGCTTAGGGTTAGGGTTAAGTTTAGGGTTAGGGTTAGGTTTAGGGTATGGTTGGGGTTATGATAGGGTTAGGTTTGGGGTTAGGGTTATTGTAGGGTATGGTTAGTGTTAGGTTTAGGGTTGGGCTTAGGATTAGGGAAAGGGTTAGTTTTAGAGTTAGGTTTGGAGTTAGGGTAGGGTTAGGTTTGAGGTTAGGGTTAGGGTCAGGGTTATTCTATGGTTCAGGTTAGGGTTAGGCTTGGTCTTAGGCTTAGGACTGTGTTAGGGTTAGAGTTATGGTTAGGGTTAGGGTTAAGGTTAGGGTAGTATTAGGGTTAGGATTAGGGTTATTGTAGAGTTAGGGGTTATTTTTAGAGGTATGGTTAGGGTTAGAGTTAGGGGTTAGGGTAAGGTTAGTGTTAGGGTTAGGGTTAGAGTAAGGGCAGGATTAGGGCTATTGTGGCATTAGGGTTAGGGTTGGAGTGAGGGTGAAGGTTTTGGTTAGGGTTAGGTTTAGGGTTAGAGTTAGGGTTAGGGTTAGGTCTAGGGTTAGGCTTAGGCTTAGGGTTAGGGTTAGCATTATGGTTAGTGTAGGGTTTAAGTTAAGGTTAGGGTTAGTGTTGCAGCTATGGTTAGGGTTAAGCTTAGGATTAGGGTTAGGGTTAGAGCTAGGATTAGGGTTAGGGTAAGGTTAGGCTTAGGGTAAGGGTTATTTTAGGATTAGGGTTTGGATTACGGTTAGGATTAGGCTTAGGGTTAGGTTTAGTGTTAGGTTTAGGGTTAGGCTTTGGTTTAGGATTAAGATTAGCATTAATGTTAGGGTAGGGTTTAAGTTAGGGTTAGGTTTAGGGTAGGGGTAAGGTTAGGGTTAGTATTAGAGTTGTGGTTAGGTTTAGGGTTAGGCTTAGGGTTGGGGTTAGAGTTAGGGGTAGAATCACGGTAGGGTTAGGGTTAGTGTTAGGGTTAAGTTTAGGTTTATTCTAGGGTTAGGGTTAGAGTTAGGGTTATGGTTAGGTTTAGAGTTAGGGTTAGGTTTAAGGTAAGGGTTAGGGTTAGGGTTATGGTAGGGTTAGAGTTAGGGTTATGGTTAGGTTTAGGATTAGGGTTAGAGTTATGGTAAGGGTTAGGGTAAGTGTTACTGTAGAGTTAGAGTTAGGGTTAAGGTTAGGGTGAGGGTTAGGTTTAGGGTTAGGGTTGTGTTATTTTAGGGTTAGCATTAGGGTTAGGATTAGTGTGAGGGTTTGGTTTAGGGTTAGGGTTATTGTAGGGTTAGGGTTAGGGTTAGGGTTAAGGTTTGGTTTAGGGTTAGGGTTAGGGTTATTGTAGGGTTAGGGTTAGGATAAGTGTTAGGTTTATGGTTAGGCTTAGGCTTAGGGTTAGAGTTAGCATTATTTTTAGGTTAGGGTTTAAGTTAGGGTTAGGGTTAGGGTATGGTTAGGGCTAGGTTTAGAGTTAGAGTTATGGTTAGGATTAGGGTTAGGGTTAGGGTTAGAATTAGGGTTAGTGTTAGGGTAGGGTTATGGTTAGGGTTATTGTACGGTTATAGTTAGGGATAGAGTTAGGGTTTGGGATAGGGTTAGGGTTAGGGTTTGGGTTAGGGTTAGGGTCAGTGTCAGGGTTAGAATTAGGTTTAGGTTTAGGGTTAGGTTTAGGCTTAGGGTTAGGGTTAGGGTTAGTGTTATTGTTGGGTTAGGGTTAGCGTTTAGGTTAGGGTAGGGTTAGGACTATGATTAGGGTTAGGGTTAGAGTTAAGGTTTGGTTAGAGTTAGGTTTATTATTAGGGTTAGGGTTAGGGTTAGGATTACGGTTAGGGTTAGGGTTAGAGTAAGGTTAGGGTTAGGGTTAGGGTTATTGTAGGCTTAGGTTTAGGGTTAGGGTTAGGTTTAGGTTTAGGTTTAGTGTTAGGTTTAGGGCTAGGGTTAAGTTTAGGGTTAGGCTTAGGTTTAGGGTATGGTTAGGGTTAGGGTTATGATAGGGTTAGGGTTAGGTTTGGGGTTAGGGTTAATTTAGGGTTAGGTTTAGGGATGGGCTTAGGATTAGGGTAAGGGTTAGGAATAGAGTTAGGTTTAGGGTTAGGGTAGGGTTAGGGTTAGGTTTAAGGTTAGGGTTAGGGTCACGGTTATTGTATGGTTCTGGTTAGGGAAAGGCTTAGTTTTAGGCTTAGGGCTGTGTTAGGGTTAGAGTTATGGTTAGGGTTAGGGTTAAGGTAGGGTAGTGTTAGGGTTAGGTTTAGGTTATTGTAGGGTTAGGGTTAGCATTAGGGATATGGTTAGGGTTAGGGTAAGGTTAGTGTTAGGGTTAGAGTTAGAGTAAGGGTTAGGGTTAGGGTTATTGTGGCCATAGGGTTAGGGTTAGAGTGAGGGTGAAGATTTGGGTTAGGGTTAGGTTGATGGTTTAGAGTTAGGGTTAGGTTTAGGTTTAGGATTACTGTTAGGGTTAGGTTTAGGGTTAGGGTAGTGTTAGGGTTATGGTTAGGGTTATAGCATGGTTAGAGTCATGGTTATGGTTAGGATTAGGGGTTTGGGTTAGGGTTAGGTTTATGGTTAGAGTTAGGGTTAGGGTTTGAATTAGGGTTAGGGTTAGGTTATTGTAGGGGTCAGATTAGGGTTAGGGTTAGGCTTAGGTTTTAGGCTTAGGGCTGGGTTAGGATTAGAGATAGGATTAGAGTTATGGTAGGTTAGGATTAGGGTTAGGGTTATTTTAGGGTGAGGGGTTAGGGTTAGGGTTGGGTTAGGGTGACGTTAGGGTTAGCGTTATGATAAGGGTTAGGGTTAGGGTTATTTTAGGGTTAGTGTTAGGATTAGGGTTAGGGTTTGGGCTAGGGTTAGGGTAAGGGTTAGGTTTAGGGTTACATTTAGGCTTAGAGTTAGGGTTAGGGTTAGGGTTAGCATTATGGTAGGGTTACGGTTAGGGTTATTGTAGTGTTAGGGTTAGGGTTAGGGTAGGCATGGGTTGAAAGTTAGGGTTATTGTAGGGTTAGGGTAAGGGTTAGGGTTAGGGCTAGGGTAGGGTTAGGGTTAGGGTAAGGATTAGGGTTTGGTTATTGTAGGGTTAAGGTAGGTTAGGGTTAGGGTTTGGGTTAGGGTTAGGTTTAGGGATATGGTTAAGGTTAGTCTTAGGTAAGGGTTAGAGTTAGGGTTTGGTTTAGGGTTAGGGTTAGGGTAGGATAGGATTAGGTTTAGGATTAGGGTTAGGTTTAGGGTTAGGCTAGGTTTAGGGTAGGGTTAGGATTAGGGTAGTGTTAGGGTTAAGTTTAGAGTTAGGGTAAGAGCTAGAGTTAGAGTTATTGGTTTGGTTTAAGGTTAGGGTTAGAGTTAGCATCTGGGTTAGGGTTTGGGTAGGGCTAGGGTTAGGGTTAAGTTTAAGCTTAGGGTTAGGGGCTAGGGTTAGAGTAGGGTTAGGGTTAGGTTTCAGGTTAGGCTTAGGGTTAGGGTTAGCATTAGGGTTAGAGTAGGATTATGTTTAGGGTTAGGGTTCAGGGAGGCTTAGGGTTAAGGTTAGGGTTAGGGTTAGGGTTATGGTTAGAATTAAGGGTAAGTTTAGTGATAGGGTTATGTTAGCGATGGGGTTAGAGTTTGGGTTAAGGTTATTTTAGGGTTAGGGTTACGTTTAGGGGTAGAGTTACGGTTAGGATTGGGTTTAGGGTTTTTTTTAGGTTAAGGGTAAGGGTTAAGGTTAAGGTTAGAGTTAGGGTTTGGGTTAGGGTTAGGGTAGGGTTAGGCTTAGGGTTAGGTTTTGCATTAGGGTTACGCTAGGGGCAGGGTTAGAATTAGGGTTAGGGTTACGGATATTGTAGGGTTAGGGAATGGGTTATGTTATGGTTAGGGTTTGGGTTATATTTAGGGTTAGGAATAGGGTTAGGGTTAGGGTTTGGTTTGGATTAGGATTAGGTTTAGAGTTAGGGTTAGGGTTAGAGTTATTAGGGTTATGGTTATTGTACGGTTAGGGTTTGGTTTAGGGTCAGAGTTAAGGTTAGGGTTAGTGTTAGGGTAAGGTTGGTTGGGTTGGTTAGCGGGTTTGGTTAGGGTTTAGGGTACGTTTTAGGTTTGGGTTGGAGTTACGGTTAGGGTTATTGTCGGGTTAGGGTTAGGGTTATGGTTATGGTTAGAATTAGGGCTTGGGTTAGAGTTAGGGCCATCGTAGGGGTTTAGGGTTAGGCTTAGGGTTAGGGTTATGGTTAGGTTTATAGGGTAGAGGTTAGGGTCGTATGTTAAGGTTAGGGTTAGAGTTTACAGTTAGGGTTAGGTAAAGGTTAGGGTTAAGGTTAGGATAGTGTTGGAGTTACGGTTTGGTTTAGAGTGAGGGTTAGGGTTATTGTAGTTTTAGTGTTAGGAATAGGGTTAAGGTTAGGGTTAGTGTTTGTGTTAGGGTTAGAGTTAGGGATAGGGTTAGGGTTAGGGTTAGTCTCAGGGTTAGGGTTAGTGTTAGGGTTAGGGTTAAGTTTTATTGTATGGTTAGGGTTAGGTTTTAGGGTAGGGTTAGGATTAGGGTCACGTTAGGGTTAGGGTTATTGTAGGGTTAGGGTGAGGGTAAGATTTATTGTTAGGTTAGAGTTAAGGTTAGGGTTAGCGTTAGGGTTATGGTTAATGTTATTGTAGGGTTAGATTTAGGGTTAGTGTTAGGATTTTGGTTTGAATTAGGGTTAGGGTTAGGTTTAGGCTTAGGGTTTGTAGCTCGGGTTGGTTTCGTGGTTCGGTTAGGTTCAGGCTTCGGGTTCGGGTCGGTTTATCCGAAGGTTCGACGTTCGGGTAGGGTTCCGGGTGTACGGTTCGGGTTCGGGTTCGTGGGTGCGGGTTCTTGTCGGTTCGGGGTTCGGCCTTAGCGGTCGCGTCGGGTCGGTTTCGGGTGTGGGCTGGTTCGGGTTCGGGTTCCCGTTTCGCGTTCCGGTTCGGGTAGCGTGTTTGGGTTTCGGTGCGGGTTAGGGTTCGGCTTCGGGTGGGTGCGCTTCGGTTTCGGCCCGGCCTTGGAGGCAGGGCATGCCTTATGTTTGGTCGGGTTCTGGTTCGGGTTCGGGTTCCGCTCGGCATTCGGGTTCCTGTTCCGGTTCGGGTTCGGTTCAGCGTGTTTAACTTTTTGGTTCGGGTTTTGGTTCGGTTTTTGTTCATCTTCGCTGCGGGCTACGGGATTCGGGGTTGTGTGTTTTCTTGTTCATTGTCGGGTCCGGCTTCGGGTCACGGGGTCGGCTTGGGGGCGCGGATTTGGGTTCGGGTTTGGGTCGGTTCTTGCGGGGCCGGGCTCTGCTTCTGAGTTTGGGTGACGGTTTCGCCCTTCGGTTCGGGTCGGGTTCGGGTTCCTGTTCGGGTCAGGGTCGTGTTCGGGATTCCGGTTCCGGCTTCGGTTTCGTGTTAGTGTCTTGTCGTGTTCGGTTGCGGCTTCCGGGCTCCGGGTTCAGGTTACGGCCTCCGGGTTTCGGTCGCGTTCGATGTTAGGGTTCGGTTTTCCGGTTCGGAGCTCTTGTCGGGTTCGGGTTCGGTTTCGGGGTTGTGGTTTGGGTTCGGGATTCGGCCTGTCGGGTTCCGGTGCGGGTTGCGGTGCTGTTCGGGTTGGGGTTCGGGTTCGGGTCGGTCCGCATTCGGGTTCGGTAGGGTTTAAGGTTCGGGTCCTCCTCGGGTTCGGGTTCGGGTGTCGTAGTCAGGGGTCATGTTCGTGGTCAGGGGTACCTGTCGGTTCGGGTTTCGGGTTCGTCGTTAGGTCCGGCTTCGGCTTCGCTCGGGTTTCGAGCTTCGGGTCCGCGTCCGTTCGGGTTCGGTTCGGGTTCCCCTTTCGGGTTCGGAGTTCTTGTCGGGTTTCATGGTTCGGTTGCCATGGTTTCGGTGTCTTCGGTTTGGTGCAGTGTTCCGGGTTAGGGTTCGGGTTCATTGGGTCCGGTTTGGGTTCGCGTTCGGTGAGTTTTTGGGGGGGTATCGGCTTCGTGTTCTGGGTTGCGTTTCGGGTTAGGGTTTGGGTTCGGGTTCGGGTAGGGCTAGGGTTAGGGTTAGTGTTAGGGTTGTTGTTAGGGTTAGGGTTAGTGTTAAGGGTAGTATTAGGGTTAGGGTTTGGATTTGGGTTTGAATAGGGTTAGGTTTAGGTTTAAGGTTAGGCGGGTTAGGGTTAGGGTTAGGGATATTGTAGGGTGAGGGTTAAGGTTAGTGTTTGAGTTAGGGTTCGGGATACTGCTCAGGTTCCGGCTTCCTTCCGGTCTCGGGTTCGGGTTCGGGTTCTTTGTTCGTTTTCCCCGGGTTAGCGGCGTCGGTGTCCGTACGTTTCGCATTCCGGCTTCGGGTGGGTTCGGGTCCGGCTCAGGTTCAGGTTCCAGTTCACGGATTCGCTTCGCGTTCCAGTCTTCGGGTTTCTGTCGAGGTTTTTCCCGGGCTCGGTTTCGGTTATCGGGTTCGGGCTGGTTTTCGGGCTCGGTTTGGGTTTGGGTCGGCTTAGGTTCGGGTTCGTGTTCGGGTTCTTGGCGAGGTTCAGGGGGTCCGCCGGGTTCGGGTTCGGGTCCGGGTTTGGGTCGGGGGTCGGCCTTAGGGTTAGTTTTAGGGTTACTGTAGGGTTAGGGTCATGGTTAGGTTTAGGGTTAGGGTCAGGTTAGGGTTAGGGTTCCGGTTTGGGTAGGGTTAGGGTTAATGTTAGGATTATTGTAGGGCTAGGGTTATGGTGAGGGTTAGGGTTGGGGTTAGGGTGTGGTTAGCATTAGGGTTAGGGTAAAGTTAGGGTTACGGATGGGGTATCTTCAGGTTCCGGGTAGGGTTTGGGTCGGGTCGGTGTCGTTTTAGGGTTAGGGATATTGTAAGGGTTAGGGGTTCATGGTTAGTGTTTCTGTTTCAGGTTAGGTTTTCGGATTAACGGGTTAGTGTTTACGGGTTCGGCGTTACAGTCTGTTAGGTTAGGGTTGGGGTAAGGGTATGGCTGGGTTAGAGTTAGGGTTACTTTATTGTAGAGTTATATTTAGGGTTAGGATTAGGGTTAGAGTTAGGGTATGGGTAAGGGTTAGATTTAGGGTTAGGGATAGGGTTAGGGTTGGGTTGGGGTTAGGGTTAGGGTAGGGTTAGGGTAGGGTTAGGGTTAGGGGTCAGGATTTCTGGCCCTTATTATTAGGTTTAGGGGTTAGGGCTAGAGTTACGGTTAGGGTCGGGTAAGGGTTAGGGTTATGTTAGATTTTGTTTAGGGTTCAGATTAGGGTTTGGTTTAGGTTCAGGGTTAGTGTTCGAGAGTTTCGGGTACGGGTTCAGGGTAGGGTTACGGGTTCGGGTTCCGGTTGGGGTTTGGGTTAGGGTTAGGGTTAGGGTTGGGTTTGAGCTTGGGTTTAGGGTTAGGGTTAAGGTTGTGCTTAGGGTTAAGGTTAGGGTTAGCGTGGGGATTGGGGTTGGGGTTTGGGTTACGGGGTCAGTAGTTTTCAGTTAAGGTTCGGGTTAAGTTTAGTGGTTGGTTTAGGGTTGCATTGGGTTACCCGGGTTCGGTTTAGGTTTTTTTGTTTGTTTTTTTTTTAGAGTTACGGTTAGGGTTGTGGTAGTGTTAGGTTTTTAGTGTTAGGATTAGGGTTTGGGTTAGCGTTAGGGGTTAGGGGTGAGTGTTAGGGGTTAGGGTTAATGTTATTGTAGGGTTAGTGGTTAGGGTTAGGTTTAGGTTGGGGTTGGAGTCAGGGTAAGGGTTAGGTTTATGTTTAGGGTTACTGTTAGGGATAGGATTAGGGTTAGTGCTAGGATTAGCATTATGTAAGGTTTAGAGTTAGGATTTCGGGTTGGAGTTGAAGCTGGGCTTGGGGTTTGTGTTAAGGTTAAGTTTAGCGTTAGGGTTAGCGGTAGGGGTAGGGGTCAGTGTAGGGTTAGGGTTAGGTTTGGGTTAGGAATAAGATTAGGATTAGGTTTAGGTTAGGCTTAGGGTTAAGATTGGGTTAGTGTTAGGGTTACGGTTAGGGTAGGTTAGGTTAGGCTAGGTTTTAGTTAGGGTATCTGAGTTGGTTTGGGGTTTTGCGGTTGTAGAGGTTAAGGGTTAGTGTTTAGGGTTAGGGTTCACTTTGGAAGTTAGGGTTCGCTTAGCGTAGGGGTAGGGTCGGGTCGGCTTAAGATTAGGGTTCGGGTTACTGTAGGGTTCGGGTTATGTGCGGGTTGGGTTTGGAATTGGGTTTAGGGTTAGGGTCAGGGTTGCGGGTTCGGGTTGGGGTTAGGGTTAGGTTTACAGTGAGGTTTAGGTTAGGGTTAAGGTCAGGGTTCGGGTGAGGTTCGCATTCGGGTTTAGGGTTAGGTTTGGGGTTGGGGTTATTGTAAGGGTTAGGTTTAGGGTTAGGGTTCTGGCTTACCAGTGGGTTCGCGTATCGGGTCCGGGCTAGGGTTAGAGTTGGGTTGAGGTTCGGTTTGGGGTTGGGGTTGTGGTTAGCGTTAGGGTTGCAGTTAGAGTTAGGTTAAAGGTTAGGCTTAAGATTAGGGTTGGGGTTAGGCTTAGGGTTAGGGTTAGGGTGCAGGTAGGTTTCGGGTGCGCGTTATGCTAGGAGTTGGGTTTTTCTTGTTGATGAGGTTGGGGATGGGGTTAGCGTTGTGGTTAAGGTTAGGGGTACGGTTAGGGTTAGGGTTGAGGTTAAGGTAGATTTTGGTTAGGGTTAGGATTACTGTTTGGTTAGGGGTAGGGTTCGGGTTAGGGTAAGAGTTAGTATTAGGGTTATGGTTAGGGTTAAGCTTGGGGTTAAGGTTAGGATTAGGGTTGGGTTTGGGGTTGGGTTTAGGGTTAGGGTTAAGGTTGTGGTTAGGGTTAGGGTCGGGGTTGGAGTTGGGGTTGGGGTTGGGGTTGGGGGTTTGGGTTAGGGTTAGGATTAAGTTTTAGGGTTAAGGTCAGGGTTAGGGTTAGGGTTAAGGTTAAGGGTAGGGTTAGCATTAGGGTTAGCCATAGCTTAGGGTTAGGGGTAAGGTTAGAATTAAGTTTAGGGTTAGGGTTATGGGTTTTTAGGGGTTAGGGTGAGGTGTAGGGATTAGCGTTTATGGTTTCTGGTCGCCCTTCGAGTTTAGTGTTAGAGTTGGTTATGGGTGGGGTAAGGGTTGGGGTTGGGGTTGGGAGTGCAGAGGTTAGTTCAGGTTTCGGGTTAGGGGGTTGGGTGGTTATTGGGTTCTGGTTCGGCCTTCGGGTTCGGGTCGCCGGGTTTCGCGTTCGGGTTGCGGCCGGGTCGGCGCTGGAGGGTGTGGGGATTTGGGTTAGGGTTCGCTTTCGCCTTGCGGGTTCGGGTCGTGGTCGGGGCCGGGTTCGCTTCGGGTTCTCCTTCGGCCTATCGGGTCCGGGGGTTTACCTGTACGGGGTCGCGTTCGGCTTCCGGTTCCCTTCGGGTTTCGGGTGCGGGGTCATGGTTCTGTCGCGTTCGGCTTCGGGTTCGCGTTCGGGTTCGCGTTAGTTGTTGGGGTTTGCTTGTCGGGGGTCTCGGTTTCGGGCTCGTGTTCGCGTTCCCCGGTTGGCGTTACTCGTTTCGCCTTGGGGTTCGGAGTTTGGCTGGGGTTTGAGGGTTGGGGTTCGGGTTATCGGGGGGCCGGGTTATGCCTCACGGCCTGGAGTTAAGGCTTTAGGTTTCGTGTATCAAGGGGTCGTGTTGCGGGTTGAGAGGTCTGGTTTGGGTTCGGACTTCGGGTTCGGACTTCGGGTTAGGGTTCCGGAGGTCGGGTTCGCCCTCGTGTTCGGCTTCCGAGGTTCGCGTTCAGGGTTCGGGTTCGCGTTCGGCTTTCGGGTGCAGGGCTTTGTGCGTGCTATTGGGTTCGTGTCCCAGGGTTCGTGTTTTGGAGTTCGGTGTCGGGGGGATTCGGCGTTCGGCTTCGGGCTGCTTTCGGGTTCGGGTTCGGTTCGGCTGTGGTTCGAGTTGCCGGTTGGGGTATGGGGTTCGGGGTCGGGGTGGCGTTCCTTGTCCTATGGCTTTCCGCTGGCTCGGTTTCGGCTTCGCTTTCGGGGTTGCGTTGGGTGGGTTGGGCCCTTGGTTGTTGCCGTTGGGGAGTAGTGGTTCATTTCGTGTTCGGGTGAGGGTAGGGTCCAAGGTTTGGGTTCGGGTGCCGGGTTCTGAGTCGCCTCTATGGTTCAGCGGCTTCGCGTTTGTTTCGTGTTCTGGTTTCGGGCTAGGGCACAGGGTTCGGCTTCGGGGTCGTGGTCTGGTTCCGGGTGGGTTGGGGTTCGGGTATCCGGGTTCGGGTTGGTTTTTGGGGTTCGGGTTCGGGTTTACGGCTGTGGGGCTCCGCTTTCGGGTCCCGGTTCGGTTTGGGGGTTGTCGCTGGGGTTTGGGGTTTGGCTATCCGGGTTAGGTTTTCCGTTTCGGCTTCGGGTTCGGACTTCCGGTTCGGGCTTCGGGTATTACGGTTTTCGCATTATCGGGTTTGGTTTTGATTTCGGATTAGGTTATGTTCCTCTCGGGTTTAGGGTTCGCGGCATGGTTTTGGTTTTGGGGACTTGGTGTTTGGGGTTTTGTGGCTCGGGTTTTTGCTTTCCGTGTGACTTTGGGTTCTGCCTTCAGAAATTCGGCCTCGGAGTTAGGTTTACGGTTAGATTAGGGTTCGTAGCCTTAGGGTTAGGTTCAGGTGTTCGGTTTTTCGGATTTCGGGGTCGGGGTCGTTTTCGGTTTCTGTGTTCGGGGTAGCGTTGCGTCGCGGTATCCTTAGGCTTCGTGGTTCTGGTTCGGGTTCGGGGTAGGGTTAAGGTTAGGGTCAGGGCTATGGTAGGGTTAGGGTTAGGATTAGGGTAGGGTTTAGGGATTAGGGTTAGGTTCGGCTCAAAGGTTGGGTAGGGTAGTGTTAGTGTTCAGTCCGGTTTATAGGGTTAGAGATTTGTTTAGGCTTAGGGGTTTAGCATTAAGTTTAGGGTTAGGGTAGGGTTAGGGTTCGTGTTAGGCTTAGGGTAAGGGTTAAGGTTAATGTTGGGTTTAGGTTGGAGGTTAGGGTTATGGTTAAAGTTAGGGCTAGGGTTAAGGTTGTGGTTAAGGTTAGGAGTTAGAGTGAGTGTTAGAGGTTAGGGTTAGAGGTAGGGTTAGGGTTAGGGTTGGGTTTGGGTTAGGGTTAGGGCTCAGGGTTAGGGTGGTTGTTAGGCGTTATGGTTAAGCTTATGGTAAGGTTAGAGTTAGAATTAGGGTTCTGGTTGGGATTGTGGTTGGTGTTTTGTTTTTTGAGGTTGGGGTTGAGGTTGGGGTTAGTGTTAGTGTTGGGGTTAGGGGTAGGATTAGGGTTATCGGGTTAGGATTATGTTTAGGTTTAGGATTAGAGATAGGGTTGGGGTAGGGTTTGGAGCTAGGGTTAGGTTAGGATTAGAGTTAGTGTTTGAATTAGGGTTAAGGTTATTGCTAGGGTTAGGGTTAGTGTTAGGGTTAAGGTTAGATTTGGGTTGGGGTTGGGGATAGGGTTGAGGTTAGGATTAGAATTAAGCTTAGGGTTAGGATAGCTTTAGGGTTAGGGTTTGGTTTAGGCTTAGGGGGGTTAGAGTTAGGGTTAGGATTAGGGTTAGGGGTTAGGGTTAGGCTTGGGTTCGGTTAGGGTTGGGGTTAGGGTTAGGGTTATATTAGGTTAAGGTTGGGGTAGGGTTTGGGTTAGGGTTAGGGTAGGTTTATAGTAGGGTTGGGGTTGGTGTTAGGGTTGGGGTTGGAGTTGGGGTTAGGGTTAGGGTTAGTTTTAAGGTTGGAGTTAGGGTTAGGGTTAGGATTTGGGTTAGGGTTGTGTTAGGGTTAAGTTAGAGGATAGGGTTAGGGTTAGGGTAGGGTTGGGTAAGGGTTTAGGTTAGGGTTAAGGTTTTGGTAGAATTTTGGTTAGGTTTATGAATAGGGTTTTGTTTAGGGTGAGGGTAAACGTTTTTGTTTTAGGATTAGGGTTAGAGTTAGGGTTAAGGTTGGGGTTTGGGTTTGGATTAGGTTTGGATTTGGGTTTATGGTTAGGGTTAAGTTTAGGGTTAGTTTTAAGGTTCAGGGTGGGCGAGCTTTCGGGTGTAGGAGTTAGGATTCTGGTTAGAAGTTAGGGCTAGGGGGACGTGCGTTTAGGGTTAGGGGTAGGGTTTCGGGGTTTACGAGTCCGGTTAGGGTTCGGGTTCGCGTTACAGTTCTGGTTAGGTTTCCGTGGGGACCGGTTTGCGGTTGCCTTCGGACTAGGGGCCAAGGGGGTCGGTTTAGGGTTAGGGTCAGCATAAGGGCTAATGTTAAATTTTGGTTTAGGATTGGTGTTAGGGTTAGGGTACAGTTATGGTTAGGTTTAGGGTTAGTGTTAGGGTGGTTAGGGTTAGTGTTAGTGTTAGGGTTTGTGTTTGGGTTTAGGGTTACAGTTAGGGTTATAGTTTGGTGTTAGGATTAGCGGTCGGCATTTGGTCGGAGGGCCGGGGGGGGGGGTTTCGTTTTGGGGTCCGGCTTTCGGTTAGGGTTAGGGTTACAGTAGCGTTAGGGTTAGGGTTAGCGTTATTGTAGGGCTCGGGTTCGGGACAGGTTAGGGTTAAAGTTATGCTCATCCTTAGAGCTGGGTTAGGATAGAGTTAGGTTTAGAGTTAGGATAGGGTTAGGTTTAGGATTAGGGTTAGGGTTAGAGTTAGGGTAGGGTTAGGGTTAGAGTAGGGTCTCGTTGTTTAGATGGTTAAAGTCAAGTTAGGCTAGAGTTAGGGTTAGGTTTGATGGTAGCGGGCGTTGGGGTTCGAGGTTCGGGTTCGGGTTAGGGTTTGGGTTAGTGTTAGTGTTACGGTTAGTGTTGAGGAAAGGGCCCGTGGGGGGGTTAGGCTTAGGGATTTGTTTCCAGTGCACGCTATGGTGGGGTTTCGGGTCGGGTTCCGTGTGGGTTCGGTTCGGGTGAGGGTTGTGGTTGTGGTTGTGGTTTGGGTTTGGGGTTGGGTTCGGTTCCGTTTCGGGTTATGGGTTCGGGTTCGGGTTCACGGGTCCGTTTCCGGTTTTGGGTTAGGATTAGGGCTAGGTTACAGTTAGCGTTAGGGTTGGGGTTAGGGTTGGAGCTGGAGTTGGAGTTAGGGTTAGGGTTAGGGTTAGATGTAGGGTTACGAGTTAGGGTTAGGTGTAGGGTTAGTGTTAGAGTTATGGTTATAGTTAGGGTTAGGGGTTTGGGTTAGGGTTAGGGTTAGGATTAGGGCTAGGGTTAGGTTTATGGTCATGGTAGGGTTAGGGTTAGGGTGAGGGTTAGTGTTTGAGTTAGGTTTTGGGGTAGGGTTAGAGTAGCATTAGGGTTAGGGGTTTGGGTTAGGTTTGCAGAGGTTATGGTTAGGGTGAGTATTAGGGTTAGGGTTAGGGTTAGATTTGTGGTTAGGGGTTAAGGTTGGGGTTAGGATTAGGGTTAGGGTTAGTGTTGGTGTTGGAGTTGGGGTTGGGGTTGTGCCTAGGGATATGGTTAGTGTTAGGGTTAGGGTTAGGGAGAGGTTGGGATTAGGGTAGGGTAAGAGTCAAGGTTAGGGCTAGGGTTAAGGTAGGAGTTAGGGATAGGGTTAGGGTAGGGTTAGGATTAGGGGTAGGGTTAGGTTTAAGGTTACAGTTAGGGTCCATGTTGAGGTTAGGGTTAGGGTTAGGGTTAGGATTAGGGGTTGGTGTTAGGTTTAGGGTTAGGGTTAGGGTTCATGTCAGGGTTAGGGTTACGTTAGGAGTAGTTTAGAGTTAGGATTAGGGTAAAAGTAAGGGTTAGGGTTAAGATTGGGGTTAGGGTTAGGGTTATGTTTGGGGTTGGTGTTAAGGTTAAGTTTATGGTTAGGGTTAGGGTTCATGTTAATGTTAGAGTTAAGGTTAGGGTTAGGTTTATGGTTAGGGTTAGGTTTGGGGTTTGGGTTAGTTTTACGCTTAGGGTTAGGGTTAAGGTTGGGTTGGGGGTTGGGGTTGGAGATAGGGTTACGTTTAGGGTTTGGTTTAGGGTTAGGGCTGAGGTTGGGGTTAGGGTTAGGGTTATGTTTAGGGTAAGGGTCAGGGTCAGGGTCAAGGGTCAGGGTCAGGGTTAAGGTTAGTGTTAAGGTTAGAGGTTTGGGTTAGGGTTAGGGTTATGGTTAGGCTTATGTTTAGAAGTAGGGTTAGGAGTAGGTTTAGGGTTAGGGTTAGGGTTAGGGTGGTGGTTTGGGTTAAGTTAGTGTTAGTGTTAGGGTTAAGATTAGGATTAGGGGTTTTGATTCGGGTTAGGTTTAGGGTGAGGGTTAGGCTTAGGGTTAGGGTAGGGTTATGTTTAGGTTTAAGGTTAGGTATAGGGTTAGGGTTATATTTATGGTTAGGTGTAGGGTTAGGGTTATGGTTAGGGTAGGTTAGGGTTCTGGTTAGGATTAGGGTTACGGTTAGGGTTAGGGTTAGGGGTTAGTGGTAGGGTTTAGGATTAAGGTCGGGGTTATGGTTAGGGTTAGAATTAGGGTTAGGGTTAGGTTTAGAGTTACGGTTTAGGGTTCATGTTGAGGTTCGGGTTACATTTAGGGACAGGATTAGGCTTGGTTTTAGGGTTAGAGTTCGGGTTCGTGTTATGGTTAGGGTTAGGGTTAGGTTAGGAGTAGTTTTAGGGTTAGGGTTGGGCTTTGATTAGGGTTAGGGTAAAGTTTTAGGGTTAAGTTTGGGGTAATGGTTAGGGTTACGGATACGTTTTTGGTTGGGGTTTGGGTTAGGGTTAGCGTTAGGGTTATGGGTAGGGTAGGGTTAGGGTTAGGCTTAGGGTTGGGATTAGGAGGCTGAGGGTTAGGGTTAGGGATAAGAATTGGGTTAGGGTTTGTGTTGGTTTAGTGTTAGGAGTTATTATTGGGTTAGTGTTAGTGTTAGTTCGAGGGCGAGCGTTCAGCTTATGGTTAGGGTTAGGGGGTGTTCGTGTTAGGTTTAGGGATAGGGTTAGGGTTAGATTTGTGGTTAGGGTTAAAGTTGGGTTTAGTGTTAGGGTTAGTGTTGAGGTTGGTGTTGGACTTGGGGTTGGGGATGGGGTTGGGCCTAGGGATAGGTTTAGTGTTAGGGTTACAGATAGGGTTAGGGTAATGTTGGGATTACGGTTAGGGTAAGGGTCAAGGTTAGGGTTAAAGTTGGGGTTAGGGATAGGGTAGTATTAGGGTTAGGTTTAGGGTTAGGTTCAGGGTTACGGCAGGGTTTGTGTTGAGGTCAGGGTTAGGTTTATGGTTAGGATTAGGGTTGGTGTTAGGGTTAGGGTTAGGTTTAGGAGTAGTTTTAGGGTTTAGGGTTAGGGTTGTGGTTTGGGTTCGGCTTAGGGTCAGGGTAAGGATTACGGTTAAGTTTGGGGTTAGGGTGAGGTTTGTGGTTGGTGTTGGGATTAGCGTTATGGTGATGGGTTAGGGTTAGGGTTCGTGTTAATGTTTAGAGTTACGGTTAGGGTTATGATTAGGTTTAAGGTTGGGGTTTGGGTTACGGTTAGAGGTACTGTTAGTGTTAGGGTTAAGGTTAGGAATACGGTTAGGGTTAGGGTTATGTTTATGGTTAGGGTTAGTGTTAAGGTTAGGGTTGCGATAGGGTAGGGGGTTGGGTCTAGTGTCAAGGTTAGGGTTAGGCGTAGGGGTAGGCTTAGTGTTAGGGTCCTTGTTTAGGGTATCGAGGTCAGGGTTTGCCTTCGGAGTCGGGGTTCGTGTTAGATTACGGTTCGGGCCCGGGCGACTGGTTCGCGGCTTAGGGGCTAGGGGTAGGGTTAGGTATAGGGTTAGACTTAGGCTTAGTGTTAGAGTTAGGGGTTAGGGTTAGTGCATGGTAGGGTTATGCTTAGTTTTACGGTTAGGGTTCCGGTAGAGTTGGAGTTAGGGTTTGGGTTATGCTTAGGGTTAGGGTGGGTTTGGTTTTGGGTTAGGGTTAGGGTTAGGGATAAGGTTGGGGGGTTGGGGTTTAGTGTTAGGGTTAGGGTTGAGGTTGAAGTTTGGGTTAGGTTTTATGGTTAGGGTTAAGGTTGGGGTTAAGGTTAGGGTTAGGGTAAGGGTCACGGTCAAGATCAGGGTCAGGGTTAGGGATAGGGGTAGGGTTAGGCTTATGGTGAGGATTAGGGTTTGGAGTAGGTTTAGGTTTAGGATTAGGGTTAGGTTTGCGGTTTGGGTTACAGTTAGTGTTAGTATTAAAAAGGTTAGGGTTAGGATTAGGGTTAGAACTAGGATTAGGGTTAGGTTTAAGGTTAGGTGTAGAGTTAGGGTTAGGGTTAGGGTTACTGTTACCGTTAGGGTAGGGTTAGGGTTATGGTTAGAATTAGGGTTAGGGTTAGGTTTAGGGTTAGGGGTTAGGGTCAGGTTTAGGATTAAGGTTGGGGTTTGGGTTAATGTTAGGGTTAGGGTTGGGGTTAGGGTTGGTGTAGGGGTTTGGGTTAGGTTTTAGAGTTAGGATTAGCATTAGGGAGAGGGTTAGATTTAGGGTTAGGGTAGGGTTAGAGTTAAGGGTAAACTGTTAGGGTTAGGGTTAGGGTTAGGATTAGGGTTAGTTTAGGGTTTAGGTTAGGGTTAGGTTTGGGGATTGGGTTAGGGTAGAATTAAGGGTTAGGGTTAGGGATACTGTTAGGATTAGGCTTTAGGGTTATGGTTAGTGTTAGGTTTAGGGTTAGTTTTAGGGTTAGGGTGAGGGTTAGTGTTAAGGTTAGGGTTAGTGTTAAGGGTTAGTGTTAGGGTTAGGGTTCAGGGGAGTATTAGGGTTAGTGTTAGGATTAGTGTTAGGATAGGGTTAGGGTTAGAGGTTTTCGTTAGTGTTAAGTTTAGGTTTAATGTAGGGATAGGGTTAGGTTTAGGCTTAGGGTTTAGGGTTTAGCTTTAGGGTAGGGTTAGATTTAGGGTTAGGTTTATGGTTAGGTGTAGGGTTAGGTTTAGGGTTAGGGTTATTGTTAGAGTTAGGATTGGGGTTATGGTAGATTTAGGGTTAGATTTAGGGTTAGGGGCATTAGTGTTAGAGTAATGGTTAGGGTAAGGGGTAGGATTAGGGTGAGGTCTAGGTTTACGGTTAGGGATAGTGTTATGGTGGGGTTAGGGTAAGGGTGAGGATTAGCTCTAGGTTTTGTGTTATGTTAGGGTTAGTGTTAGGGTTAGGGTGGTGGTTAGGGCTATGTTTAGGGTTAGGGTTAGGGTTGGGGTTTGGGTTATGGTTATGGTTGGGTGGTTAGGGTTAGGGTTACATGTTAGGGTTAGGCTTATTGTTAGGGTTAAGGTTTGTTTTAGTGTTAGGGTTAAGGGTTAGTGTTAGGATTACGGTTAGGGTTAGTATTAGGGCTAGGGTTACGGTTAGGTTAAGTGTTAGAGTTAGGGTAAAGGTAAGGGTAAAAGGTTAAGGTTAAGTTTAAGGTTAGGGTTAGGGGTACAGTTAGGGTTAGGCTTATTGTTAGGGTTAGTTTGTTTTTTAGTGTTAGGTTAGGGTTATGTTAGGATTACGGTTAGGGTTAGTATTAGGGCTAGGGTTACGGTTTAGGTTAAGTGTTAGAGTTAGGGTAAAGGTAAGGGTAAGGGTTAAGGTTAAGTTTAGGGGTTAGGGTTAGGGTTACAGTTAGGGTTAGGGGTAGGGCTAGTGTTTGGGTTAGGCCTAGGGCTAGGGATATTGGTAGGGTTGGGGTTAGATTAGGGTTAGGGTTAGTGTTAGGGCTTGGGATAGGGTTAGGGTTAGGTTTGGATTAGTTCTAGAGCTAGGGCTAGTTATGGTTAGGGTTAGGATTAGGGTGTGGGCTAGGGTTAGGGTTAAGGTTAAGTTTAGGGTTGGGGTTAGGGTTATGGTTAGGGTTTGGTTTAGGGCTAGGGCTAGGGATATTGTTAGGGTTAGGGTTATGGTTGGGTTAGGGTTAGGCCTGGGATAAGGTTAGGGTTTAGGGTTAGGGTTTGTGTTAGTGCTAGAGCTAGGGCTAGGGTTAGGGTTAGGGTGAGGGTTAGGGTGAGGGTTAGGGTTAAGGTTAGGGTTGGGGCTAGGGTTAGGGTTAGGGTATGGTTAGTGTTAGGGGTAGGGCTTAGGCCTATTGTTGGGGTTAGGGTTAGGTTAGGGTTAGGGTTAGGGTTTAGATTATGGGTTAGTGCTAGGGTTAGTGTTTGGGCGAGGGTTAGGGTTAGCATTAAGGTTAGACTTAGGGTTCAGGTTAGGTTTAGGTCTAGGTTTAGGGTTACAATTAGGGCTAAGGCCAGGTTTAGGGTTAGGGTTAAGGCTAGGGTTATGTTTAAAGCTAGGGCTAGGGCTAGGGTTAAGGATTAGGGTTAGGGTTACGTTTAGGTATGATGAGGTTAAGAGTTAGGGCGGATCGTTGGTTTAGGTTAGGGTTAGCTTGACAGGTCTAGGTCTAGGAGCTCGGGCTGGGCCACGGTAGGGTTACGGTGTACAGTGTTAGGGTTAGTGGTTAAGTTCAGGGTTATGTAGGGATGTAGTTAAGGGTTAAGGGATTTAGGTTGGTTGTAGGCATCTAGGGCTAGGAGTTCTTAGGGTTGAGGTAGTTCGGAGGGTTCGCTCGGCTAGAGCGTTAGGTAGGGTGCCTAGGCTAGGGTTAGGGTTACGATTTGGGGTACTTTTCAGACTCGGGTAGGTAGCGGGTTCAAGAATTAGGTTAATGGCTAGGGTTAGGGTTGGGTTAGTGTTAGGTTTAGTGTTAGGGTTTGGGCTAGGTTTAGGTTTAGCATTAGGGTTAGAGTTAGGGTTCAGGTTAGGTTATGCTAGGGTTAGGGTTTAGGGTTATTGTTAGGGTTAAGGTTAGGGCTAGGGTTAGGGTTAGTGTTAGGGCTAGTGCTAGGTCTAGTGTTAGGGTTAGGGTTATGGTTATGTTTAGGTTAGTGTTAGATTAGGGTTAGGGTTAAGGTTAGGGTTAGGTTAGGGTTACGATTTGGGTTAGGGTGAGGGTTAGGTTATAGGGTTACGATTGGGCATAGGGTAGGTTAGGGTTAGTTGGGTTCAGATTTCTGGTTAGGAGATAGAAATGGGGTTAGGTAGAGTTAGGTTTCGGCGTATCGGGTTCGGTTGTGGCTACAGTGAGGTTTAGGGTTACGGGTTAGGTTTAGGGCTAGGGTTAGGGTTAGGTTTAGTGTTACGGTTAGGGTTAGAGTTAGGGTAAGGGTAAGGCTTAGGGTTAGGGTTAGGATAGGGTTAGGTCAGTATTAGGGTTTAGCGTTAGGGCTAGGGTTAGGGTTAGGGCTAGGGCTAGGGCTATTGTTAGGGTTACGGCTAGGGTTAGGTTTTGTTCATGGGTTATGGTTAGGGGTAAAGGTAGGTTTAAGGTTAAGGCTAGGGCCTGGGTTAGTGTTAGGGGTATGGCTAAGGCTAGGGTTAGGGTTAGGGTTTAGGTTTAGTTTTAGGGTTAGGGCTAGGGTTACGGTTAGGGCTAGGGCTAGGGCTAGGTTCAAGTTTCAGTTAGGGTAGAGTTAGGTTAGGGTTGGGTTAGGGTTAGGGCAAATGTTAGGGTTAGGAATAGGGCTAGGGCTAGTGGTAGGGTTAGGGGTAAGGTTAGTGTTAGGGTTTGGGCTAGGGTTTTAAGTTTAGGGTTAGGAGTAGTGCTAGGTATAGGGTTAGTGTTGGGGTTAGGGTAAAGGTAAAGTGGTAAAGGGTTTAGGGTTAGGTTAGGGCTACCTGCTACGGCTAGGGTTAGGGTTGGCTTAGACTTAGGGTTAGGGTTGGGTTAGGGTACTGTGTGAGTAGGTTAAATTGGTGTTAGGTTAGGGCTAGGGTCAGTGTTAGGGCTATGGTTAGGTTAGGGTTAAGTTAAGGGTTAGGTCTAGGGCTAGGATTAGGGTTAGGTTTAGAGCTAAGGCTAGGATTAGGATTAGGGTTAGAGTTAGGGCTAAGATCAGGGTTATGAATATGGTCAGGGTTAATGCTAGGATTAGGGTTAGATTTAGGGTTAGGGTTAGGGCTAGAGCTAGGTTTAGAGTTAGGGTTAGGGTTATGGTGAGGGCGCGGATAAGGGGCCGGAGCTGGGTAGGGTTTGTTAGGGTTCGGTGTTGGAGCCAGATGTTTCAGGGTTAGGATTAGAGATAGACGGCGAGAGTTCGTTGTAGGGTTAGGTTAGGGTGAGGGTTGGGCATTAAGGGATAGGTTAAACTGAAGGGTAAGGGTTAGGGGTTAGGGATAGTGTTGTATTTATCAGGGTTAGGTTCAGGTTAGGCTCTAGGGCTAGGGTTTAGGGGTTAGACGTTAGGGTGTTCTGGTTAGGTCCGTGGCCTGGGGTTCGGGCTAGGTTCCCGGGTTCGCTTTCGGGTTCATGGCTCGGCTAGGAGTGCGGGTTCGCTTTGGGTTCGTCTAGGACAAGGGTTAGGATTAGGGTTAAGGTTAGGGTTAGGGCTAGTGTTCGGGTTAGGGCTAGGGCTACGGTTAGGTTACGGGTAGTTTTAGGTTAGGGTTAGGGTTAGTGTTAGGGTTAGGTTTTGGGTTAAGGCTAGTATCGTAGTTATGGTTAGGACCGGGGTTAGGGCTCAGTTTAGTTTTAAGTTTAGGGTTTGGGCAAGGGTTAGGGTTTGGGTTAGGGCTAAGGCTAGTGTTAGTGTTAGGGTTAGGGTTAGGGCTAGGATCAGGGTTAGGGTTAGGGCTAGGGTTAGGATTAGGTTTAGGGTTAGGGTTAGGGTTAGGGTTAGGGTTAGGGCTAGGGTTAGGGTTAGTGTTATGGATAGGGTTTTGGGTTAGTGTTAGGGATAGGGATAGGGATAGGTTTAGGGTTAGGGCTAGATTTAGGGTTCGTCCTGAGGGGTCTGGGTTAGTGTTAGGGCAAGGCCTATGGCTAGGGTGCGGGTTTGGGTGGGGTTAGGGTAGGCTTACCGTGCGGTTCGAGGTTTTCGGGGTAGGAGTTCGGGTTCGGCAGTCGAGGTTTAGGGCTCGGGCCCGGGTGTCGACGGTTTTGGTTAGGGTTCGAGCTAGGGTTAGGGTTCAGGTTAGGGTTAGGGCTTGAGCTAGGGCTAGGGTTAGAGTTAGGGATAGGGCTAGGGTTAGTGTTAGGGTTAGGTTTAGGGCTAGGGTAGCTGTAGGATTATTAGGTTTAGGTCCTTCAAGGTAAGTTGGGTTTAGGTTTAGGGTTAGGGTTAGGGTTAAGGGTTTAGCGCTAGGGTTAAGGTTAGGGCTAGGGTTAGATTAGGATTAGGTTTAAGTCTTAATGTGGGGTTAACATTTACGGTTAGAAGGTCGAGGTTCGGCTTCGGTCTCAGGGTTCGGGTTCTTGCTCGGGTTAGGGTCAGGGTCGGGCTAGGGGGCGGTTAGTTTAGGGCTCAGGCTATAGGGTTTGGTAGGGTTAGGCTTAAGGTTATGGTTAGGGCTAGGGTATTGGTTAGGGCTAGGGCTAGGGTTAGGGTTAGGGTTAGGGTTAATGTTACAGCTAAGGTTAGGGTTAGGGTTAGGGCTAGGGCTAGGGTTTCAGGTTAGGGTTATGGTTAGGTTTAGGGCTAGGGTTAGGGTTAGGTTTAGGGTCAAGGTTAGCGTTTGGGCTAGGGTTAGGGTTTAGGATTTGGTCTAGGGTTAGGTTTAGGATTAGGGTTAGTGTTTGGGGTTATTCTTTAAAGATTTAGGGCTCGGGTTAGGCTAACCGGACGGCTCGGGTTCCGTTAGGGTTCGGGCTGGGATCGAGGTTCGCCTTCGGCCTTAGCCTTAGGTTCAGGGTTCGGGATCGGGCCCTAAGGTTTCAGTTAGGGCTCGCTTACCAAAA